>NC_080022.1:183617917-184242917 GCF_030020395.1 Manis pentadactyla
ATGAAAACCATTTATCTCTCCTTAGGGCATTTTCATTTTAATGGAGACTCAGTTGACAACTATTTACTGAATGGCCTATTACATGCAAGAAACTATACAAAACTCCTAAGGGGAGTCATGTCTTGACCTAAATAAATCAGCCTCTAATGATAGAACTTTAGGCTCATGGAGAACACATTACAGGTAGTAGATAGCCTTTCTTATCTGGCCAAACCTCATAAGCAACCATCGGGCCGCCCCAAGGTGCCCCAGTCACGGAGGTGAGCACAGGCTCCTGAACTGTCACCACCCTAAGTGGTGTTGAGGTTTGCTGTATCTGGGGCTTGGGGGCCAATCCCTGCCTCAGGTTCTGGGATACCTGGGTCTGCCCCCAAGCACTGGGGAGCATCATCTCTCATTCTTGGCCACCCTCTGCTCCTCCCCTACTGCTCAGACTCCATAACCTGCACCTAGGCACACTTCCTGATGGCCTCCTGAGCACCTGGCACTGTCCCAGGTCTGCAGGACGTGGAGCAGGGGTGTGGAAAGATGAACTCCAAAGAGGAACGAGACACAGCCTATTCCAGTTTGGGATGTAGTCTGCTGGGAAAGTGAAGCCTGCTCAGCCTCGTGGCCCTCCTCCACTGCCCACTTCCTTGGACAGCAGACCACAGACCAAAGCAGAGAGGATGCGAGGCAGGAAAGGAGGGAGGGATGCTGGAAGGAAGAACAGGGCTTTGCCACTCTTTGCTGTCACCCCACTCATTGTCAGGCCACCCTCCCCTCCCAAGCATGACTCACCAATGCCACACCCCATCTCTCCCCACCTCCCCACTCTCCCTTTTCTTTCCCACTCACCTGTCTGCAGCTCCCATCCTGGGCACCCCAGGAGAGGCAGATGCTGAAGGAAGAGGCTGAACCAGAGAATTGGGGGTCAGAACCCTAGGGTTCTTTGACTGATCAACTGCATATTATCCACCCAAATCCTTATGTATGCCTCAGCTATTTTCCCTCAACTCATTGCTCCTGTCTCTAAAATGGGTGTGACCCAGGAACTGTCATCCCCTAAAACAGGTTAGTACTTCTCTCTCCTTCATCCATGCTGCAGGATCCACTTTCCATCCATTAAGAAACACCGACATCTAGTGGTTGCATCGATGACCTGCAGCAAGGCTCAGCCCCCAAAGAAAGGGGCTATGGAAGTATCTAGAAACAGGAAGACACCCCCCACATCCCATGCTTCCCTCAGCAATTTCCCTCCCTCTCCCCCTTAAGTACCCTCGAAGATGCCCAGACACTCTGGGCGTCAAGACCAGTGTTCAAATGGTCGTGTGCCTGATTTTGCTAAAGATGACTGTGAAGCATCCTGGGGGACACGGGGGCAGAGACCTTGGGTGAAACACACCGTGGATAATCCACAAAGTAAGCCACAGAAACTGAGCACAAGCCCAGATTCCAGGAGTCACGCAGGGGCCCAGGAGCCACGCGGGGGCCCCACCCTCCACCGCCACCTTGGGGAGGGCCGCAGATAGAAAGATGGATTAGAGGCAGCTTTCTGCACATCATTCATCTGCCAGCCACTTCGTCATGTGGACCACAGATGCTTATTCAGCACTCCCAGGTGCCCAGCCCCATACCAGACAGCTGCCAGTGTGTGTGTGTGTGTGTGTGTGTGTGTGTGTGTGTGTGTGTGTACGCAAAGGAGGGAGAAGATGTATGCAGTGTGAATCATTGGCAGTAATAAACAGGTGAACCATATGATAATCTAACTATTTTTTCAACAAATACTCGCCAAGCACCTGCTGTGAACCAGCCATAGGGATGCACCTGGGAGCTACAGAGGGCTCCTCCCATCCGGCCACGTGCCCGCTATCCTCTAATTTGACCTACTTTTAAGTGGATGCAAGACAACTCCACCGTTGTCTTTCATCTCTGCAGGCCCAGCAGCCAGCACACAGTAGGTGCCTAATAGGTGATTATTGAAACTATTAATCCAGCCCATCCGCCTGCCCAAAGCAGGAATCCCTTCTAACAGTGCCGCTGATGGCTGCTTCCCCAGCCTGCCTTGAATCCCACTGCTCATGGCCACTCATTATTTCACCCGCTTGTCATCAGCCAGGGCCCTGTGGCAAGTGGCAGAAACACAACTCAAACTCACTCAAGCACTGAAGGGGGCTAGTGGCCCCCGTGACTGCAGGGGAAGAAAAGGTGGAGTTGGCAATGGGCAGCCTGGATGCCAGGAGGATGGGGGTTGTCCCCGTCTCTCTCATTCTGTCTTTCCTAACCCCGACCACCGCGTAACCACCTCCAGCTTCCGCTTCTTTTAGTCGCTGGCCTCACCCTGCCCTGCATGCCAGCTTCCTCCATGTAACGCAGAAGAAGGGAGATGGCCACAGACCCCTCCGGGTGGGCATGACCTTAGTTCAGAGTCCCAGAGGGCCCCCCTCTCCCACTGAAGATATCCTGAGGAACGTCCAAAAGTGGGCTGCCTCAGATCGCCTGCCCTCCAGCTCCATTCCCGTGGTCTGGGAGACAGAAAACGCTGCCCAGGAGTCACCCGCCTGCCTCTGCAGCGGCCAGGCAGACAGAGAAGGACGCTACTGTTGACTACCCGCCAGGATCACGTGCAGGGATGCGTGGACAGGAGATTCCCAGAGGAAGCGGGAAGAGTTGCCAGGACGAGGCAGGGAGAGATGCAGTGCAGGTTCAGTGACTTGAATAGCATCCTTCCAAAATTCATGATCACCCGGACCTCAGAATCTGGAAATAGGGTGTTTGCAGATGTAAGACACGCAGGCCTTGAGATGAGGTCATACGGCACAAGGGTGGGCCCCGATCCAATGAGAGTGTCCTTACAGGAGACAGAAAAGAATCCATGCAGATGCGGAGGGAAGACAGCAGAGATCGGGGTGACTCAGCTGCAAGCCAAGGAAGCCAGGAGCCGCCCACGAGAAGCTGGAGGAAGCAGGAACTTTGGGCGGGAGAGCCCCGCCCTGCTGACAGCTGGTCCCGCTCTGCTCTGCAGGACTGTGATGGAACGCATTTCCGTCGTTTAAAACGCCAAATTTGTGGTCGTTTGTTATGCCCACCCTAGGAAACCAACTTGGGAAGCAAGACCAAGAGATGCCCGGTGTACCATCCGCTGGTGGGTTTGGAAGGCACCTGATCAAGGGCTCAGATCACTTCCTGCAGCCACGCCTGCTGATGGTGGCTATGTGGCTGGAGCCATGGGTCAGGGGACTCCTTCCTCAGCTGTGTGTTCAGGGCGTATACATATGTGTGACAGGGCAGAGGCTGAAGGGTCCTGGAAGTTGTCTAGCTTGATGTCCCCACATCACCGTCACCACATAGGAGTAAACAGACCCAGGGAGGTGAAACCGGCTGCCTGCATTCAGGTGGGTTAAAGGATTTCTGGACAAAGGGAAGAATACTTCGGTAAAATTGATAAATGATCTGTTTCTTTTATTTAAATCTGATTATAGGAAAGACTGGAGCATTTGGTAGCCATTGCTGAGAACACTGGAGTCATCAGGAAGGTAAATGCTTCTGGGTCGCGGGTGAAGCCCTGGACACAGCTGCCATTTCTTTGTTCGGACAGGATCAGGAGGATGTAAAACCCCTACTAGGCCTTCACCCTCCTCTTTTAATTTAATTGTTTGGAAGTTCGAAAGTGCAGTGACTATCTCCTCCAGCCTGAAAATTCCATTCCTCGAAACAATCTTTCTTTCCTTGGTAAGGTTTCCAGAACCCGTACACGCTAGCTGGCCAGTCTCTGCACACCTCCCTGTGGCCTCCCGCCAGCCATCCAGCCTGAGTGGGGAACCCCGGGCCAGGGACAGTCCCAGGTTTGGGGGAAGAGGGTGTCCTGAGGTCAGACCCCCCACCCTCTTCTCCATCAGCCGCCGGCCCCAGGGTAGCTGCAAACAGGGCCTAACAAGCCCAGCTTCAGCCCTGCCAGCAGCCTCGCAGCCCTCCTGGCCCCTCCCAAGTAGAAATCCGGAGCGGCTGGCCAGGAACAGCTTCTCCTGGCAGCTGGCTGTTCTGCAGCCTGATTCAGGGCCTCAGATCTGTTCCCGATCCCCAGTTCCAGGGACTTGCATGTGCTGACTCCCGCCTGCCACCAGGGAGGCTAAGGGAAAGCCCCACGGAGCTGTCCTCAGTCCCTGCTCAGACTTGGCAGAATCCAGGCTGCTTTTCAGGAGATTTGGGAGCCTTCCTAGGAAACACTCTGAAGCCTCTTCAAGGCCAGTGGCATTGTGTACAGTCACCAAGTAGCAGAAAGTTCCGGCACCCCAGGGCCACCTGCACCTACCAAGCCCTACGGTCGAGCGCCAGGCACCACTCACCCCACACTAACCCCTGTGATTACAAAGCAAGGCTGGGGCTGAGCAGGGGCTGAGAGGCTACAGGTTCAGGACAGCACATCCCCCGGCCCTTCCTGGCCAGCCAAGCCCCTCGTTGCCACCCCCTCCAGCCATCGTCCTTCCGGAGCGGGAAGATGGGAGGCGGGTCTGTGCAGGACACCTTGTCCAGTGACAAGGAGCTTCAAAAACAACTGCCTCCGTGGTGCTCCCGTCTGCAGCCACGGGCACTGGGGACCAGAATCCCAGTGCTATCAAGCCCTGGGGGTGCCCACAGGCTGACCACGGGCTGCCCCAGCCAGGCACAGCAAGAAACACAAATTCAAGCTTCCCACTCTTGCCAGCTTCTCCCGTCTCCCTGGCACTTTGGGCTCTAGTCGCTGAGGCCCCATCCCAGGCAGTCTCTGGTCTGGCAGCCGGGGGAAGAGGCACAGCTCACTGGCTCCGCCACAGCCTTGTGGGGGGGTGGCTCTCCGAGCTGGCTCCTCCCCCGGCCCCTGCCCTTGTCTCTGCCTCATTCCCCCTGATCCTTAGTTAGGAAGATGCAAATACTCTTCCTGTAGCAGGATTTCACACAGATGCCCACACGGTGACAGCCCCAAGCCTGCTCCGCACCCACACCCCACACCCCCACATCCCTTCCCCATCTATACAACAAAGACTGGGTGTGGACTACTGGGCCAGGGGGATATCCAAAGCCTCAGGGGCCCCCCGAGTCATCACTAGCCCACCTGCCCCCTTAAGGTCCCAAGACCCCTCCCCACCCTGCAGCCGTGGCTTCAGAGCAGGGGGCTGAATTTCATCAACAAGAAATTTGAAGCCATTAAAATACAATAAAAGAGAAATTTAATGTAATCACTCTCTAAATTATAACTAATTGAAACATCAATTGTAATTTTTATGATGTGCATCAGAGTGACTGATGCCGTGGAGTCAGGAGTCACGCAATGAAAGCTAAATGATGGTGGAATTGTCCTAGAAAAACCACCCCCAGCCTCTGCCCACCTCCTCCTGCTGGCTTCCTTCCTTTGTCTTCCCTGCCCAAAAGCTCTCTCTTCCAGAAGATTCCCCCATGTAGCTGTTCCCCATACCCTTGGAGGCCTCAGGTTGCTCTTGTTTGGGGTGCTTTCTGTACAGGGCTTCAGCATGCCCTCCTGTTCCCCTGAAACCCTGAGAAGGGCTGGGGCTCCTATGTCTGTCCTGTTTCCCCTCATTTGCACCAAGACCCCAGGTCCCACCCACCACACACCCCAGACCCAAAACATAGGAAAGTAGGAAAGGGCCTGAAAGCTATGGAATCTCCCAGAACTTCCCTGCGTCAGCCACAAGGCAGTAGACGTCTGAACAGACTGTAGGTCATCTGGTCCAACCCTGCCCCCCAGCTGGGCCCTGGGGTTGTTCAGGCCCTGGGCCTCCCTCCCCTCTCTCTGTGCAGGTGGGGCTGTGACAGGGAAAATGTGGGTGACCCTCCAGCACCATGCAGACCTGCCACATTCAGGCAGCTCTTTGTCCCTGTTGCCTCTGCAGACTTTGTTCTCCTTGTGGCAGCCAGTTCTCAGCTCTGCACGGGCACAGGAGAGGGCGTGGTGGGTGCAGGGGTGAGGCAAGCAGGCTTGCATTCAAGCCTCCACCACAGGGTGTCTGTGGGACCCTGCAAGCCACTTAACTTCCCCCAAAGACTTGGTTTTCTCAGCAGCAACCTAAAAACAATAACTACACCCACAGAGGTCTGGGGCTAGTTAGTGACAGCGACTGTAAAGCACTTGGCATAGAGCAGAACATGGAGTAGGCACCCATTTTTATCACTGCTGTATTGTCACTCTTCTCCCCGGCTCCAGACTGCTTGATTTATTTGCTCAGGGACCAGCAAATCCAGGTGCTGATCAGACAGGTAGCCCTGACTGTCGGTTGGTGCTGCCCACACCTTCTCATGGCCACAAGCCCCTGTGGAATTTTCAGGAAATGACAGAGCCCCTCAGGGAAGGGCAAAAGCCCCTGGTCTCCTCCTGCTGGCAGGGGCAAGCTGGTCCCGGTCCTGGTACGCTTTCTGCCTGACGGAGGGCACCCATTCCCCAGGGGGGCCACCTCCCAGCTGAAGTGGAAAGAGAGATAAGGTCAGGCAGGTCAGTCCACTCCTGCCCTCTCCCAGAAAAAAGTATTTTCTTGTACAACTTTGATTTTGAGGTGTTTGGGAGCACAGTGTGGAGGACAGACTTTCAGAGCTGTCAGGACACCCCACACCCCATTTCTCAAAGCTGACTGATGTCCAGCTCTGCCCAGCACAGAGCACGGCAGACACCTGGCTGATACCCTAATGCTGAGCTTGCTGGCGGGCAGCGGGGGGCATGGGCTCGGGACCCCCGCCATTCCACCCACTGGGAGTGAATCTGAGTCGCTTTCCACGTGGCTGGAACTCAGTTTCCTCATCTAAGGTGAACCAGATCAGTATTCCTCAGCTATCTGCAGTGCAGGACCAGGGTTTTTTAGTTTCCAACCGGTGGTAGGTCAATACTTTAAAAAAAAGTTTTTAAGATGTAATTCACTCTTTTAAAGTGTGCAGTTCAGTGGTTTTAGTATATTCACAACGTTGTGCCACCATCACCACTATCTAAATCCAGGACGTTTTCATCACTCTGAAAAGAACACTTGCACTCATGAGCAGTCACCCCCCCAACCCCTGGCAACCACTTGCCTACTGTCTGTCTCTACACATTTGCCTGTTTTTGACATTTCATCAAATTGGAGTCATACACCTTTCAGCTCTGACTTCTTACACCTAACGTAATGTCTTAGAGGTCCATCCCCCTTGATAGCCTGTATCAGTGCTTCATCCTTTCTCATGGCTGAAGAATATTCTATTATATGGACATACCACCTTTAGTTTATCCATTCCTCAGTTGATGGACATTTACATTGTTTCCATTATTTGGCTCTTGTGAATAATGCTGCTGTGAATTTTCATGTCCAGCATGGATTTTCAGTTCTCTTGGGCACATACATACCTAGAATTGCTGGCTTATGTGGTCACTTTAAACATAGGGCTCTCAGGTTTACCTTTTTAAGGAACTGCCAAACTGTTTTCCAAAGTGGCTGACCATTAATTCTCCATGAAATTAATATAAAAATGAGTGATGAGAAAAATGAAATTTAAATAACTCAAAAAACAAAGCCTAATTTTTATTACTATTAAATCAACAGACATAAAACTACTCTGTCAATTGCTGTGAGAACTTCTCAATGCTTCCTCTCAGTTTCTGCACTCACTTGGGTGGGGACAGGCCAGGAGCAGTCGTCGGGCCAGCACGCAGACCCCACCCCCACCACGGCTTCTCCACCTCGTCTCATGTCCGTGCCACCCACAGGCATCCTCATGCATCCCTCCCATGTCACCTAAGATGTAAGCCAGGATGTTTTTTAGAGTGAAAGGGGGAACCATTAATTATTATGCCAAGACAGACACTAGGCATAACTCAGAAGTGACCTGGACAATGGAGGACACATGACCATTCTATCAAGGGACCTTAGCCAAAGGGACGATCTATGGATGGGAGGGTGGGAAAAGGAAGGGATGAGAACATGCCCAGCCCTGGAGAGAGTGAGAGCAATGGGTCCCTAACTCCGGAACCGGCTGTTCCTCCTCCTCGGGCTGGTCATTCCTCCCAAAACTGGTGCTGTCTCCACTCCTCTACATGGGGGATGTGCCGCTCCTCCTGAGCATTCTCACCAAGCCCTCCCTCCTAGGCAGATGACCTTCCTCGGCTCTCATCTACCTGATGGCTTTTGGCTTGGATGTTGACCCTGGGTTCCAATGGCCACAGCCAGAGTCTTGGAGAGCACATTAGGAGAGAAGAGGGGACCCCCTGCGGCCCCCCAGTTCAGATGGGAGACAGGAGTGAACGACTCGCACACTGGCTGCTGGCACTGTTTTGCATCTTTGTACCGCCAGCACCCCACCTAGTAAGCACCCCATGAGTGTCAGTCAAATGAATAAAGGATCATAAACCTCAGTGCCCTGAGACAGCCAATTATATCCTAGATGCCAAAGACTCTTGGGCTTCTCACAAGGTGGAGGGAGTCAGCCAGCCACGGAGTCATCTTTCCTGCTAAAAACTGAGAAAAGAGTGATAAGAAGCAAAAAATGACAAAGCCAGTGGCTCCCTGTGCTCCTGGGTTATAGAGCGAAAGGGTGTCCATGGGGCCAAGTCCTGCGGTCCCTGGTTAAATGCCTGGTTTAATGGGCTTGCTAGAGAAAAATATTTTTTAGCAAGTGGTACATGTCTCCCTGGTGCCTGCAGCAGTGATTACTTCAGTGGGACAATCTCTCCTTAACCGGCTCCTGGCCAGAAGGTGGAGAGGCACTCTGGGCAGAGGGACCAGGTCCAGGGGATGTGGCTGAGGTCATCTCTTTGAGGAAGTGGAGTGAAGGAAAGAGAGAGACACACAGGTCAGCCCACAGCGGGACCAAGCTAGTATGATGGGCCTGGGGCCCTAGGACACTGGGCAGCCAGGTGGGTGGGCTTAGATGTGTGAATGCCTCTAGGCAAATTATTCGGTCATTCAACAAACCTTAACAAAGCAGCTAAATAATAATACAGGTCAAGCCCTTATGTGCCAGGCACTGTGCCAAGTAAACACTTTGTTATTACTATTATATAATTTAATACAAGAAGTATTTTATGATATCCTTATCATATCCTTACAAATGAAGGCACTGTCTCAGAGAGAAAAAGACTCCAGATTAAAAATACAGAGCACACAGAGAGAAGTAGGATACGGTCTCCATCCAGATGAGGTTTAATCAAGGGTGAGATGGACTACTCCAAGCACAAGCAAGATCATTTTAAAGTATACTTATTATTGAGTTATAAAATACACACATAAAAGGCACAGATCACAGGTGTATAGCATGGTAGTGGACAGCAGTAGAAACCAGCTCCCAGGTCAATAAATAGGGCATTCCCCTCCCCTCAGGAACCCAGGACCCCCTCCCATCCTTTCCCATCACACCCTCCCACAGGTAACCATCGTCCAGACCTTCGTCATGTATTAGCTCTGCTTGAACAACTAGATTTGATCAGGGGTGACAAATGCTAGGGAAACTGTCATATGGTGGTCTGAATCACACAGCCCATGACATGGAGAAGACTCCAGAGGAGGTGAGGTCTGCACCAAGTTTTGAAGGATGAACAGGAGTGAAGGCAGAGGTGGAGAAAGGTGTGTGTGAGTGTGTGTGTGTGTGTGTGTGTGTGTGTGTGTGTGTGTGTGTGATCGTCCAAGTTTACTGGCTCCAAATCTTATCTCTGGCTACTGATCTCCCTTCTGCTCTATAAAAAGAAATGAGTTCAAGAAGGACTCAGATTAGCTCCGGGTTTCTCCACGTCCACACCACTTACTGACACTTTGGGCCAGATGGTTTGTGGGGAAAATGAAAGTTCCTGTGGCCAGGATCCTCACCTGAGCCTAAACTACTTGATGATGTAATTGGCCTTCTGCTAGGCTGATGCTTCCTCACACATAGGCAATAAGCTAGTATTGACTGAGTCACTCTGTAAAGAGCTCTGTCTGGTGCTCTGGGTGGAGGCAGAGATGGAGGTGGATTACAGACCTGCAGACTTTTGGATGCAGACATGATTCTAGTGCTCGACCTACCACTGGGAGAATAAAGCAGGTTATAAACCCTTTTACCCCAAGAATGTTCCATTGTCATTCCTCAGGCTCACTGAATCCATAGTGAATTTACCCAGGACTGAAACCCTCAGGAGAGACACCATTCCTTGTGGTGGGGGCCTGGCCTGGCCTGGGCACTGGAGGGTGCTCAACAGCAGCCCTGGCCCCACCCACCAGATGCCAGTAGAAACATCCTAAGTGGTAACATCCAGAAATGTCTCCAGATGTTGCCCATGCTCCTGGTGGAGGGGGACAGAACACTCACCCCCCCCCACTTTGCAAGCCAGTAGGTTAGCTAAGGAGATGTGCCCTGAGGCTGAGAAGAGCAGAAAATAGAGACCCTGGTGTGTGTTCTCAGGAGGGCGGTGGCAGAGACTGGCTGAACTGGGCAGGAGGCACTAGGACAAAGTTTAGCTGTACCCAGCATCTCCCAGCAACCAGGGAGCACCTGGTAATTCACAAGGGGTGGGCCCCAGGAAGCAAACGTCCCTGAGCAGGCGCCCCAAGCCAAGGGCAGGATTTGCTCCCTGCTCCAGGGAGATAAGAGGAAAACGCCACTCAGAGGAGCCTTCCCCGCCGGAGGGATCGGATTTCAATTAAAATGATTAGCACCGTTTACTTAGACCCCACAGCTGCATACCAGCTACTGTGCATCACGGGGAGTTTAAAGAAATCAAGGAGGGATGTTGGGGGAGGGGAGGTAATTCAGCCCAAATTGAAAAAGTCCTCCTGTAATTATGAAATTGGAGAATATACACTGAAGGGATCAATAATGGGAAATCTAAGTGCCGCTGTTTGCCGAGATTACAGTTTGTGAATCTCTCCATCTTGGATTTTAATTTTCTCTCTCGCCGTCCCGTGCCACAGGCAGCAATTCCAGCCTCATCTCCCAGCTTTAGAGAGGCAGGTGTGGGGCTGGGCCAAAGAAGGCGTACCTGACCCTCTGTGAATTGTTGGCGCTGTGTAACAAAGTACCACAAGCTCAGTGGCTGAGCATGGCACCCATGGATGACCTCAGGTGCTGTGGGCCCAGAGCAAGGTCATGATTAGGCTGGGGCCTCTGCTGGGGTCTCACCAGGATGCTCTCAGCTGGGACTGGAGTCTCCTCTGAGGCACAGGTCTTCTTTCAAGCCCCTGAGGTTTTTCACAGAATTCATTTCCTTACAGCTGTAGAACTCCTAGCAGCTGGCTTCTTCAAAGCCAGCAGGAGAGTCTCTGGTTTTCAAACCAACTTTTCAAGAGCTCCCCTGATTAAGTCAGACCCACCCAGGATCATCTCCATTTTAATTAACATCAAGTTAACTGTCTAAAGACCCTAATTATATCTGCAAAATCCCTTCACCTTTGTCATATTCTACAGGTTAGAAGCAAATTACAGGTCCCACCACACTCAAGAAGTATTTTTATGATATCCTTATCATATCCTTACAAAGGTGTGGGTCAATGGGAATCATTTTAGAATTCGGCTTACCACCCCCTCAGAGGTGCCTCCCCAAACTCACAGAGCCAGGCCATGGGAAGACATCCCCTCCTGAGCCAGCCTCACATCCACAGGCCTCCCCATTCCCAGCCTGATGGACTATCCCAACCACCAGGCCCAACCCAGTGGCCAGTCCTTATTGACCAACAGCCATCCCACACGGGAAAGGAAATAGAGCAACCAAAGATCTGACACAACCTGCCTCCCCGTCCAGTGCTCTCTCCTCCTGGTCTCTGGTCTTCTCTATTTCCAAACCCAGCAAGGATTCCTGACTGCCCTGACCTGGCAGCCTTGACCAGCTACCTTCTTTCTTCCCAGGATGCTGAGCACAGGATGAGATGCAAGCAGCTCCCCCAGGATGGAAGAGGAGAGCCCAGGATTCAGGAGCCCCATCACCATTCTAACAATTACCCCCTGCCCACCTTCCCTCCTTTGAGACCTGGCTTAGATGTCCCCCTGGATTAAGCTCAGGCAACCCTGCTTGATGCTAGCTTCCATGGTTTTTATAGCACTGATGCATGGTACTGATTTGCCCTTTATTCTTATGTTTGAGTCTCCCTTTCATGATGGCACAAACATTATTTATGATTAGGGTCACCTACACATTGAAACTTATAACAACAGGAAAAAAAGTTAAGAGGTTAATCTCTTTCTCCCATTGCAGTCTGGATGTTAGCCCAGCCCAGGGCTGGTCCAGAAGCTCTGTTCTACACAGTCCTTAATGACTCACCCCTCTTCTGTCATGTTGCCCCAACCTGGCTGTCTTCTAAAACTACAATGGCTGCTCCAGCTCCAGCCATCACCCCCACAGCTCAGCCAACAGAAAGAAAGAAGGGAAGGAGAAGAGCATGTCGCCTCCCTTTATACCACTTCTCCTAACACCCCATTGGCCATTAGTTAGTCTTGTGGCCAGAAATAATTACAAGGAATGCTGGGAAGTGTAGTTTTTATTCTGAATAGTTCTATATCATGGAAAAATGGGGGACCGGATGTGGGAATTTCTGAAAATCTCTGTTCTAACTCCCCTATCTTGTGATGCAACCTAAGCAATAGGATATTTCTTTTGTATCCAAATCCTTCCCCACAATTTCAATAGCCTGGCCAAGATTCTATATCCATTGATTGTTTCATCAAGCACATCATTCTTTTTTTTTTCACATATTCATGTATTTTTTTTCACTCAATCCTCCTTTTATGCATTTATTCACTGGTTCATTCATTCATTCACTTCTCAACAAACTCTCTCCATACACCTTTCACAGTGCTGGGCATGTGGCCAGCATTCAGGATATAGAGAAGATAACTCAGACCCTGCACTCAAGTACTTACAAAGTAGTAGGGAAAACAGCCAAGGAAATGTATCATCTTCACACCCTGACGGAGGTGCTGCGAAAGTGGGCAAAGGTTGCTGTACAGACACTGTAGGTTCTAACCCATCTGCAACTGTGTGCAAGGTTTCCAAGAGAGGAAAAACAAACTTTATCAGGAAACAAAAGGAACAAAGGACATTGCAGATCATGGAAGCATTTAACAATGCTACCCCTGTCCGTGGTGCTGACCCACGGGCCCAGCCCGGAGCCCCCTTTGGAGCTGAGGTAGCGCCAGTCCCTACTTCCACCTCTCACCCACTCTAGGCTGGCACTCTGGATGGTAAGGTGGGATGGCAATGGTGTGGCACTCAGCTACACACTTCATTTTCGCAGTGACCTTCCAGTCTCTCCTCTCAGTCTTGCTTGTCAGTCTGTGACCATTAAATTCCTCATTAGCAAACGAAATGTGGATGAGCTCATTAAGATGAGGGATGGCCCCGAGGTGCAGTTGGCTGGGGGTGTTAGAACTCCTCTTCTCCCTCCTTACTGAAAAGAATGCACCTCACATTCTGTGAGCCACTCTCCGGGTCTAATAACAGACTCCCTGGTGTTATTCAGGCGACCAGCTTAAGGAAAGGCTGGGCTACAGTGGGCAAAAAACAGCGTATAGCTGCTGATTCACGCGCACCCAAAGCTGCCCAGTCAGGGCCTGGGCTTCTGTCACTTCATGCTGCAACTCAAACTCCCAAAGGTGTCACCCTTTGCAATCATGTCTCAGTGCACCTCCCCAGCCTCCCCTCTCGTCCTCCCTGCACGTCCCCCCCATTCAGGCAATGGCAGATGACCTCACCAGTGGCCTGCTGAAACTGGATCTTCTCAGCTGCTGACAGCTGCTTGTTACATATTCAAGCTGACATCACAGCAGCAGCTGGAAATCCGCCATGGTGAGAATATTTACACCACAGGAATCAGCAAATGCTACAAATTAAGAAAACTTTTTCAGTCAGAAAGCCAGATTTTTAAACAATTGCCAGCACACCCTTGTCTGAAGGTCCCCGAGCTTCTCAGGCACTTCTGTGTCTCCCCGCCTTTGTGTGCACTGTGCCTTCTGCTGGGTGTCCCTCCTGGGATTGCCTCCTCTGTCTGTCTGCTCTGCCTGTCATTTGTTAAGGCGACCAGAAGGGAGCCCATTCCCCTCCTGTGTGTCCTGTGAGGCAGGGACGCTATGCCCCCAACCAGGACCTCTCCCTTAAGGGTCATTCCATTTCCAAAAATGAAAACCAATTCAAACCATCCAGAGGAAAGGATAGAAATATATGTGCATGGGGAGGTGCAGGGGAGGGACCTCACAGTGACCAGGGCAGGAAGTGTAGCTGCTCTCACAGGTGCTAGGAAGTTGTGTGCAACAGCTGCTCTTTCTCAGTGGCCACCTGGTCTCTGACATGCTCACCCCTGCCCATTGTGCTTTTCCCAGAGAAATGCCCCTTGCCTCCCAGTTTGCACGAAACTCCAGACCAACCAGCCACACACCAGAGTCTTTAAGTTGACGCTGCAAACCCAGGACTGTCCCAGGTCAGTGCAGTCATCTGAGGCCACGTGGTCACTTGGGCCAGGCTCACACAGCCACCACCACCTCCTCAGCATGAGCTGTGGGGATGGCTCTGAGGACAGCAGGCAGAGCTGGCCCATCTCCTAGGCTGGGGTCAAGCTCCATAAGGACGTGCTTACACATCTCTAGATCCCCAGTCACGGCACCGAGGAGGTCTTAGTAAGTATTTGTAGATTAGATGAATCGCCTCACAGTTTTGATCCTTCTCTCAGCAACCTGTGACCCAGATGGTCCCTGTAGAGGGAGGGAAAAGGTTTTGAGGAATTCAATGAGGAAACATTCCATACCCAAGTAATGAAGCATCTGTTTCCTCCAGCTACTAACTGTGTGAGCTTGGGCAGATAGCTTAACCTCTCTGTGCTTCAGGGGCCTCATCAGTACAATGCGGATTGTGAATTTGCCTAATTTAGGGCTGCTGTGAGGATTACAGGAGATGATCTTCATGGAGCAGCCGGTGTGACACCTGACACATAGTAGACTGTCATCACAGTGAGTGTTTTTATCCCCCATTCTATCCTGAAGCTACAGAACAGGGTCCCTCACTGCCCTCCCAGAAGGCTTCCTCTCCGGGTCCAGCGTGACTCCAGCCAGCCGCACATGGTGATGCTCTTCCAGTCCCACCCAGGCCCCTGCTCTCAGAGTCAAATCCAAGGGCAGGGCCACTTTGACAAGGACTACGGCCACTTTTTCCCCATGGCTCGGGAGGGCTGGCTGAAGACTTCATCTGCTCTAATTAACCAGCCAACTGCATCTGTCTGTCTTGCTCCATTGATAGCAGATCAGCCTTGCAGGCAAGGACTGAGAGGGAGGTTCTGAACAGAGTGGACAGGAACAGGGGCATGACCCGGCCCAAGCCCAGCCTGCCCCCCTGCCTCCACCCTGCACTCGGTGCCTCCCGTCCCTCAGCTCCTGAGGCTGACTCCGGAGGCCACCGGCTCATTCAAGGGGAGCAGTAGCAGGGCAAACGGAGCAGCCTGAGCCACCTCACCAGGCGCCCCGGGAGCTGGAGGCTGGGGGCAAAGAGGAGAGGTGGAGCCATCACTCAGAGGTCTAGACAGTGGGAGCAGCCATGGCCCATGTGGGAACTCCCTCGCCCGAGACCCACCAGGGCAGGGGGCTTGCCAGGCCCCTCCTGCCTCCATCTTTCCTTCTCCAAAGGCGCTGTGATTCCCACCACGCGGGAGCCTTTGGGGAGGAGGTGGTGGCAAAGGCTTCTTACCATGGGGACCCCTGCCACTTTCCCCCCACTGGCTCACAAGCGGGCATGCCGCCTCCCTGTCCCCCTGGGTTTGAGTCTAGATTAGTACAAATTGTTCTCCCTGCTCACACTTCAGAGAAGGAAACAGGGAGGACCTGGGAATAGCAACCCAGCTCCCACCCCAGCTGTGGGGCTGCTGGCCTGCACAGCCTGACCCCAGGCCGCCTCCTTCCCAGCTCTGCCTTCCTCCGCAGGACCCTCCCCCGAGTGCCCACGTGCTCTTAGGCGGGGAGGATGCAGATGCGTGGTGCCTCGGTGTAGACAGCCCAGCCCCCTCAAGCTCCTGCTCCCAGCCCGCAGCCCTAAGCTTTCTCCTTCATCTCTCTGCCTTGCGAGGCATTGCAGCACTCCCAGGAGTGCTTTTGGAAACTCGGTCACCAGTTTAATTGGCAGAACTTGTCCTGGGCGATCGATGCACACAAGGAAGCAAACTCAGGCCCGTTTCTCTGGAAACTCAGGCAGGCATGTGGCTATGGGTTCATGTGACTCAGGTGTGTGAAGGGTGCGCTTCCTCCAGAGCCCGTCTGCACCTGTTGACTGGCACAATAGCTGATCGTGGCTTGCATTTGGGGGATCAGGGGATCGGGGAGTGTGACGGACACCTGGATGATGGACAGGACAGAAGTGAACTGGCTGAGCCCTGGGGGACTTCTTGGCTTGGGAGCATGAAGGAGACAGTGACACGGTCATGTTAGGTCATGAGGTCACCCCAGGATGAAAGTGGGCCCTTTATGTGGATATCTTCCATTGTCTCTGGGTCTGTGCCTTCACCCTGACCCATGAACCTGTTGGGTTCAGCCAGTGGGGTGCCCTGGCAGGAGATAAGAGGGAGGGAGGCTAGGAGGGACAGGGGGAGGAGAGCATGAACTCAAGATAGCCATTCCAGTTTTCTCTGTGATGTGTTGCCACAGGCGGGGTGGGGCCCCTCCTGCCACACAGCTGGCTGTCTGAGTCAGGGGACACCCCCTACCACCCCCAGGTCCAGGGGCAGGTCTCTCTTCTGGTCTCATGTACCCACCCATCTTTATTAAAATCACCTCCAAGCACTCAGTCTTGCTGCGTCTGTTTCCCATCAGAACCTAGAAGGGTCCCTGGGGTGCTGGGAAGCCGTGTGGATGGGAATGGGTCTCTCCTACCCCCGCACCGCCCTGCCCTCCACCCTGTTGTGGGGCTGATTCTGGCTTCTGCCCTGGGGGCCTCCCTGGACAGGTGGGCTCTGGCAGGAGGTGAGGACAGCGGGACTGCAGGCGCCTCGCATGCTTGCGTCCTTCCCAGTGTTTCATACCAGCTGGCCAGGGGTCCCACAAGGGTTGCTATCCAGGCGCTCCAAGAAGGGGCTGAAGCATCCCCCAGGGCCTCTGATTAAAAGGATTCAGTGTAAGGGGGTGGAAGGCAAGAATATCTGACCTTGGGGAAAAAGCAGGCACCCAGCAGGCAGGATACTAACTCACAGACAGGGGGCGCCAGAGAGGAGTGGACAGAAGGACTTACAGGGAAGGAGAGGACAGGTGGGCGGCACTCAGCCGGGAGAATCAAGCACAGCGAAGTGCTGTCCCCCCGTGGAGGTCCTGCCGTCCACAGGCCTGCCCCCAACCCAAAGGACCCCACACCCGCATCCACCAGGTTATGAGAATAGAGATTATCACTCATTTCATCCGGCTTCCCTCACCCCCACCCCCACATCCAGCATCAACACCACGGACACGAGAGGCCCGCCCACACTCTGCCCTCCCCCCGGACTCCCACCTGGCAGACGGGCCCCAAAACCCACCGCTGAAGATAAGGGTTTCCTGTCATTCACACCCAGGATGCTCTCTGAGACTCATGATTTATGGACTTTAGTTTTCCCAGTTCCTCAGCTCCATCCCCTCTTCCCCTCTGGTCTGTCAGGGTGTTTATCTCCCACCCGTGTTTCAGCCCCTCCTGCCCCGACTCCCTGTTTTTTAATTTGAAGCATCCGTCTGGAGCATCCTGAGATGGGGCCGTCTTCTGGACTGGATGCATTAAACTGCTGACAGCTCTATTGATTTTCCCTCTCCACCTGCATAATGCAAGATACATGCAAGGCGACGGGCTGGCCCCTGTTTCTTACTGTGAAGGGGCGTTGCCCTTTTTCTTTCTCACTCTGGTGTCCCCTCACCCTGGCACATGTTGATACAAAGGAGGCGGTGCCTGCCCCTATGCCCCAATATTATGTTCCTCACCACCAGTGAATGCAGTCTAATCTGTCCTCTTTGGTAGCAGATTGGACACCATGGAGACAGGCACCTCACGGAGTAGAAGAGGCCGGTGGAGGGAGGCAGGGGTGTTGAGGAGATGTCGTCTGTCAAAAACTGACTATGCCCCGCTGGAGACCAGGCAGGCTTTCCGAGGGGCCCCCTGCCTGCCCCACCAAGCTTGGAGGAGGACACTTGCCCCTCAGCCCACCTCCTCTTCTCCAGGCCTGAGTTCTCCAAAGTCGCCGGCACCTCTTGCCTAGGACTCACAGTTAACAGTCACAGAGCCAGCAGCTAGCTGGGCACCTTCAGTTCCTCTTATCTCTGATTTCTCAAAAGCAAGGCAGACACGGACGGTTGTACAGGCTGTGTACCATGGCACATGGCCAGGAAGGCTGGGAGGAAGGGATTACTACCCTTCCTCAACAGAGACTGAGGCTCAGAGATGCCATGAGATTCATTCAAGGGCTCCCAGCTAGACACAGGATTTGGACCCAAGACTGGCTATCTCTAGAACAGTTTTTCTCCCACCCTATACCATGATGCCTCCTCCAGGAAGACCTCCTGCATTGAAGCCACCCAGTCTGATTGCTTCCTTATGTTTTGGCAGGCTGCTCTGAGTATGTTGAGTGGGTTCTCTCTCTGTGAATCAGCATCATCACACTTCCTCCTGGAGGATTTCTCTGGACCCATCCCATCCCCAGCCCGGATCAGACCGTCATCTGGTGCCACAATATATATATATGCTATATACTGCATATATGGCCCTGCCTTGTCATGGCCTTCTCTGCTAGTCTGGGGGGCCCTTGGAATGGGGACAGAGACAAAGAAAATAAGGCAGGATCTTATTTCTGTGTCCTCATCACCTGCCCAGGGCCTGGCACAAAGGTGTGTTGAAGGATGTTTCCAGGACTGGAAGAGAACCCACCCAGGGCCTGGCCAGCTGAGGAGCTCTCTAAAAATAGGTGGAATCTATTTAATCAACCAATGAGCCATCTGCTCCAGTCTGACCTGTCATACTTTGGGGCTTTTAGCACAGCAGCTGGGAGACCATGAGACCCATGTGCCTTCAGAACATCTGAGGTTCTCTGGGACTCTGCAGGGCTGGAGCCGGAAATAACCTGGTCACTTTAGCCTCACCTTTCCGGTTCCCCACAAAGAGCTCCAGTCCCGACACGTGCGCCTGCTACCTTCCCTCCCTGCCCACCCTTTTCCCAGGTAACCAAGTTCAGCCCAGGACTCCAGACTCCCCACTGCTTAACACCTTTAAGATTCAATAAGCAACTCCCTTCTGAGATGGTTTAAAGGCCAGTCCTGCCAGTAGCACAAGGCACGGCCTCTTGGGGAGATTAAATGAGACGGTAGATATGAAAGCAGCCAGCCCGGTATGAAGCAGAGTGCAAATATTACGGAAAATCTCCCTAAGTACTGTCAGCCTGACACTGCAGACTTCAAGGCCGAAAGGGGCTGCTTCCCTTTCTCTCCTTCTCTGGTCATGGCCTTGGCCCTCCTGTCTGGCCCTTGTTGGGGGGCGCCAGGGGGGTCTGGCTATACTTATAGACCCCCCTGGAGGGAAGTCAGGGTGGCACTGACTTTAGATTTTTACTTAGCCCCCCATAGGCTTCACAACAGCCCTGGGAGGAAAGAGAGAGGTAGCGTGACCCCCCAAAACCTCATTTTGGAGACCAGTGAAAAAGGCTAGCCCGGAACCACAGTGGGCAAGCCCAGGGTGCCTGCACAGACCCACTGAGCAACAGGCAGTAGGAAAGGCCACTCGGGGGCCACTCCTGCACCCTCTCCCCCCAGCCTTCATGCAAACAATGGGCTTCCGGGCTGGAGCCCCCACCAAGGGCCAGGGAGGGGCTTGGTCCCCATTATACCACCTGGCACAGTGCTTGGTGCTGTGGGCATGGGCCGGATGAAGCACCAAACCCCACCAACCCGTCACTACTGATGTCCTGACCACAGTTCCCGCCAAGCTGGCCCAGCCTCCTCATTTCCTGCAGCTCTGGAGGGATCCCAAACCCAAGTTGTGGCTCTGCAATGGGGGCATGTCCAGTTCCCAAGGGTGGAGGTGAGGCAGGAACGGGAACCCCCTACAGCCCCCTCTGGCCTCTGCTCCCCTGCCCCCACTCCCAGGCCTTACTAGCCACACTGAAATGCTATTTCCAGAAACTATGCTCTGCTGGACCGTGCTATGCCCTGCTCTCAAGTCTGGGGAACTTTATCTCCTACAGGGTCCACCCTTGGGCCCCTTTGAGGGTTTTCCCTGCTGCATGTGTGCATCAGCATCACCAGGGAAGCCTGCCAAGTGCAGCCTCCGGGGCTCCACTCTCGGAGACACAGGCTGTTTCACTGAAGGCCTGGGCTTTGGCCCTTCGTTTCCAACAGTCCCTGCCACACCATGACATTTTGGGTTCATCCTCCCATGAAGCATGGCGAGCATTCCCTCCAGGCATCATGCTTCGCTTTTCAGTAGCTGTAGCTTATTTTACTCTTGGTCCATTGGGGTTGCTGGAGAAACACTTCAGTACTTGAACAGATTGGCCTTCTTTGTGTTTTGTTTCTACACCTCTACATTCTCTTATTACACAATTCAAGAGGGTGAACAGCCTGTCTCTCTGAAATTGCTGCCAAAGGAAGGGGCAGCCCTCCCCCTGTCCCCTGTCCCCGCCCAGTAGGTCTTGCAGTGGGAAGAAAGTACCAGGCATTCACTCGACAAATATTTCTGTGGACCTATTATATGCCAAGCACTGCTTTGTCCCAATCAGTCCCTCCTTCCCTCCATCCATCCATCCCCCCATCCTCCCCGTGTCTCTCCATCCATTCATTCGTCCATCCATCCCTCCATCAGCCCATCCACCATTCATACAGTGAGTGATCTCAGATGCTGCAGCCAGCTTGAGAAGCTCATGATGTTGATATATGAGCACTACAGATATATGAGCACCACATCTTGAGAGTTATCAGAAGACAGCTTGCCTTCAAAGAAACCTCCTTAACAAATGTATGAAAAGTTCAACGCTGCTGCACAGTCTATGGAGAGATGTGTGCAGGTAAGTGCTGCATGAGTGACCAGTGACAGGAGTCAGAGGTGAAGGGTCCTACCTGAAGAGGGGTGGGGGCTGAGCTTTGAAGGAGGATCAAGACTTAGTACCAGGGAGGACAGCACAGGCAAATGCCTGGAGTTAGAAAGTGCCCCACGCATTAAGAAGCCAGTTGGTTGGGCTGAAAGGGTGGTTGCTTGTGGCCAGAGCAGTGCGGGAGAAAAGACCAGAAAGGTACGAGCCTAAGACAGAGGAGGGCTGGCAAAGTCAGGCTGAGGGATTTGGGGATGTCCATCTCAGGTTAGGGCTAAGGCACCCATGATTCTCAGACTGGACCCTGACCTTCAGACATCTAACGTTAAGCTCCTCCCAATTAACTTTTCCCATGTTAACACCCAGATGCATTCATAGTTACAGAAACATAGTTTGGCTTCTTTTGAAAGGCTCTCCAGCACAATGGGAGGACTGTGCTGGTCTCCCTGAAGCAAGGACTGTATCCCCAGTCCTCCTAGGAAGATGCTCAACCTGGCTTTGTCCAACCTGGATAGGAGGTTGGGGGCAGGGCACGAAGGAGGAAGGAGAATGAGCTCAAAGTAAAGTTCGTGGTAAAGTACTCTTTCTCTTTAGGTGGACTGCTCTGTAATAATAAACACAAGGCAATAATTACATTCTGTTGTGCAGTTATTAAATTTGAAGGAAACAAAATAAAATGTAGACATTTGTAGAGAGGTTAAAAATAAAAGTGGAGGATAAAAATAAAATCAATAGCCTCAGGTTTCCCAGAGCCTGCCTGGAAAGACGTTATATAAGAGCTAAAGTGTGTACTAAGAAAACAGTATCAGGCATGGATGAGATGGAGGCTGGGAGGACCCAAAGGGGCCAGGGAAATGCTGTCTTCCAGAGCTGCCAGCCCGTTTTTTGGTGCACAGCCTGGAAAACAGGAGCTTGGGCTTGGGGACCTGTCCAGCGTGGGGTCAGTCCTGGCTTCACCTCTCCCAGCTCCGACAAGCCTTCGTGCCTCCATGGGTGAGACTGGGGTAAGGACAAGAGCCACCTCTCACAAGTAGCACGAGGATCACTGAGGCCCCACAGTGAAGTGCTCAACACAATGGCTGCCCAACAAACGTGTTCCCTAAGTGTCAGCTATTGGAGTATTACTTATGTTGTATACCACTTCTTAAAGGAATTGGAAGCGGCAAATGGAAAAGAGGACCCTGCTCGTGACAGATTAAATGCCGGTGGGAAAGGAGACCAGAAGGAAATGTGAGAAACCCCTAGAAAGAGGTTCTAGAATGTACACAAAAGAGTGCCCCTTCGTTTAAACGAGATATCTGTGCAATGTACAGTATATGAATGTATATGCAATGCCCAATGCACAGTATAATGAACGTGGTAGATAACAAGTGCTGGGTCTTCAAACGGGATCTGAAATAAAGCATCGCAAAGCCATGGAGCGGTTTGGGGTCGGCGGGAGGCGAAGGGAGAAAGTGGAGGAACCACGCGGCCATCACGAGAAGATGCACTATTAATCTGGACCAGAAGGGGGCCGTTATGCTGCAGTGGGAAATGCGACCGCCTCGGTAGATCTTGACCCTTTGCAAGCACCGTACCCTGTTTCCTCAGGGGGCGGGTTTAACTGCCCGGAAACGGAAGTCCCTTTCTCTTCCGTCTGCCTCGCTGCTTGGCGCTTGCCGTGAGTATCCTTGGGGCAGTATTAGGGGAATAGGGGGTAATCCGGGGTAATCCATGGCTTAGTGAAATTTGGAGACCCCGGGTCTGGGTCAGGGGTGCGGGGCAGAGGGGGAAGTGCGGTGGGGCCCGGATTTCCGGGACTGGGGAGGGGAACGGGGGTCGCCGCAGGTTCCCGCGCTCTGTTAACCAATGCCTGTCTCCCCGCAGGTGCCGGCCTCGTGGCCATGGTGAGTACGGCCCCTGCTGGACCTTCCCGGGGAGGATCGGGGCGAGGGAGGGACGCCTTGGCAAGGGTCTCCCGAGGCTGGGGGTGATTGGTCCAGTCCCTGCCAGAAATAAGTTGTTTCTGCAGCTCACTGCTCTCTCTTGTGTGTTGCAGCCTCGTAAAATTGAGGAAATCAAGGACTTCCTGCTCACAGCCAGGCGTAAGGATGCCAAATGTAAGCGAGGGGTGGAAGAGAAGGGTCGTGTTTGCGCGGAGCGGTCCCTGTGCTGGTGCTGCTCTCGGAGCATCTCGGGAATGTCAGGCGGGAGACGAGAACCTGATTAAGCACGTGCCTGGCTGGCTGGAAGCAGTGATTTTTATCGTTTTTCCCAAAACAAAAATTTTCTTTCCGTCAGAGGTTTAATCAGTTGATCTCAAGTGAGCATTTTAAAAGCCGTCCTGAGTGTGTTCTATTCCATTGTGCATATGGTAGGTGGTGAACGGAAGCGTTGCTGGATCGAAGTCTGGAAATTCGTGTCCCACGAGCCTGCGTTAGTGCGTGTTCAGTTCTGGGCAGACGGTGGGCTGAGTACAGGCCTTGCTCACAATGAGTTTTATTAAGTAATTTCAGTGTTACGTGTTTCCCGGCCTGTAAATGAAGAGAAAAGGAAGAGATGCATCAAAAACAAGTTTTTTACTGATACATGCTGGTCCCTGGTGCATATGGATTCTCTTTTTTTTAACACCAGAGATGGAGGGAATTCTGTTAACTCCTTTGTTATAGTTGAAGGTGGTTTGGGGGCCTGCAAGATGCTGAATTCATACGTTGTTTCTGTAACCCAGGCTTTTTTGCCTCCTATCCACCCCTCACCCCCCCGCTACATCAAATGCTCCTCATAGCTTCCTTTCCCACTCACATGAATGGGAAAGAGCATCAGCTAACTTGTGGGAGTAGAGCAGTGTGGCTGGCGAATGGGAGTGGGGTGAGACGGTAGTGTGCGGGGAGAGCCTTTTAGTGGGTTTGCGGGTGATGGGTTGTCATGTTTGTGTTCCTGTTCCCTGAACAGTCTGTTGCCTTTGGTCCTCTGGTACTGTATGAAATGGTGACCACGTGTGGGAATAGGTGGCATCTGGTGGAAATGTCCACCGTGCCTGGTGGCACTGGGGACCACGTGCTTGTGTTGTGCTGTTATCTCATACTGTAAAGAGATAATCGCTTCAGTTTTTGTTCAGACCAGGGAATTTGGGGTCACTGCCTAGTTCAAATCCCAGCTCTGTCAGTAGGTAGCTATCCTCAAGAAGTTAACACAGCACCACCACTTCCTTCTGTCAGAGGGGGTGATACTAGTGTCTGTGTCATGAGATTGGTGCAAGGATCCCATCAGGTGATCCATTTAGAGACCTTGGTACATTCAAGGAATGACACGAATCCATTGTTTTCCTTTGCAATTTAATTCTGTTCTAGGAGCCTGATGTTAAACAGTGTGGTCTGTGAGGGTAAGAGTCATGGTCTGCTGGACATAACAGGTGTTCAGTAAGTGTTAAATAAGATTCTTAAAAATTTTTTTTATTTTTAGTTGTGAGATACACATAACTTAAAGTTAACCATTTTTACATATGCGGTTTGCTGGCATTAAGTACATTCACACTGCATCTCCAGAAGTCTTGATCTTGCAAAACAAACTCTACCCATTAAACAGTAACTCCCTATTCTTTTCTCTCCAGCCCCTGGCAAAACCACCATCTACTTTTTCTCTATCATAAAGTACGCTGAATGCTTCATAAGCGAAATCATACAGTATTTGTCGTTTTGTGACTGGCTTATTTCGTTTAGTGTGATGTCTTCAATCTCCATGTTGTGGCATTTTGTCAGAATTTCCTTTTTAAGAATGAATGATCCATTGTCTGGATAGACCACTTTTTTTTTTATCTATACATCCATCGATGGACATTTGGGTGTCTTCCTCCTTTTGGGAGTCACCTTTGTGAATGCTGTTGCTGTGAACGTTGGTGCACAAACACCTGTTGGCCTTGCTGGCAGTTGGGGTATATACCCTTAAGTGGAATTACTGCAATGTATGATAAAGTTGAATGAGCTTTTTTTTTTTAAGACATCCATGTCTTACTAGCATTCAGCTTAGGTCGTAGGTGTACAGCAGCTGTTACGGGCAATGCAGTATACTTAGCTTTAAGCAGAATATCAAGGTAGCAAAATAGGTTGTTTGAATAAATATCCAGGTTTCTGGATGTATTCAAACAAAAGCCAAGGCAGCCAGTGCCTCGGGCAGGCTCAGAGCCACAGTGTTTCTGCTCCCTGTGATGTGCCTTATCCCTTTAGCAGCCATTGGCAGAAATAGAGTTGTGGGTTGTGAGTACAAGTTAATCTTGCACTGCTTCTATGAGGTGCCAAGTGCCTGTGTGTCTTGTCAGGTACTTGGGTGAGGCACTAGATCCTGTGTCTAATCCTTAGCCACCTGATTCTCGATTGGCACTTTACTGCTTTTATAATGAGTTCCTGGGGAACTCAACACACCCTCCTGGGATAGCTACTGGGATTGATGACGACCCCCATTTGTGCAGGTTGGAAGACTGATAAAGTATAATAGGCTGTGAGCATAGGCTCAACAAAAGGGCTCTTCTGAGTTGCTTTTTTTTTTTAATTGGAATGAGAGGTCACAGACAAAGAGAAGGCAGAGAAATAGGTGCATGAAATGACTGACCTGCTGTGAGCCGGTCTTCCAGCAGCCAGATTAGCTGCCAGCCACAGGGAAATGCACTGACATTCATCCATAACCAGACTCTGCAAAATTTCAAACCTTGCCCTGTTGACTGTGAGGTACCCTTGGGGCTCTTTACTGGCTGAGCTGTGGTCCTGAGACAGAATTCGGCAGCAGTAAAGAGCCCAGAAAGTGAATTCTGGATAAATTTTAGGAAATGCTTCTGCATGTACCCTCTAAATCAGGTGGAGGGTGGGGAGCTTTAGCTTTACCATTGCCAGGAAGGTTGTCACATATGCAAAGAATTGATCCCCAGAAGTAGAGTGATGGAAAGTTCTTGATCTCAGCAGATAATCTGTCTCTTTACTTCATGATCTGCTTGCGTCTCCAGAAAAAAAAAATTTTAAGGTTGGATACAGAACATGCTGGGTCATGTTCAGTGTATCAGAGACCTATGTTTTAAGTACAAATAAGCCAATTAAGATTAAGTCCTAGGCTCGAGTATTAATAAAAGGGAAATGTGGATTTCTGGCACTACTTTCAAATGTTGAGGTCACCAAGGGACCTTGTTCTCTGCCTTAACGGGGGCAGCACACTGTTGGTGGTCACAATCACAAGTACCACTTCTTGCATCAGGATGAAGCAAGTGAACTGTGCTGCCATCTCTCTCCTGTGACACCATGTAATTACTAACTGGTCTCTTTGATAGCTGTCAAGATCAAGAAAAATAAGGATAATGTGAAGTTTAAAGTTCGATGCAGCAGATACCTTTATACCTTGGTCATCACAGACAAAGAGAAGGCAGAGAAACTGAAGCAGTCCCTGCCGCCAGGTGAGTGAGCCTGGAATTCCAGGGGAGCCACCAAAAATGTGGGAAATGTATGTGTTGCCCCCATTTTCTCAACTTGTCCCCAGATTTATCCAAGTCTGTCTTGTGGTTTGTCTTGAGTCTCTGCTCTTGCTGCTGACAGTTTGATTCTCAGAGGTTCTGTCCCATACCAGTTTCCCTGGCCTGAGGGAAGGTTGTTTCATCCCCATCTGCTTTTCCCAGACCCCTTAAGTGCTTTTCGAATGTAGAACAGTAACAGTTTACACTGTGTGTCACTCACCACACCCTCCTGGGATAGCTACTGGGATTGATGATGATGACGACCCCCCTTTGTGCAGGTTGGAAGACTGATGAAGTATAACAGGCTGTGAGCATAGGCTCCACAAAAGGGCCCATCCTGGTGATGGAAGGACCCAGAACAGCTGAGAGCTGTGGAGACCGTGGCCGAGGAGTGCCGAGTGGTCCTGCAGACGGCCTCCTCACCATGGAAAGCTACCCAGGACTGCTGGTCTTTGTGAGAGCTAATTGGGACATCCCTAAAGGCTGAGAGTGTTTTTAATATGAACACTTAGTTTACGCAGAACATTTACGCAGAACCTCCCCAGAGGGCTTAATTTCTCAGGTTTGTGAGCTCTCTTTAGCTTACGCACAAAATCCAGACAAGCAACAGTTAACTCAGAATGTATCTTCTGGATGACTCGCTTTTGTATCTCTTGTCCTGTAGGTTTGGCAGTGAAAGAGCTGAAGTGAACCAGGCATGACAATGTGAACTGTATTAAAATTTTTTAACCTCTGAAAATGTCCTTTGTCTTTGAGGATGGGGAGGGAACTCTTAACTTGGTGTCCTGGCTTCTGGTGGGAACAGGGTGGGGATCCTGGTTGCATCTTCCTCGCATCCCGAATCTTGGGCTGCCATCCCAGAGGTCAAAGAAACCAATCCTTTTTTTTTTTAGCCTAAGTTTGAAAATAAATAGAAGCAGGCAGAGGAGATGGATACTTGTGGAAATAAGCCAGTATGCCCTCATGAGATTTAAAAGTCACTTGGGTAAAATGAGCTCCCTGATAATGAAAAATGATACTTAAAAGTAAGAGCTGATTAGTGTTCTTGGAAACAGTTGCAAATTCAGCCATCCCATCCTTGGGATGTAGCGTGCTTTTATACTTCCGCGTTGAAGTAGTCCTTGATGCAAGCATAGGAGTAAGGTTTTTTTATTCAGACAGACATTTGTGTGTTTCCTAATTGCTGCTCTTGATGAGGTGGAGTTGAGCAGGATGGGATGTGCTAAGATATATGCAGATAAAGGACAATCCAGATGAATAGCTCGGAGAAGCGACCTTTAAAGCTGAGAGCAGAGATGAGTGGCTGTCAGCCTAGCAAAAAGAAGAGGGAGCTTCCAGAAACACGGACCTTGGGACAGAAGTCGGTCTACGAAATCCAGTAGACATTTAAGGGAAGGAGCCAGGTTCCTGCAGGGATCTGACCCTGGGCCCAAAGGCCAGAAGATAGAGGTTTGAGTTCACTGGGGTGGTGGGTGTGAATGGGGCACCCTATTTCAACAGGCACAAAAGGCCTAAATCCCCATGTGAGCAGTGGCCCAGGTCCCAGCCACACCTGACTGGGCAGTTGAGTCCTGGTTCTGCCACTGCCAACTGGCGTGATCTTGAGAAATGACTGTCAGGCACCATCCAGCCACACTACAAACGTTTCTGCCCACTGCGTCTGAATTGGACAAGGACACCAGTCCATCCACATGCACTCCTCCTGCCTTGGTAGGAGGAACCCAGAGGATAGAGAGCAGCGTTGGCCAGGTGCCGTATGCTGCACACGTAAGCAAACGACCCTCACTGAGCCTGAAACAAGGAAAGTCCTGTGTGAGGCAACAAGCCCAGCATAGGACTTACACCCTTGGCCAGAAGTCTAATGTACCCAATACACGGTCTTGTGCAGCTGATAGAGGTTGCCATGCTGATGTGCTTTCTATATGGTTATAGCAGATAAATCATACTAATGCCAATCTGGTTTAAGGATAAATGAGTAACAAGTATAGCAAAAGTCCTGCCACAGCAAATTAGGGAGATGGTTATGGGTCATACATGGGCAGGCCACAAGGTGGCGACATACTACAACAAATGAGCGCCTGTGAAAAGTCTGGAAATTGTTTACGTGATAAAATCCATTCCCAAGGAGTTAAGCGCCTGAGATCATTAGCTGACTTTTTTTCGACAACTGTTTTAAGGGTGTGAGGTAGTATTTGAATCCAGTCACGAGAGGTGTAGGTTTTGTTTACTCCAAGACTGTGAGTGTTGACAGGTCCAGATGGGGCACTTTCCAGTCTCCCCATTCTTTCAACGACCAAGATTCCCAGGGAGAGGGAGGGTTTAACACTTGGGCTTCCTTTGTTCCAGCACATGGTCTAGAGACTAGCCCCAGCTCCTAGGAGACGGTCCCTGCAGGCTTTTGGCCGTCTAGTCTGGAGAAAGCACCCTTTCATTCTGTGGTTCTCAGCCCTAGCTTGTGCCTTGAAGTCATTTGGGGCACTTTTTAAAAATATGCCATCGTGGCCAAGGCTAATTCCAGAGATTCTGATTAAGCTCCTTTGAGGCACAGGTATGTTTTTATGACCTCAGGGTCTCAAGACCAAAGTTGACAACTGCCTTGCTGAGTGAGCCTATTCCGCCGGCTCCAGATGAATGTCCTGGCGTGGGCCACAGTTGCTGGTCGGACCCACGGGAGTGCTATTCAAATTCAACTCCCTAATGTCCCTGGAAAGTCTCCTGTTCTGTTCTGCCCCTCTTCTGCCCTGGCTCACCCGCCTAGGTCATCAGGCCCCTGGGGAAAGAAGCTAGAATGGTCACTGTCTTGCTGGCTGCAGACTGGCCAAGCAGGTTTGGGTGTGCATGCTGCACCCAGGTGGCTCCGGTGATGGCCCTGGGGGTGAGTTTTGCAGTTAATGTCTCCAGGTGTATGTGCAGACGTTCCCCCTTCCCCCACGCACTCCCTCTCTGGGGCCTAGCCCCAGCTCTGGCAAGGTTTTCCTGTACCAGTCTCAAGGTCAAGCCTCCAGTCAGACCCCACCCCACTTCCCAGGAGACCTCTCCCACTTGGGAGTCTCTCGTGTCTTGCACCACTTTTCCCCTAAGGCACTCACAGTTCACAGTTGTGACTAATCTTCCTAGAGGACTGCCAAATCCTCAACTTTCCAGGCACAAGGATCAGCAGCTGTAGCCGGATGTGCTGTGGACAGGGAGGAGGGCGGGGGCCTACGTGGCACCAGGCAGGCCTTTCACAGATGCCAAGGCGGCTGGGGTCGTGCGGGTTATCTGTGCCCACTGAGGGGCCTGCAGAACTGCTTGAGGCCTGAGTTCCTCTACGACCGGGTGCGGCCACTTCAAACACCAAAGCCCTTCCCAGGGCCTGTGGGGCTGCGTGTGCAGCCCTGCCTGTCTCCCTGTGAGGTATTCATTTTAAAGCAAAGTTTAAAGTATAATTTACAGTAAAATTCATGCTGTAGCCTTCTTTGAATTCTGACCAACACTTACAGTCGGGCAACCACCACTGCAATCCAGAGAATATTTCTGTTGCCCAGCAAGTTCCCTCTGGCAGCCGGCTGCCCATCTGTCCCCCTGCAGTTTGCCAGTCTTTCCTTGTCCCTCCCCTCCCTACGGGTTGCACTTGCTTGATACCCCTTCCACTGATGCCTCCAGCCCACCGTGGTCCCTGCCCCCCTGCTCAGAGCCCTCCCCTCCATCCTGCGCTCTGTCATTCTTCAGGAGACAGTCCTGGCCTCAGGCCCAGCGGGGCTCCTGACAGCACTGAACAGGGTTGGAAGCTGCATCACTGCGCGAGGTAAGGCTGCCTCCCCTGCCCTATTAGACTCTAGACCCCATGCAATGGAACGTGGGAGTTTTATCTGTCACTGTATCCCCTAGAATAAAGGAGGTGCTCAATCAAGATTTGTTGAATTAATGACAGAAAACCCGGATGAGAACTAGGGTTCTCCAGCCTTCTGGGCCCCAGCTTTGGGCATGCACAGATAGGATGGCTGCAGTCAGGCTGGGGGAGCTGTGACCCGGACTGTGACCACGGGGAGGAGAAGCCCCCACCAGAGGACAGGACTCTCTTCCCACCCCTGGCTCTCTGATCTGCACCGCAATAGGTCTGTTTTCGCCCAGCAGCCACGCGTGTTTGCGGGCGTTTTGGGAGCACCGCAGTCAGCTCCCCAAGCCAGGACAGGAAGTCTCTCCTGGTCTCCTTTCCCACCGGTGTGTCTGCCCCCTCGCTACCGCCCATCAGACTGGCTGCCAGAGAGCCGAGTCCAACTCAGGCGCCATCCCTGCAGGACCTCCTAAGTCCAACACTCCCACTAGGCAGACCTCAGGCGGCCCTGTCTCCAGCCCTACCCGCCCTGGCCTGCCCGGCGCATCCACGGGTCGCAGTGCATTGTTTGCAGCTGCAGGACGCTCCTCTGGGCGCTCAGAGCCGGGCGAGCACCTGAGGGCGTCGCCGCACCTGGGGGCCCGCTGACCCTGCTCTGCCCTGACTTTTCTCAAAAGCACCCCCCGACAGCACGGATTGTTTCCGCAGGTGCTGCTGCCAGGCCGCTAATACCCTCCGGGTCAAGGGCTTTCGTCTGCTTTTGTTCACTGATATATAACAGTGCCTGGCAGGTAGTAGGTGCTTAGCAAAGGGGTTGTTGGCGGCCTTTCGCGGGTTCCCCGTGCTGCCCTGCCTCCTCTCTGTTCAGCTCAAGGGTCCCTTCCTCCGGGGGGCCTGTCCGTCCCGTTCCGCAGGCAGAATCAGGCGGCCCTTCTCCACCGGGTGCTTCCCGGTCAGCATCAGTTGTTGCAGCAGGTGGGCCAGGCGCGCCCTAGGGCAGGATGGCGTCTTACTTCTTTGTCCCGTGGCTTACACAATGAATATTCAGTAAATGTCCGGAGGTGAATTTAGAACTAGTGACCCAGGGGCTGAATGATGCTCCCTTCCGCCCCCAATGCATCAGCAGCTCCCTGCACTTTGACACTCTATGTCCTTAACTTGTTAAGTAATGAGAAGCCGCGGGGCCTAGAAGCTGCCGTGAAGCCGACTCAGGAGAGTTCTGGGCCTGCTTTCAGTTCTCCGCGCTCTTAAATCGGTGGGGTCAGGACAGATTCCAGACCAGAAAAATGCGGCGGATTCTCGCGCGCTGCCCCTTGGAGCCGGAGGGTGGGCCCAGGGCGGGGGCGGGGCCTAGTCCGGCCGGGGCGGGGCCGGGGCGCGGGCGGACGCGCGTCCCGGGCCGGGTGGCGGCGGCTGCGGCGGCCGCAGTCCTGCCAAGCCATGCCGGCCGCGCGCGTGGAGTATATCGCACCCTGGTGGGTCGTGTGGCTGCACAGCGTCCCACACCTCGGCCTGCGCCTGCAGCCGGTGGACAGCACGTTCAAGCCCCGCGATGAGCGTTACCAGGAGGTGAGTCCGCGCGGTCCCGGACCCGGGCCACGGCCGGCGCCGCTAGTCCCCGCACCGCCCCTTCCCCTTCCCAGGCGCCGCTCCCTAGCGCCTCTCAGGCGCCCCCTCTGCTCCGCAGACTCTCCACCCCTCTCCCCTTTCCCCCGGGACCCTGGGCCCACGGTCCCCCCATCCAGGAATCTCATGGACCGGGAAAACTGGGAAGATGGGAGTTGAGTCGGCGTTGGGAATGGGGCGGAGGGACGGAGGCTGCCTGCAGGGGTGGGCGGAGCGCCGAGGGGGAGGGCGGCGGGGGGTGTTTGTGCCTGTACCCCGGTAATTCCCGCGCGCGAGCTGCAGGGCGGGGGCGGGAGGGAGGGAGCCTCGGGGTTTTCCTTCTACGGTTCCAAACCCGACAAATCCGCAAACCCGGGCGCTCTCTTCCCGGGTCTGTGCGCCCTGGGAGAAGTTCGGGCAGAGCCTGACGAGTCTCCCTAGTTGTCTCCGCGGCAGCCCTTCCGCCCCAGCCCCTGCCTGCAGGGTGGGAGCCGCCGCCAGCACCTCTGCCTGGGCCCCTGGAGGAAGGCTGCTGAGCTGCGGGAGGTGACCTCCCTACGGGGCGCTGAGAACCCACAGCCCCGTGGATGTTTGGGGGGAGGAAGGTGGCCCCCAGACTAGCCTCTCACACAGGCCTCCCCTTCCCCTCTGTACATGGGGTACACACCGTCTACGCCCTGGACTTCTAGGGTCGTGGCTTCACCCTTGCACTTCTGTGGCCTCTCCCTGCTCTGCTGGCTCTGCGCTCTGTGGTTTCTGCACCACTGGGGGTAGGATTGGGGTGGGGGCTCCCAGACTTCTCCAACCAGAGACGGCTGCACTCTCCTTGCCTTCTCAGGTCTGGCCAGGCCGGCTCCTGCCCTTGTGGCCTGGCTGAGTCAGTTCTCTGCCTCCTCAAAGATTCAGGCTGGGAAGCCCCTGACAGGGCGCATCTCAGAGCTTTGAGGCCCAATGGCCTCTGTCGGCAGTCAGGTTCTCAGGCACCTCTTCCGGTGTGGAGCAGTGGGGCAGAGCGGGGGAGGCGGGGGCCTTCTTGGAGGCTTAACCAGGAGTCAGCTGTTCGCTTCTTCCCTCTCCAGGCCCTTCTGCAGGGCGCAGGGGATCCTGATCCCATAGGGTGTGCAGTGCATCGGTGACAGGGCGGCTAATAATAACCCCTAGCGTCCCTGTCACCCTCAGGCCCCAGGCAGGTAGATGGTGCCTGCCCTTGCAGGAGGGGAGGCTCAGGACCCCTTCCTGCTGTTAGGCAGGGACGGGGAGGCAGTCAGGCGATTTGCCAGGCTCCCTCCTGGTCTGTGTTTGCCCCTCCCACTCCCAGAGCCCTGCGTGGGGAAGTCAGTGCTGCCTGAGAATGTGGCTGCCCGAGGATGGCCCCAGGGAATCTTCCACTCCCCAGGAGTGTATGAAAAGAGGCAGATACAATTTCAGAGACAGCTGTGTTGTTGCGTGTGTGTGTGTGTGTGTGTGTGTGTGTGTGTGTGTGCCCGTCCTTGTGTCCCAAACCCTGCACCCCTGATACTGCACCTGGGTCTCCAACCATAGCTTTCTCCTCCCAACTGGAGGAAATCTAAACTCCTGTCTGGGTGGAGAAGACCTCCGGATGTGAGCAGGACACTCCACCACCCCACTCCCCACCAAAACAGCTCCTGTCTGGCCAGCAGCTGTGGCCGGTGGGACCTGAGCCTGCCCCACCTGCCTCAGTCCCATGGAGAGGTGGCGGCTGAGCTAGAGACACCCATTCACAGCCGCTGGGCCCCCAGCTGCTCGGCCCACCCCTGCTCTTCTCAACTTGTCAGGCCTCCTAAAGGCGCTGACTGGGAAGTGAGTGCAGAGGGCCTGGACGGGAAGTGTGACTGGTTGTTTCTTAAGGTAGCTCCTACTTTGGCCATTTCCCTGGTTGTCTGACTGTAGTTTCTCCTAGAAGTCCCTTCGTCCTGAGTGACAGTCACTGCCAGAGTCCACTGGCAGGTCAGTTAATACCAGGGCTTGGGCGCCTTCTGCTGTCCGTCATCTCAGTACTGAGCGAGCCTGAGTGGGGCCTTGGGGTCACATGACACCCAAGGCAGCCAGGCCTTCTGGGCTCAGGGCTACAGCAGCTGAGTACCTGGGCTGGGGACTCTGCCATCATCCCACTGTCTGGGTTGGAATCTCTTTTCCCACTGTGTGACCACAGCAGTTTTCAGTACCTCTCTGAGCCTCACTTCCCTCATCTGCAAGTATTGAGATAGTCCATGTAACATGCTTAGTACATACGGGGTCCCATACCACGTAGTAGGACCCGGGGATATGGTCCATTAGATGGACTGGCCTTGAGGTTCAGCTGTGTGTCCAAGTCCAGTACCCACTGGGACACAGGAAAGAGATCTGCTTCAGACACTGGTCAGGGAAGACAGATACACATGCAGACCGGGTTTCCACTCATGCCCCAAGTTTCCAAATGAGCAGGGTGGCTTGTGGCATGGTGCACGTGTGTATGTGTGTGTGTGTGTGTGTGTGTGTGTGTGAATCCACACATGCATTAAAGACTAAGGGGAGATGGAAGCAGGTAGATGCAGCTTGGCAGAAGCAGGACCTGAAGGCAAAAAGGGATCTTAGAAGAGCGGAGGTGACAAGTTGCATGGTGAACTGGAACATCTGAGCAAGTTCACTTCCCAGAACTTCGTGAGGAGATGGGGACTCACACTCACTTTTTCTGGTCTGCGTGAGCAGTGAAAGTCCCCTGATAGCTGATCTTTCCACCCCTCACCCCCAGAAGACCCTGCCCTGAGCTCAGGCCACCAAGCTCCTGGGAAGGTTGGTGGGCAGGCAGAGGTGGGTGAGGTGAGCACAGGTGAAGGAGGGGATCCTGGCCCTGCCGGGCCTGCAGCTCCAGGCTGCCTGTCGTGGCTGTGTGTCTGCACAAGAAGCAGCCCAGACCACCCAGCCTGAGCCTTCCCACCCTGACAGGCAAGGAGTGGAGATGGAGATGATCCCCTCTCCAAAGAGATCATGAAAGGACGCGCTCAGCTAATGGATGTACAGAAAGCACGCAGCCAGTGCCTGGCCTGCCATGAGTTGCCACAAGCACTGCTTGGGAAGGAGACCCAGCCAGCCAGGTGTCCACTGGGCAGAGTTAGGGACAACAGACAAGGCACGTGACTGTGCACCCAGCTGTGTCTTCTGCCGGTTGCCACTGTCACCTCTGCTCTCAGGGGGACGATGTGCTGGAAATGTCTTAGTAAGCGACCAAATGCTGTGCAAACACTGCCTGTTGCTACTGCCACCATGCAGGAGCCCCATGCGTGCGTCCTGCCTCGGCTCCTTTGCCTGCTTCTGTAGGCCAGCCGTGCATGAGGAAGTTGGGGGGTGTTTTTAACTTCTTATATTTAGGCGTGTGTTTTCATGTGTTCACATTGGGTGGTTCAGTTCATAGACTCCCCAGAGAGTCCCAGGTGTGTGTCCTCATGCAGGGGAGGGGACAGAGTGGGGCCTAGACCCAGAACTACAGCTACCCCCACCCCCGTCCAGGAGGCAAGTGTCGGGAGGAAAGGCCAGGCAGAGAGCACAGCCAGTGGGATCTGACAGGAGCCACGGTCAGGACGAGGGAGCCCCATTCATCCAGCCTGAGCAGTCGTGGTCATCCGCAGGCACCCGCACCCCACCCCTGCTGGGGGCTGCGGGGGGAGGGGGCAGTAGTCGGGGAGGAGCCTCTCCCTCCATGTGCTCCAGTTCCCTTCCTCTGGCCTCACGCGAGGCTGTCTCATGCTCTGTATCCTGGGGTCTTAGGGTGAAGGGACAGGCTGTCCCTGCTGCCCCCACTGCGGGTCCTGGGTCAGTGCTCTGGGTTTCTCAGTACAAAGTGACAAACTAGAACTAATTGAAATTACTCTGGGTTCCATGTTGGGGCAAAATATGGGAGTGGTGGGGCTGCGGGGCACTGAAGAGGCCTAGGGAGACATGGGAGACTGCTTTCTAGTGTGTCTGTCAGAGCAGGAGGGACTGAGAGCTCCCAGCTCCCTCTGGAAGATTGTCCCTTTCCCAGCTTCCCCCTCTCCCCACTGCACAGGGGACATGCAGTGTTCATTACAGGCAGGGAAACACTTGCCTCTCAGAGGGTGGCAGGTGACAGCAAGGGGATTATGGGAGATGGATCTGCAGGTTAGGCCTCCTCTCCCTCCCTGTTCCCTCCCCCGCCTCCCCTCCCACCTCCTTCTCTCCCTTCTGTCCCACCCATTCCCTCCCAGCACCCAGGGACAGTTCTGGAGGTGAACTGCTGATAAAGGGGCTCCTCCTGCATTTGGGTTTCCCAGGCCTGGCCTCCTCGGAGCTGGACTACATCATGGGTGACCTAATTGAGGCCAGCTGTCCAACTTGGAGAGGCCCCAGCCGCACAATCCCAGGGTCCTGCCCATGGGACTGAGCTTGCAGGAGGCCAGGAAGCTGAGTGGCTGTGAGAATATGAAGTAGGAGGGCCAGCTAGCTGCAGGGACTGGGGGTGGGGACAGGCTGTGGTTTGCAGAGATTGAAATGGCCCCAAGCCATGTCTTGACCATTTCCTGGGGGTCCTCCTTCCCTGCTGGGTGGAGACACGTGGTATAGAGTCCATGGGCTTTCTGTTTGGGGGTCGACTGAGAGTGGGACGGTCCAGGAGGCCAGCCAGAAGTCAAGGGTACCTGGGTGATGTGGATGTGAACCACTCTCATCTATACAGATGGTTTGTCTGGGTTTTCATTGCTTTTTTTCCATAAGGAATAACTTACAGGGAAGTGCACACTCTTCAGTGTTCACCTCAGTGCATGAGTATGCTTGTGTGGATGTGTGTTTGTGAGAGAGAGAGAGAGAGAGAGCAGCACCACCCTGATCAAAGCGTGTTCTGACCCCAGGAGGCTCCTCCCACCTCCCCCCCAGCTGATACCCTCCCAAATTATTGCTGTTCCAACCCCTGCCACCACGGTTGAGCTTCTCTGCTTTGGGCGCCTCATATAAAGTCAACCCTGAAGTCACTACCGTTTTGTCCGGCTTGCTTCCGCCTCCTGTGCGCCTGTGACATGCACCCGTACCCCCCTGTGCGGCTGCAGCTGCTCATGGCTGCGTGGTATTCCATTGTGTGACTAGAGCGCATTTTATGTATCTGTTCTCTTCTTGGTGGTCATTTGGGTTGCTTCCAGTGTTTGGCTATTACTGCTGTATTCAGCCACTGTGAACATTCGTGTGTGTGTTGGGGGGACATGAGCCCTCCTTTCTATAAGGTAATTATCCAGGAGTGGAGTTGCTGGATCACAGGGCATGCCAGTTGCCCAGCACTTTGCAAATTGTTAAGAGGATCCCTGCATCTTAGCAGAGGGGCCTCAGGGTTTGGGGGTGGCGGGTGGCCAGGACAAAGTGTGGCATTTACATCCACTCCTCTGTCAGAGGAAGCTCTGAATATTGGGCTCTGCTAGGTGAGTCTGTTTAAAAAAAAAGGTCAAGCTGGAAAAAGCTTGAGAAAGAATCAGTGTTTCCCAGACTTGAATGGGATACAGATCTCTCTAGATGCAGCTTGATTCACCATCACACCCACGTCCAGGGTGGGCCTGAGATTCTGCCTTCTGACAAGAGTCTGTGTTGCAGAAGATGTCAGCGCCATGGTTTTAAGTAGTGAGGCTCTAAGTGTCTGTCCTTGGCCCGGCTTGCCGGACGCTCCAGTGAGGGGGCCCAGGCCAGGGACCTCCTGGGCCAAGCCTCCTGGGCCAGGCTGGGGAGTCCCAGCCCCGCCCCCACACCAGGACTTCCGCAGGGGCACTGTGCTCAGGTCTACAGGGCCCTCCCAGCTGCCTGGAGGAGAGCTGTCCATTCACACTGCTGGCGGCCGTGCGAGGCTGGGGAGGCAGGTCCTGGCAGCACCTATGACGTGCTTATCCCCGTGCAGGTGAAAGCCACACTGGACCACACCCACCATGCCCACTCCCAAGTGAACCACCTCCCCTTCCCCTTCTGGGCTGTCCCCACCACTTTGGCCATTTTCCTTGGTCCAGGTGACCAGCAGAGCAGGTCAAGTCAGGGGTCCCAAGGCCGGCAAGAACCTCCCAAGCTACTGCTCCGGCCCAGGGAGGAGCAGGGTGGGTCCCGCAGGCATCCTCACCACTGAGAGGCTGTGCCCCGCACAAAAATGGCCCCAGGCCTCAGGAAGGCAGACCACAGCCTCTGCTTTTCAGGGCTGTCTCCTGGCGTGTACACACTCCTGCACACATCTCGTCTCCCCCTCAGACTGGAAGGGTCCCAACAGCTCCCCTACCCTACTGATCACCACCGTCAGCTCTCGCCTCCCACCCTGACAGCCCAGACTGGAGCCCTGGGGGTTCCAGACCTGGAACTACTTGGGGGGCACGTGGGAGGCAGGGTGAGGCTGTCAGCTTGCGAGCCTGACTTAGAGCCACGTCTAGCCCTGGCTGGTGGCCACCAATCCTGGTGCCATCTGGTGTCCATCTGGCTGAATCGAGACACTGGGCAGCAAGTGGGGTGTGGGCTCTGGGCCTCCTGACAGACAGCAGCTCCCCGTGCAGGACCCTCGGTGCTCGGTGGACCTGAGACAGCACTTTCTGCCCCCTTCAGAATTCTGGGCTTTGCTGCTACCACTGGCACAGGGCAGGGTGGCGGAGGGTGGAGGGGGGCGTGGTGGGGAACAAGGTTCAGAGGAAGCAGATGCCCCAGGCTGTCCCTCCTGGCCCCGCCCCAGGTCCCACTCGGATTCCAGGCCATCTTGCCCGATACCTGTGTCCTCCAGGATTCCCCAGTGCCCTCCTGCTCGTGGGCATCCCCCTCCTGGTCTGTCCCCATCAGTCTTGAGGCTCGCGGTCCACAGCACCCCCTGCCAGTTGGCACCCCTGCCTTGTCCCTTGAGCGGCTCAGAGTGGCTCATCAGGCAGACGCTAATGCAGATCTCCATCTAGGTGCGGAAGCCTCAGCCCTGGGGCCAGCGCTGGGCTGCTCCTTCTCCCTCACCTCCCCTAGTGACCGTGCCCCAAAGACTCATCCACAGCCTCTGCCCACCCTCCAGGTCTGCGCTCCATCTCCCCAACCCAGCCCAAGTGACAGGCACTCAGGGTACAGTAGAAGCTTCAATCATAGGGAGGAGGAGGGAGGGACGGACAGGGAAGGGACGACAGACATCTAGGGCAGTCACAGCTCCCACCCCCGCACCCAGCAGAGCTCAGCCAAGCACAAGGCCCTTCCTGGATGCTGTGGGACCCCACACTGACGCTGGCCTCTCCCCCTTCAGTCTCTGCTGTTCCTGGGGCTGGTGGCCGCTGTCTGCCTAGGCCTGAACCTCATCTTCCTCGCGGCTTACCTGGCCTGCGTGTGCTGCTGCAGGCGGGACGATGCCACACAGAGCAAGCGGCGCAGCTCCTGCTGTGTCACCTGGACGGCTGTGGTGGCCGGGCTCATCTGCTGGTGAGTGACCTTCTGTGCTGGGTCTGGTGTGTGCAGCTCGGGGGCTTCTCAGTGCAGTGGGAGGCGAGGCGGGCCCAGTGGATGAAAAGTGAGCTGACATGGGCCTGAGCATGTGTCTTGCCAATGGTTGGCCCCATGACCATGACAACCCCTCCTTCCCTTTCTGCCACCAGTCCCCCAGCAACCCTAAGTGGCTCATCAGCTGTCTGGACACATTCTCCTAAGTCCCAGCACCTCAATGGAGAGAGCCTGTGCCTAGGGAGGACGCTGTCCCTTTTCCTGCCTAGCAGTGGGAATTGGATGCCTGAGGGAGGTAGGCGTCTCTCTAGTGCACTCCAGCCCCTGCTCCCACGAGGGCCTGTTGAGCCTGGCAGGGATGTTTCTGGCAGCCCCACCAGGGAGCTCCCTGAGCAGTTTCCCAGACAGCGTTCCTGGACTGAGGGTGTCTCCTCTCTGTGTTCCTGTCTCCTTCCAGCTGCTGCCCTGGGTCTGCAAGATCAGAGAAAATCTATCTGCAGCCCAGATCAATTCCATCTGCTCGTGAGATCAATAGCTCTTAGTGCCATCTGCCAGGTCTCCTTTGCTTTGGATGGTGAAGTGAGGATTTCTAACCCCAGGCAGGAGCCCATGCTGCTCCATGCAGTGTCCACTCAATGCTCACTCTGTTTTCAGGCATTAGTTGTTGTATTTTCCTTATTTTCCTATCTACAAAGGTTTTTTCCAAAGCCTCAGATCCACCCTGAGATGCTCCCAGGGGTGGTCACCCTCAAGGGGCATAGGTCCTCAATGCTAAGTGTCCGTTGCCCCCAAGAACCCACAGTGGGAGGTACCCACTGTCTCGGCAGCAGGGCACAGTCAGTCCGGGAGTGAGCCCGCCTGGGTTCTCATCGCCGGCAGCTCACCCAGCCACTGCAGTTTTCCTCTCTGCTAGAGCATGTTCACGGTGCGGTCCTGCTTGCAGTGTGAGGGTCACCTAAGCCAAAAGACAGGCAAGAACCTGGAGCCAGGGGGCAGGGAGACATGCACTGAGCATACGTGGCTGGCTAAAGGCTGCAGCCGAGGCTAAAAGCATTAACTTAAAGAAAAGTGTTCCATCCCAGGGCGGGAGTTCCGAGGTGACTATGACGCCCAGCAGAGAGGGGCTCTTGCAAAACACCTGGAATGAAGAAGCCTCCTGCTGGGAGCAAGCAGCTCAGCGGGCAGGGAGAGGCCGGGTGCAAGAGAACAAGAAACCAGTGGTGCTTGCTACACGGGGAACCCTCTCTCATGGGAACTCAGACTTTTAAAAACACGCTGCAAGTGACAGAAGAATGCTTAGGAACAGCAAAAATGACTTTGAGGTCAATTCCAATAAGTAATAATTACCTGACATGTAAGAATAACTCAAAACAGAAGGAGTGCATGTGGCATTTTTGAAATTCCACGTTATTTGTACCAGGCAAGAGTGAGCCAGTGGTAAGAACAGGCACCAGTCCTACCTTCTTATAGCTCGTGGTCTACTGGGAGAAGCAAAGAATCACATGCTTGTTTGGTTTGAGTAATTATAAACTAAGGAATAAGCTTGAAGGAATAGGCATAAAGTTGGATGGCACACCCCAGTCAGTATCACTGGGTGGCAAGGGGCCCAAGATCCAAACAATGAGGTGTTAACTAGGCAAAGGTGGGAGCAAGGTAGAAGGAGGTGCTTCCAGGCAGAGGGAAGAGGAGTATGGGCAAAGGCCCTGTGGCTGGAGGGGGTGTGGAGCACTTAAGGAACTGGAAGAAGCCAGTGTGGCTGGAGCAGAAAGCATATGAGAGGCCTGGGCTGGAGGGTGCTGCAGGGGTGGGGAGACCAACAGTACTTGGAATGGACGGCTTGGTCCTTCCGCTGGAGCTGGGCTCAGATTGGAGTGAACTGAGGGAGGGAGCTAGGGAAGGGGAGTTGAAAATGCAGAAGCCTAAGGGCGTGAGGTGAGGTTAAGGGATTAAGAAGGAGGGATCACGCTGAGCTCTGAGAGCAAGGATCCTGGAGAAGAGGCGAGATTGAATCCATGGAAGAAAGTGTAAACAAGGGGTTCCCAAAGAGGCAAAAGGAATATGAGGAGAGCCCCTTACGCTCCACTATTCCGGGGACAGCGGTTTTATATTTGGAAAGGATAGTGGTGTCACCATGGAGAGGGCATAAATCGCCTGCTGTTTTATTTTGTCTTTTTCCCCAAGCAGAATGGTCTTGGGGCCCAGGCAAGACTGATGTTCCCAAGAGGGAGCTAAGGGACCCTCATTAAACAGCTAGGGTGATTTCTGGTCCTGGAAGACCAGGTGTGACTGCACAGCCCCTCCTGGGCCGCCTCCAATGAACCCACAGACCAGGGTAAGGCAGGAAAGAGAATGCCTCCGTTCTCAAAAGCAGGAAAAGGGAGGCTTGAGAAAGGATGGAAAAGCATTGGCTTGATGCAGAATCCACAGAAAACACTAGATGATGGCACAGATAACCAGAAGAGGAAGTTACAAGGGGCAAACCAAAGGTATTTTTCAGAGAATAATAAATAAAAAAATTAACTTACTAAGTAGAAAATTACAGAACTACAATAGGTTTAATGGGTGAATGTTTCAGCTGGGCATTTGATCGGTTTCCTCACAGCATCCCAGTGGCTGCTGTAGAGAACTTTGGACTGGACAGTGGTGCAGTTAAATGCATTCAAAGCTGGTTGACCACTTCTGGTGAATACAAAGAATACTGATTGCACAGTGGCACCCCAAGCTGTACTAGTGGGTACCTGTGCATGTGTGTTAGACACACAAAGCCTGTAGGAACCTTGTTTTAAAACGCACATGCCCAGACCACACTGATTGGGTGGGTGCCCGTTACCTACACTTGAGCAGATACCAGAGTTGATCCTATTCTGCAGTCCAGGGTCCACTTCCTGAGAAACACCAATGGAGGGCACCCTGGGAGGAGGTTTCTGTATTCCTTCCTCGGTCCTGTCCTGTTAAAAGGAAAAGTGTAAGTGTACACATGTGTACACTCATCTCGTCCCCTTAAATTGGCGTTTGGGATGCAAACACAGGAGGCTGCCTAATGAGTCTTCAGGTGATCCCTGGTGGTGCGGGCCAGATAAAATATGCTAGAAGACAGGAGCAAGCTGTGAACTGATTTGTTCAGGCTGGAACGTTGGACCAAAACCAACTAGATGAAATTTCTCAGGGACAAACTTTTGGTTAAAACAAAACAAAAATCAATACAGCACTTTAGGAAGGCAGAGAGCTGGGCTTCAGACAGTGTGACGAAATCCAGGGGTTCGTAGGCCATGAGGTCAGAGGCGGGGAGAGGAGGCTCCCAGAGTGTGAGGCTCCTGGTGCTTGGAGCTGGGTGGACAGCCTGGCCTTGGGCGCTTCACTCGGAGGCCATGATTTAGGGCAACGCCGGCCAGTTAGAGAGGGTCGGACCAAGAGGGTGGTGGCGATGTACACAAGGGTCTGGAGGCCACATGTCTGACTTGGAGAGCAGGAGAGCAAGGGTGACGCAGAGCCACATTCAGAGGCTTGGCGGGGTGTCCTGGAGAACAGGAGGCTTATTCCCAGCAGCCCAGAGGACAGCCAAGGACCAGCAGGTGAGGTTAGGGAGGTAGGATTTGACTCGATCTAGGAAGGAACTTTCTACAACCTGGAAGTTTTTGGTAGGACTGGCTGCCTCATGGGGGGTGTGGGGAAGCAGGGGGAAAGGGCAGAGAAGGGAGGAGGAGTCCCCAACTCCTGGAGGTTTCAGGAGAAACAGGTAAGGAGACCTCCGTGGCTACACCCTAACTCTGTTGGTCATCCGGGAGCTGATAAAGATACAGGTTGCTGGGACCTGCCCAGACTTCCTGCATCAGAATCCCTAGGGCCGAGTCACAGTCCTCCACCCTTCGGAGCCACTGGGCTGGAGGGCAGTAGTATTTTCCTGCCCCCTGAATGAAATACGCTGTCGAGCTAGTCGGCCAGGTCAGGGGCAAGCTGACCCTCAACCTTTACCACCCTCCCCACCACCTGCCGGAACTGACATCATCTCCCCCCTCCCCCCCAGGAAAGAGTTCTTCAACTAAAGTGAAAAACCTGCTCTCTAGGGATGTTTATTGCAGCTTTATTCATCATCACCAAAACTTGGAAGCAACCAAGATGTCCTGCAGTAGGTGGATGGGTAAATAAACTGTGGTCCACCTAGACAGTAGGCTTTCAGCACTAAAAAGCAATGAGCTATCCAACCATGAAAAGGCATGAAGGAACCTTAAGTGCATATTGCTAAGTAAAGAGGCTGTATCCTGTGTGGTGTATGACATGCTGGGAAAGGCAAAAACTATGGAGATGGCAGAAAGATCAGTGGTTGCCAGGGGGAGGGGGAGGGAGGGATGGATAAGCAGATCACCCATTTCTAGGGCAGTGAACCTGCTGTATATGAAGCTATCCATGTCATTATAGGTTCGTCCAAACCCATAGATTGTACGATACCAAGAGGGGACCCTAAAGTCAACCATGGACCAGTGTAGGGTCATCGCTTGTAACAAACGTGCCAGTGTGCCGGGAGGCTGTGCCTGTGGGGGGCAGGGTTTGTAGGAAATCCCTATACCTCTGCTCAGTTTCGCTGTGAATCTCAAACTGCTCTAGAAAATAATGTGTTAAATGAGAAACAGACCTGTTCCCTCTGAGCCCTGCTTATCCTGCACAATCATGAGCAAATAAATGATTGCTGTTTACGCTGCAAAAAAAAAAAAATTGTGTGTTAAAAATGACACCCCCTTCTCCTGTGGGCGTCACCTCTAACTTTGGGGTCTTGCTTTGTAGTGCTGCAGTGGGCGTTGGTTTCTATGGAAACAGTGAGACCAACGACGGCGTGTACCAGCTGCTCTACTCCTTGGACAACGCGAACCACACCTTCTCCGGGGTGGATGTGCTGGTAAGGCTGGTGGGCAGCTGGCCCAGCTGGGCCTCAGTCTGGCCCCAGCTAGTTGGGCTCCAGGGTGGACTGACCTCCCTCTGGGGCTACAGTTGGTCCTGCCAGGAGCAGACGAGCAATGCCTGCTCTGGGGCCAGGAGGGGCGGCAGGGACAGGAGCGAGGGCCAGAGGAGAAAGGCTGTATGAGTCCGGGGGGCTGTGGGATCAGAGCCCTCCTAGGCTCTGTCTCCCCACTTCCTCCGCCCCAGCACCAGAACCCCTGGAGTAGGAACCCAGCCCTGAAAGGACAGTCCCCTGGGCTGTCCTGATGGGAAACTGGAGCTCATCATGTCGGTAGCCCAGGAGAGCTGCACCTTCCTGTTGGCCCAGGGACCCTGAACGTGGAAAATCAGCCCCACAGTGTTTATATTCACTTTAAGGGCCATGTACCCAGTCTTGTGTGGTCCAGGAAATGCAGGGGGAAAATTCTTCAAAACCCCCGGAAGCCCCCTGGGTGGTGAGACTGCCTGAAACCCAGTGAGGTGCCCTCCGGACGCTGGCTTCCCGGCTGGGAGCTCGGGATGCAGGATGGTGCCAGGCTGGCCAGAGGAGATGCCAGACTTCCAGTGAAGGGGCTGCTCTGTTGAGCCTGAGTGAGAGTCTGAGCTGGCAGGACCTTGGCCCCCCGCCCCCGGCCCCCAGGTGCATGCCGCCGCCGCTGTGAGCAGCAGGTCTCTCTGGCTGACTTCCCAGGCAGTGCCCGAGCACCTGGGAGCTGGGCTCCAGTGGGAAAGGCAAAGGGCACCTTTTAGGGAAACTGGTCCTTGGACATCCATGCTGTCCCCCATCCCATCTGGGCCAGGTCCCCAGCAGGGGGGTGATCTCAGCAAATGGTCGTTTGTGTCATCAGGCAGCCTTAACCACAAGACCCAGCCCCAACTGGAGCATTTGTATGCGTCCTGGCATTCGCTGGAAGAGGATTTGACTTCGTTGCCCGCCTCCTTGCTAAGCTCTTTCAAGGCGTTAATCCCTTAGCTGGCCCCGGAGCGTTGGGGGCACCTTAAAGAGACAGCTGTGCTGCCCACCAGCACCCAGGACGGCTGCGTGAGGTGGCTCTGGCCTCAGAGGCGCTTCTCTGAGCCCTTCCTCCAGAGCTCGCCATCCAGGCCCTGTGGCCGCTGGGGCCTGACCCTGGGAGATAGAGCTGTGTGGACACTGGGCTGGGGCAGCAATTTGCTGTGAAGGTGGGGCAGCCTTGTGGAGCCGAGCACAGCTGAGCAGCCCATGGAGGCATGGGTACACCTGACCTGGGGTCACCCTCTGGACACCCGCACCCCCGCCTCTGCCCTGGGTGGAAGGGCCTCCATAGTTACGGCTCCTAGGCTCTGCCTCCCCCCTTCCTGCACCCCAGCACCAGAAGCCCTGGAGGAGGAACCCAGCCCTGAAAGGACAGTCCCCTGGGCAGTCCTGATGGGAAAACAAGCTCATCACGTCCGTAGGCCAGGGGCTAAGCGTGTGCCGGGAGCTGAGCTGTGAACAGGGCCCCGGCTGGGTCTGTGTGCCAGAGGGCTGCGTGCTCCAGCCCGGGAGGACGTTTCCGCAGCAAGCCCCATGTCTCTGCATTCCCACAGGGAAGCGTCCTGTGGGGCTCAGCCCCTCGGCTTCTCTCCACCATTTCTGAACAGTGAGGGTGGGAGTCCTGGGAGTGGTCCAGCCATCTGGGAACTGCCTCCATCCTGGCACCGCCTCCTCCAGGCGCCCAGAGGGTCCAGGCTTGGGCTGCACCCCCGGTGGAGAGGCAGGGCTCTGGGCCCTTGCTGGGGCCTGGGATGCTGGTTTGGGCCTCAGGGTGGGCACCCAACACTCCCAGTCCCAAGGGCTCCAAGAGGGGCAGCAGAGCGCAGAGGACTCCCCCGATCCCGGGGTGAAGGCCAAACATCAGAGAAATGGTGCTGGACGAGGTCAGGCCGGGAAGTGCCTGGTAATCTACATGGTACCCTCCGCAGGCGTGGCCGCGCTCCTGAGGGCGTTGTTATCATTCCCGTATCACATCATTACTTCATCACCTGAAGGAGAGAGACCTGGGCTGGTGGGGAAGGTGGCGGAAGGGCGGGACTTCCTAGGGGCAGGTCAGGCAACTCAGCCCTGGGCCAGAGTGAGGTGGACCGTCCTGGGGCCCCTTTCCCAGGCCAGGAGCACCCCCAGCCCACCCACCCCATCCAGTGAAGGAGGCCTGTGCTCCTGTGACCCACTCGGGGCCCAGGCACACGCCTCACCCCTCAGGGTCTCAGCTCAGAATAAGGGTCCCTGTGAGCTCTGCTGACTCAGGTTTGAGCCACATGATCCAGAGGCCAGGGTGGCACCTTGAGGCTGCAGACTGAACTATCAGCAGGCCTGCAGGCAGCCCTTGGGCACAGGAACTGGGGCAGAGGGGAGGTTGCCTTTCTGTCTCCTCTGGAAGCCAGTGAGTTTCAGAGCAAGAGCTAGAACCCAGGGGTTCTGGTCTCTGCCTCTCCCTTCAAGGACCTGGGATGGAGGCCCTCCCGCCACCCTGCCGAGGCCCCAGCCCTCTTCCTGGCACATCTGCCCTACTAGAAAGCCTCCTCCTTGAGAAGCTGCCTCCTTCCCAGAAGGTTTTTAAACTTCACCTTGCGACACAATCCCCCAGAGGGTTCGAGAAGCACAGATTGCGGGCCCACCCCAGAGCTCGCGAGTGTGTCGGTCTGGGGCAGGGCTGACAGTTCCCAGCTGATCACCCTGTTGCTGCCGGTGCAGGGACCTCACCCCAGCCCCACCCCAGCTGGGGAGCGGAGCCGGGCCTCTTCCCCATGGGAGAGCCCCATTCCATCTTTAGGGCACCCCCACTCTGTCTCCCTGTGGGACTCGGTGTGCAGAACCCTTAGTGGGGGGCAGGGAGGCCATAAGTAGGTCAACGTTGTGATTTTGATTTCTTGTTTCTTTTTCCATCTCGTTTGCCATGGGAAGACATCAGGAGGGAAGAGAGGACCTGGCAGATGTTTACTGTGTTTTGTTTTTTTCCAAGGTGGGATCTAAGAAATAGAGAAGTGGAGCTCTAGAGCTGTGGAAGGGGGAAAAATGTGGTCTTACGGGAAAAGTTTACGGACCATTTTTAACAGCTCTGCTCTAACGTGTGTTAGGTATGACATAGGAACATCAGAATATCACAGTACGAGTTCTCCTGATGTTAGCATTTAATAATAGCGCCTTTCGGATCGATGGTTACAGAACACTTGTCCATCAACCTTACTGGATTGACAAGGAAAGTTTATTAGGGTGATGTTTAGTTACTGAATTTGCTTTTACATGGTTTTTTCCTACCTCCGTGTGAGGCTAGCAGCTGCCTGATCTGTAGGATACAGTGTATCTCTGCGTCCTGGTATCTTAGTCCATAACCGTAACCAGCTGCAAGAACAGAAACAAGCTGCTGACATTGAAAAAATAAAACCAAAGGAAACAAAGAGGGCCATTCTCTTTTCTGGAACCAGGAATTCACAGAGCAGCGCAGATGGGAAGGGCCACAAAGTTGCTGTCAAGGCCCCCAGCTCAACACCAGGAGTGTCCTCTAATCGGCCTCCCGTAGCGCTCTCGCTGTGGGAAGCTCCTGCCCTCTCCGTGGTGTCACTTTTAGTGACCTTGCAGGCCACGGAGAGCAGAAGGCACCCGCCCTCCCTCCCCACCAGCTCTGTTTGTTGGGGCAGCAGGACAATTTCAAAACAACAAAGCCCTTCTCCCTCTTGTTGCCAACACCCAGGCTCAGAGCAGGCTTCAGGGGAACCTGGGCAGGGGGTGGGTTCCCAGCTGCACCCTGGGTCCTGCAGGGTCCCTGCATCTGGGCTGTTTGAAAGCGTCTTTCCAACCCAAGCCCTACTTGTGCTCCTTGTTTGAAAGCCCAGGGCAGTCACTGCCATGTCCTTCCCTTTCTGCCTTTGAGTAAAAAGTTCCTTCCTTCCGGGTCAGCTCAGCTCCAGCCCCCAGGCCCTTCAGGCCCAGCCAAGGGACGGGGGCCTGTACATCCACCCGGCAGGAGACACGTGCAGAGGCGACCGGAGCTCACAGAGAAGGCGCCGACTTCCTCCTCCTGTCACATGTCCAGGCTCTTCCGAGGCAGGGTCGGGTCTCTCTATGTCATTTCAAAGTCCCATTGTTCGGCCTCGCCTCTGGCTCAGGGCTCAGAACATTGTGCTGTGCACTGTTGCTCCCTGGACAACAAAGCCTTTCTCTTGTGAGCCATTTAGAAATCCTATTGTGGGAACAAAGGTCAGGTAGCAACAGAGGACTGTTCGGTCTAAACATTCTATTCCTCACTCTAAAAACCGATTCCATAATCCAAAGTGTTCAAAGTTTTAGGAGAACCTTCAAGGAAACAAAATAGATTCCCTTGCTTGTTTCCCCGTCTGGGTCAGTCTCTACAGGAAGATGCGGGATCTCGGAGCCCAGGGCCTGGTTGAGGCCGGATCGGGGCCTGCCCCCTGCGGGAAGGGACAGGAGGGCTGGGTGGGTCCTGGGGGCCCCTGTGTCACATTTCTCTCCCTGGGCAGAGCCTCAGGGCTGGTGGAGGCGTCATGCCCACAGGTGTCTCCTGCTGCCCATGACCTTCTCGCATGTCAAGTTAGGGGGTCTCCCTCTCTGGCTTCCTCCCACCCGAGGCCAGTCTCGCAATCCCAGCTGCTCCCCAGGTGTCCGGAACCACCCAGAAGATGAAGGTGGACCTGGAGCAGCACGTGGCCCGGCTCAGCGAGATCTTTGCTGCCCGGGGAGATTATATCCAGACCCTGAAATTCATACAGCAGATGGCGGGCAACATCCTTGTCCAGCTGTCAGGGCTGCCCGCGTGGAGGGAAGTCACGGTGCGGCTGACCGAGCTGGCTGAGCAGACTGGCTACGTGGAGCACTACAGGTGAGGCGCCAATGTGGGGCGAGGGAGGGGCCTTGGGCTGCACTGGCATCCTTCATCCAAGCCTGCATCTTAGGGCCCACGCAGGGAAGTGCCACCAGAAGTCTTTATTAAGCCCTTAACTTAAGTCAGAGCTCAACATGAAAGCTTGTGGGGCCCTCATGGTGGGCATGTAGAACAGCCTCCTTAAATAGGCAGTTACCGAGGCCCAGAGAGGGGCAGCAAGGTGCCAGGATCCCCGTGCTGGAGGCTGGACCTGACCTCGGGCTCCTCTGGAACCAGTGTTCTCTGTGGCTGGTGCTGGGTGAAGTGCAAGTGGTTCACAGGGGCCCCCTGCCTGCTAGGGTTTATGAGGCAGGACTGCCCGCACCTACAGACTCGGCCACAGGAGTGCAGGGGGTCAGGCAGACAGCAGCCTGTTTGTGTGCACAGAGCCTCCCCTGATGGCAGCTTCTCAGCAAGCCTGGAGATGCCGCCAGCCCACTTATGTAGCGCCTGGGTGATGGGGGCACCAAGGGGCACCACCCCTACCCTTGATGTACTCAGGTGTACAGACTCATACCTACATCATCTAAGCTTTGGAGCTCCATTTATGTTTCCTCTGCCTCCCATTCCCCAAACCCCATCCCAGGTGTGGACACTGGCCAGCCGGCCAGGGCCCACTGCCTTCCTCCCTGGGCAGGGTCTAGTGAAGGTCACTCTGGGGAGAGCCAAGGAGGGAGGCAGCAGCCTCTGCTTTGCGTGGCTTCCTGCCAAAGGGCAACGCCTACTCATGAAGTGCGCCCAGGGCCCAGGGCCCAGCACCAGGAGGCACAAGGGCGCGCTGAGTGAGCGAGCCCTGAAGAACAAGTATGAGCCCTTTGGAAACCTCCCACCACGTCCACCAATTCGTCGGCCCCTCTTCAAGCTGTTCGCAAATATAGGAGCCTTGCACGAATTAGTCTGGCTTTCCGGATTCATTTCCCCTTTATGAGAAAGCTCACCCCAGGCTGAAATAACACTGACCCGGAGAAAATGCCCCTGACAGTCCCTGTCCAGGGCTCTCCTTCCCCAGGGTGGGAGACGGCAGGGCCCTGAGCAGAGAAGCTTCAGGAGTTCCGGGTCCTGGATAGCGCTCCCCGGCCCTCCCATCCCCAGCCCATCAGCCCCTGCATTCCCAGCATCCAACTTCCCTCTAGATTTTTTTTTTCTCACATGCAAAAGTGCCTTTCTCCCAAGCAACAGAAAGAAACTGCCAACTCTAAGGGCTGGCTGTGACCTGTGACCCAAGACAGTGTCATCTGATTAATCCTGTGACATGAGGGCCTTTCATTGCCTGAGCCTTTGAAATCTTATTGTCCCTGGGGGCAGGGCAGGTAGAAAGCAAGTGCCCATCCTGACCCTGGTATTCTCTCTGAGCAGACCTAGTGTAGGACCATGCATGTTAGTAACATGCACGCTTAGGAAGGAACCTGGTATGTGCATTTTGTTAATGACAATGATGAAATAAGTTTATTTATATATGAAAAGGAGTTTATCTGAAAGGTGAATTCATTAAAAATGGGGAAGGGTGGTGACAGCTGCACAGCAGCTATTTGAATGTGGGTGATCGAGGGGCCCCTCTGCCCTGTCCCCACTTGTTTAGATAGAGGCAGAAAAGGTCTAGTCCAAGGTGAGCGCCCTTGGCTCCTAAAAGCCGCTGTGTTCTGTCCCTTCCCCTCATCTTCTGCTGTTTGCTTGCTCCGTCTTGCACCTCTGCAGCCCTGGAACAGAGGCTTTACAACTCGGGCTACCCAGCCTTAGGGGCTGGGGGTCCTCTTTGCTTTCCAGATGGTTCCAGAGCATAGCCATCCAGCTAAGCAAGTATTTCTTAGCACTTTTATACGAGGCGGTTCCCACGGTTCCTTCCAGCTCTGACCCTGGTTCTAAGAAAATTGGCCCTTTGGTGGCCTTGTCTTAGTGGGGGATAGGCTCTGTACTTTCCCAAGAGCCCCCAACTCCATTCCTGGGAACCCCAGACACCCCTCCCTATGCAAGGAGTTGCTCTGTACCGGGAGTTGAGGGTTTTAATGAGGGGGAAAGACTCACTTGGCTGCCTGGTGGCCTCCGGCATGCTCCCTGACCCTGGGAGCCTCTGTCATTTTCTCCTGCCCCACCTTGCCCCCTACCCACACTCCGAACTCCTTCTGACTCTCTTTACAGCGTTAGTGAAGTAGAAAACCATTGCTGGTGGGGAGGGGGCCAACCAACTTGTTTGGCTCTTCCATCAAGAGAAATAATAATGATCAAAAAACTTCCCTCTCTTGGGACTCGGGAGAAATCCCTTCCCTCTGCCCCTTGCCTCCCCTGTCCACCAGCCCTCTGCTGCTCAGGCTTGTCCCGGGGCAGGGCAAGCGGAAGTGGCCGCTAGGTGAAGTGGACACTGAGCTGTGAGGACCTCTCCTGGATCCTATTTGGAAGGGAAAGGAATGAGGGGGCTTTACGTGGGGCCACCCTGGACCTCAGGCACTCCAGATTCTTCAGCCTGGGCTTTGGAGAAGCAGGAAAGCAGGGACTTTGAAGTCTCCCCCTCCCCCTTGCCTTATTATCCTTAGCATTGAGCGAACACTTAATCCTCACCCAGCCCTGGGAGGTGAAGCTTCCAGCTGCTTGTTCAGGTTTGGAAGCCAAGGCCTAGAGGGGTGAGGGACTTGCCAAGATACCCCAGCTGGTGTGCAGTCGCCTCTCCCCTCAGTTCAGCCTTGGAGGCGGCAAGGCCCAGGGAGTGAGGGGTGCCCGGGGATGTCCTGACCTGGGGCTCCCTGGTGATCTGGGATAGAGCCCACTCGTCCAGACCTCCCTGGCGCTACGCTTAGTGCCTGCTCCAAATGTTGGTTGAAATGAAAAAAGATCATCTGGTGGCGGGTCCCAGGCAGCCCCTGGAGAGCCTGTCCTCTGTATCTGACTTCGTCCTGTCCAAGGCAGGGGACGGGCCCTCGTTGAGTTTGCTTGGCTGCTGGCTCTGGCAGCTTGTTAGAGTGGAGGCTCAGGCAGGCCTGCGGGCTGCCATTCAGGCACCAGGTGGGGTCCCCTGACCATCCCCCCTCCACCCAGGTGGCTTTCCTACCTCCTGCTCTTCATCCTGGACCTGGTCATCTGCTTCATTGCCTGCCTGGGGCTGGCCAAACACTCCAGGTGTCTCCTGGCCTTGTGAGTATCCCTGTCCGGGGGCCTGGGACAAAAAGCCCGGCTGTTACTGGGGTGACTGCACCGCCATCAGAGAGAGACGAGGGCCTGACTCGGCCTGGCCCTGCCTTCCGACCCTTCCTCAGCTCCCAGCCCAAGGGAGGTAACAGCCCCAACTCACTGTCTGGGCACCAAGCAAGAACTAGGCTTTCCTCCAAGTGTCCCCGCCCTCCCTGGGCCTGACTCTGTTGAGCAGGTAAAGAAATACAGCCCAGGCACTAGAGCCTCTTGCCGTCCCTCAGCAACCCCTCTCCTTCACTCCCATGTCACTGCTGTGTCACTCTGGCCCGGAGACCTATGCCCCAGGCAGTGGGTTCCATATCCCCCTCCCGTATCCACATCCGATGGTCGGGCAGGGCCAAAGGCTGCCTTCAGGGCCACTGCAGCCATCTCGGGGCCAGGGAGGGCAGGGTCATGGCTGGGAGGAGGGACACTGAGTTTGGTGGGGTGGCAGCCATCCTGGTGTGCCCGCCTGCCAGCCGTGGCCCGGATCCCACCAATGTGCCTCTCCCAGGATGCTGTGCTGTGGGGTGCCGGCCCTGCTCCTCAGCTGGACGTCCCTGGCTGCTGACGCAGCTGCAGCAGTGGTGAGTGGGGGGCTGGGGTGTGGAGGTGGTGGGGCGTGTGACCACGACCATCTGTCTGGTGGTCCCTCAGTGTGTCCGATCCAGCACCCTCAGGGCAGGGCCAGCTTCCGGCCTCTCTCCCCTAACCTAGCATCCCGGAATCTCAGAACAGAGGGGGGCTTAGATCGTCCGCACCAGCCCCTCACCCTTCAGATGGGCACACAGGCACAGAGAAAGGAAGAGGCCTGCTCACAATCATGAGGCACTCAGGGGCAGAGCCCAGATAAGATGCCTGATGCTTGGTCCCTTTCCTATACCCCACTGACTCCTCCCCAGCCACTCCTTGTAAGGACCTGTGTGGGTGGCCAGGTGACTTCCCTCTGGGTGTGAAGAACTAACCAGGTCCGTGGGGGCGGGCAGGGTATGAGCCTCAGGCTGGGGAAGCGTCCAGCTTCAGAAGCACATTCCTGGGCCAGCTTCCCCAGGCACTGGGAGCTTGGAATGTGGTGTTCAGCTTGCCCTGTCCCCCTGCCTCACACTCACACACACAACCTGAAACACAATGGTATATGTTTCTGGATGTGGTGCCTCAAAATGTTTAAAAGCACACACACACGAGGTGGGAGGAGCATTCTGTAGAGGTATGTTTCATCTTCAGTAGACCTAAGCTGCGTGCATGAGTCACTCATTCATTCGTTTGTTCAGATGACTTTTTGGCTGTGTGGCACTCAGGAGTGCCAGGTGCCTCGGGATGCAAAAACCAGGAGGACATGTTTGCTCGTGATAGAGTCACAGCCTGCAGAAGAAGGACTTGCAGGCGGGTCGCTGCCACCCTGTGTTAGCAGATACAGCGGAGGTGCATGCTGGGTGCGGGAGGGTGGGTAAGGGGGTAGGACTTACCAAGGGGGTTCAGGAACCCCTGCCTTATTCAAGGGCTGCCAGCTAACCCCATGACCCACATCTGTTCTGCCCTAGCTCTCTGGGAACAAAAGAATGGGGGCTCCTGCTGGAAGGTGTCCCAAGCTCGCCTGGCCTGTGACTTGGTGGCTGGCGAGGAGCTCTGGCCCTGGGCAATTTGCCTCCGGGATGTGCTGGGCTCGTGGCAGCTTTCCGCAGAGTGTCTCTGGAGGAGAGAGGAGGTGGTGCGGCCTGTTTTGCGCCCCCTTTACCATGCACTTTGGGGAGGTGCAGGGAGAACTGGACAGGCATGTGCCTACGTCTCAAGGGCTGGGTCCCCTCCAGACACAGGGGAGGAAGAGCAGGATAGGAGGGCCGAGGTCAAGCTCAAAAGTGTCCTGATGTCATCAGAAGCTGGGTGGGCTGTACATAGTCCAGAGAGTGGCTGCTGGCCAGGGCCACATGCACAGCCGCCTGGCAGACAGCCCCTCCCACTGGGACAAGTGTAAGCACAAGATGCTTGCACGTGGCAAGCTTTCCCCGGGCCCTCTTGTCCCTGGGCACCCTCTGCCTTCTGGAAGCAGCAGTGGCCTCCAGCTTGCCACCATGAGCTGCCCTGTGGCAGACAGCTCCCTCCCTGAGGGGCTTCTCCCCACCAGGCTTCCCTGTTCAAGGAAACCAGAGGCGATTTAGTCTCCCAGCTGGGTGCTCTGGAATGCCAGGGAGCTGGAGAGAAAGGCGTTTTCCTGATCCTGATCCTCCTCCAGGCGGGCCGTGTGAGGGAGATGGTGTGGAGCTGAACGGGCCTTTGACGAGGCTGCACGCTCTGCTGCATTTTAATGGGAAGCGGGGTGAGGGGGACGCTGGCCACCCTCAAAGGCTATTGTGGGGAGTTTCTGTGGGGCTTTGCTGCTCCTGCTCTGAGGACTGGTGTGTTGTTTTTGAGAGCTGTGGGACTGACACTGCACCCCCCGCCTGTCCCGCAGAAAGGACCCCTGGGAGGAGGGGGCACTGCCGGGAGAACTACTCCACTACTCCACGTCTGGGGGGTCAGGCCAGAGCTGACAAAAGGGCCCAAGAAGGAGGGAGAAAGCAGATTCGGGAGGGGGGAAGAGGGCCTTCCGGGCACTGCTGCAGAGCTCCTGCCACGCAGGGAGGGCTCTGGGAGGTCCGCGCCAGCAGGGCCCGGCTGCCTCACTGAGCCCGCCCCAGGGAGGTCGGGGAGCAGCAGCGAGGCCTCTGGGACCCCCACCCGGGTCCACATTCCCTGCCCCCTTCCCAGAGGTGGGCCCTCGGGGGAGTCACGGAAGTTCTTCAGGCCTCAGGCTCTTCATGTGTAGAGTGGGGACATGAATGGTGCTTGCCTCACAGGGCTGCTTGTTAGCCCACGGAGGCACATAGCGAATGTCCAGTAAGCAGCTCACCGCACACTTAGCCATAGTATGTGAAGGTCAGGCGGACCCCTTTAGACCGTCACCTCCGCACTCAGGAGCTGCCTGCAGGCCCAGCCACTAGCCAGGCTGGGCCCTGGGTGGCTTCTCCTCCTGCCCCAACTGTGCTCAGTGCCCCCCACCCCACCCCCACCCCCACTGAGTGAATGATGCCTACACACGCACTGTAGAGGCCTTGTCTTCATTGACAGCAAAGGTGAATCCCCATGAAAGGGTCTGGGGGTGCGGGGAGGGGGCCGTGGGAGGCCGCATCCCTGGTGGAGCCTCTCTGACAGGGCCCCCTGTGCCCCCCTCAACCCCCCACCCCTGTCACTGTTTGGATCCCAAACTTCCTGACGGTGACCCAGACCAAGATGGCAGCCTTGCTGGTTTTTTTCCCAAAGCCTCCCCACCCCCAGCTCTGGCCTGGCTCCCTAGTCTCTGCCACTACAGCGATGGAGGAGGGGGTGCACCCCCCGGGCCTGCCGATGCTGCAGCTCTGATTTATGGTAGTAATCCAGTCTGGTTGGTGATGTTTGTTAGGGATTTGTGTACAGAGCAATTCTCCCAGGGTCCTGAGCGCGTGGCTATGTGTGGGCACGTGTGCATGTTCAGATGTGGCTCTTTGGAAGCTCTAGAGGGGCATTTTACTTCCCAACCCCACCCATACACACGTGTTCTAGACTGTAAGTGCCACAGTACAACTCGCCACTGTATCATGGCATCTCGTAGATACTCAGTAAATATTTATCAATGCAGTGAATGAATGAGTGATCCTCCAGGGTGGGTCCTAAAGGAGGACAGGGCATGGTAGTTCAGGGCCATGGGGAGGGGCCCCCTGCTTGGGGGGCATGCACTGTGCCAGGGGCACCCCTAGGAACAGGCTGGGAGACCAGAGCCCACCCCGGCTGCTCTGAAAGTTCCCCACTGGCACCTCCGGCTGGACCTGCGGAGGGCCTGGCTAAGATGGCATCCTTGCTGTCACATCTCCCACGGCCCAGCCTGCTCCCTCTCAGCCCCATAGGCCCTTGATGGCCACCTAGCCAGGCCCTGCTGTGGGGTCCAGGTCCCCCAGGTCATCAGTGGTAGAGCCTGGAGCCCATACCCTCTGACTCCCAGCCCCCCACTCTTCCTGTTTGCCATCTCACTGTGAGCAGGACCCCCACACAAAGGCTCAAAGATGGATTCAACACCAACATAATTCTTTAGAAAGAGGGTCTGGGAGGGGCTTCATAGATTGACACCCCCAGAGTATATGGGACTGGATAACAGCAAGACAGAAAATAAAGCAGAGATGGACACATGAGGCCACAGAACAAATAACTCCACACACCCTGCAGCTCCCCCTGGGCCCAGGTTCAGCTGTCCCCGCAGTCCATCCCAGAGGAGGCATGGGAAGCAAGAGTAAGAGGGCCAGCACATAGCACCTACTCTGCCAGGTACTTGTCTGAGCACCGTACTCAGATTCTTTCACAGGTGAACAGCGTTTTTCTCTCCATGTTATAGGTGAGGCAGCTGAGACAGAATAAGTCACCTGCCCAGAGTTACAGAGCTAGGAAGGGGCAGAGCCGGGGTTCCAGCCCAGGAAGGCTGGCTCCTGGCTGTGCTTGCCCACCAGGACTGAGCCGAGAAGTCCGCGTGAGTGGAGCCGAGGGCGCCTGGCCCTTCCTTGGGCCCTGGTGTCCTGACCTTCCCCCACCCCGCCCGTCTTTCCCTGGCTCAGGGCACCAGTGACTTCTGCGTGGCTCCAGACACCTTCATCCTGAACGTCACACAGGGCCAGGTCCACACAGGTAACAGCTCTCGGGCCTCCGTGGTCCATGCCATTCTGGATGCTCAGGCCAGGCCCACAGCCAGCCAGTCTGTGCCTCTACTTACGTCTTTTCAGCCTTGCAGTCTCCCAGTCCCCCTACACACCCACACTTCAGGTCCAGATGGACCTCCGGGCCCTTTCTTAGAACCTGCCTTCTTTGGGAGCTCGGGGACTAGCTTGGCCACCGAGGATGGATGGGACCTGGTCATTTGTGAGCTCCTGCCTGATGCCATTGTCTTTGCCCTACAGAGGTGACCCGTTACTACCTGTACTGCACTCAGAGTGGGAACAGCCCCTTCCAGCAGGTATGCCCACCCAACCCAGGGGAGCCTGCCCATAGCGCCCTCCATCCTCTCACTCCCTCTGGACCCCAGCCCCAGCACTGACCCGTAGGGTGGAGGTGGCTTCACCATGAGGCCGATGCCACAGGTCCAAGGACCACACTTTGAGTAGCAAAGAGCAAGAGGACTACAGCTCCCAAGAAGCCTGAGGGAGAAAGGAAGGCTTCCTGCAAAGCAGGGCCATGATCGGGGATGGGACCACAGCAGTGGCTGGCAGGAAGGCTGCAGGAGGCAGGCCCTCGGAGCTGAGAGGTGCCTGGGAGGTGGAGGCTCACGGGAGGTGGGCTCTCTCCCGGCGCAGGCACTGACCATCTTCCAGCGCTCGCTGACCACCATGCAGATCCAGGTTGCAGGCCTGCTGCAGTTTGCTGTGGCCCTCTTCCCCACGGCAGAGGTAAGGCACACTTCCTGTGGGAGCCGTGCTGGGAGACAGACGGGGAGCCCAGGGGACCCTGACAGCCCTTCCCCCGCCTCGCCCCCACCTGAGCCCCAGGCTGTGGAGGGTGTTCACTCCCCCAGGAGTCTAGCCTCTTTGACTTTAAAGGCCACTTGGCCGCACTGCTGTTTGTGGTTTAGCCACAGGCTCTCCCCTCTGCTCATTCTCAGCCTCTGTCCATCTGCATCTTTGTCTCTTTCTGCTTCAGAAAGATCTGCTCGGAATCCAGCTCCTGTTGAACTCCTCAGAGTCCAGCCTCCACCAGCTGACAGCCATGTTGGATTGCCGAGGGCTGCACAAGGTGCTGGGTGGCCCTGGGGGCGAGTGGAGGGCCAGGGGGCACCCCTGCAGGCCACATTTTGCCAGAAAGAATCCCCTAGAGGCTGGAAGAGTGATTGCCTGAGTTCCCTTCAGGCCCCAGAATGGGGCAGAAACTAGACAACAGGAAGTTGGAAGAGGAACCTGGCTTCTTGATTCTCACAGTAGCTGAGACAGGGAGACCGTGAAAAGTACCAGGGGGCAGGGCCAGGAAGAGTGGGTCAGGCTAACTAGAACGTTGGGAGACACTGACCCCCATGAGGAACGGAGGCTGTTCCTCTTTGTCCAGACTCCCGGCCATCTGGTCAACCCATCCATCTCCCTGGGATGCAAGCAGATGCCCACTCTCATTGCCTGGGTCACCCCTCCAGGACCTCAGAATATCAGATGGACACGAATGCAGGGGACACTCTGGGAGTATGTGAGCCCCCTGTTCCCAAGCAGTCAGCCAGTGTATATTGACAGCTTTCACATCCCAGGCGGATTTAAAGCAAATAGTCGTCGTAATGATCATGGCTATCACTGATTCAGCACTTGGTTCAGTGTTCAACCTTGTTCTGTGCACTCTGTATCCAATACGTCATTTAGTCCTCACAGTTATACTGTGAAATACATGTGATTTCATGGAAAATTGTAAAGATAAGGAAACTGTGTGTGTGTGTGTGTGTGTGTGTTTATAGGTAGGTAGGTAGATACACATGTATTTACATACACAAATGTAAATATCTAAATATCTGTGTATCTATAAAGTAGCTTACTGAAGATTCCAGAGCTGTCAAGTGAAAGGCTTGAGTTCAGGACCCTGGCAGTCTGACTTCAGAGCTGAGAACATGGGAGTCACCCTTGTGCCCCCCATCCTTCCCCTCCACGTGCAATACCTCAGCAAGTGCTAGCAACCAGACTCTCAACTCCATGCTGAGTACATCCACTTCTCTCTCCCTCCATAACTTCCACCATGATCCAAGTACTATCCTCCCCTGGGGGCAGGTAGGACCTGCTAACTGGTCCCCCACTTTCTCTTGCTCCCTTACCACCCATGACCTTTCACACACAGCAGCCAGAGCAGTCTTTTTAAAAATGAGTTGGACCACATCCTTTCCATTCCCAAAACCTCCAATGTCTTCCCATCACCTTAAGAAAAAATGCAAAATTCTTGCCTGCCCTGAAAGGCCCAGGATGGTCTGGTGCCATCCCACCGCATCTCCTGCTGGCCTAGTGTTCTTTCCTGAGCACGCCAAGCTTATCCCCTCTGCCTCGCCTGCTCTGGGCATACTCTGCTCCTTCTTGTCGTCCTGGCCTCAGATTAAACACTCCTGTCTCCTCGCTTCCCCTGCCTGCCTACAACTGCATCGGTCGTATTCAGAGCCAGCCCTCCCATGCCTAGCACACAACAGGGTTCAGCAAATGCTCATAGCATGAACCCAAGAAGCCCCATGTGTGGGCTCCAGAGCATGGGCCCTTAATGGCTGTATAAGATGCCTGGGATGGGGGAAGGGAGAAGCTCCTGTGTCCAGCCTGGAGCAGAGGGGCTTCCAGAGAAGAGCTCCGACCCCAGGCTGTGCCCCCACTTCCCTTCCAACTGCGTGTCCCTCCTCTTCCTCCAGGACTACCTGGACGCCCTCACTGGCATCTGCTACGATGGCATTGAGGGCTTACTCTACCTCGGCCTCTTCTCCCTCCTGGCCACCCTGGCCTTCTCCACCATGATCTGTGTGGGGCCACAGGCCTGGAAGCACTTTACCACCAGGTGGGTGCCCAGGGATAGGTGGGCTCCTGTGGGAGCAGGTGGGGGCTCTGCTCTGTGGCTGACCAGACAGCTGAGAACCTGGGGCAGAACTAGGCAGCAGGGGCCCCAGACATTCAGCCCCAACAGGCTGGCTGGATTTCTGCAGAAACATCCCTGAGAGTCTAGACAGAACCACCCAAAAGGAGGTTCCAGGCTGAAGATGATGACACTATCTTGCCACCACCTGGCACCCCTTTTTTGTCCTCTCTTCCTCCACAGGACTGTGTGGCCTGAGTTGTTGATGAAAGCTTTTGGTGCCAGGAAGCATACCCCCAGAATGCCACAAGGACAGATTGTAGCACTGTTATCAGGGCACCTACAGTCTCACTGAGGAGATAGAGATGAGGTGGTATTTCAGCACCTTAAGGGTAGATCAGACAAGAGGAAGCAGAGTTGGGGGGTGTCAGTGTGCACAGGGTCACCATGGAGGGCTGCCTGGAGGAGGTGGGTGTGAAGTTGGGAATGGGTGGAGTGATCTGCATGAGGCAGGGCTGTCGAAACGTTTTAGAGGAATCTCAGAATCTCAAGGAGACGTGTGACAGAGAGAGAGCTCTGGGAGTAAAGATTTGGAAGCAGGCCAGGACTCCACCGCCTCAGAGCCTCCCGCGCCCCTCACCACTGGCCATATCCTACGTGTTGTTCTAGGGACAGGGATTACGATGACATCGACGATGAGGACCCCTTCAACCCCCAGGCCCGGCGCATCGCTGCCCACAACCCGCCTCGGGGGCAGCTTCGCAGCTTCTGCAGCTACAGCAGTGGCCTGGGCAGCCAGACCAGCCTGCAGCCCCCGGCCCAGACCGTCTCCAATGCCCCCGTCTCGGAGTACATGTACGGCAGCCTTCCTGGGGCCTTGCTCCCGCCTCCCCAGCTCCTGGCTGGGGCAGCGCCTCCCCTCCTAGCCCTCGGGGAGTGGGGTGTGCAGATAGCACGTGGGGTCCAGAAGCCAGGCAGGGAAGAAGGCATCAAAGGCAAGCCGTGTGCCCCCCACTGCAGCCATGGGCTGCCTGGCGGGAAGGCCCCCCAGGGAGCATCTACTCAGCCCTGCACATCCAGATGAGTCCGGGCTGTGCTGCCCCGGCGCCCCCTCTACTGCTTCTCCCCTGGGCCACCCGGAGTGCTGCTTCCCGAATCTTCTTGCCCACACTCCGCCCCATCTGTGGTCCATTTCCATTTGCCCACTCCCATATGGACACCCAGGGGACCCACCCACAGAAATCTGAGTGCATCCCCCCCGCCCCACCAATGCCTTTCCTTCCTGAGCTCTCCTCTTGGCCCCGCAGGAACCAGGCCGTGCTCTTCGGTGGGAACCCGCGCTATGAGAACGTGCCACTCATCGGAAGAGGCTCCCCTCCCCCCACGGTAACTGGGCTCCAGAGGGAGGCAAAGTCATGGCTATGGCCCCTGCTAGGGAAATCATTAAAGATAAGATCTCCTGCCAACCCAGTGAATTAGCTCCATAAAGGTAGAAAAAGTGAAACAGTTTTATTATCGAATAACCTTTAAACCAGCCTGCCGTGCACATCGCAGGCAATTCACTGAAGCGATTGCAAAGACAGAAAGCTCACCCGTAGAGCCAGACAGATACACCCCATGGCACAGCTGCCCTCAAGATATACGGCACCTGTCCTCAGGCAAGAGGGCTCCACAGCACCGTTTGTCATTAGCTCATCCTAAATCCACTGGGTAATCGGGGTGGCTGTCAGTGTTCGCTAATTGCCCTGGAGACGGGGACTGTCTTCCTTGATGCTTACATTGCAAACAGATGCTCCCAGAACCTTAAGAAAACGTTGCTGGATTGTAAAGCAAGAGCCTTATTTAGCCTTTAAAAAGGTTTACAGGCATACCTCGTTTTATTGCGCTTCGCAGATATTGTGTCTTTGGCAAACGGAAGGTTTGAGGCGACTGTGCGTTGAGTAAGTCTATCCACCACTTTTCCAACAGCTTTGCTGTCTTCATGCCTCTGTCACATTTTGGTAATTCTCACAGTATTTCAAACTTTTTCATTATTATTGTATTATGATTATCAGTGACCAGGGATTTTTTTATGGAAGTACAGTTGACATACAATATTATGGAAGCTTCAGGTGTACGCAGTAACTATTTGACCGTTATATACATTACAAAATGCTTACCACAATAGGGGGCGTTGCCATTTGTCAGTATGGTCAGTGATCTTCGATGTTACTGTTGTCATTGTTTGGGGTATCATGAACGGCTCCCATATAATTAACTTAATTGATAAATGTGTGTCCTGACTGCTCCACCAGCTGGGTGTTCCCCCTTATCTCTCTCCTTCTCCCTCCTTCTCCCTACTCCCTGAGACACAGTAATATTGAAGTCAGGCCAATTAACAATGCTACAATGGCCTCTAAGTATTCGAGTGAGAGGAAGAGCCGCCCGTCTCTCACTTTAAATCAAAAGCTAGAGGTGGTTAAGCTGAGTGAGGAGGGCATGTTGTAAGCCCGGAGAGGCTGAAAGCTAGGCCTTGGGCCAAACAATCGTGAATGCAAAGGAACGGTTCTTGAAGGAAACGAAAAATGCTCCTCCAGTGAATATGTGAATGAAAAGAAAGGGAAACAGCGTTATTGCTGATGTGGAGAAAGTTTTTGTGGTCTGGATAGAAGATCGAACCAGCCACAACCTTCCAATAAGCCAAAGCCTAATCCAGAGCAAGGCCTTAACTTTCTTCAATGCTGGGAGGGCTGAGAGGTAAGGGAGCTGCAAAGAAAAGTCAGAAGCTAGCAGAGGTTGGTTCATGAGGTTTAAGGGCAGAAGCGTCTCCGTAACAGAAAAGTGCAGGTGAAGCAGCAGGTGCTGATGGAGCAGCCGCAGCAAATTATCCAGAAGATCCAGCTGAGATAATGAACCATGGCAGCTACGCTAACCAAAAGATTGTCAATGTAGACGAAACAGCCTTATGCTGGAAGACGGTGTCATCTAGGACTTTCATAGCTAGAGAGGAGAAGTCAGTGCTGCTTCAAGGCTTCAGAGGACAGGCTGACTCTCTTGTTGGGGCTAATGCAGCTGGTGACTTAAGTTGAAGCCAGGGCTCATTTACCATTCATTGCCCAGGGCCCTTAAGAATTATGCTGAATCTACTCTGCCTGTGCTCTAGGTATGGAAAAACAAAGCCTGGGTGACAACACATCTGTTTGCAACATGGTTTATTGAATATTTTAAGCCCACTATTGAGACCTGTTCAGTAAAAAAGATTAATTTCAAAATATGACTGCTCATTGACAATGCACCTGGTCACCCAAGAGCTCTGGTGGAGGGGGACTAGGAGATGTTGTCCTCATGCCTGCCAGCACAGTGTCCATTCTGCCCAGGGAGCGAGCAGTCATTTTGACTTTCAAGTCTTATTATTTAAGGAGTACATGTGATAAGGCTGTAGCTGCCACAGTGATTCCACTGATGGATCTGGGCAGAGTAAATAAAAAACCTGGAAAGGATTCACCATTCTAGATGCATTAAAAACACTCATGATTCATGAGGAAGGAGTCGAAATATCAACATTGACAGGAGTTCAGAAGAAGCTGATTCCAGCCCTCATCGATGACTTCAAGGGCTTCAAGACTTCAGTGGAGGAAGTCACTGTAGATGTGGTGGAAACAGCTAGAGAGCTAGAACTGGAAGTGGAGCCTGAAGATGTGGCTGAACCGCTGCCACCTCATGGGAAAACTTCAGTGGGTGAGGAGTCGCTTCTTACGGATGAGCAAAGAAAGTGGTTTTTTGAGATGGAAGCTACTTCTGGTGACGATGCTGTAAAGACTGTTGAAATGACAACAAAGGATTTAGACTATTGCGTAAGGCTGGTCGAGAAAGCAGTGGCAGGGCTTGAGAGGGCGGACTCCAGCACCTGGCTTCTGGAAGTGTGTGATCTACGTGAGAAAGCAGCTTGTAGTAAGTGCCATACAGGACTTTGGGACCTGGAGGCAGGAACTGTTCCTGCTGCTCGATGGGATCTGAGCAGGTCCGAGACAATACATGGCATTCAAACCAGACCTGAGAGCAGGGCTTCTCAACCAGCGGTGATTTCACACCGCACCCCCCAGGGGACATTTGGCTGAGTCTGCAGGCAGTTTTGATTGTCACAACTGGGAGTGGAGCTGCTGGCGTCTAGTGAGTGGAGGCCAGGGATGCTGCTAAGCCTCCTACAGCACAGGACAGCCACCCGCCCCCTCAAAGAGCCATCCGGCCCCAAACGTCCATCTTTCCCTGACATGATCTCACCTTGGTTTTGCCCACAGCGCCTCACCTGCTGCCCTTTTATAAACAGCGCTAGACTCGTGCCTCACTCTCACTTTCGGGGTTCCTCAGGAAGGGTGAGGGGGCTGGCCAAAGCCTGCATTCAGAGGCAGCACGTTTTAAATCCCAACCAGGCTTCCTTCTCTAACCAGAAGCCTCCTGGGTTCCCTCTCTTCCCACCAGCTGCTATAGGCTCAAGAATGCAGATTGCCTTTAATATTAGTCTGAGCACAACATAATTAGAGGAAATCTGTTGCTGTGAAAAAACAATTACTCGATGCCCTGTGATGCCAAATACAAATAATTTTCAGATTACCTTCTGTTTTGAAAAAGTCAGGCCACTCTCCCTGCCATGAGCAGAATCAAGAACTGACCTTTTTCACAAGGCTTAAGGTCAGAGCACACCCGCCTCGCTAGAATTAAGACGTGCCCAGAAACTCTGATTGCTTTGCAGACTTGGCTCCCCTGCCCCACCGAGCTCTACCTGCCCCAGGGAAGACCCTCACCCCCTGCCATGGGAGGGGCCTAAAGGGACCACTTTGCCGCTGAGGGTGTGGGCCCCCACCCTAACAGCACTGGTGGCCGCTCCGCACCCTGCCCTGTGCCTGCTCTAAATATTCACCAGTACTCGGCGAGGCTGACGATGGACCACTCCGTCCCTCTGCCAGCTCCATCTCTGGCACACATGCGGCTTTCACCACAGTGGGTGATGCTAAGCAAGGCGATTCGAATGTACAGCCTATTCCCTTGACTAGAAATGTGTCTTCCCCAGGCTCTGCCTTCCAGGAGTGCCGCCTGTCCTCCCGGGCCCCTTGTCCTAGGCTTGATGGGCAAAAATGACCCGGGCAATTGTTAAAAAGACCAACACCGGACTTCACTGTGGAGACTCGCTGAAACAGAATCTCCAGGGAAGATGCTTGGGAAGTTCAAGTGTAACAGGCAGCTCGGTGGTCCTTATAGCACATGAGGTTGGGAAATGCTGCTTCAGGGAGGAGGCTCTTGCCCTTGAGCATGGATCAGAATCCCCTGGAGGGCCTGTTAACAACACAGGCTACTGGCTGTCACCCCCACTGCGCCCTACACACCCCCATTTCTGATTCAGAAAATCTGGGCTGCGCCCTGGGATTTGCCTTTCTAACGTACTCCCAGATACGGCTGAAGCTGCCCGTCGGGAGGGCCCCTGGGAGAACCTCTGCCCCAACACAGGCTTCCTCAGCCTCCACGGGGTGACGGTGTGCCGCAGGGTGTTGGCTTGCAGCCCCGGCCTCCGCCCACTGGGTCCCAGCAGTGCTTTCCACTCCTTAGCCCCCGGTGGTGATGACCGAAGATGCCTCCAGACACGGCCAAATGTCCCTGGGGGTGCAAAATTGCCCTGGCTTGAGAACCCCTGGGTTAAAGAACCTTGGCTCAGGCTCGGACACACCCACAACCAGCTGGCAGCGTTTGTTCCCTCCCCAGTGGCCTGGGACACTCAGGGTCCTGCTGAGCCTTGCTACTCGGAGTCAACAGACCAGCAGCCCCTGGAGCTTGTTAGAAATGCAGAATCACAGGTCCCACGAGGCAGGGTGTGATCCCGTGAGAAGCCCCGTCTCGGCTGCGGAGCAGCGGCTGGCAGCTGCAGAGCACCTACTGTCAGGTCGTCGCATGTCCAACCTGGCTCCATTTGGAAGAGCTGTTTGAAAAAATGCTGGTGGTACTTTAAGATGCCTCATTTTATGTTATGTGCATCTCACCTCAATTTTTAAAAACATTGCTGGGTGTGACCTGGCTATCAGGTCTTTCTAGGCTCCGCAAGTGTTTCTTATGCCCAGCCAAGCTGTGTTAGGGGTCTGGCTGCTTTGTAGCATTTCATCCTTTCCATACAAGTGCTGAGTGCTCGTAAATCCATTTTGCAAGTGAGGAAACTGAGGCTTGGAGATGTTGGAGACAAGGTTATGAAACGAGTAAAATGCACAGCTTGGGTTCAAATCTGGGTCTCGGAGTCTATGGGCCTATGCCCTTGGCCTGCTCACTGGGCAGGCTCCTAAGTGCACTTGTGCGCCCTGACGCCGTCCTGTGTGTTGGTGGTGTGCACTCGAGTGGATGTGGCAGCCACGGCACAGGGAGGATGGCCGGGCTGTGCGTGCACCTTGCATTTGAGGCTGGAAGCACATTTCCTGGTGGCTCCAGGGCTGGAAGCGTTGCCGGCTGTGACGCCTGCCCAAGCCACTGCAGTCTCCCCCCACTCCCCACGATACCTGTGCTTAAAACTTGGAGCCTGGCCGCGGTAGCTGGCCCAGCTCTCATTCCCCAAGTTCCTGGCCCTGTGCTAGTACAGTGTCCAGCTTAACTGGTGACGTGGTGTGACCCCGCTCTGACTGTCCCCTCTTCTCTCTCCCACAGTACTCCCCCAGCATGAGGGCCACCTACCTGTCCGTGGCGGATGAGCACCTGAGGCACTATGGGAATGAGTTTCCAGCCTAACACACCTTCAGGGTTCCGGTCACCTCAATCTGTTTGGTTTTTAATTACTGCAAATACAAGCCCCGTTTCTTTAATAGAAACCAAAGGCCTCTGGAGACTGCGTGCAGGGCCGTGAGATTGGCAGGCAGAGGAGTGGCCGAGATTCAGGGAGAATCAGCCTGGGGTTGGTGCGGTTCCCGACCAAAGGCCCAGGCGGACAGGAGACTCATGACGTGGGCCAGCCTCTCCCTCTTCTGGCCTCCTCTCCACACCAGAAATGCCCCCCAGGTGGTTGGCCATCACTAAATGGGAGCCTGATTCAGCTCACCCCTACATTCCACCCTCGCCAGGTGGGAGGTGGCAGTGAGGAGGGGCCGGGTCAGGCGCCACCATCCTGGTGTATGTTCTCCAGGTCCCCATTGCCAGGACTGTGCCTCCTGTTAGCATGGCCAGAAGCCCAGTGACCTCTCTCTCTCAGTCACTCTCTCCTCCTGGCTGCACAGATGGGCAGCATGTCCCTGCAGGTCAAGGTGGAAGGGCTGAGAGGAAGATGCTTTTAAGGGAAGCGATGTCACTGATCCCCAGCTGGGCACAGAGGGAAGGCGGCAAAGAGCTCTGCAGCAGGTGACTGGGGGCTGCAGAGCAGGGGGACCGCAAGCTCATGCCTTCCACGGTGGGCTTCCACGGTGGGACCCCATGGGAATGTGGGTGACAGCCTGCCATGTTCTGCCTTTCTGCCACCCTCCGTTGCCTCAGCTCCACTGCAGAATCGGTACTGTGAGTTTGTTCACCACACAAAGGAGAAGTCTCAGGTATTAGCAGACACTTTGAAAGCAACTTTAAACTCCTTTTTTTCCCAATGTTTTAAATATTTTGATTATGCAAAGAATTAAAACTCCTAGAACATCCAGGTCTTACAATAGATTGGGGGCTTATCCCTTCCACCTGGTTTGCAAACCATTGCTTTAGCAAATTTTGCTAGCACCCAGCCAGTTCTTTAAGATCTATGGGGGGGGGGGGGGTTTAAACAAAATAAAGATCAGTGAGACATCCTGTCTCAAGCTGCTCTTTGACGGGGATATGGGTTCATCCCACTCAGGGAGGGAGGCCCTTTTAGACAGGAAAGAACTAAGAGAAAACTGAGCCGAGTGCCCTGGTCCAGGGACTGCCCAAGTCAACTGTCCCCTCCCTTTATCTTTAGATAAGTTTGTTATAAAAAGTTTTAGCAAAGTGGGACAATTGTGTCTTGACCTGAAGTCAGGCCTCCTCTCCACCTCGCTACACCCTGTGCCCACCTGTGATCCTAGGCCCCCAAGCTGTACCTGGAAGGTGAAAAGAGTATTGACCAGGAGGAAATAATGACCTACCATCCTACCCACTGAGGGTCCAGGATGAGGGTATTTGGTGCTTCCAACCTCCTGCCAACTCAGAGTGTGCAATACTGATGACCCCACAGCCTTGCACACCAAAGCCAGGGACACGGGGTGGTATGGCTTGGGACAAAGACTCCATTTCCGTTTTGGAAGCGCCACCTTCTTGTCAAAACACTGACAGCAGAGTGGCTCTCAGACCCCAGCCGAGCCTCCAGGACAGAATGGGGCCCACTGGGCAGCCAGGGCTCTCACCTGCATTAACCTATACATACCATGTACCGCAAGCACACCTATGGCCAAGCCGCATACAGAGAGGAACTCTGCAATGTCAAGATGTTGCTTCTTAATGTGTCATTGGTGACTAGAGAGTTGTTTTTAATGCATGTAAACTAAAGTAGAATCCCTTGGGTTCCTGAAGGAGCCAGGTGGGCACACCTCTGTGCCCTTGCCTGGGGAGAAATAAACCACTTGTACTAAAACGTGCATTCAGTCTGTAACTTCCTCCACTGTGGGAATAGCTGGGGTACTGACCAACCCCTTCCAGCTGGGTGAGGGCTTCAAAGCAGATTTCAGTGCGAGTATTGAAATATGGGGCTGTTGAATGTCATGGTTCCTCTAGTTACTCTTCAGGACCAAGGGCAGACCTTGTTTTTGCCCTAGTCTTTCTCCAAAGTTCCCCCAAAGATCATTGCCCTTAATGTTGCTAATAATAAATAGCATTTATTGAACACCTGCATGTACCAGGGACCTCCCCAGGTGTTTACATTAATTGTTAATCAAACCTCACAACACAGGTCATTCTTTTTGCAGATAAGCCAGCAGAGGTGCAGAGGGGATAAGGACTCCGAGCGAGTGTCTAACCCAGAACCGAAGCCAGGCCCCTTTGCAATGCTAGGGGTTGGGCCAGTGGTCACTCAGCAGGCCACCTCCCCGGCTTTGCAGTGAGTCCCAGCTGCACTTGCTTCCTAAACTCTGTACCTCCATGGGTGCCTCCCCCGGCAGGCAGGGGCTCCCAAGTCACACTGCATTCTTCATGCATTCTTTGCAGTATCTCATTTGTCTGTGAACCACGGAGCCAGCTGGGATGGCTGGTAGGAAATACTCCAGCTGTCCGCCCATGGCCCTAAGCTACTGTTTACTCTTCTGTGCAGCACCTGTGCTTTTCACAGGTGTTTGACAGCATTTCATGGAACTCCCTGAAGGGAGCAGCATATGCATCCTTTGGGAGCACTTGAGACGAGATGCAGAGTGCCCCGTGCAGCGCAACATGCCAGGCTCAGACTGTGCATCCCTCAGAGCTGAGCATCAGAACCCGGGTGTCCCTGAAATGGAAATACTCCCCCACCCCATCCTGCAGGATAAGCTCCTTTCTTATCTCAGGAGACCAAGAGCGGAAGAGAAACTCTTCTAGAACCACTCTTGATTTTTTTTAAGGTAACTGCAGCTCAATACCCAAAGGAGATTTCGCTTTGGAAGCTTTCATTGTCTCCAATCTGCAGTGAGCCCTGAGCTGGGGCAGGCCCTGCAGGAGGGAGGGAGAGGACCACGGGGGAGGGCACAAGCTCAGGGGGAATTTGGATCACCATGTGTCACCCCCTTTCCTATCTCAGCCTGTACCAATTTCTCACCCAAGGAGAAGGTGTGGGGTGGGCAGGTCCCCCAGCCAGGCATGCCCCTCTTCCGCCTGCCAGCTTGCCAGCTCTGCCTTACCATCCCCAAACACGTCTCCATACCCAGGAGTCTACTCCCAGAGAGAAAGAGCAATGAACCCCATTAGGCCCCTTGGGAGGCAGACCCTCTGCCAAGAACAGGCATATGTCTGAGTCAGTCATTCAGGGCCAATGCACATGGAGTGGCCCACAGACTGGATAAAACCTTCTCCGAACCTGACTCATCTCCAGTTGTCCTAAGCCATACTCTCCTCTGGTTTTCCCCCCTCCAAAGCTTCCAGGTCTCACATTTCAAAGTGGGGGAGCAGGGAGGTACATGGAGAAGGGTGGAGGGAATATTGCTGCCTCTTCTCTGCTAAATTGCTGATGTAACAACACTCAAGAGCCCTGGTGTGCCACTGACAGATGTACCCAGATCAGGATAATTTATTTTCCTTTCTTCCCCCTTCCAATCATGTAACTGAAAATGCTTTGATTGCTTCACTGAGGCCAGCAAACCAGGCAGGGAGTCCAGCCTGACCTGCTGCCCTGTACAGACTCTGAATATAGTTTTTACATTGTTTTTAAATTAAGGTATCATTGATACACACTCTTACGAAGGTTTCACAAGGAAAACAATGTGGTTACTACATTCACCCTTATTGGGTCCTCCCCATACCCCATTGCAGTCACTGCCCATCAGTGTAGTAAGATAGTTTTTCCATTTTTAATGTTTTTTAGTGATCAAATATTTGCAACTGAATTTGATGGTAGCGAACACTAATTCTGAACCTCAATCAAGCAAAATGTTATCCTCCCCAAAGAATTCCATTCTTCTCACTAATAGAGTATTACATTACAAAAAAATTGTAGTCAATTAATACAACATTTTGAATTTTGTTAAAAATGTATAGGAATTGGTTTTCTCTCTTGTCACGTATCTACAAAACATCTTCGATTTTACCTCTTAATCCACAGCCTAAAATATTTACTATCTTTTACAGTAGTTTACGGTTTGCTGGCCCCTGGCCTAGTACATCACCTTCTCTAAATCCTGGGACTACAGAAGTATCTAAGGCACCTGTGATCCTTGACTTCATAGAATTTACAAAGAGGCAAGGTGTCCTGGTTCATAGATGGCACCCTTTCTCTGTGTCCCTGGGAGTCCTGTGGAGTCTCTTCTATAAGAACATTGATCCCATTCATGAGAGATCCACGTTCATGATCTAATCACTTCTCAAAGGCCACTCCTCCAAAAACTATAACATAGAATTTCCATATCTGAATTTGGGGAAGACATAAACATTCCAGCCATATCAAAGGTATCTTTATAATTTTTCTGTAAATCTAAACTGACAATGAACAATCTGAAAAGAAAATTTAAAAGACAATTCTATTTATAAAAGTATGAAAAACTACTTGGGAATTAACCAAGGAAATGAAAGACTTGTACAGTGAAAACTGCAAAACATTGGTGAAAGAAATTAAGTCATAAATGGAAAGACATCCCATGTTCATGGATTAGAAGACTTAATATTGTTAAGATGAAAATACTACCCAAAATGATCACCAGATTCAACACAATCCCTATTAAAATCCCAAGGACATTTTTTGCAGAAATAGAAAAAAACATCCTAAAATTGTAGAATCTCAAGGGACCCAAGTAGCCAAACAAATCTTGAAATAGAAGAGCAAAGTTGCAGGACTCACATTCCTGATTTCAAAACATACTAGAAAGCTACAGTAATTGAAAGAGAGTGATGCTGGTATAGTCAGACATACAGACCAATGGAATAAAACAGACCCAAAAATAAACCTTCACATATAAGATCAAATGGTTTTTGACAAGGGGGCCAAAGCCATTCAGTGGGGAAAGGACAGTCTTTTCATCAGAGGGTGCAGGAAAAACTGGATATACACGTAAGAAAAAATTAAGTTAGACCCTTACCTAAGAGCATATACAAAAATTAACTCAAAATGGAAGACCTCAGTGTAAGACCTAGAACTATAAAACTCTTAGAAGAAAACATAGGGTGATTGCTTTACAATGTTGGATTTGGCAATGACTTCTTAGACATGACCCCAAAGGCACAGACAATGAGAGAAAAAATAGACAAACTGGATGCATGAAAAATTTTTAATTTTGTGCATTAAAAGACACCATCAACAGAGTAAAAAAAACAACCCACAAAGTGGGATAAAAGATTTGCAAATTATGTATCTGACAGGAGATTAATATCAGAAATATAGAGAACTTGACAAGAACAAAAAATTTTCAAAAACAAAGGACTTGAATTGATATTTCTCCAGAGGAAATATACAAATGGCCAATAAGCACATGAAAATAAGGTCAACATCACTAATCACCGGCAAAATGCAAATCAAAATTATAAGATACCGCCTCACACCCATTAGGATGGCTGCTATCAAAAAACCAGAAAATAACCAAGTGTTGGCCAGGATGTGGGGAAACTGGAATCCTTGTGCACTGTTTGTGGGAATGTGAAACAGTAGAGCTGCTGTGGAAAACAATACTGTAGTTCTCCAAAAACATAAAAATTAATAAATTATATTGAATAAATAAAATTCCCATATGATCCAGTAATTCCACTTCCCCAAGAGAGTTGAAAGCACAATCTCAAGATATTAGTACAGCCACGTTCATAGAAGCTTTGCTCAGAATAGTAAGATGTGGAAACCACCCTCGTGCCCATCAGTGCCTGAATGGATAAACCAAATGTGGTATATATACAACGGAATGTTGTTCAATCCTAACAAGGAAGAGGATTCTGACACATGCTACCACATGGGTGAACCTTGAAGATATTAAGCTAAGTGAAGTCAGTCACTCACAAAAAGACAAACACTGACTCCACTGATATGAGGTACTTAGAGTTATCAAAACCACAGAGGCAGAAAGTAGGACTGTGGTTGTGAGCGGCTGTGGGTGAGAGGTGGAAACGGGGCCTTATTGTTTAATGGGGACAGAGTTTCAGTTTTGCAAGAGGAAGAGCGTTCTGGAGACAGATGGTGGTGATAGTTGCACAAGAATATGCATTTGCTTACTACCACCGACCTGCACACTTGAAAATGGTTAAGGTGGTAAACTTTGTGTTATAAGTATTTTACCACAATTTTTAAAAATTGGAAAAGTAATCGAGGGGTGGACAGCAGGGTGAAGGATTACGGACTGGCCTGGGGAATGTCCAGGGCCAGAGGCTGTTCTCAGCAAAGAACTTCAGGTGCTGATTCTGCTGTGATTGGGCAGAGATTTGAGAGGCACCACACTTTTTTAAACTGGATCCTTGTTCATATTCCTAATTATATGCACTCATGCTGGCTTCCCAGGGCGGCTGACATGGGCCTGCCAAGGGGGTAGTGACTGGCCCGTGAACAGAGCTGCCCAAGGCAGGTACAAGCACACAGGCCCGAGTGAGCCTGTAATAAATCATTGCAATGATATGAGAAAGGTGCCTGCAGTTTCCCTTTCAATGTTTCCCATTTCTGCATCTTTTCTACCCCTCCCCTCACCTCTCCGGCCAGGGAATCATGTGTGTGCAGAGGGCCTCAGATTCCCAGAGCTGGGGGTGGGTGGAGGAGGGTGTCTATGATTGCATTCCCAACCCTCCAAGGCTCCATTGTGGAGTCCATCTGCTTCCTTCTGAACACCGTCTGCGTCTGATTCGCCTCTGGCTACACAAAGCGGGTTCAGTGGGGCTTTCAGATGCTCCTGCACCACCCGCCCTCAGCACCTACCCAAGGGAGTCCTTTGCTCGGCTGGTGGGAGGGGGAGCAGAGGGGCCCTTGGTGGCAGCAGTCCCTAGGGGCTTGTTAGCATGGGTGGGCAAAGTGCTACCTTGCTGGGAATTTTGTTGCACCTGCACAGTTAAAAGTGGGTGGGTAGTGGTGAAGACACGGTTAGGGAACTTGGGCTCTGGAGTGAGCTGCTTGCTTTCTCCCTGTAATCTCACAGCTCCAAAAACCCACAGGAGGCTGCCAGGTGCCTTGGCCTGCCCCTCAGGAACCCCCAAACTGGTCCCAGCTGACCTCTGCAGATTCCTCTTTCATTCTTCCCTCCAGGGCTGTCAACATGAGCCACTATGATGTGCCAACCCCAAAATACCTTTCTGTCAACCACCCCACCCTTGCTTATGTCATGCCCTCCCCTGAATCTGGAAAGCTCTTCCCACTCCTTTCCCCATTTTTCAAGGTCCAGTTCCAACCCCAAATCCCACTTTTTGGATGACACACCCCTTGTCTACACCAATCCAAATCTCTAGCACCCATCCCAGAACTCAGGTTAGCAGGAAGTACAGAGCTGGCCTGTGTTTGGGCGCAGACTCTGCCATCAGCATGTGCCTGGGCACTCTGCCACGTCTTCTCGCTTGGCCCTCCCAATTATACTATCACTGTCCCCCCACTCTGCAGACAGGAAGGTTGAGTCTTAGGAAAAGAAAGTAACTCACCCAAAGTTATGGGATTAGTAAATGGGCCCTCCAGGATTCAAACTCAAGTCTTCTAGCCCCCAATCCCGTTTAGCTTACATTATCCCATTTCATTGCCTTAACCCCAGGAAAAATCTCATTTCATTCATTCATTCACGAAGTGAACATGAATCCATGTTTACAAAGTGCCAATCACGCAACTAAGCCCCTAGCTAGGTGGATACACCTAGCCAGCCCCTACTCTCCAGGGGTTTCCACGCTGGTGCAGACATACTTAAGGTTATTATACAAAGAGCAGGGGACATAGCAACAGAGGGGAGGCTGGGTGTTATAATTCCCCTTCAGTGGACAAGGAGATTGAAGGAAGGCGGGTAAACGACCTGCCAGACCACAAGCAGATGAACAGCGGAGTGGGCCTCACCAACCAGGGCCAGGGCCCCGGAGGCGCTGACTACCATGCGCACGCTCACGATCTTGCTCAGGGCATATCGGTAGTCTTGGAAAAGCGCCTTGGCAAAAATCTACAGACGTTTACTGCTACAGCTGTTTGACTAGCGCCTCCTACGCTGCGGGACGGGAGGTCACGTGCTCCGCGCGCCCTCCACGCCGCCACGCGACCCGGGCCGGGCCAGGGTTGCTAGGCAACAGGTAAACTGCGCGCCTCGGAGCCGTTTGAGAAGCCCCGAAGCGGGCACCGAGCTGCGGCGCTCCCCCAGCGGCCGGGCGGCAGGAGGAGCGGACCGGAGGTAAGGCGGGTGCCGGAAGGACGTGAGGCTGAAGAGAATGGAGGGAGAAGGGGAGAGCCCCTGAGGGTAGCCGCCGAGAGCGCAAAACCTCCTCGCGGGGCGTCCTCTGGGGTAGCGCTGCCGGCCGGCGGACGCCAGGACCCGCGCTCTGAGGGTCCCCCGCCCCATTAGCCCGCCCTGCCCTCAGGACGCCCCGAGTCCCGGGACCTGCAGGTTCTAAACGCCTTGCCTCCTGCACTGCCCGCTCCCAGCCAGCTGGGTCCTGACACCACCCTCTCCTGGAGGCGGCGGGAGGCCTAAAGGAACTGCCCCTGAATGGATGGGGAGAACAGCCTGGCTGGGGTGGCCTGAGGTTGGGCCTCTGAAGAGGAGGACTTTCTGATAAGAACGGAGGGATGCAAGTTCCTGGTGACTGATCACCTACTAGGCGGCAGGTCCTCTGAATGCATCATTCGGTGCATCCCTCAGCCCATGGAGTGTCAAGCTGCAGGCCACCGGGTCGGCTTGTCCTTCCCACAAGCTCAAAGTTGATCCCCTTCTCTGGAACCGCGAAGTTGCCTCCTCCCAGTTTTCAGACTCTGTTTTCCCCTCTCAGATCATCACCCGGCTGTGCTGTTTTACAAACCAGAAGAGGAAGAGGAGAGAGAGAGAGAGAGTGCTCTAGGCGCAGTGCCCTGGGGGGAGGGTCACAATTCACCTCCTCGGCACGTGTCAAAGGGAGAACTGGGCTCCTCCTCTGCGCCAGGCACTGGGATGGGGCTGAGTAAAAAGACCCCAGTCTTTTCTCAAGGAGACAGCTTTGTATTGGGGAGAGCAGGTGAACACTGGCCAGAGTCACCCTCCAGTTCTGGGGACCCCCTCCCACCTCTCCCTGTCCTCACCCTCTGCCTGCCTGGAGCTCACCCAGGTTGACCCCAGAGTGCGTCTGCAGCCCTGCCTCCCCCGGGGAAGGCTGGTGGGGGGGATCCCAGGGAAACAGGCCTCTTGCAGGCAAGTGAGTCCCTTAGTGTTAGTGGGTGAGTTAGTTCTCCTCAGTGCGTGTCCCACCGCAACAAAGAGTTGAAGGGCAGAGATGCAACAGTGAAATGGAGCACGAGTTTTATTTTAATGCACTCTAAGGGAGGAACAGGGCCGGAGTCAAAGTGGACAAATGCAGGTTTACTTGAATAAAGCAGAGAGGAAGGGGAAGCTCATTGACGGGAACTTGCAAGCTCAAATCAGAGCTCTCAGAGGCGCTTACTTACCTGAAATAGGACAGGGAGTGAAAACTTGTGCTTAAAGTCTGGAAAACAGAATGAAATAGCAAAGTGACAAAGACACCACCGGAAGAACAGAAACTATGTAATAAGTTGAGCAATAAGAAATCTCTTAAAAAAACGCACTCTAAGCAAGGGGAGTGCAGGCAACCTCAGAGAGAAGGCACACTTAGGGACTTAGGATTTTGTCTTAAGGCTTTGAAGAATGGGATAAAGGGTTGGTGGGGAGTCACAGGCTTGTCATGTGGTCTTATGATGTCTATCTCCAGTGAAAGACCATGTGTCACTATCTATAGTCCTCTAGATAATTCTGTAGGATAAACTTCCTGTTCTCCAAGATAGTGGCTACTCCCAAGCACTGGGAACATAATAGTTGACTGCTTGCCCTGCCTTAAGATAAGTTGTTGGCAGATTACCAAAGAATAGTCCAGGAATCTAACTGCCCAATTCTCTTTTAAAATGGAATCTTGGCCTTAAGATAAGTACTTCTTATTCTTATTATGCTATTCATATTTCGGCATTTTTTAAGGAAAATTAATCATGATGCTTGTCCCAGGTCTCTGCCCTAATCTCACCTGCCTTAGCTAGCAGGAGTCTCCAGGTCAGCCCAGATTCAGAGCATGTGGAATGAACTCACATTGCAAAGGGCGTCATCTCTGTGAGTCCTTTCTGGCTCCCTGGCTTTATCTGATCAACTCCCTGAGTTCTTGGTGGGCCCCACCCTCTTTTCATCCCACTCATATCTTTCTGTGTAACATTAGGACCCCAAAGTTTACAAGGTGCACCCAGACATAAGGAGTAAGGAAGGTCTCCTTGCATGCCTCTGCCCTGCCAGGTGTCCCACAGAGGCCATCAGACCCTGGCACAGAGATTGGGGGCCGCCCCAGGGACCACAGGAGGAGGAAAATGTTCTTGTCTTTCTACTGCCGTGGAGCCTGGTGCCACCTTCCATTGCCTCCCTAAGCTGCTACACTGAACTCATTCCCAGAGCTCCCTCAGCCTCACCCCTGGCTTGGAAAATGAACTTGCTCTTAAGCTGGGAAGTTCTTTCCAGGAATCACTTCGCTCATTAGCATTGCACAGGAAGAGTTTTGTTTTTGTAATTGGTGAAGGTTCCCATCTGACTGCCCCCGGGATGCAGGAGACGGTTGATGTTCAGACTGGCACGTCTCCAGTACTATTGTGTTTGAGACTCACTGCAGAATGCTGCCTGCCTCTGGGTCTCTAGGTTCCCACAGGCAGGTGATCACCTCCCCAAAACTCCCAGAGGGCAGCGACACCACTCCTGCCTCCCTCTGCAGCCCTCTTTGCAGACAGCACTGTTGGGGAAGCGCCCCACACACCCCCATGGCACTTGTCTCACCAGGGCAGGAGGACCTCCTGAGACACCCTATTCTGACCTTGTGAGGTCTTCACGCCCTGCCAGCTTGTGAGAAAGAGCCTGCTCTGGGTCCTTGAATGAGCTGTCTTCCTGTCACCAAATGTCCCCTCTGTCTGCCTCCAGACAGAGAACAATGCCTCTGTTCTCACTGCTGGCGTGGCCTTGGGAAGCACCACAAAGGAAAGCAAAGCCGTTATAAATAAGATCTGGGCCAAAGAGGCTACTTTTGTCTTCCTGCAGTTCTCTCGTGCCCTCAAGCCTCCTCCTGTCCCCTAAGAGCAGGCTGTCTCAGAGCGATTGTCTTTTCATGAGGGAGAGACAGGCACGCAGGTGCAGCCCCATTGTACTTCCACAGTGTGCTGGCAGAGGGGGGAATTTAATTCAATGTGATTCTTTTCCACAAGGCCCTGATCTTGTCCATATAGAATAAACACATTAGAGCAACCTGCTGCAACTTGGGCTCGTGTCCCCACCCTCTGCCCCGCCAAGCCATTGCTTCTAGGGTAGAAGAGTTTCTAAACCACAAGAAAGCAGAAAACATACTTCTCTTTTCAGAATACACTGCTTTCTACCAGTCTGATTCAGGTCAAGTTGCCCTGGGGCTGGGAGTGGGATGAGGTGGTGCACTCTTCAAGGAACACTGTGGATGCAAACCCTCCCACCCCCATCCTGCCCCAGCTGCTCCAGGGCCCAATGCCACCCCAGACACATGCTTCCAGGCTGTCTCGCAGCTCTCGGCCCTACGTCTCCGTGGTCAGCAGACAGGACCTATGGGTCTGGTTCCCTGCAGCCCTGGAGGTGAGGGGCAGGTATATTAGACACATGCCTGGTCATAATATTCATCTGGGGTGATTGTGGAAAGCACAAATTGCTAGGCCCCCTCTAAGACATGCAGACCAGCATTTGCAGGGGGGGCCTGGTATCTCTGTATTTTGAATGAATGTCTCAGGTTTGAAAAGTTCTGGCTGAGTGATTAAGAACCCTCACATTAAATTGGTGATTCTCAACCTTGGCTGCATGCTGGAATTATCTGGGGAATTTTTAAAAATACTGCGGAGAGAGTAGAACCTAGTGAGTCTGCAGTTCAGCCTGAGCATTGTGACTTTATAAAGCCCCCCGACTGCTTCTAAATGAGTAGCCAACACTAAGACTCTCCATTTAGAGCCAGATGTGCCGGGTCCTGGCCCCACTGTGGACTTTTCACAAGGTATCTAATCTCTCTGGGCTTCAGTTTCTTCATATACATATATAGGATGAGAATTGCGCTGTTTTGCGGGTTGTGGTGGGCAGGCAGTGTAGGTTTCTGTAACTGCTCTTCCCAGCGCCCAGAACCCCAGGACCCAGTCGGTTTTCAAATATTCTGGATGCAAGTCCTTTCTCAGACACAGGATTTGCAAATATTTTCTCCAAGTCTGCAGCCTGCCTTTTCATTTTCTTAATGTTGTCTTTGGAAGTGCAAAGTTTTTCATTCTTACAAAGTCCAATTTGTCATTGTTCTTTTCTTTTATGGACCATGCTTTTGATGCCATATCTAAGAAGTCTTTGCCTAATCAGGGTCATGAAGATTCCCTTTCTATGTCCTTGCCCCTAAGTTTTGTAGTTTTAGCTCTTAAATTTGTACCTACAACTCATTTTGCGAGAATTTCTATGTATGGTGTGAGGGAGAGGTCTGCAGTCATTCTTTTGCACTTGAATGTCCAGTTTCCCAGCACCATTTGTTGGAAAGACCATCTTTCTCCAGGGTGTGGCCTTAGTGCCTCTATCAAAAATCAGCTGACCATAAATATAAAGGTTTATTTCTGAACTCTCAGTTCTGTTCCACTGATATCTATCTTTATGCCAGTACCCCACTATCTTGATTATTCATAGTTTTGATGTTTGCTGAATAAGCAAGTGAAATAATGGAAACTATAATCTGAACAAATGTAAAGCATGCAATTTGGCATTCATACAATCCGTTAATTCCTAGAAAAGTCCATGTAATTAGATTTTTTTTTAATAGAATCATTTGGAATGCTCCAGAGGGCATTCTTGGGCAAAAACTCCAATACAAGTTTGCTTGGTAAAGTGAATTACTCCTCTAGCATTTCTGTTGCACTTTTTTCATATATTTCTAAGTTTTGACATCTGCCTATGAGTTTGACCTAAAATAGGGGAAACATCATCCAAGCATTTTCCCTTTTCATTCAAAAATAGCAACACCCATTCACAGGCAAGAACCTAAACTCTTGGGCGTGGAAAGACCTTCAGGTAGGTCCTCCCACGGCAAGGCTCTTGCCCAGTTATCTTCTCCAGCCCCCTCTTCCCAGCCACTCATCCTACAGCCTTTTCCCCAGGGCTCTGTGCAGCCCCAGGAGCCCCACAGACCCGCAGTGTGAGCCTTGGGAACTTGCCATCAAAGGCATACTTTCTGGGGGTTAGGAGTGGCCAGCGAACAGATGGCTCTGCTAAACTCCATAGTATATTATAGACAGACCCCAGCAGATGGCCAGCCATTTAAGTTACTGAGGAGCACCCCACAGAGTCTATTGATGTGACAAGGGTCAAAGTGGTCAAGGTCTCTTTGGGGTGAGTTGAAGAGCAATTTTGGGGAACTGACCACTGCACTTCTTAGACCCTCAGTTAGCATCAGTGAGACAATGCTTCCTGGCTTTGCATTTGAACACTGGAGTGCTTGCATTTCACCTTCTCAGCATCCCGGCTGACAAGTCAGGTGTCGGAATGATGGAGTGGTTCTGTCAAGGTCAAGCAGCTGTCTGGTGGCAGGGCCAGGACTTGAGGTCAGCGCCCAGCCCAGCCTGCTTTCCAGTCCCCCACTTTCATGACCAGGAACACAGGCAGAGGGTTTCTCAAAGGCCTCATTATTCTGTCTATGGAGGAAGTGGTCTGGCTTTCTCCCTTCTCAGGTGGGCTCCCAGCCCCATCCTGGGGTGATGTGGAGGCAGGAGGTTCCAGAGGGACCCCCAGAGAGTGAGGGAGGGTAGATTCTAGTAACCGAGCACTCTGGGAATGGGTAAGCCTTTTGGACAGTCAGGTGGTTGGGTGGGAGATTTTCTGAAGAGGACTGGGGCTCTGAAGTCCATGTACTGTCTGATCAGGGCCAGTGAGAGGCTCCCAACAAACACATTAGCTCAGTAAAAACAGTATCTCTTGGTGACGAAGAGCTCTGGAGTCCAGCAGGGCAGCTGTGCCACTCTGGCTCTGCGACCCTGGGCAAGGCACTCGGGGTTTCTCTGAGTGTTAGATTCCTGCAAAGTAAAATGGTGATTTTACCATCCACCTCAGAGGGCAATGGCAAGATAGTGCTCAATAAACGTCTTTTTAAAATACAGATGCAACTTCTGGTCAGATCCCCTAGGGCCCCTCCCTCCAGACTAGGAAGCTGGAGCCCCGGTGAGGCCCATGGGGACCCTCACTGCATACCCTCCCTGTGCCCCCACAGCGGCTGGTACCATGGAGATTGTGTACGTGTATGTCAAGAAGCGAAGCGAGTTTGGGAAGCAATGCAACTTCTCAGACCGCCAGGCAGAGCTGAACATTGACATCCCAGCCAACCCCGAGCTGGCCAAGCAGTTTGTGGAGAGAAACCCTGTGGACGTGGGCATCCAGTGCTCCACCAGCATGTCGGAACATGAGGTGGGTCCCTGCCCCAGGGCCTGGGCCAGTGTGATGTGGTCTGGGAGGGGGGCCAAGCAGGGCGGATAGGCGGGACTGGATGACTCCATCCACCTGGGAGCTGGTTAGAATGAACCAGTGCAGAAGCCCGAAGTGCGAGGCAGACCTGCCCCAGCGCCTGCCACAGACCTGAGGTCAGGAAAAGACCCAGGACCAGGCCATGCCCTGGGTCAGGTGGATTTAAATCAAGATGCTGTCTCCCATGAGCTCGGGTCTTTCCTCTAAGGCTCTTACTACAGTCCCTTAAGGCATTTGTACAGCAGAAGAGGTGTTCTGAGGGAGCAGACATTCGTGTCTACAGCACCGGCCCAGCTTGTGGGAAGGAAAGGGTGCCATAGAAAGTTCTATCAGAGGGGCCTCTGGGGTGCACTAACTGAGGATCCTGCTGCTGTTTAGACTCCCAGAGAGCTGCCTGTCTACCTGAGCCAAGTGATCAGCTCCTGAATATGTCAGGTACGGCTGAGAGAAAATAAGATCAAAGGAGATACTAATTACATCATGTCCCAAATCAACTGAGTGAAAATCACACTTGGTTTGGCCCAAATCCCTTATGGCTGGTTCCAATAACTCACAGTTCAAACAGAGTTTCTTGTGTTCCCAGAGCTAATTGCCACCGGCATCAGGTGCAAAGCGGCTAGCTCCACAGGGGACACTTTCATGGCTACCCGTGACCAGCTGAGGACCAGAAAGCTCCTTGGAGATACTGTGGCTGTGGCCAAGGGCACGTCACTGGTCCGTCGCTAGGTGCTCAGAGCCCAGGGGCCGGAAGACGGAGCCCCTGCTTTGCAGAAGCAGCCAAGTGTTCACATGAGGGGCAGGCGTGTTCCCACCGTGGCTTTCTGTATAGGTCAACACGGAGCGGCTTGAGCTGGAGACCCGGGGGATTAACCACGTCGAGGGGGGCTGGCCCAAGGATGTGAACCCCCTGGAGCTGGAGCAGACCATCCGCTTCCGGAAGAAGGTGGAGAAGGATGAGAAGTACATCAACACCGTCACGCAGCTAGGCTCGGTAAGGCGCCCTTCAGCTCCGGCTGCTCCGGCCTCAGCCGTCGCTCCAGTTCCCCAGCTGCACATCAGGCCCTGAACGGGCCCGGCCCTGTGTCTACCTCCTGTGGCCCCTCGGGGGAGGAGCACTGGATTCCTGAAGGACCCTTCGGTCTGGGATCAGGAGGACAGGACCACCGCAGCAGCCCAAAGGGGGAGGCGGGGAAGTACGAGAGCTGAACAGGCTGTAGGAGGAGTTCGGGAAGTGCTCCCCTTGGGCAGAGAGAACCTCAGAGAACCCCACCTAGCAGCTACCTGTCATTCATTCATTCAGCACTTTTAGATCAAGCTCCTGGTCTCTGCCAGGCACAACAGAGATTGCAAAAGTGAAATTCACATATATCCTACCCCAAAGAGTTTATAACCCACCAGAGGTCAAGGACAAATACACAGATACCACCATATAATGCAGGAAGAAATGCTGTAAGATGGAATGCCTTACCAGTTCTCCCCGTAAAGAGGGAGAGTTGATTTCCTGCTGAAGGGATCGTAGAAGGCTTCCTGGGAGAGGTGGTGCTTGAGCTCGGGATTTTCCTTGCTGGACATTTGGAGGCATGCGGAGGGCCTTCTGGGTGGAGGATGCAAGAGATAGGTCCTGTCTGTGGAGTCATTACTAACTCTGTTCAGCTATTTCTTCACCTTTTTAAAATTCTTGTCCCCCCAATGAACCTTTCTAGACATTTTTTCCCTAATTGCCTCTTCCTATGAAATTTTAGTATCATGTACACTATATGTTATTTATGTACTGTATGTATTTCTATGCTTTGTACATAAAAAGTAATATTATTTTACCTCAAAGAACCAAATTTCACCCCCTTGGGGGCAATGTTCCCCCACTGAAAATGTATGGGCTGGAAGGATGGGGAAAAAATACTGAATATTTCCTTTTTTTCTAAATTTAAAATACGGTGCACGTGCGATATTATATTGGTTTCAGGTGTACAACATAGTAAATTGACAACTATATGCACTATAAGATGTTCACCACAATAACTGTAGTTACCATCTGTCAACATACAGAGATACTTCAATATTATTGACTGTATTCCCTATGCTGTACTTTTATCCCTGTGACTAATTTATTTTATAATTGGGATCTTGTACCTCTATCCCCTCCACCTGTTCCCCCACTGTAGATACTTTTTGTCCCTCCCAGACAACAGGCCCTCCCTTTCCTGCTAAGAGCCCCTGACGTGTCCTCCTCAGATCATGGAGCAGTGCATCAAGCAGAATAATGCCATTGACATCTACCAGAGGTATTTTGATGATGAAGACGCAGTGGAAGTGATGGAAGAGGCCCCTTCAGCTAAAACCATCAACGTTTTCAGGTACCTCGATAACTAGGCAGGTCACCCCTGTAGGGAGATGCTTTCGAAGGTGACTCCTTGCCAGTTTACTCTCTGCCAGAGGTGCAATGTCCTCTGTGCTCTGAGCTTGATAAGGGGCAGAGCAACCAAGTGGCTGCCACCTTGGGAGCGAGTCTGGTTGATGGAAAGGGAGGACTGACTCCAGGGAAAGACTAAGTGAATTTGCAAAGCTGTGTGCAAGGAGATTGATCCGTGCAGTGTAAAATAAGTACAAAGAACCAGATATCAGTGATCCAGGAACACTGGGGGCAACCAGGGCCCTCGACCCCCGCTCAGAGCAGTATAGCTTGTAACAATGTCCAAGGACAGCATTTGACAACAGCAATTTCCCCCGCCAAAAAACAGGTGCGTGAAATCACTGTGGGGCGGGGGGGCGGGTAGTCACGCAGCAGGGTGTGTGCTAGCCAGGGACTGGAAGCAAGCTAAATCCGTCTGTGGAGGACGGTTCTAGCAGTTCTGCCATGCTCACACAGAGGCACACACACAGCTGTCAAAATGAAGGAGGTAAATCCCTGTGTGCTGATAGGGACTGTCTCCAAGGTTTACTGCGTGAAGCCAAAGCTAAACAAACAAGGTGCAGAACAGTGCATCAAGGGCACTGCTTTTTTAAGATATACCTATGTGTATAAGGGTATATGCATATATGCATGTGGATACATGTGCGTGCGTATGTATGTATATATGGGCGTGTAAGTGTATGTGCTTATATATGCAGAGAATGCCTGAGATTTCAAAAGTGAATAGCTGAAATGCCAACTTTGGGGGGTTCATTTTGCTACCATGACCCCCTGAGAGTCCTGAGAAGTGTTTGACCCAGTTCCAGCATGACCAGGAAGGACCCTTTTCCAGTCCAGGGCGGAGTGGTGGAATGCGATGGACTCCAGCAGAGAGCATGCAGGCGAGGGGCCAGGGTGGGCTGGGGGCTGCCTTCCCTGCTGCAGCCCTGGCGTCTGACCTTACATAGGAATATGCAAGCACGATGATGCGTTAGAAATCATCCTATTCAAACTCCACATTTGACAGATGAAGAAAATGACTCCAGGGAGGGGACAAGCTCAGGGCACACAGGGTGGGTGACCCAACCAAGGATGGGACTCTGGTCTCCTGGACCCCAGCTGGCACTCTTTCCACTGTAATATTCTCCAGGGAGGAGTGAAGCAGTGGTGAGACAGCATCGTGGTGAGAAAGTCATTCATTCCCCCCTTCCATTCATTCTGATGACTTCAAGGAGAGTCTCAATTTGGGCCATTAAATCTTTAATACTTTTCCAACTTGGGCTCATTCTCCCTCCTCCCTTTTTTAAATCAAGAGTTTATTTTTTAGAGCAGTTTTAAGTCACAGAAAAATTGACCAGAAGATACAGTTCCTACATTGCTCCCTCCTCCACTAACCACACAGCCTCCCCAACTATTAACATCCCACTTCAGGGGTACACTCGTAATCAGTGAACCATCACTGACATATCACTGTCCCCCTGCCTTTCAGCTGGGTGGCTTATAAACAACAAGAACTTATTTCTCCCAGTTCTGGGGGCTGGAAGTCCCAGACCAAGGTGCCAGCATGATACGGTTCTGTGTCTGGCGAAGGATGCACGTCTTGGCTCATAGATGGTTGTCTTTTCTCTGTGAACTCACATGGTGGAAGGGGTGAGGGATCTCTGGAGCCCCATTGATAAGGGCACTGATCCTATTTATGAAGTCCCCACCCTCATGATCTAACCACGTCCCCAAAGCCCCACCTCCTAATACTATCACAGTGCAGATCAGGTTGCGACACAGGAATTTCAGCCCAAAGCACACCCGGAGTCCATAGTTTACATTACACAAAGTTCAGCCTTTGTGTTGTACATTCCACAGGTGTTGACAGATGTATCATACAGAATTGTTCCACTGCCTGAAAACCCCGTGTTCCACCTATTTATCCCTCCCTCTGCCCAGACCCTTGGCAACAATGGATCTTGTTTTGCCATTCCCAGAATGTCATACAATTGGAACCATAGGGTATGCAACCTTTTCAGATTGGCTTCTTTCACTTAGTAATATTCACTTCTGTTTCCTCTATGTCTTTTCATGGCTTGATAACTCATTTCTTTTTAATGCCGAACAATATTCCTTGTCTGGATGAACCACACTTTACTTATTCATTCACCTACTGAACGATCTCTTGGTCGGTTCCAAGTCTTGGCAATTATGACTAAGGCAGCTATAAACATTCATGTGCAGTGTTTTGTGTAGACAGAAGTTTTCAACTCATTTGGGTAAATACCAAGGGGTGTGATTGCTGGATTCCCCGCCCTCCCTTTTATCTTCATATTAATGGAAAATCAAGCATTGAGTTCAAAACTTCCAGCAAGTGAAAATAGCTGACTGGAATTTAATGTTTTGTTTCTTGTTTTAATTTTTATTATTACCTTGTACTTATGGCTGGCTGGTGAGATCAGTTTTCCAATTAAGGGAGTCCTGTAACTTTGTTTTTAAAACCAATTTCTCTGAGTAAATGCAGTTGCTTAAATATGCCTGGATTTTATAAAGCAATAAGTTAGTTAATAAATTTCGGGAGCCTTGCCCTCCAGTCTTTTGCCGTCCTGCTCTTCTGCAAAGGGATCCCCAGGAAATCAAGCGACCAGCCACACACCTCTCCTGGCACCCCGATGGCAACAGAAAGTTGGCAGTGGCATATTCTTGCTTGAATTTTCAACGGGCGCCTGAGGGCATGAGCCACGAGTCATACATCTGGGACCTGGGTGAGAAGCAGAGGGGTCCCGGGGGCCGGGGAAGGCTGAGGGAGCAGAGCAGAGACCAGCGATAGCACAGGAGGGGAAGGCAGAAGCAGCGGGCCTGGGACCCCCACAGGGAGGGCAAGGGGTTCAAAGGAAGACACTCACCCTTTCCTTGTCTGGGCTCAGATACAGCCACGCAGAGCCAGATCAGAGGCAGGGAGCTCCGTTCACTTCCAGGTCCTTAATCGGTTCACTCAAGACCAGACCCCATGGAATCCCAATTCAGATAGAGACCCCAGCAGACTGCGCAGGGGCCCAGCGGGGAGGTGAAGGGGAATCACCTTTGTCCCACCTTTCCTGGGACTTGTCCTTAACTCATGGCCAGTAGGGGCAGTATTTCCACCAGGGAGCACAGACCGTTGTTGACAGAAGTGCTCACTCTAAAGGCAAGAGCCTAGCAGGTAGCAGGCAATGGTGGGCTACATGCTCTCAGACATCCCTTTGCTGTTGCAATATGAAAATAACTGTTAGCTGTTATTAGCAGGTATACGTGCTTATTAATAGCCATTAGTAGCTCAGAACTAAGTACATTACACTCTTGAACAGCTCAATGAGTTCTTATGGCATCCTCGAGGGATGGACGCCATCATTATCCCAGGATACAGACAAGGAAACTGGTTTGGGGAAGTCAGAGGAGAGCTGGCTTTATGTAAAAAACTTAGGATCAAAACCTTGTTTCTTATGCAATCTGGAAGTGGACTAGAAATACAAGCACACACACACAGACACACACAGAGGAACCTGATCACTAAAAATTAAACCATTAGAAGAGCTCCTAAGGGCCAACGGTACTAGATTCTGGCCACCAGGGACCAGAGGTTGCAGACTGGAGAAAGACAGGAGGGGCTTCCAAGATCCCCACTGCCATGCCCCACCTATAGAATGGGCTAAACTGTTTGACCCTGTCCTTTTCTTTCCAGGCCTGATGGGGTAATTTCTTTTCCTGCTTTATAGAAAATCCCAACAAGCCTGAAATTGTCCTGAAGCCATCTTCTCCTCTTGTCACCTTGGAGTACAACCCCAAAGATTCCCATGTGCTCCTGGGAGGCTGCTACAATGGGCAGATCGGTAAGGAGGGACCCCAGGCACTTAACCAGGAGCCAACCCAAGTCACCCCAGCTCTGAGGAAGCCCAGCCCCTACTACTGTCCAGCCAGGGCCCACATGCCAGCCCGGGCTTGCTGTGGAGGATGAAGTGGGGTGGGGACTTTCCACAGCTGACCAGCTCTAGACATCCAGGTGAGTCATGTTTTGCTGGTACCTCAGCAGTGTCTCCAGTTCCAGTAGTTCAAGTCTAAAATTAGTTCAGTGTAAAAAATTAAGAAAATTATAGTCAAGTGAAGTCAATGAACATTTAGTGAGTACCTACCCTGAGGTAGGCTAGGGCAGCTAGAGGCAAAGGGATAGTGAGACCACCAAGAACCTCCATCCTGGGAGAGGCAGTCAGGGGGAACTACTGTAGCTGCACCCCATACATTTTGGTATGTTGTGTTTTCATGTTCATTTCATTTCAAAGCATTTTCTAATTTCCCTTTGATTTCTTCTTTGACTCATTGGTCATGTAGGTGTTGTTTAATTTTCATATATTTGAATTTTTCAGTTTTCCTTTGATGACTTATTTCTAGTTTTATTCCATTTTGGTCCAAAAAGAAAACTTGCATGATTTTCATCTCTTAAAATCTGTTGAGATTTTTTTTATGGCCTAACATATGGTCTATCCTGGAGAATTTTCCATCTGCACTTGAGAAGAATGTATTCTGCCTATCAGATGATGTGTTCTATAGATGTTATGAAGACTGGTTGGTTTATAGTGTTGTTCAAGCCTATTTCCTTGTTGGTCGTCTGCTTAGTAGTTTTATTCGTTATAGAAAATGGGGTATTGAAGTTTGTAACTATTATCATTGAATTGTTTCTTCCTTTAATTCTGTCAGGTTTTGCTTCATGTACATTAGGTCTCTGTTGTTTGGTGGGTGCTATCTTAATCAGAACACAACAGATTCTGATGTATATTTTCTTAATATAATAGAATACCACAGACTGGCAGCTTAAGCCATTAACATTTACATCTCACAGTTTTGAAGTCTGGGAAGTCCAAGATCAAGTCACCAGCAGATCTGGTGCCTAAGGAAGGCCCACTTCCTGGTTTTTAGACAGCCACCTTCTTGTTTGTATCCTCCCATGGCAGAGAACAGAGAAAGGACATAAGCTCTGTGGGATCTCTTCTTACAAGGGCACTAATCCCATTCATAAGAGCTCTGCCCTCGTGACCTAATTACCTCCCAAAGACCCCACCTCCTAATACCATCACATTGGGAGTTAGGATTTCAACATATGAATTTGGAGAGGGCACAAATACCCCACCCTTAGCAGGGGCATATACATGTCTATAATTGTTATAGCTTCCTAATGAATTGACATTTTTATCAGTATATAATATTCTTCTTTGTCTTTAGTAACAATTTTTGTCTCAAAGTCTGTCGTCTCTGATACAGACACTCTATAGCTCTCTTTATTATTTGCATGGCGTATCTTTTCCCATCTTGCTTTCAACCTACTTGCATCTGAACCTATAGTGTATCTCCTGTAGATAGTGTACAGTTAGCACACAGTTGGAATATGGGTTTTTTTTTAATCTCTTCTACCAATTTCTGCTTTTGATTAGAGTTTACATATAACATTCACATATGACATAATCACTGATAAAGTAGCATTTACACCTTCCATTTTTCTATTTTTTTCTGTGTCCCATATCTTTTTTGTTTCTCTGTTCCTCTATAACTATGTTCTTTTGTGCTAGATATTTTCCATTTCATTTCAATTCCCTTGTCTTTCTTTTACTATGTATTTTTGAGTAATTTTTAAGTGATTGCCCTGGGGGCTAAAATTAGCATCTTACTTTATAACATTCTAGTTTGGATGAATCCAGCTTAATTTAAATAGTGTACAAAATCTCTGCTGCTGAATAGCTGCCCCCATTCCCTCTGTTGTGCTGTCATTGTCATATAGATTGCATCTTTAGACAGCATGGACATCATCACATATTTATAATTATGTCTTTATGCAGTTGTCTTTTAAATAAGATAAGAGAAAAAAGCTACAAACAAAAGTATATGTGCTGTCTTTTGTATTTGCCTATGTATTTATCTGCTTTGGTGCTCTTTATTTCTTCAAGTTACTCTCAAGTAACTTTCAGATTAGCCTGCAAGGTTGTCTTTAATATTTTTTGTAGGGCAGGTCTCCTAGCAACAAATTCACAGTTTTTACTTATCTGGGAATGTCTTATTCTCTCCATTTTGAAGAATAATTTTGCTAGATACAGAATTCTTGGTTGACAGATTTTTTTTAATACTTTGAATATGTCACCCCACTGCCTTCTGAGCCCCATGGTTTCTGATGAGAAATCAGCTGTCAATCTCATTAGGGTCCCTTGTATGTGATGAGTCATTTTCCCTTGCTGCTTTTATGATTATTTCTTTGGCTTTGGCTTAAGCCAAAAGGATATGTGTTTAGGATATAATGGGGATATCTTTGAGCTTATCCTACTTGGAATTCATTTAACTTCTTGGATATGTGGATTAATGGTTTTCATCAAATAGGGGATGTTTTCAGCCATTATTTCTCCTAATTCTTCCTGCTACATTCTCTCTCCTGTCCTTCTGAGACTTCCATTGTGTGTATGTTGGTATGTTGATGGTTTTCCTGAGGCTCTCTTCATTTTTCTTCATTCTCCTTTCTTTCTGTTTCTCAGACTGGGTAATCTCAAGTGACCTACCTTCCATTCAGTGATTGTTCTGCTTTCTCAAGTATGCTATTGAGCTTCCTACTGAATTTTTGTTTCAAGTAATATATATTTCAACTACAGAATTTCTATTTTGTTCTTCTTTTTAAAATAATCCCTATTTATTGATATTTATGATATTTAGTAAAATATCATTCTCATACTTTCCTTTAGTTCCTTGAAATTTTTTAAAAATAGGTGATTTAAAGTCTTTGTCTAGTAAATCCAACTTCTGGGTGTTCTTGGGTACAGTCTCTATTTATTGCTTTTTTTTCTTGTGTATGGACCACACTTTCTTGTTTCTTTGTATATTTGTAAGTTTTTTGTAGAAATTGGTCTTTTTGTGTAAAATAATGTGGCAACTTTGATAATCTGATTCTCATACCTTCCCAGGGTTTTTGTTGCTGTTTATTGTACTTGTTTGTTTATTTCTTCTGTGAATTTTCTGAACTAATTCTGTGTAGTCTGTATTCTTTGTCATGTATGACCACCACAATCTTGGTTAACTTAGTGATCAGTTAATGATTGGACAGATATTTCTTTAAGCACCTGGATCCAATAAATCGCCCAGTCTTTCCTGAGGATCTCTGTATGCGGGCTTGAGCGTGCCTTCAACATTCAACCACACAGTTGTCAACTCTACCTCCGGCTCTGCACAGAACCTCATGGTCAGACAGAAGTGAAAGCTTGAGGCCTTCTCAGTTCTTTCCTAAGCACATGCAGAGCCCTGGGCATGCACACAGCCCTACATGTGCACTTGGCCTTCTAGATCCCCAGGAATGTATTGGAGATTTTCAAAGCCCCTATGGGCATCTTATTCTCCAGGATTTCCTCTTAATGTTTTTAGTTAGCCTATTTGTTTCCTCCCCTGTGATCCACCACTTCAAGATGCTGCAAAGTTAACCAATTGCTTGTAATTATAATTATTTTCAACAGTTGCCTCTATAATAAGACTTTTTTCTTGTGCGAGCTCCAAGTCAAGTTGAATACAGACAATCAGGCAAGTGGGAGTCTTCCAGGGAACTACCAGACAAGTCAAATAATGACAATTGTTCAAATGGCAGACTTTGAAAGAGCTCCAGTCCCATTTTGGTCCCTCCTGTGGATGCCAGGCTACTGCTTTTAACAGGAATGCAGAATGTTACTTTTTAAGGCTTCCAGAGAACTGAAGAATGTGGGATCTTTTTTTTTTTGAGGTACATAACAATGAAATGCATAAATCTTAGTGTATGGTTTGATGAATTTTAACATATGTATGCACTGATATAACCATCTCCCAGATCAAGATATTGAACATTTTTCATGAATTAATTTTTCCCCTTTATCTATATCACCCATTCCTTCCCCTCTCCCCATGGAAACCATTGGTCTGTTCTTTGTGCCTATGAGTCTATTTATATTTTATTTGTTTGTTTGTTTTGTTTTTAAGATTCCACAATAAGTGAAATTATATGGTACTTGTCTTTCTGTGTCTGACTTATTCCCCTTAGCGTAATACCCTTTAAGTCTGTCCATGTTGCAAATGGCAAGGTTTTGTTCTTTTTTATGGCTGAGTAATATTCCATTGTATATATGTACCATTACTTTTTTCATCCATTCATCTATCAGTGAACATTTAGGTTGTTCTATATTTTGGCTAAACCTAGGAGGGCACATATCTTTTCTAACTTGTTGTTTTGTTTTCTTTGGGTAAATACTTAGAAGTGGAATTTCTGGGTTGTATGGTATGTCTAGTTTTCATTTTTTGAGAAACCTCCATACTGCTTTCCATAGTGACTACATCAATTTGTAATCCCATCAGCAGAGTACAAGGGTTCCCTTTTCTCCACATCCTGTCAACACTTGTTTCTTATCTTGTTAATATTAGCCTGGAGAGTGTGGGATCTTAACTAGGACAAGTCAAAAATGCCATAAAGCTCACTGTCCTTACCAAGATTCAGCAGCTTTGTTTTGTTTTATTAACACTCTCTGGATTGCTGAAAGTCTTTGGATAATTTCTTGAGTTCTGAAAAAGTTGATTCTGACAATTCTTGCCAGATTTCTCATTGCTTTTATGGAGGAGAGGGTTTTCAGAGGCCCTTACTCCATCATTTTTGCAAATGGCACAGCCAGAAATCTGCTTTTTGATCCCTGGTGAGCTCAGAAGAAACCTGCCTGCCTGCACCTCTGGCTCTGAAGTAGCCAGACACTCAAGCCCCTGGCCTGCCCCCCAGGACGGACTGCACTTGGTCGGGAAAAGGGCCCCCACCCTCCTACCTTCACATATTCTCTTACTTCCCCTGCTTCCTTCAGGAGTAGAAGCTGGAATGGCTGGAAAAATTCCTCTGAGAAACTCTGTGTAGCCAGGCTGTCTTCCGCCTTCTGTGGCCTCTGCTCTCCCTTTCAGGCCTACCGTCTCCTCCCTGGTGGATGACCTTAGGTTATGGGGTACACATGTGTTCCCATAAATCTCCCCACCAAATTACCTGGGTGCCAGGGCTCTAAAAGACTGAGCAGAGCTATTTTGCCATGATTTATTCAGAAGCCTTGCTTGCTCATTATTCATAACCCCTTTCTGTGGCTTTTCATGCCAGCTCAGACCAGCCCAGGCTCTGCGGCTCCGCGGCTATAGAACAACCTGCCCTTGAGCACTGTTGTGCCCAGGAAGAGCAAGCTTAGCTAAGAAAACCCATTTCCAGGCCAGGCTGGTCCAGGATCAAATGCCTTAGATTTTATTCCATAAATAAAAACGTAAAGATTCGAGGGTTTTTTTGTTGTTTTTACTGTTTCACAAAAGTATCTTTCCTAGAAACAGCTCTGAGCAATAGGATGGGTCCTTGCTGAGACTCATGGGAAAATTAAAACAAAAACTAGATAAGCTTCAAGTCTTTCCTGGAAAGCTAAAGACGTAAGGCACTACTAATGGGCGGGAGTAAAGGATGAAGTTCCCTCTGTGAGCCGCAGCCCATCAGAGGCAGCAAAGGTACAGAGGGTACAGGGAATGAGTTCATGCAGTGGAGGAAATCGGCCCCACCGCTCTTATTTTCAGGAGCCTTTCTCTGTGGTGGAGACACCACTCTTCCCTCTGCCTGGCTCACTCCATCCGAGGGTCATCCTCAGCCTTAGCTCCTTCTCACTTCTTCCAGGAAGCTTTCCCTGACCACCCCCACATGTCTCCCCCGGAGCAGTCACAGCATGAGCTGTACATGCAGGACCACTTCCCGCCTCTCAGGGATGGTGCCTGTCCTATACCCAGTGGCTTCCCGAGGGCCTGGTGCAATGCACAGCCTGTGGGAGGGGCTCAGAGGAATGCATGAAGCTTTCCACAGAAGATCGTGTGGGCACTTTGGTGGCCAGTAGGAAACTCAAGCTGGTTGGAACATAGCATTGATTCTAAACAGTCACATACCTGCCAAACCAGGAGCAGCAGCATCCTTCTCTGCCCTGCTCCCTGCACCAGGGAAGAAAGCCTGTACCCCATTCACCTCCCTCTCGTTTTCCCCCCGACCAGCCTGTTGGGACACCCGGAAGGGCAGCCTGGTGGCAGAGTTATCCACAATTGAGTTCAGCCACCGAGACCCCGTGTATGGCACCATCTGGCTGCAGTCAAAGACGGGCACCGAATGCTTCTCAGCATCCACAGACGGGCAGGTACCAACTGGCCAGGCACCGTGCAGGGTGAGAGGGTGGAAGCAGCAACCATTCCCTGGTTCCCCTTCGGAATCACCTGGGGAACATTTCCTTTTGCATTTTATTTTTAAATTGAGTAGAGGTCGTACGTGCACATGAAACAAAATCCAAAAGGCACAAAAGGGCAGACAGAGAAATAAATGCCTTCCTCCCACCTCTGCCCACAAGCCTCCTATTCCCCCTCCAGACCAAGTGCTGGGTGCCCATCAGCACCAGCTTCTTCTGCATACGGAAGCCAACATTTCTGTCTGTCACTCTCCTCCTGCGCATCTTACCTGTCCTTCTGCACCGGTGTTTCTCTTTTAGCATATCTTGATTTAATGTTTCACAAAGCACTCCTCGCCCGTGCCTGTTAAGGACTGCACTGGGTATGCCATACTTAAAGTGGATTTTAATATTTTGTTGTCACCCAAAAAATGTAGCAAAGAGTGTATTTGTGTAAAGATTATCGCACATATGTGAAGGTTCATCTACAGCAATCATTTCTGGCAGTCGCATTTCTGAATCAAAGCATATGTGCATTTTGTTGCTATATGTTGCCATATCATGGGGAGCCTTTAAGAATACAGATCCGAGGGCTCACACCTGATGATTTTGATATGGGGAGTCTGGGATGAGGCCCTGGCATCTGGAGTTTATGGAACTTGCCCATGACTCCGACGGTGCTCCAGGCTTGGCACTGCGGACCAGAGCGGTGATTCTCAAAGTACGGTTGCTAGTAGCCTCTGACACACCCCCTTTTGAGACAGGCCCCAGGAAGGTGGGGAAGGCAAAAGCCAGGAGGACCGTGGGGCCTCAGGTCTCACAGACAGCTCTCCTGCCACCAGGTCATGTGGTGGGATATCCGAAAGATGAGCGAGCCCACCGAGGTGGTGATCCTGGACATCACCAAAAAGGAGCAGTTGGAAAATGCCTTGGGGGCCATGTCTCTGGAGTTCGAGTCTACTTTGGTGAGTGTCCCTTCTGCTCCGTTCCCCGACGTTCGTGTCTGGGGCAGCCAGAGCCAAGGGCGGGCCGCGGCTAGCGGATCATGCTTGTGAACCTGCCCCGGCGGGCTCCGGGAGCATCCCCACGGCGGTCGCCCCGGACCTGGGCGGTGTTCACCACGACTGTCCAGCAGGGGGCTGCGGAGCTGCTGGAGCAGGGAAGCCGTCCGATGCTCTCACAACGGCCGTTTGGCTAGTGGCTGGGCCGAACAGAAGGCAAGCTTTCTGACCGACAGGCTTCCGGAAAGGCCCCATTCTATGGGGGGAGCCCTTCGCAGGACCAACACCAGGAGGCCCTGCCCCTGCCTCACACTGGCTCCCTGGTCTGGTCACCTCGCTCCCCGTGGGGAAAGGAGAGAGGCTGGGGAAGGGAGCAGGATCAGAGGAGGCTCCCTGGAAAACTGGAGCACAGGCATCATTAAGGCATTCAGTACCTGAGAAGGGACGGAAAGAAATAACCACAGTGGGGCAGTGATGTGAATGTGTCAGAGGAGGGAAGCCTCTAGAAGGAGCGAATGAAGACTCCCACCAAAGCAAGAAAGCAACCTTCCCAGATGGCTCTTGGCTTGGACTGGCTCCTGGTTTGTTTCACCGAAGCCCGGGCCGGGCCCCTTCAGGATGGTCACTGGTTTGGCCCCCATGCCATGTGACACCATTCCCAGGCCCTTGGGAGGTGGAGGCCCCCTGGCGTCCCCCCAGCACTGGGAGTCCTCACCCAAGGCTGGGGATGAATCCTGGTGGGTGTGCTGGTGGAGGCGAGGAGGACTCAGAAACACATTCCGTCCTGGAATCAGGGATTTCCCGACCAAGTGCCGGGCATAATGACTATGCCGCCACTAGTCCCCCATCCCCACACTGTCCCTGGACACCTGTTATTGCTCTCCGTGACGAGCTTGAGTGATCACCCGTGGCTATCTTGTGAGGTAATGTGGGTCCCACTTTCCAGATAAAGAAGGTGAGGCTTACTGAGGTATGTCACATGCTGTAGAGCACAGTGAAGCAGGGGTGCTGACTCAAGGCCCAGGCCCTCCCCCCAACCCCACCGAGAAGTCTGTGGCCAGAGGCAGGCCTGGGACCCTCCACACTAGCCTGTAGGAGCCCTGTGTTACTTTATTACTTAGATTCCGGGCCTCTCAAGCTTCATGTCTTCACTTCCCTCTTCATTTTGCAGTTGGTGTTCTTAATTGCAGTAAAAGACACAGAACATTAAATTTCCCATCTTCACCATCTTCAAGTGTACATGCAAGTAACATGAAGTACATGCACATTGTTGTGCAACAGATCTCCAGGACTTTCTCATCTTGCAAAACTGAAACTCTGTCCCTATGAAATGACAGCTCCCCATTCGCCTGCCCCCAGCCCCCCTGCCTGCTGCCTTGTGAGTCTGACTCCCCGGTGCACCCCATGGAAGTGCGCTCTTGTGATTCTTGTCTTTCGGTGACTGGCTGGTCTCACTTAGCATAATGTCCTCGAGGTTCATCCACATCATATGTGGCATGTGTCAGAATCTCCTTCCTCTTTAAATCTGAATAACATTCCATTGTGTGTACAGACCACATTTTGCTTATCCATTTATATGCGGATGGACTCTTGGGTTGCTTCCACCTCTGAGCTGCTGTGAATGAAGACGCAGTGACAGGGGTGTGCAATGTAGCTCAGTTCTGCAGAGAGTAGCCGGAAGCTGCGGTTGAGGGGTGGCTGTTCTAGGCTCATGTTTTACATTATCCATTCCATCATTTACTTCATCTGCAAACAGACATTCAGGATCATTCTAGCAAAGTGCCTGGTGGACAGAGTGGTGCTACTTTAAGAGGGTTGAGATGAGACTCTCCACAGGTGCGGGTCAGGGGGGCTTCCTTAAGCATGGGGTCCTTGAGCAGGTTCTGAAGAAGGTGGGATCTGATGAGGCGCAGAAGAGTGGGCAGCTCCCTAGGAGGGGAAGAGGCGCAGCCCACTCAGAGGTTTAAACAGAAGGCCCTTCAGCACCTTCAGACTCCCTGCCCCAAGCCCTAAAGGCCGCCCTCCGTGCCAGCTAAACCCTGAGCTGGGGTTTCACGGAGCCCCCCACTCCTGTGTCACCCTCCACAGCCAACCAAGTTCATGGTGGGCACCGAGCAGGGCATCGTCGTCTCCTGCAACCGCAAGGCCAAGACGGCAGCTGAGAAGATCGTATGCACCTTCTCAGGCCACCATGGCCCCATCTATGCCCTCCAGAGAAACCCGTTCTACCCAAAGAACTTTCTGACCATCGGTGACTGGACCGCCCGCATCTGGTCAGAAGACAGCCGGGAGTCGTCCATCATGTGGACCAAGTAAGGGGGAGGCTGGGGGCCGGAGAGGGATGCAGGGGGTGGAGGGGACAGAGGTGGCCCAGCTCTGGAGTGCTCTGAGCCTTTGTGTGCCCACCATAAAATGGAGAAAACACCCCTCCACAAATACCCACGGTCATGCAGTGGCTGGCAGCCACTTCATAAAGGAATTCGCTTCAAGCTGCTCAGGTTAGTGATGACAGCAGCCATGGGTTAATGTTAGTAACCCCTCAAGACAATCCTAAGGGTAGGCAGTGGTGCTCTTGTCACCTCACGGCTTGTGCTAGGGACTGGAGCTACAAGAAGCAAGGCCACTTGCCCCTGGTCTCTCAGCTGGTGGGGAGCAGAGCTGGGTGTGAACCCAGGAAGCCTGGGGGAGAAGCTGGGAGCCTCAGCAGGAGCCTGGGGTTCTCCTTTCCTTCCAGGGTGGGCGGGGACGAGCAGCAAGGGGGCTGAAGACAGGGCCGTGAGCACCACTGTGGGATCAGAGAAGCTTGGGGGCTCACCCAGCCTGCCCAGAGAGAGGCCAAGGGCATGCCGTGAGGCTGAGCCCCCTCGGGATGGCCCCATTGCCCTGGGCGAACCCCGCTCCTCAGAGATGCTGCAGTGCAGGCTGAGCCCAGAGCCCAGGCTGGGGCTGGGGGAGTGCTGCACTCTTGGCCTTCAGATGTGTGGCCCTGGGCTTCCAGCCCAGGCAATCACAGACTCCTGCAATGCCGATGCCACTGTGACCCTAATGGGCATCTTCAGTTCTAGGTGTTCCCAAATCCGGTTGCATCAGGATCTCCTGGGAGCAGTTATATGTTTTCAAATCCAGATTCCAGGGCCCCAAACCTGAGGTTCTGCTGCACTGGATCTTGGGTCTGGCCCAGAAATGAGCATGTTAAGGATCTTCCCAAGGCTTCTGATTCGGCCTGTCTTTGCTTTTGAAGCAGAAATCTAGTCCAGTCTCCCCATCCTACAGGGATGGGAATGGAAGCACAGAGGACAGCGTTTGTTCCAGGTCTGGGAGCGAGTTAGAGGGCTCTGCACTGCCTACCGACGTTCTGAGTGGAAGTAGAGCCTCCAGCACTCCTTGGGGTCTGCAGCTGCAGGGTGTGTGCTAGCAGAGAGGGGCGAGCAGTGGTGATGCGCAAAGCACCTGCCCTCTCCCAGGCCTTTCTCCAGGCTTGCTCCCAGAGGGAGGTCGAATAACAATAATTATAGCATAACTGGTGCACCTGTGTCCTATAGCTTGTGCAGCTCCCTTCCTCTCCTCCTGCACAGGGACATAAAGGGAAACAAATAAAAACTCTGGACACCTAAGTGAAATTTGAATTGCAGAAAAAAAAGATTTTTCTTTTGTGTAAGCATATTCCATGCAGTATTTGGGACATATTTATCCTAAAAATTACTTACTGTTTGTCAAAAATCTCCAGATAGTTTCTTTTGTCTTGATCATTTCTGTGTGGCTCAGCTGTCCTTACACTTAGTTGCAAAGGAAGTTGGGAAATGTAGTCTCATGGTGAGTGGGTGTCTCCCACCACGGCCCAGTGGCAGCAGCGTCCCTAAAGGGAAAGCAAGAGCAGGAAAATTCAAGTGTCCACTGTGTGTGTGTGTGTGTGTTCGCATGCCGCACATGTGTTTAAATGGTCCATGTTCACTGCAGAATTTCTTATTCAAATATACATCATTATGTTTATTATATACATTCTCTTATTGAGAATCTTATAGTCAAGGAGCTTTTCCCCTGTTTTCTTCCAGGAGTATTTTGGTTTCAAGTCATATGTTTAAATCTTTAATTCATTTTGAGTTTATTTTTGTATGCAGTGTAAGGTAAGGGTCCAATTTCATTCTTTACTGCAGAAATCTTTGAAAACCTAGATTAAAACAAGTAGGAAGTATAGCTCTCTTCTAATCTCAATATCATGAACTTTTCTGAGCACATCGTTCCTCTGACTCCATTCAGTGAGTCCCAAGGCTGGAGGACTGGGCCCAGATCTGGCAACACATGCCTGTTCCCTGGAGTTGGCTGTGGAGAAACACCAGTGGCCAACTCCCAGGAAAGGCCATATCCAGAGCCCTTTAACGTACACACAGTGAGCTGTGGGTGAGTGAGGTCGGCATGGCCAGCAGTCAGACATGAGGAAGAACTTCCTGCCCAGCAATGAGACCCTGGAGCCTGGCAGGGCTGGAGGAGGAGAGCTGTGGCTCAGCAGCCTCTCTGCCCATCCCACAGCATCCCTGACCGGTGCCACCTGGCTCCCCACAGGTACCACATGGCTTACCTTACCGATGGCGCCTGGAGCCCGGTGAGGCCAGCAGTTTTCTTCACCACGAAGATGGATGGGACCCTGGACATCTGGGACTTTGTGTTCAAGCAGTGTGATCCCGCCCTCAGCCTGAAGGTTAGGAACACTGCCTTCCCCAGGCATCCGGGCTTCAGGCCCTAGTGGTTCGGCAGAATCCCCTAGGGGAAATTTAAAAAGAAAAAAAAGTGGATGCCTGGCCTCTTGTCCTGCCAGACCCATTCCTGCAGGAGCCCTGGGTGCAGGCTCCAAGCAGCTGACCCTTCCAGGCTGAGCTGACGTTATCATATTAGCATAACCAGAGCCTCAACCTACTGGCTGGGGCCAGGGAGGAGCCTGGGGTTTGGGAAACTGCAGGACGAATGTGGGGCTGAACTGAAGGGGTAGCATGATATGGTGGGGTGGGTAAGGTGGGGGACGAAGAATCTCAACAGCCAATCTCAGAGTGTGAATTTCACCCAGTGGGTCAGCAGGAGTCACTGAGGGTGTCTGGATGGGGTGCTTGGCTAAGCCTCCCCAGGGGCCAGATAATCAGACAAGCAAAGAGTTACTCTGCTCCTCTTTTCTCCCCCACCTGGGTCTGCCTGGCTCCTCAACAGGTGTGTGACGAGGCCCTCTTCTGCCTGCGGGTGCAAGACAACGGCTGTTTCATAGCCTGTGGTTCCCAGCTGGGGACGACCACACTGCTGGAGGTCTCGAGTGGGCTGTGCACCCTGCAGAGGAATGAGAAAAACATAGCTTCTTCCGTGAGTGCTCGGTGCCGGGGCAAGGCGCACCCCAGCCCGTGCGGACCTGGGCCCTTGGCAGAGCAGGCTAGTCAGAGGAAAGGAGCCCCTCCCTCTCGCCTCCCAGGAAATGCGTGGACTTCTGGGGGGAGGCGGTGTGGTGTCCTAAGATGAGCACTGTGAGTGGGTGTCAGGGTGTGTGGGTCCACCCGGCTTGACCTCACAGTAGCTAAGTGGCTGTGGGCTGTGTTACCTCTCCCCTGACCTCTCCAGGCTTGTTTTCCAGCTGTCGAAGTGGTTTGATTGTCTAGTTTGAAACAATGTATTTTTTTGCGGCAGAACTTATCAAACGAAGGCTTAGCAGAATGCCAATAGAGAAGACACGAAAGGGGGCTGCCCTGGGGAGGGGCCCCAGGGCTGAGATCTGTCATTATACCCAACCCGGGGCAGCCCTGGCAGTGTCTCCCCAGAGCTGTGGGCACACTGAGGACCTGGACACCTACAGGGAGCCCCTGGCTCTGCCTGAGATGGGGGTGCCACCATGGAGCGTGCCCCTGCACTGGGCCAGGGCTGCCGCGGGGCACAGGTCCAATGGGTGTTCTTCCCGCTGTCGCCTGTGTCCTTGGCACTCCTTGGAGCTGAGTGACTGGCGTCCCTGCCCTGCCTTCCCACTACAATATTCAGCCTCCCTTCTTGCTGTCAGCCCTCTACAGATCCCTGTGGGGGCTGCTTTGGGTGGGGCAGGGAGAGCACAGCCCGGCCCTTGTGCCGGGAGCCAGCCGCTGGCTGCTACGCTCTCCCCACCGGCCCCTCTGGCCCTGTGTGTCCCCAGATGTTTGAGCGCGAGACCCGGCGGGAGAAGCTCCTGGAGGCCAGGCATCGGGAGATGCGGCTGAAGGAGAAGGGCAAGGCGGCGGGCAGGGACGATGAGCCGAGGGAGGAGGGCGCCGCCACCAACCTGGAGGAGCTCGTTACCCAGGCGGAGGAGGAGTTCTTCGACGTCATCTTCACGGAGCTGAAGAAGAGGGAGATGGAAGCCATGAAGTCAAAGACCGTAGGGGCCTCGCATGGGGGCGGGGGTGGGCCGGGCAGAGGCTGTGGTGCCTGGGGTCCGCCTGCTTGCTGGCCCCCCAGGTGACCAGGAGCAAATAGCCTGGCCACATGGACTGTAATCTGTCCGTCCAGCAAACGGGGGGAGTTGCTCCCTCCTTCTGAGGAATCCGAAGTCTCCAAATGGCCATCACGCCCTTGAGGGCAGGGCCAGGCTCCGTGCTTCTTGGGATCCTCTCCCCACCATGGTGGGCCGGCCCTGCTCGCAGAGCTGTGTGGGGAGTGAGTTCTCGGGACGAGCGGGGCAGACGGGGTGGCCGAGATGAGTGAGCACACGGAGGAGGTAACTGCGCCACCTCCTGACCTCTGCGGACGTTTTTGGTTATGAGCGGCTTTGCGCTCCCCCGACCGCGTGGTACAGCTGCAGCAGAGGGCTCCCCCCACTTACGGCAGAGGTGACACTAGAGTCCAGCTTTCTGACCCACAGCCGCAGGCCCCTGCCCCACCCCTGCCTCCCGGCCCTCCAGAAGGCAGTGCCAACCGTGGCCACCTTCCTCAGTACAGTGCGGCTGACAGATTCCAATGCCTGGTTCTGGGGGTCCCAAAATGTGCTCCTTACAGCAGCTTGAACGCTCTAGACAAGGAAGCTGAGCCTCAGGAGGGGTTAAGGTTCACAGAGCTGACCCCCACCCTCTTCTGCCTGCTATGTACCTCTTGTAACTCTTAGTTTTCTGCAGTTGGGCAGAAATTCTGGGGTCAGAGCTGAGAAAGCAGTGCTGGGTCCTTACCCCCACGGTCTCTCGTCCCAGCCACTGTCCTGACGGGTGAGGTGTCCAGGAGGAGCTAGCCCAAGGTTGCCCAGGCAGCAAGCGGCAGAAGCAGGACCTGTGCCTGAGAGTGTCAGATGCCCGTGGCCGTGCCCACTGTCAGCACCGGCTGGCCCTGAGCACCCACTAGGCCCTCACGGTCTCCTGGGCGCACGGCAACCCAGGCTCCAACCAGTTGGCTGTTTTGGCCTCTGTGGTTAAACTCCCAGGACGCAGGGGAGGCCTGCCCCCCACCAACGATTCTGTGCTTTTTCCTTGGCAGAAACAACCAAGTCTGGAGGCAGAGGAGGAAATGGAGGGAGAGGACGGAGGGGAGAAGGGAGGCGGCGGCGGCGGCGGAGAGATGCCGGTCTAGAAGGTCAGCCGTGACCGCGGCCCTGCGCACACCCTCACCTGTTTCCTGCCTCTCAGCATTGCCCTAGTTTTACGGGGGGAGGACTAGACTCCTCCCTTAAAGTGTCGCTGGAGAAGGCCAGGGAACAAAAGGGCCCTGAGCCAACCCCAACACCCCACAAATCTCTGGCCCACCCTGACTCACCAAGCCCAGTCCCCAGAGACCCCAGAGGGAGGGAGGGAGGGAGGGCTCAGCCCTGTACCCCTCATCTCAGTCACCCCATGCACCTCCCGGCCTACCCTACCTCAGATCCCACCCAGTCTTTCAGCCTGGCCCTGCGTGGCCCCCTGGATTCACTTCTCAGGGGCTTTCCCGACAATCATTTTCCTTCCCAAGCTTACAAAGCCTCGACTGGTCTTGCCACAGCCATGGCGGGGCCTCGGGCAGACTGTGGGTGAGGAAATGGGTTTGTCCTTCTGTACTGACCCTCCCCATCCACACGCCACCCAGAAGCAGGAAGTCTGTCCCCTTCTAAGATGTCTTTCTCGGCAACTCCCCAAGGCATGTCTACCTCCCAGAGCGTGAGCGTGGATCACTCACAGCAGCTCGGTGCTTCTTGTGCATGTGTGAGCGTCCCAGAATCTTCATTCTTGTCAAATTAAACTAACAGTAACAGTCACGGTTAGTGTTCATTATGTTCCCTGCGTTGAGAGCTTTTCATGTTATCTCATGTAATTCCTTTATAAAGTCCCAGGAATATTTGTACTCTGACCATTCTTACTCCACAGAGGAAGAGGCAGGTGCTGGGAGAAGAGAGGGGACTTGCCGTGTCACAGAGCTGGTGGAGGGGACAGGAGCCTGGCAGCTCATGCCCAGCCCTGCAGGGCGGTCACCTGTGGACCAGGCTCCGGGCAGGGCCCGTGGGGCTCCACAGAGGGCCATGGCTGCCCTGAAACCACAGCACACCAGAGAACATTCAGTGACCACTGCCAGAGCCGTCAGTGGGCGAGAGGGCCCCTCAAAGCCAGCCTTGCACAGGAGAAGGCCCCCAACTACCATTCATACTATGGGTGTCAGGAGGTCCTGATAGGGACCCAAAGCGCCTTTTAAAAAATGCCTATGTTAAGAACCTTACTGAGGAGGAACCCAGGGCAGTCACCCTTTGTGCTCAAAGAAGGAAAAAAAGAAAACAGTGAATTGTCACTGTGGCTAGACCTTGTTATAACAATCATCATGGGTCACATTTCTGCCCCAGAAGAGTGCCATCACCATCATCAACCCCTGAGTCACAGATGTCCCAACTGAGACACAGAGAGAGGGAGTAGGTTGCCGGAGTCTCTTGGGACCATGTGGCAGAGCTGGACTTCAGCCCACAGTGCCCGCCCTAGAGCTTACACCCAAAGGCATGCCATGCCCGGGCCTCCCAGGAAGAATAGTGGGCCGGCCAGGTTTCCACTCCCTGCCCAGCACTGCCACCCAGGCAGAGGATGCCCACGTGTCACACATCCTGCTCTGTACAGTCTCCTGTGATAGGTCCCTCACTGTGCGAGGACCCAGGGAGCCCTGGACCTGAGCATAGAGCAGTGGCTTCAACTGGGGGTGATTTTGCCCCTGGGAGGACATTTGGCAATGTCTGGGCACATTCTGGACATAGCTAGTTAGAAGGATGCTACTGGCATCCAATGACTAGAGGCCAGAGGTGCTACTCAACACCCTACAGCACACAGGAGGGGCCCACCACAAAGAATGATCCAGTCCCACAGGTCAGTAGTGCCAAGCGAGATTGAGAAACCCCAGCTGAGAAAATTGGCCCAAATAAAATATGCCAGGGAAAGTCACAGCTCCTCATTGCACTATCCTGGGCACACTGAGGGGCCCTCAGGGAGGGGCTGGGACCATGAGCTCCAAGGGAGAACACTCTAGAATTTTGGCCTTTGGTTTATGTGTGCTTGTGAGCCACCTGCGGGGGCCTGCAAACCCTTTGCTGTGGGTACACAGAATGCCACTGTGCCATGGTGGCGTTTGAGGGATGGGCGTGGGAGAGGAGAGGAGGACCCTACAGACCTCACTGGGCAAAGGGCAGTGTGCGCCCTCTGAACGCGACACCCGGTGCTCCCTGTCCTCACAGCCATGCCCTTCACTTCCACGTTCACCAGCCTCACCCAGAACCTGCTGCTTAGTCTCCCCCAAGGGGAGCAAAATACACCGCGATACATCATTGGAGAACCAGGGGCCTCTGGAAACCCTGCACTGTGGGTGTGGGATGTGGGATGTGGAATGTGGAGTGCTGACAACGGCGCCCGGGTGCAGGGACACATCCAAGCCAGGTCGGAAAGTGGCAGAGGCACCAGCCGGACGCAGGTGTCCGTGGCACAGTTAGGTCCCTCCTGCCCGCGCGCACCTGGGGGAGCGTGTGCTCCTTCTCTCGGACCGGTTCTACCGGCTGACTTGATTGGTAAATATGCCACTTGACTGATGCTGCTTCGGCTTGCAGCTGCGACAGCCCAGCGGGCTACCAGGGAATCGCTGCCCCACATTCCTGTCTGTGAGGCAACTGTACCCTGGGCCCCGGGGCAGGACTCTGAAGAAGCCCCCCTCACCAGCTTTGTTAGAAACAAAATTAAGCAGTCCCTGGGACCCAGAGGCTGCTGGGATGACTCTGGCCTGGGGGTGGAGGGGCACAGAGGCGACCGCAGGGTCAGACCAGCATCCCCTTTTGGCTCTTCTCTGGCTGCTAGAACCAGAGAGCAGGGAGCCAGCCCCTCTGGGTGCTAAGGGAGCCAGCCCCTCTGGGTGCTAAGGGAGCCAGCCCCTCTGGGTGCTAAGGGAGCCAGCCCCTCTGGGTGCTAAGGGAGCCAGCCCCTCTGGGTGCTAAGGGAGCCAGCCCCTCTGGGTGCTAAGGGAGCCAGCTCCTCTGGGTGCTAAGGGAGCCAGCCCCTCTGGGTGCTAAGGGCCTGCGAGCCGGAAATGGGAGTGGTGAGCTGAGGCAGTGTTATGCCTCTCAGAGGCCGTTGGAAGTCCGCATGAAGCTCAGACCTTGCCCTCTGGGTAGCGTTGCCCTCACACAGCACTGCGCCAGGTGCCGACCAGAGCAGCGGGTAAGCCAGACACAGAGACGCTGCCGTCCCGGAGCTTGTATGCTAACGGAGGAGACAGAGCTGACAGACACACGGGCAAATACAGAATGACGGTGGTACAAAGCAACATTTTAAGAGTTATACAAGGCGCTATGAGAGGGATAATAGGAGGAACTAACGTAGCCTCCAGGTGGGGGAGGAGTTGTCAGGGAGCCCTCCAGGGGAACGCGACGATGAAGCTGAGACTCAGAACAGGCAGGAGGCAGCCAGGCGGTGTGTGCGTGGGCATCCGTGCACATGTGTGACTATGGAGACATACAGGGGAGGAGTCCAGGGAGAGGAGAGAAGACACCCAGTGTGGCTGGGTCTGCCCACCTGTCGGTGTGGCAGAAGTGCGGTGAGCAAGGGCTGGGGATCCGGGAGTGTCTGGGGAACACGCAGGCTCCGGGGCAGGCGGGGCCTTGAGTTTTCACTAGGGATTTGACCTTTCCCCTAAGGCCATGGGGAAGCGGGATTGGCTTGGCCAGATCTGTATTTTTACAGAAGCACTGGGCAGCTCGTGGACGGTGGCCTGGAGGGAGGCAGCCCAGAGACTGGTTGGGAGGACATTGGGGTGTCAGGTGAGAGAAGGTGGTCGTTTGGATTGGGGTGATGGCTGCAAAGTTACTTACCTCTTTGCACCTCTGTTAACTGCCTCAGGGGTTTTCTGGGGGAGTAAATGAAATAACACATGTCAATGTAACACAAGCACCACAGTTGGGTCGGAAGTGAACGCTCAGTCCCTGTGTGTGACCTCCCTCACGCGGAAGCACCTGGTGGCCCCCCGGGACAGCCGTCACCGTGGGCAAGTTCCCTTGGGCTCCCAGGGGGCTTGGGCTTTAGGAAGAGCTCAGGGCTCACTGAAACCAGTGGGTTCCAACTGCAGGTGGGTTTGGAGGGAGGCAGAGAATGTCGCATATCTGGGATTGAGAATGTTGCTACATGGAAATAATGGTCACTGATGACATCCACAGCTCAGGTGTGCAGCAGCGGCCTTTTCAGATCAGGGAGTTTTGGCCCAGTGGAAACTTAAGGTAAATGAATAAAGATCTCAATGAGCTCAGAAAAGCCAGAAAAGGGGGAGGGCACACATAAGATGACTTTTAAAGGACTTGGGCAGACAAATGTAAACAGAAGATGGACCACCAGGACAGAAAGGACGGCCAAAGAGAGCAGGGCACCCAGAGCAGGGGGTGTGGGCCCAGGATGAGGTGGGGAGGGCCGGGACTCTGGGCCAAGGGTCAGGCTCAGTAAGGAGGGCGACGGGGAGCCCCGGCAGGATCTCGTGTGAGGTGACAACACCCATCTGTCTTTTAGAAGGAAAACGGTGGAAGTGGATTGGAAGGTAGGGAGGCCATGCAGGCTGCAGTGGCCATCCAAATGGGACGTGGGCAGCGGCGGTGGATGCAGAGGAGGGACAGAAGCAACGGGCCCAGAGGAGCATCAGGCGGTAGGAGAGTTCTAGAATGGGGAGGGTATGTGAGCACTCACTGAGCGCCTGGGTCCCTCGGGGGGCTCACTGCCGTGGGTCTTTCAGGGCATAAGTTAGAGCTCTGTGGAGAAAGGAGGAGGTTATGCAGAGCCAGGTATCTGCAGGTACCTCCATGTTAGAGCCGATGTTTCACGAGTGGGGGAGGCCACAGCAAGAGGCCAGGATGAGGCGCAGGGGAGAACAGGTAAAAGCTCGGGCCTGGGGGTACAGCCAGGGGAGGAGGAAGAGGAGACACCCTGGCAGAGGCAGCAGCTCCAGGATTTGAATACAGACAATGAGGCAAAAGGAAAAGGGAGAAATGACTACGGAGGTGAGGCTAGGATGAGGATGGAGGTGTCATTAACAGAAGCACAGAAGGCAAGAGGAAGAAATGCTTTGAGAATAGAGGTGACTTTGTAATGAGTCTGTAAGATGGGCTGGGACCTCCTGCTTAGACGCTTCTCTTATTTTACCTCCATGGGCCATCCTGGTGAGATATACGCACAGGGAGGAATAGGAAAGAAAGAGAAAATAGCTGTAGGCCAATTGACCAGGGGCTGATCCAAATAGATTAGATTCAGGTGTCTGATATGCAAGCCAGGAAAGTTTTTCCTGCCAAACAACACAGTTTCAAGACACATCTTCAAACTTACCTGATTCTCGTTGCAGCATGCCCGTCTGCAAATGGGCCAGCCTCGGTGTGCAGCCTCAGGGGCAGCCTGGGTCTGAGAACAGAACAAAGCCTTGGGGCCCCCTGCAGAAGCATTTGGTTTCCAGCAAGCTTTACTTGGTTTATCTATTTATCAAATCCAGGGCCACAGGTGGCTTCCTGCCACTGTTTATTAATAACTATACCTGACACATGCTCCTCAGGGGCAGCCGGGAAAGCCAGTCCCAGGGCACAGGCTGGCATCACGCTCTGCCTCTGGCCGTGAGCCAGGCCGTCTGCAATAGCCCCCAGGGGGTGAGCAGCTCTTCCTCACCCAGCTCCCTGCATGGGAAGTGACCCTCTGCTTCCCTCACCTGGCTCCAACAGGGGTGCTGCCTGCCCCAGCTTCCCTGGGGCAGAAGACAGGAGAGATGAGCCATCAGAAACCAAGGGGGAGCCCCCCATCCCCAGGAAAGGAGGCCCATAGCGGGCAGGGAACCCTGGCTCCAGGTGGTTGGGCAAGCTGGATGCAGAGCTGGGAAAAAAGTCCTGTTTTCCTGCGGCCTCCTGAGGCCAGGAAGCCACCCACTGGGCTCCCTGCGTGTGTAATTGCCGGTAGTCACCCACAGCAGAGACTGCAGCCTCCGACCTATGCATTCTCGCACAATACTGGGGCTCTTCGGGCAGGCAATATGCTGGAAGGGCACCGAGACCCAACTTTCAGGACCTAGAACCTGGGTTTACCCACACGGGCTTATTTGCTAGTGGGGACACTGAAGAGGGCTCTTCTGTGACCCACTCTACATAATAAATAGATGCTCCCCTGCACCACTTGGGTGGGCGGGCTGGACAAAGAGACAACGCTTTACCCCCTCTGTCACAGGACCCTGGGCAGACACCACGCCAGAGACACCGGCCACAGCCACGATGCAAGCGGTGCCCTTGGAAACACAGGGCAGCGACCGCCCTGGAGACGCTGAGGGCAGGCAGGCCGCTGATGCGCGTGGCCCGAGGGCCAGGAGAGCGTCTGCCCGCCAGGCCTCGCGGCTGGCAGGGCGCCCCCTGGAGGACAGTGGGAGAGTGGGCCCGGCCGCGAGCCGGGGGGCGCGGTGAGGCTCCGAGCAGCTTCAAACAGACGCTGCGGCGGCGCCGCTCCGGGCGGGCTCAGGGCCACGCCGAGAGCCGGGGAACGTACAGGCACAGGCGGCGCAGGCTCGGGCGCCTCCCCGGCGGAGGCGGCCAGCTCTCGGCCTCAGCGCGGGAGGGGCAAGGGCTCAGGAGGCGGGAGGCGCCCTCGGGTCCCTCCCCCGGCCCCGCCTCCCGGTCAGCGCCCTTGGCCGCGGGCGCGTCGTTGGTTTCGGGTTGTCAGGCAGCAGCGGCGCAGGGTAGGCTAGCAGGGAGCCGGCGGCGGTGGGGTGCAGCTGGGCCATGCCCGCACCCGCGTCCTGAGCCCCTCCACCTGCCGCAGGCATGAAGGACAGCGCGGACTCCAAGGACCAGCAACTCACGGTGAGACCCCGTCCGCCCCCATCCATCCGGGGTCCCCGACTCTCAGTTGGCGCCCCCAGAGCGGTCCTGTCCCCTCCCCTCACCCCCACTGAGAGAACACCCAGATCAGGGCTGGGGCCGCCCAGAGCGACTTTCCCCAAGTGCTGGCTGTCAAGAAGGAGGGCACCACCGGCATCGGCAGAGGCCTGAAAATGAGCCTGGCTTCAACCGCTCTCCCACTTTGTACCTCCTGCCCACCGCACCACCCCCAGAGCCCGGGCACATGGGTCCCTGGGGCGAGACTGCTCGCCAGCCAGGAAAGCCAGGAACGGGGCAGTCTTGACCAGCCTGCTGGAAGAAGAAAAGTGAAAGTTACGTAGTGAACAGAGGGCACCCCAGCCGGTGGGTGCAGGAGTTAAAAGGTATTGGGAATCAAGGTAGGCAGACAAGAGCAGCCAGGTGCCAGAGGAGCGGGCATGGGGTGGCGGTGGCTGGTTATAGGGTTGCAGCACAGATGCTGTCCGAGTCAGGGCTCCGAATATTTCAGAGAGGTGCTGGAAGCCACCAAGAGGCCCCCAGGGCCCTGGGGTCTTGGCCAACGGAGAGGTGTGAGTGGAGGCCTGGCGGAGCAGGAGGAGACAGAGGACAGACCCCTCCATGGTGCCGGGCCCAAGTGATGAGCAGGAGAAATCAGTGGCCCCAAGGCTACGGCCCCCTCCCAGCCCCCTCCTCATTCCCTGACTTGTGACAGCTGGGAAGGGGCTTTCATCGCCAGCAAGGGGAGGGTAATTCTGCTCCCAGAGATGCCTGCTGCCTCTGGAAGGTGGGCTTGCTGCTCCAAAGAGGAACCTCAGCCCCAGCCCCCAGCAAAGTGGGGCTCTGGAATAATCTCTTTGGCAGTTTAGAATGTCTCTCTGAAAATGGCTCACGCCTGGTGTGCCCCCACAGGGTAGGGAGTTCTCCCCACCACCAGTGGAGTTTGGCTGAGGAGGCTGGTACAGATGATCTGACAGGGAGTGGGGGTCCCTCTGAGGGCCCCTGAGTGTTCTCACTTGGCACAATAACACCCACACATCCAGCAGGTATTTCCCCTTGGTCAGCAGAAGAAATGCACCCTCTTCTGTTGGGGGGGATCCATGCCCGAGATGAAAACCCACCGTTTCTCACGGGTTCATGCTATCCTCGGGTAGCAATATGGGTACAGTTTGATGAGGCAACAGCCCCTGAGACCCCAGCCCCACCCAGGAGCCACAGCCCAACACCAGCAGTTGCGGTGCTTGTATTCACAGACACACAGGCTGCTCCAGGGCCAAGGACTCCAAGTTCAAAGCCCGAGGGAGCTACAGGTGCTTAATTTGGTCATGTGGCTGACGCAGCCTGGAGGAGCAGACGGCTCTCTCCCCAGGTGCTCCCCCTGAGGCCTAGGCTCCTGAGGGAATTCGCTGACTCACATAACCCACATTCTGTGCACCTGCTGCCCTCAACCCAGGCAGTGGCCTTGAACCACTGAGTTTTCCTTAAGACAAAGGATTCCTGGGTTGGCTGGATGGAGGAGAACCCATGGAGCTTGCCCAGTGGAATCCTAGCCTCCTCTCATCTTTCTCTCTGTGGCCAAGGCCAGTCCTCTCCACCTAATGTCAGGGTCTGGCCTTCCCTCCCAGGTGGCGCTCCGGGTCCGGCCCATCAGCGTGGCGGAGCTGGAGGAAGGAGCCACCCTCATCGCCCATAAAGTGGATGAGCAGGTACATGGGGCTGTGGCCAGGAGCTGCAGGGCAGGGTACAGGTCTGCTCACTTCTGGCTGGGGGCAGCCTGGGGAGGGGGCAGCAGCAGGAAGGGCCCCTGTGGCTTGTAGCACCGTCCTTCCTCTACCCACTGACCTCTTGGCTGTGTCATTGATAATCTTGTCAAGGAAACCAGGGTTCCTCTTCCAAGAAGCTTTCCTAGGCTGACTCAAGAAGAGCTAAAAGCTCCTCCAGCCTGGACAGGGAAGGTAGACTGAGCCCCTCAGTCTGTCCTAAAGATTTCACACACCTGCCATGTGCCCATGACATGACTGCCCCACCCTGATATGTCTACTCCCACAGAGCATATACAGATAAGGTCTAGAGCTAAAGCCCACCTCCAGGCTGTTTTTCAAAGTCCTGGGATGTCTGTTTGCTCTTTTGGTCCTCATGTCATCGCGATGAGGTGGGTGGGGCGGGTCCTACCTCCGCTTACACAGGAGGCAATAAATATTTATCAAGTACCCACAACACACTGACACACTGAAGACAGTGCTGGGAGATGAGGGAATACAGTGAACAGAAAAGACCTTGTCCTCCTTCAGTTACCTTACAGTCCAGTGTGGGGAGATGAAAGTGATCAAATAATTAAATCACAAACAGAAGAAAGTTTGTGGCCGAGGTCAGGAAGGCTCCCTTAGGAAATAGTGCTTGAGCCAAAATGAGAGGAATGAAGAGGAGGTAACTAGGATGTGCATGGCAGGAAAAATTTCAACCAGAGGGACTTGCATGTGTAAAGGCCCTGTGAGGAGAGGGACTGGGATGTGCTGGGGTAGCAGAAAAGGCCAATGTGGCTCAAGGAGGAGAGGGGGTGAGATCAGGTGGGGGTGTGGCAGGGCCAGACTGCAACCAGGATATCGTCTGGGTAGGCGGGTGAGGACTCAGGTGCTGGGGATGGCCACAATGGTGGGGGCAGTGGAGGCTTGGTGCCCAGGTAGGAGTGTCATGGTGGGGGCCTCTGGGGAGCCTGAGAGCCAACACTTGGCTCTGCTCAGTGGCTGGCTTCTTCTGAGCGCCAGGGCTCATCAGGACGGCAGGATATGCTGGTGGGTCAGAGAAGTCGGCTGGCACCGCACGATGTAGAGAAAAGCATCTGCTGGGCCTGGGCCTGGCCTCAAGAAGCCCATGGGCTGGGAGAGGCTAGCTGGAGGTAGACAGCAGACCTGCCCACCCTGGGGCCCCCCTAGGGTCAGGTGCCCACCACGGCCTCTGCCTTCAGCCCTGTCTGTGGAACTGTGCACACAGCAGAGCCAGGTGGCACCAGCCTCCTGATTTCCCCTCCTCTGTTCCGTCTTGGAAAAGGGCCTTCCTCAGGGAAAGCAGGGATGACTGGGAAGACCCCACCTAAACGGGCCCGGTGGGAGCAGGATGGATGCAGGACAGCCGTGTAGGGTAGGTCCGGCCGTTTGCCAACGTGTGGCCTTGTGTGGGAGCCTCGGTTGCCTCACCTGTCAGTGGGGACAGTGACCACACCTTCTCTAGAGGGTCTTGGTGGGCTCTGCCTGCACAGTGCCTCCCCAGTGTCTGGCACACAGGAGGAGTTCTGCAGCAGTGAGTTCTCGTTGTCTGTTAGTGACAGGCATTCCCCAGGGCCACCGCATTGGCCGGTAGAGGGGTCAGCCCTGAGAGCCAGAAACCTCCTTCCAGGCAAGGCCACTCTCTGCTTGTCCGACTTGTCCGCAAGCATATCAGGTCCCCAGGCTGGGACAATGATGCCTCTCTGTCTCTGCTGCTCGCGGCTCCCAGCCAGAGTGGGGGCTGAGAGATATTAACTGAGGCTGATGGAAAAGCTCTGTCAAGGGTACAGCCCATTGTGTGCCCACACACAGCAGACACTGGCTCCTTTCTGTCCCCAAAAGTGGGAATGGAGGGCCTGCCCATCCAACGCAGCCGCCCCTGGGAGAAGGTCCTGCACTGGGCAGGCCTACCAGGCCACTCCTTCGTTGGCTTAGGGGCACAGGGAGGGCTGTCCAGGCAGCGTGGGCTCAGGGCTCCCCACACATGCTCCAGCCCTGTGGGACAGAGCTGGGCTTCTGGCCGCAGGCTCCTCTGTCCCCATGGGTTCAAGGATGGGTTTGCCTGGCCTGCAGTTTGGGAGCAGCCACAGCAAATGGCAGGCTGGGGACCCCCTCAAAGACAACCGTCCCTCAGTTGCTCTATCGCTCTAATAAATAAGGCCCTGGCAGGTAGCAGATGAAGACACAGAGTCCAGGGAACAAAGTGGACAGCCGACTTCCCTTGCCTCCCACTCTGACCCATCCCCAGCCCCCAGGACACCCTATCCAGTGACCCCCACAGCATGTCTGCTGCCTGGCCTTTATCACTGGCCCTGAGGGAGACGTAGGGCTACAGGTCTGGTCAGCCGGCCAGTTCCTCCTGAGGTCTGGAGCCCAGCGGGCCAGTGGGGTGAGTTTGGGTGACTCCACAACATGGCTGTGGAGGGTCTTCCCAGCAAAGGTGCGGTGGGGCGCAAGCAGCCAACACAGTGCCCTGCCCCCTCCAAAGACATCTGGCGAGGATGCGTGGTTGCCCCTCACCCACCCACTTCGCATTGCTCCCTGGGGGTGGCCGTCATGACCGGAGTGGCAGAGCCCTGTGGAGGGGCTCCCCAACCCAGTTCCTCTGGCCGGGGTTCTGGGCTCTGCCTCCCCTCTGAGACAGTGGGTCACTTTTCCCTGCCGGCACCACCTTGGGCCGAGGGGTGGAGAGCAGCTGAGCAGCACAGCCCGGAGGTCACTGCCAGCCCCTTGGTGCCCAGCAGGAAGGCGGGCCCTGCCAAAGCCCACAGTTAGTGTGTCCTGAGCAGGGAGATGTGGACGGAGGGCCGAGTCCCCACTGTCTTGGGCCAGCAGGAGGGGTCCTCGAACAGCCTTCTGGAGACGCGAGAGGTTGTGGCAACGAGGCTTTGCACATGGGGACACTCCCACAGGCGCAGTGTCCTCTGGGGCTAAGAGGCCAGTGTGCCCGGGTTAGGGTTTCAGTTTGTAAAGGGGACGGACGGTCCGTGTGCCTTGGCAGGCCTGTGGTCTTAGGCCCCTTTGGATTCGGGACTGTAATCGTAAGGCCTTCTTTAGGGGCTAATGTATTCACAGTGCTTATCCCAGGGCCCAGCACACAGTAGGGGGCTAATAGGCGTTAGTTTATCTCAAGTGCTGAAATACAGGGTGGTTTCAAGCCCTGGAAGTAAGTGAAACCCGGCCCCCTTCCCGCCTTCTCGCTCCTGTCTGAGAGCTCACAGCCCGGTGGTCCCCAAAGGTCACCTGACATGTGTGTGCTCCTGGAGGAGTATGGTAGGAGCTTGGTCTCCTAGTGGCATCTGGGGTGGGACTAGAGCCCTACACCAGACCCCTTGGGGATGGCATCAATGACCACAAGTGCAGGGGACAGAGGCTCAGAGGCGGGTGGGGCCCAGAAGTCCCAGGGTGGGAGAAGCGACTCCAGGACAAGCGGCCACCTTCCCCTTCCCACCTCCCCCCACAAAGCCCACGGCCTGTGGATCCTCCTCCCGCCTTTCCGGCCTGTGTTTATCTATTTAGGATTTAAGTCACCTGACAATATGTATAGTCCCATAATTAGCCTTTCTCTGCTCAAAGCCCAGCTGTCACCCCTGTGCTCCCGGGTCCTGTCTGGGGAATCACGCAGGTGCCCTCCGCATCCCGGCTGGGTCCGCTTCCTCACAGAAAACAGGCTATTACGAACCTGCCCCGCCCAGCCCAAGAGCTGCTGAGAGGATTATAGGGGAGGCTGTACAGGAGAGCGGCAGCCGCACAGCTACCGTGAAAGATAAAGTATAAGGCGACAGACTCTGAGAGTCCGACAGTGACTCCTGTGGGGGGCAGCCGCCTTGGGCCCACTTGCCTGCCTGGGGCAGGGAGCTCCCTACACACCCACCATCTGGACGCTTCTTGGCCCTGTTGTCCCAAAGACCTGAGACTGGTTGAGAGTGACTGGGAGAGGGCCCAGTGTCCTTTGCTGTGTGCCCCTTAGCCAGCACCCCGCCCAGCTCCCCAGCCCCTCCCAGCCCAAGCAACCACCCATTTACTTTCCCTCTCCTTTGATTGACCTATTCTGGACAATTCATGTAAATGGACCCGTACAATGTATGGTCCTTCGTGTCTGGCTTCTCCCACTGAGCATGTTTTCAAGGTTCATCCCCCCTGTAGCAGGTGTCAGAACTTCCTTCCTGTTTGCAGCTGAATAATATTCCACCATGTCGATGCACCCCATTTTGTTTATCCATCATCAGCTGATGGGCATCTAGGTGTTTCCCACTTTTCAGCTGCTGTAAGCAGTGCTGCAAGGATTCTTCCTTAGTGTCTGGATGGATTTGAGGCAAGAGTGCTGGTTCAGAAGGCAGATCTCTGGGCCCCAAGATGCTGATTCAGTGAATCTGGGTGGTACCTGGGAATCTGCATTTTACAAGCTCCCTGGGGGGCTCTGATGAAGGCTTTTGCAGACCCAGACCCAGTCCAGAGACACAAGCTCTAGACTATCTTCTAAGTCATGCCTCCCCTCATCCCGGGCATCACAGTCCTATAGGCAGATAGGGACATGGCCAGGACACCAGCCAGGTGTGGCTGTGTCTTAAACAGCCATCTGGGCCTTGGTGGCTTTACGAGCTCAGCCAGCTCCTTTCTGGTCTTTTCTGTCTAGCCTAAAGGCTGACAGAGCCCAGGGACAACCTTCCTTTCTTGAGCAACTAGAAATATGGCCAGTAAGAGATTTTTCTTCTTAAAAAAAAAGCAAACACACCAAAATCCAGAAATAGCCTAACAGAAGTGATATCCACCTGGAATCAGGCTTTTATTTTGCTCGGTCCTGTTTACACCCTGAGAATAAAGGGGCCTGGCTCCCTGGACTGGAGATGAAGTCTCCTAGCCTGGGACCTTCCCAGATTCCAATTCTCTGTAGGCTGGTGGTGTTGGCAGGACTTCTCTCAAGGTTGCAACCCTGCTGGTCCCCCTAACTGCCAGCCAGGAAGAACTTGAGCTCCAGAGAGGTGAGGCAGCTTCCTCATGGTCACACAGCAGTGTTGAATCTGAACCCATTCTGTGGCACCCCTGCCCCAGAGATCTTTCCAGTCAGTCTTGGAGGTTTAAGAAGGAACAGTCTAGGCCTGAGGTTTTTAGTCAGGGGCGATTCTCTTCCCAAAGGACATTTGGCAATGTCACAACTGGGAGGAGGTTGTGCCACTGGCATCTAGTGGGTAAAGGCCAGGGATACTGCTAAATAATGGGATAATTCCCGGTAACAGTGTTTCAGCCCAAAGTGTCAATATGCCAAGACTGAGAAGCCCTAGTCTAGGTTCAGCCACTTGGAAGCCAGAAAGGAGCCAGTTACCACTGAAGCCCCGGCAGCTTCAAGGTGGGCAGCAGGAAGAGCCCCTGGTGGGCTCTGTTGATAATGTTTGTCACCCAGGAGGTCCTGGGGTGGGTCTGATTCCTAATGGGGACACAGTTTATGGATTACATCCTCCCTGTAACCTGAGGTCCCCTACTTCCCAGAAGATCTTGGGTTTCTGGGCTCAAAGTCTGGAGCTATAGAAAGGACAAAACCTGTACTAAATTCAGAGTGGGGCTGGGAGTGGAGGCGGTGGGGCCTCTGCTGACTTAGGAGGCCTGGGGCTGCAGGCGCAGAGCCTTGCTGTGAAGTTGCCCACAGGCCGGCTCCTGGCCTTGCCTCCCACCCTCCCACCAGTGTTGGGAGGCGCCCTGTGTTATCCATGAGCAACGTCGCATTGCAACTTCCCATTGAGAACTCCCAGTGTACCCAGGGCATGAACATTTAAGAGCCAGGGACCGTGAACGAGGATGCCCACGCTGAGCCCACCACCATAGAGCCCACACCCACCCACCCCGCAGCAGGGGAGGCTGCCCTGGGTGGTGTATTAGCTCGCGAGGCTGCTTGATGGACTACCACAGACCCGTGGCTTATGGCTTAGACAACACAAGTGTGTTCTTTCAATTCTTGATGCCAGAAGTCTGAAGGGTCAGCTCCTTCTGAGGCCGTGGGGGAGAATCTGTCCAGGCCTCTCTTCTTGGCTTGTAGACAGCCATCTTCGCCTTGTATCCCTTTACATTATTTCCCATGATATGTGTCTGTGTCCAAATTTCCCTTTTATAAGGACACAGTCACAGTGGATTAGGGCCCATCCTACTCCAGTGTGACCACATTCTAGTTTAACTAATTACATCGGCAATGACCCTGTTTCCATATAAGGTCACAGTCTGAGATGCTGGGGGTTAGAACTTCAACATTTGAATTTTGGGAGGACACAGTTCAACCCATAACAGATGGGCATTTGCCCAGCCAAGCCCCTTTGATCCATTCGTGCACTTGAGAGGCAGGGTGGGCAGCCTGATGGTAAGGAGCTTGGATTCTGGCACCAAATACTGTGCACTTGGCAGTGCAGCTCTGGGTTCATTACCAGTCTGATTCCTTGTTACAGTGTAGCCATAAGAGTGCCTACTCTAAGTTGTTAGAGAAAATGTATGCATAGCACTTGGCACTGTGCCTGGCACTTGAAACTCCCCAAAGGCCACTGTATTCAGCAAACATTCCTTGGACATATGCTGGGTGCCAGCCTAGGTGGCATTTAGGGGGAGCCTCCCAGAGTGGGGAGCAGCATGTCTCACAGAGGGTCCCAGACTTCTTGTTTCTGTGGCCATCTTGGGTCTGTGCTCTGGAGGTTCCTGGCCTGAGGACAGGAGGGAACATTCCCAAGCTCTCTTCCCAGTCCTGCATTTCTCCCAAGAACCTCCAGTGATTCTGGGCTGCCTTTCACCCTGTGGCCTTGCACATGCTTCTCTCTAGAATGCTCTCCTTACCTCACATTTCTCAGCCAACTCCTGCTCATCCTTTAAGCCTCAGTACTGATGCCACCTCTTCCAGGAAGCCTTCCTGCCTTCCTCTGGTGTTAAGGCTAGGTCAGTTTCCCTCCTCTGGCCTCCGATTGTCTCCGATAGCCAGGCACTTGTTATTAGAATGATCTGTTCCTTACTCAACCGTGAGTGTCAGAGGTAGAATACCCCACTTACCTTCTGTCTTTCACAGGGCCTCACTGTCTGCTACATAGAAGGTGCCCAGCAAATGTGTCCACCTGGCCTGAACTCCCTGTGCTGCTCTGTGGGCAGCCCAGAGCAGCCCTCCGGGCTCAGCTCCAGTTCACCTGGCCAAGGGGCACAAGGGCTCCATTGTATACCAGAGATGACTGGGGCGGAGGCAGAGCTCTGGCGGGTGGGGTGTGGGCTGGGGCCCAGACAGATGGAGACAGAGACAAAGCCTCTTTAAGAGGGGATCATGGCAGCTGTGCTGACAATGTACTGATTCAGGAGCCTGGACATCAGGCACCAAATGCCCAGGGTGCCATGAACTTGGCAGTGCCCAGAGGTCGTTTGAAGGTGATCAGTGGATGATGGGCATTTGTGCATGCTGCTCACCCTGCAGTGAAGGCACCCAGAAGGCGCCCCTCAGGCCACTGGCCCTACCCAAGTGTACGGGAGCATAGTGCCCAATGGTTGAGGGCTGGCACGGCCGTCAGGTTCCCATTGCATCCCACTGGGACTTGTAGGCAGGTTTATCTTCATTTGGGTCTGAAACTTGATCAGGGCTCAGGCTGCAAGCTTTAGGGCCTGGAACTGGATCCTGGGAGAGGCTTACAGGACACTGGGGCTGAAGCCCTGCGGAGGTGGCTGGGGATGGGTGGGCACCCGGGTACCAGCCTGGACGCCCTGCGCTCAGTTTACTGTGGCCACCCAGCCTGTGGCAGGCTGTGAGGCGGCCTCCATCAGGACTTCGTTCTTCCTGCACAAAGCCGCAGCTCAGCCTGTGTGGAGTCATCCGTCTAACCGGTTTACCTGGAATCCCATCTGAATAGATAAGGTCTGGCCTCTTGGGGGAGCTGCCTTACCCCCTCTCTCCTTCCTCCTCCACTGAGAATCCCAGAGGGGCCCTGCTGGGACCCTGAGGGTCCTTGGCCAGTTTAGATGCGGTGAGCACAGTGCGTACCTACTGCAGGGGGCCAGGTAGTGCAGGAGGGGCAGTGGCATCAGGGCATACAGAAGATGCCCCGAGGAGACTGGTGGGACTCCCAAGGCCGTGGCCCTCCAGACAGGGCCCCCTGAGTCCTGGTCCTTGACAGGGGCAGGCCCACTCTGGGTCTCCCGAATGCACAGAGTGGGGCTGGACTCCCAGGTCAGCCTCCTGCCGCCTCACCATCAGCCCCCTCTGGCCCTCAGAGTGGCTGCCCTTCATACCTTGTCATTTCTCAAGCCCTTTTCAGGGCTGCCACTGGCCCAGGCTCCCCTGCTGACCCAGGAAGGGAGCTCAGTCACTATCTCTGTGACCTTGGACGGCCCTAGGGCAGCCCATCCTTCTCGGGGCCTTGTCCTCTGTTAGGACTCAGTTTACCTCCTTGGCCAGCACTCATCACCTAGGTTGAATTAGGTAGGGTTAATGCACCCAATGGGCACTGGGCCCCACTGTGGGACTAGGCAGGAAACCCTCCCATCACCCCACCCCACCCACAAGGCCCCCGTTTAAGCAGAGGGAGCAGAGGGGATGTGTGAGAGCAGCTCAGGATGGTAGGCAGGGTGTCAGCCCAGAAGTCAGATGGCCAGGGCCCCAGTCCTGGCCTTACCATTTCCAACTATGTGACTTTGTGCCTCAATTTCCCCATCTGAGAATAGTTATCATGAATTAATGTGAAAGAGCTCGATAAAGATCAGCTATTATTATTTTGTGCTAGGAGGTGGGGGCTGGGAGAGAAGCTGCCCACCCCACCCCTCTGTACTACCTTCCCTGCCACCAGGTGGGGCTCCCATGCTGGCTGAGACCACCTGTCCAGCCCTGGAGCGCAGTCACGGCTTATTCACCCCGGGATGTCTGGCATGAGCCCAGGTGCTCCCCAGCACAGAGCAGCACTTAGAGGTGCCAGCCACTCTCTAGGGGCAGAGGCAGGGACACAATGTGGAGGCTTGGCTCCTGAGGGGCCTCGGGCAGGCACAGAGCTCATGGCATCACGGTGGCCTCCTCCACAGTGGGAGTGGGGTCCCCACACTCGACTCAGTGCAGTCCTGGGTGTGTGAGCCTCACACCAGCTCTGTCTCATAAAAGCCCCTCGAATGGAGGCCCTTGAGCACGCAGCGTATGCCCAGCGCTGTGCTCATGCATGGGGCATGCGTTATCTCATGGGCTCTTCATGGGCCTGCAGGTAGACAATACGCTGGTCCCACGTGACAGGGGGAGATCCAGGCTCAGGCAGAGCAAGGCACCGGCAGAGGCCACTCCGCTAAGAGGCAGGGTGGGAATGCAGACCCTGCCCCGACTCACCTCCCCTGCCTGTTACCCTCTTCTTGACCATCTGCTCCCAAACTGCAGCCTTTCTACACATCTTTGAGTCTTCTGGCATTTCCATGAGTCTGGGCTCTGTCTCCCCACTCCTACCAGAGGCCAGGAGCCCTGGCCAGGATCGTCCTCTGTGTGTCCCCAGAGTCCTGGAGCAGGCTTGGCACACCCACGATACCTGGACCAAGGGAGGGATAGAATGGAGCAGGGTGTGGAGGGGGCTGGGAGTCTGTTCTAGAAACTGGGTCCCTCAGTCACCGTTGCAGCTGGGGAAGAGCCCAGCCACACACACAGCCCCACATACACACAGCACAGATGTCCCCACCCTGCAGGGAGGGGAGCCCAAGCCTAGGTGACCCTCCTGTCCTCTTTCCCTAGCTCCCGGCCCTGGGTGCCCACTTCCACCCCCAGCTCAGTCTCAGGGCTGCAGAGGGCCACTCATAAGTCACCCACAACCCCCCACCTTAGACCCAAGTGGGCAGTCCCCAAGCGCAGCCCGCTTTCTTCACCGCGTCACCCAGCAGCCCGGGGCTCTTTGCCCTGCCCCTGGGGCTACCCACGGCTGGGGCTGGAGCACGGAGTGGGAGGCGGGGCAGCGTCCGGCTGCCACACGGCTCCAGTGCGGCTCGGGAGCATCTACCGGCTTTGAATCCAACCCTGGGTTCTGAGTCCTGGTCCCCCCAGTTGCTAATGTGAACTTCCACTTCTTTGGGCCTGGATTTTCTCATCCGTAAAGTGGGAATAAGGACACCCCTCACCGTCTGGCCTTGCAGTGGGGATTAAAGGAGCCTGTGTACGTGAAGTGCTCAGAGCGAGGTGGCACCAACTGAGGGCTTAGTAAACGTGGGCGCAGTTGTTCCTTTGCTCCTCCTTTGATAGGGGTGCGCGAGGTGTAGTGCTGCAAGTAGAGGAAGGGGCCCCCCGATCTGGGGCCCACGCGGCCTAGGGCACCAGGGGGCTGTCCGCTCCTCTGGGGCACTGTCTCTTGTTAGGAAGGTTCCCCCTTTGGGCACCCAGGGCCATGCACCCCGACTGGACACCCGAAAGCTGATGGGGGCAGGGCTGGGCCTGGAGCTCGGAGACCTGGGACTGCCTGGCTCCAGGATCCCCAGCCAGACCCAGCCGTGGACCCCTGGCCTCCAGCTCCCACTCCTTGCCCTGTATCCTGAGGGAGGAGGAGTGGGGTCAGCGATGACACTGGTGTGGCCCAGGGCTCCCCAGTGACTGCCCGCACCCCCTGGGGGACCTTTGCAGATGGTGGTTCTCATGGACCCAATGGAGGATCCTGATGATATCCTGCGGGCGCATCGCTCCCGGGAGAAGTCCTACCTATTCGACGTGGCCTTTGACTTCACTGCCACCCAGGTGAGGGAGGGCCTAGGCCTGGGGACATGCAGGAGCCCCTCTCTGACCTTTGCTGCACTCAGGAGGGAGCTCGCAGGAGACACTGCCACTGCCACTCAGCCTTCCCTCCACCACTCGCTCTCTGGATTTCCACTCTGCTGCACCCACAGGCTCCCGTGTAGGGGTGCCTGCATGGCGCACACGCAGTCTCCCATGTGGGCACGCCCTGCAGGTGGCCCCTAGGGGAGCCGGAGGAAGGCACCCAAAGCCCATCTGGTGCGAGGAGGACTGTCGGGGAAACTGACACCCTCCCTGGGACCCCCATCTCGCCTGTCTGCGGGATGCTCCCAGGAGCAGGTGTAATGCATCCTTGGGGCTGGGGTCCAGGAGCTGGCTATTGGGGAGGCATCTCAGGTGTCCTGAACTCTCTTTGGCTGGTGTCCCCCATGGGGTGTAAGCAGAGACATCCATCCCCCACCTCCCACCCCGACTTCTCTAGGGCTCCAGGGACAGAAACTGCTCCTGTTGGGGGCCAGGACATGCCAGTGGGCATGTGTGCTCTGCCCTGCTTGGGTCCAGACCCTCGATGGGTCTTCTCCTCCCTGCAGGAGATGGTGTACCAGGCCACCACCAAGAGCCTCATCGAAGGCGTCATCTCAGGCTTCAATGCCACTGTGTTTGCCTACGGCCCCACAGGTGAGAGGGAGAGGGCCGTTTGTCCCTGTCGCCCCCTTGAGGAACAAGCCCCCTGCCCTCCATCAGAGAACTAGTCTGGCCCTAGCTGGGGCAGGAAGCAAAGATATGGCTGATCCAACCCCCCAGGACCCTCTGACCCCAGAGGCCCTGTCCCTGGCCAAGGAAGCACCCTCTCCGCCCTCTACCTCCCTGGCCATCTGGGAGGGCCCAGCCTTGGGAACAGGTTTGCCAGGAGCATCTGCCCTGCAAGGCTGCTCACCAGCCACCATGCCCTGCTCTAGGCTGTGGGAAAACCTACACCATGCTGGGCACAGACCACGAGCCCGGCATCTACGTGCGGACCCTCAATGACCTCTTCCATGCCATTGAGGAGACCAGCAATGACATGGAATATGAGGTGTCCATGTCCTACCTGGAGGTGAGCCCTCCCCACACCCAGGCTTGGAGAAGAGGCCCGTAGGATGGGGCTGGCTTGCCTCACTGGGACCAGGTCACTGGGAGTTTCTGGGGTGCCCATCCCTGCTGCTCTCCCACACACATATTGTTGGCCCCACTTTACAAAAACCTGAAGCTCAGAGAGGTTAGGCAACTAAGCAGTGTCACGCAGTCAAGTGAGGGCGTGGGGACCAAACAGGACCCTGGGGCTTTAAAGGCAAGCCCTTCCCGTAGTGCCACCCTCCCAGGTGGCTTTGTCAGTGAGCACAGACCTCAGCCACGTTCCCAGAAGGCTCACCACCTTGCCATCCTCACAGGCCCACTACCTAAAGCTGACCCTCCCTGTCCGCCTTCCAGGCTGCCTCCAGGCACTCGTACACACAGGCACAGGTGACAACTGCCTACACGGGCAGGCTTGGACCTGCCGGCCTTCGCTACCTAGCCGCAGCCCCCAGTGCCCACTCCGCGGGCGTGCTACTGACGGGACCCAATGGGACAGCAGGGTGGGGGCACCCAGAGGCCAGAGGAGGTGGAGGAGCCGGTGGGCCGGCCTCCATCTGGCTCCCGGCTGCTCCTGCTCCCTCTGGGAGCTGATAATCTCCTGGGGGACAGCTCAGGAAGGGCACTGAGGCGTTGCTGCCAGTTGCTGCTCCAGCCAGCATGGTGGGGACTCAACCAACAAGATGTATTTTGGGGGAGGTGGGGTGGGAAGAAGCAGTGTAAGGGTTGTCTAGCAAGAAGCAGGGCTGGCCGTGCATCAGGTCCCCGTCCTCTGCCCAGTGCCCAGCCTGTCTGCAAGCAGATGCTTTCTGTATCCTTGGCTGGGCAGCCTGATGCTTCCCTGTGGCTGCTGAAGCCTTCTTCCCCCAACCCCATAGAAAGGAAGGGATCTTCTCCTCAACCAGGATTCCCCAAGAGGAGACCTGAGCTCCCAAACTGGGGCTCACACATATGAGCTCTTGTCCCCCTTCCTGCTCAACAGGGCTGGGAGACCCGGCCCTTGCCTGGACCTCCTGCCTTAGTCTCCTCTCAACGCCTGTCCCCGGGCCCTATCCCACCTGTTCCATTAGATCTACAATGAGATGATCCGGGACCTGCTGAACCCTGCCCTGGGGTACCTGGAGCTGAGGGAGGACTGCAAAGGGGTGATCCAGGTGGCTGGAATCACCGAGGTCTCCACCATCAATGCCAAAGAGGCAAGTCTTGTGCAGACAGCCCGGGGAAGTGGGCAGGAGTGATGGCAGGCGCAGGGGGGCAGGGAAGTGCCGCCAGGGAGCAGCTGCCTGCTTGGCCAGGGCTGGGGCAGAGAATCCTGTACTCAGCACACAGGGACTCTCCCACCTGCCTCCATGCCGCAGCTGCACTGACCCTGAGGGCTGACCAGGCAACACCCCCGCCCCTGACCCCTCACAACCCCACCCCAGTTTGCACACAGACCCTGACCTCCCCAGGCCCTCAGCACACGGGGGCCGCCCCTCCCCACCGAGACCAATCCCAGCCTCTCAGATGCATGATGGGGGAACATCCCCACCGGTCCCTGAAAGTGGCCTCCCTCCCCACCGCCCCCCCAGATCATGCAGCTGCTGATGAAGGGGAACAGGCAGAGGACCCAGGAGCCCACGGCCGCCAACCGGACGTCCTCCCGCTCTCATGCCGTGCTCCAGGTGGCCGTGCGCCAGCGCAGCCGCATCAAGAACATCCTGCAGGAGGTGCGGCAGGGCCGCCTGTTCATGATTGACCTGGCTGGCTCTGAGCGCGCCTCCCAGGTAAGGCCTGCTTACCTGGGGAGGACAGTGTGTGTGTGGCGTGGGGGAGCGGGGAGGGCAGTGCTGCCAGCCTCCTGGGCCCCCAGGGAATGGAGGGAGGCCATCCAGGGAGGATGGGAGCGAGGGGGCTCCCCAGGGGAAGGGATTGAGGAACATCACAGAGGAGCTGGAGGGGAAGGGTGGGTGGGATATCCCGTGGAAGCACCCTGTGCTGTTTGTGGGAAAGGATGGGAGGATAAGTATTCCTCCAGGGACGGAAATTGGCTGCCTCGAGGAAGGGGAGCAGGAAAGAGAATAAATGGGTCCAAAGAGGAGCTGGGACAGTGGGAGACAAACATCCCAGACTGGGGGCACCCTGGGCAGAGCCAGGAAAGGGCCTGCCAGCCACGTCAGGAGGTCTCATGGCCACCTGGTCAGTGAGGCTGGGCAATGTTACTGCTAGCCGAGGCAAATGCAGGGACAGACAGGACAGTCGGCACAACTAACAGGGTTTCTTGCTTGAGCATGGGCGGTGGGGTTTAAGTAAGGCAGAGTCTGAGAAACACACCTGTCTTCCAGTAAGGCCCAGGGACTTTCTGCAGGGGCCCAGGGGAGCAGCCTGGCAGAGGGGGAGCCACTAGAAGCAGGCTGGGCAGGGACACCTTCTCCACGTGGTCACTAACCTGAGGGCCCAAGGAAAGGAGGGGAACCCGCCACATACACACATTCACAGCCCACACCTGTACACCCATTACACACACACATGTGCACCGCACACACCCATCCTTCCTCCCTGAGGTCTGGGGTGCCCTCCAGAGGCCAGTGGCCCGGCAGCTCTCAGCCACATCCTCCCCAGCCTCATCCTCCCTTCTTGACGCCTTGCTCTGGGGGAGGCAGAGAACCCAGCTCAGCTCACAGCTCTGCATGGAAGCCTCCAGTCTATTAGTCCATTCAGAGGCTTTCCTGTCCTCTCATACCTTCTGGAATGCCCTAATGTTCCCTGGGAGGAGGGCAGGACAAGACCTCAGTCCTCTCCACATTCCAGAGCCAGGGACAGCGAGGGGTTCAAGACCCAGGACCACGCAGGGTGTTGGTGGTGAAGCCCAGCCCCAACCCCATAAGGCCACAGCTCACCCACTGCTCACGCCCTAGACTCAGAACCGTGGGCAGCGCATGAAAGAGGGGGCCCACATCAACCGCTCCCTGCTGGCGCTGGGCAACTGCATCAATGCGCTGAGTGACAGAAGTGGCAACAAATACATCAACTATCGAGACAGCAAACTCACCCGGCTCCTCAAGGTACCGGCTGCCATCAGGCCCCGGGCAGCGGTGGGGCCGGGCAGTGGGGCCCGAGGGCAGGGCTGCCAGATTTAGCAAATGAAAATGCAGGACACCCAGCTGCATTTGAATTGCCACTCAACAACACATTTCTTTTAGTATAAGTATGTCCCATGCAATATTTGGGATATACTTATACCTAAAAAAATCATTCCTTGTTTACTCAGAAATTCAAATGTAACTAGGTATCCTGCATTTTATCTTGTGACTCTAACCAAAAAGCAGGCAGCATGGAGGGAAAGGAGCTGCACCTGACACCCCAGAGCTGAGGGTGGGAGGGAACCAGGAGCCATCTGGATTGGGGGTTCAGGTGGAGGGCCCAGTGAGTCTGCAGGGGCCTGTTCCTGCTGGGTTCCATGGTCAGTGCTTCACCCACTAGCTCCTTCCTAGGAGTTGGGGCAGTCACGATGTCCCTTTGCAGATGAGAAACTGAGGCACAAAGGGCTCACACTGGTAAGTGCTGGAAGGAGAATCCAAGCAGAGGTCTGTCCGGGCTAATCCTGGGCTGCAGTTAAGTTCACGCCCACCACACACAGCGGGCTGTGCCTCCTGCGCCCACAAGCCAGGAGGGGGTGTCGCTGCTGTGCGGGAGCTTGAGGTCACTCAGTGGCAACTGCGGGTGGGAGGCAGGGCTCTCTGCCCCGTCCCCCCTCCCACCCCCACCCCCGGGGCTGTTCCAGCCAAATTCCACCTTCTTACAGAAGGCTCCATGCCCCCACCCCCCTATTCCAGCCAAACAACAGTGCTGTTAGCAGTCAGAAACAGTGTGGGGGGACCTGGGAGGCTGTGGGGGGAGGGCACGGACGCACAGGGCCCCACGGGGCACTGCCTACTCTGGTTCCCAGCCAGCCCCATCTGCTGCCTTTGCTTGTTCTCACATGTGAGGGGAGGAGAATGGAATTCCTGGAGGCCCTACCGGGTTCCTAGAAATCTCAAATGCAAACTCAGAGAAGAAACTGGAAGGAGGGACACGAGATGGGGAGGAGAACCCAGACTCGCGGAGTCCACGTGATGCTCAGCACCCGCTAGTATAAGTGTGTGTGTGTGTGTGTGTGTGTGACAGAGCAAGTGAATGCACACCACGGAGGGTGTCATGGACAGCCAGCAGCAGCGGTCCCCAGAGGCAGGCCCTGGCTGACCCCGGCCCCATCCTCCCACCCATCCAGGATTCCCTGGGGGGGAACAGCCGCACTGTGATGATCGCCCACATCAGCCCAGCCAGCAGCGCATTTGAGGAGTCCCGGAACACCCTGACCTACGCTGGGCGGGCCAAGAACATCAAGACCAGGGTGAGGGCCCCGGGTCTGTCCCCCAAGGGTATGCCTTCCCGGGCTGCGTGCGATTCAAGCCCTTGGACTGACCGCTGCCACCCCACCCTACTCTCTCTGAGCCAGCCACCACTGTACTGGCCTCATTCCCCTGCCAAGGGTCACCTCTGTATCCTTCCTGGTACTGGCAATGATTGCTTGCCTGCCAGGAAGCCCACAGCCCCCGAGGGTCCCCTTCTTGTTCAAGGTCTGTGTACCCCCTGCCCCATCCCCATCCATCTTCAGATGCTCATTCAGACGTTTCCGTTTTCAAAGCACCTAAACATGATAGTCTACTAAAAGTGACCGCTGTTGAGCACTTACAGGAGCCCTTTAACATTCCATCTCAATAGCTCCTCAAAAGAGGCAGGAATTATTGCTATCCCCATTTTATAGTTTAGGAAAATGAAGCTGAAAGAAGTTAAATGACTTCCCAGCAGGTTCTGCCTGGTTTATAGGCAGAAGTCCATGTTTCTCTCTCCGGCAAATAAGTTAGCATCCCCACTACCTATTAAGAGGTCCGTTTCCACCTGAGTGTGTGTGGGGGGTGGGGGGATGCATAAAGGTAAGTTAGAATTGAACAAATATTCTCCCAACACTACAGTTTGCCAGCCACTGTCCCAGGTGCTTTAAGTTTTACCCCAACCCTCAAGGAACTCAGTGGGAGGGAGGGGGAGACAGAGACGTGTCTTTGAAATGACTAACTGATCAGAGTATTACTAATAGCAGGTAACTGATGCCAGGAGTGACCGGGGAGATGGGGGTGGGCTGGTGGGATGCTGTGGAGCTCTTTAGGGAGCAGGATGCTGAAGGGTGGGGAGGACACTCCAGAAGGTGGAGTTTAGCAGTAAGGGAAAGGTTTCTAAGACAGGAAGGAGTTGTCTGTGGAGGTGGTGGAGACAGCACAATGGAGGAGAATATTCATGACACAGCAGGAGGCCAGAAGAAAATGGAGATAGTGGTGGGCCCAGGGGAGGGAATTAGACCATTTCCCACCCCGCAAGCAGGGAGAGAGCCGCTGAGGGCTGATGTGCAGGGGAGGCAGCCTTAGGAGTGTGGGTCTGGCAGAGGCGTGTGGTATGACAGGTTGTGGGGGTGGAAGCGAGGGGCCTATTACCGCCATTTACAGAAGGACCAGGGGGAAGAAAGAGAAACGAAGAGCCCTCAGGTAGGCCCCAGCACCTGGGCAGACTGTACCTGCGCGCCCTCCTGTGCTCCCGTAGGTCAAGCAGAACCTGCTCAGCGTCTCCTACCACATCGCCCAGTACACCAGCATCATTGCTGACCTGCGGGGCGAGATCCAGAGACTCAAGTGCAAGATCGAGGAGCAGGGAGGGCGGGGCCAGGCCCGCGGCCGGCTGGAGCGGGGAGACATCTGCCACATCCAGGGTGGGTGGGAGTCTGTTTGCAGGAGCCCATCTCAGGAAGCCCTCCAGGCAGTCCCCAATTGCTCTGGGGCCCCAGCAGTGCTAGGTTCTTCAAACCCAGCCTCAGGCTATTTCTGGGCTGTGACAGTTGTTCTGAGCCTTCTGTCCTTCAGCTGTCACAAGGAATCACCATCTCTGTTTCAGAGACTTGACGTTAATATTAGGTGGGATCACAGAGAGACACTTGAGCATGTAGCTGCCTGGGACATCACTCTGGGGGCTGCAGTGTAGGGCTGTGAGTCTCTGCCTTGCATCACCAGAAGTGGTACCTTTCTCTTAGAGATTTGTGTATTTGCTCTGATGGTTTTCCATCAGATGACAGCAAGTCTCTAAGGGGCACCTTTTCATAGCTGACGTAAAGGTGCTGTAAGGGTTCAGAGAGGCCCAGTTCATTCACAAGTTGGGAATCTCCTTTGGACACAGCCTGAAGACTGTGGAAGTGGGGTGTGGGAGGAGGTAGTAATCTAGGTCTTTCTGGAGGAAGTGGATAGGAAGCGGTTTGGGAAGGGAGGGGAGGGCTCCATGTGGCCCCAGACTTTCTTGGCTTGCCCTCCCTCCTCCACTGACATCCTCCAACCCCCATCCTCTGGGCAGCCGAAGTCCAACTGCACAGCGGACAGGGTGAGCAGGCCGAGATGGGACAGCTGCGAGAGCAGCTCATCTGCGCTTTGCAGGAGCAGATGGACGTGCGGAGACGCCTGCTGGAGCTGGAGAGCCGTGCCATGGAGGTCCATATCGACACCTCCCACCACCTGCTCACCATCGCTGGGTAAGCACCCTCTGGCCCGGGGCCCTCTGTGTCCCACCCCTGCAACAGAGGGGCAGGGAGCTGTAGTGTGGCCCCTACAGCCTGAATCCAGTGTCTCCTGGGGGTGGGGCCTTGGCAGCTGGGAGCATGAGAAGTCACGCAGGGCACTCAAATGGCGGGAGGAGCAGCGGAAGGAGTCCTACACCAAGGATGACAGCGAAAAGGACTCGGACACGGGTGATGACCAGCCAGAGGTCCTGGAGCCCCCAGAGGTAGCCTCAGCCCGGGAGAGCATCGCTGCCCTGATGGGCGAGCAGAAGCAGCTGAGAAAGCAGAAGGTGCCCAGGGTTTGGGGCATGGGGAGAGTGGTTTTGAGAGGCCCAGGCCTGGAGGAGCTGGGGGGGGGAGATGGGGGAGGAGTGAGACCTGGAAGCTCAGGCCACAAAGTCCTTGTGACCTTGCTAACCCTCACCTCTCTGCACCACTTATCTGGAGGGAGTAGTCGTGGTGCAACCCTGCTGGGACTGTTAGAAGATTATACAAACACCTTTCACATATCAAGGACGACCTGGTAGCCAATATTATAAGAGGGTTTTCTAGATAACAGATCTTTGCCTTCTGTTCTGGAGCATAACTATACAAGAGGGCTCCAGGGGACCATGAGCCCTGAAGGCATCAGAAGGGCTTGGTTGAGCAGAGATGCGGCGGGCACAGAGGGGCCACTTAAGAGCAGCCGCTGGTTGCAAGGCCCAAGACACAGCTTGAGGGCTGGTCTTGTAATGGAGTTTCAGCCGGGAGCCCGGAGTCCCTGGACGGGAGGGATGCAGACGGGCTCTGACGACGAGGCCACTCCTAGCCCCGCTGACCCCGAACCGTCCCCAGCTGGCGCTGGAGCAGCGCTGCCGCGAGCTGCGCACACGGGGACGGCGCCTGGAGGAGACGCTGCCGCGGCGCATCGGCTCCGAGGAGCAGCGCGAGGTGCTCAGCCTGCTGTGCCGCGTGCACGAACTCGAGGTGGAGAACACGGAGATGCAGTCGCACGCGCGGCTCCGGGACGGGGCGCTCCGCCACCGCCGCGAGGCCGTGCGCCGCCTGGAACAGCACCGCAGTCTCTGCGACGACATCATCCAGGGCCAGCGGCAGATCATCGACGGTAGGTCCCCGGAGTCAGAGTCACCCAAGGGCCGCATCGACCCACGGAGGGTCCGAGGGCACTAGCTGAGCCCTGCTGTTTGCCCCGCAGACTACAACCTGGCCATCCCGCAGCATCTGGGGGAGCTGTATGAAGCCTACCTGCGGGAGCTGGAGGACGGCAGCCTGGAGCGGGCCACCATCATGGACCGGGTGGCCTCTAGGGCCCTGAAGGTGGGCGCCTGGGCTAGGGCATGAGCTCATGGACTGAGGGAGGGGCTGATGCCCCGGCAAGCCTGTAGGTAGTGGGGCTGAGGACTGGACCAGCCTCGCTGGCACCCCAAGGAGTTGATTCCCTTTCCTTCTTACCCCACCCAAAGCCTTGCCAAGCCAAAGTAAGGTCCCTGTCCTCAGGCATTCTTCTCTGGCAATGTCCCCACCCAGGGTCTGAGGATCAGGGTTGGCTATCTGAGATATCACAAGTGGCCCCAGAGGCCCCCCCAGGAGCCCACACCCTCTACAGTGCCGCTAGAGATGCCAAACAGACCTTTACCCTCACGACCCACTGCCCCCCAGGGACTCCCAGTACAAATATAGCAGCGGTCACCCTGTGTGCCTTTGTCACCCTGTGCTGCTACCTGGTCCAGGACCAAGTGTTCTCTCTCCTCCCCACCTTGCACCTCCCCTCCCCAGGACAGCTCCTTGCCCAAAGTCACACCAGCAGGAACCACGCTGACTCCGGAGTCCGACCCGGAGAATGTGAAGGTGCTGAGCTCCGAAGCCCAGCACCTGCAGAACTGCATCTTCCCACCTGTCAGCAAGGGGAGGTGAGGCCAGGGACCACTTCCAACCAGTCCTGCCTGCCTGAGCCACCACGCTGTGCTGTGACCCGGGGGTGCCAGCCCCGATCAGGACTACCTGGGGATGATGGAGCAGGGACAAAAGAGAAGGTGGCACTGATCTGGAGCGAGGACTTCTGGGTTCTCAGTCCCTTGGCACGAGCAGCTTTCCCCTGCGGTGGGAGTGGGGCCTCGGTGGGACTGGCCTGGTCAACAGCTGCCCTTCCCCCTCTGCCAATTTCAGTGAAGCCAACTGTGTGTTCAAGGCCAGCCCCCGGGCCTGGCGGGTGAAGAGCTCCTCTGTGCCCACCCCACCTACCATCCAGGTAGGCAGCCTGGTGACCCAGGAGGTGAGCACCACTGCCCCATGGGCTTTGCTGCCGGGGGTGAGGGCACAGGGGTGGAGGCCTCATGGTCGGGAGAGAGCCTTTCCCGAACGGCCCCGCCCTGAGGCCCCACTGTCTCTGCTGAGTGGGGCACAGGGCCGTGTCCAGTGCCTTCCTCTTCCCAAACACTTCACCTGCAGGCCCCTACTCAGGACAGCCTGGTCAGCCTGAGCAGCCGGATCAGCTCTTCCCCCGACAGCACTGAGAATCTGTCGGAGATCCCCTTGTCCAGCAAAGGTGTGCCCCCTGCCAGCCCTGTGGGCCCGAGCCTGACATGGTCTCAGCCTCTCAGATTACCCCGCCCAAAGCCCATTCCTGCTCTCTGCACCGCTGAATGTACCCACATGCTGGGTGCTATGCATTCTATAAAGAGAGGCATCAAAGCCAGAGAGGATCAATCACCTGCTCAAGGACACACACAGAAAGCTAGGTGCACAGTCAAAAATAAAAATGGAGAACACGTGGCACAGAGGATCATGTCCCCCCTTCCTACTCAGTAACAAGTGTAATAGCGATAGAGACTGAAGCCCTGCTCCCCAGCTGTAGGCTAAGCCCATTACCTTAGTTATTTCTCACGATAACCCTATTTTTACCATTCCCAGTTTGCAGATGAAAGTAGAGCTCAGAAATTTGCCCCAGTTTCTGAAACAGCAAACAAATGGGAATGCTGGAATCAGAACCCAGGCATTCTGGCTCCTACTCAGCTCCGCTTTGGCAGAGGGATGTTGGAGGCGCAGGATGGGGAGGATTATGGGGCCTTGATCCTGGGTTGGGGGCTCTCTGTCCTGCTGCAGAGAGGAAGGAGATCCAGACGGGCACCAAGTGCATCTCGGTGAAGGCTGCCCGGTGGCGCTGCCAGGCCCTAGGTGCCAAGGGGCGCCGCCTGCTGGCACCTGCAATGGAGTGCAGCAGCCTGTCTCTGAACTCACTGAGCGAGGCGGAGGACACGCGGTCCCCCAGCCTGCTGGCCTGCAAGCGGCCACCCAGCCCCACACTGCAGCATGCTGCCAGTGAGGACAACCTGTCCAGCAGCACGGGTGAGGCCCCCTCCCGAGCAGTCGGGCATCATGGTGACGGCCCTGGGCCCTGGCTGCAGGGCCAGAAGAAAAGCCTGGGCAAGAAACAGGAGTCACTGGAAGCGAAGAGGAGGAAGCGGAGATCCCAGTCCTTCGAGGTCACGGGACAAGGGGTGAGGCGAGGGGCAGAGGGCAGGGTATCTGAGTCCCTTCGTTGCAGGTGGGAACCTGAGGGCTGGATTCCCCCAGAGGCCCCAGGGCCCCTCCATGTACCACCCTATGTGCCTCTGTCCCCCAGGCGGGCACAGTAGCTGCTCAGATGCTTCCTCACCTCACTGTTCTCCCACCAACACAGCTCGCCCACCCCAAGACACACCTCCTGGGGCCTCGTCCCATGGAGAGCATCTCAGATCACAGGATGCCAGTTTGCAGGCGGCCAGCCCCTGGTATCCGGCATCTGGGAAAGGCAACACTGCCTTTGGCCAAGGTCAAACTCCCTCTAAGCCAGAATACAGGTCAGTACGAGCACAGGAGGGGAGGGGGAAGGGGAGCCCTTGGCCAGCCGAGGGAGGAGGCATATTGAGCTCCCTACCCTTGTGGCTGCCCCTTGCTGGAAACCAGGTTCTTGAAGAATATTTGTGGGACTGGCATCTTGAGGTTGTGCCCCTAGGGAGTTCAAGGTCACTGGGTGATCAGAAAGAGGTTGGAGAAGCATTCCTAAACCCCTGCTCCGGTCCTTCCCCTGTTGCAGGCCCTGGGGACTCTTCACCCCTCACAGTTCCCTCAAACCCAGCTGGTGTTTCCCAACGGGCTACCCGTGGGCCCCGCATGACCCATGGCACAAAAACCCACAGCAAAGATGGACGCTTCTGGCATAACTGAGGGGCCCTGCCTGAAACTGGCCTTCCTGCCTCCAAGACTGCGGTGTGGCAGGAAATGGGGCATGAAGGCTGGGCAGGTAGGGGTGACCTGGGAGCAGCTCAGGATCTCAGAAGGCTCCTTAGACCCAGGAATTGTGAGCGGGTCTGTCCAAAACTTCCATGCTCTCAGCGCTACCAGGGGAGGTGAGCGCAGGAGGTGTGGCTGGGATAACAGGACCCCCTGGCCTCCCAGCCCTGGATAGAACCCTGTTGCCAAAACCCTGCAGAGACCTGTGGCCAGACTCAGCCTCAGGAATGGGGTGAAGGGAGCTGTCAGGGGGACAGGGCTCTTGGGTCCGCATCTGGGGCAAGGGGCCCACAGCCAGTTCACATGCTGTGGTTGGGGTGGGGGAGGGAATCTGGGTTTCTTACTTAGCAGTGGCTTTCCCCCCTTCTTTTAACAATAAAACCCCATTTGGGTCTTGATGGTTGTGTTGGAAACAAGACCTTGTCTGGATTGTGGAGTGGCCATGACTGCTTAAAATTCAACCCAACTCCTTTCTTCCTCCCTCCCCGACACCCCATCTCCTTCTGGCTGGATACATAGCACAACCCGCAACCTGGGGGAAAGGAGTTTTCCTCTAGACCGGGAGGACCCCCCAGGAAGGGTGGGGCTAGCGAGGTCCATTCCTGCCCCATCCCACCAGCCTCCACCTGCCCAGGCCCCCTCCCAGGAGCGGTGCTGCTCTTACCTGCCCTCTGCTGTGCGCGGGCAGGGGAAAGCTAATGAAAGCCAGGGAACCCCCAGCCCTGTGTGGGCCCTCCGTGGGCTCTTTTCCCCCCAGGAACTGGGGCGTTCAATCATCCCCTCGCCTCTCTGAGCAGCGGTTTATTCAACCAAGGACATTGCCTTCAAGTCAACTGTGAAATCAGCTCCTGAAGTTGGGCATCTGGTCTACCAGTCCTCACCTGGCCTCCACCCAGTCAGTGCCTGGCCACCCAGGGGGCCAGTGTACGCACCTCCACTTGCCGGGTCCCTCCCAGGCCCTCCGAACCCAGGCCTTCATTTCCCAATCCGAAGGCGTTCCGGACGCCTAGCTCCCCACCCACTGGTCCCACTTGGCTACTTGGGGGTACGGATGAGGGTGTGGTAGACGGGCTTGACAATGAGGTGGAGGTGCAGGGCGTTCTCCACCAGGTACTCCGAGTTGCGCCGCTGCAGGTCGGCTTGCGCCAGGAAGTCGCCCGCCTCTTCGCTGCTCTGGTGGAAACTGTACGCGTGGCGGACCAGCAGGCGGCCGTGCTGGCGCGCCCCCACCAGCACCGTCTTCTGGAAGCTCACACCCGCCGCATCGCCGCCACTGCTGGCCGGCGTGACTACAAGCCGCGGCCGTCCGTCCTCGGGGCGTGCAGGGGGCAGCGCAGTGCCCGCAGCGTCTGCGTAGACAGGCCGCAGGCTGACCGGCAGCCAGCGCGGCGAGAAGAGCACATTCCACGTGACCCGACGGCCGGAGTCGTGGCCGCTCGGGCCCAGCTGCGTCTGGAAGCTGGTGCTGCGGTCGTCGCGTGCTGGATTGTTGATGACCCACGGGGCGCCCCAGGCGGGCGCGAGGTAGTTGCGGGGCAGGAAGGCGCTGCCGTTGACATCGAAGAACTTGGCGTAGTGCAGCGGCGAAGCGGCGTGGAACTGGTAGGCCTGTAACAGCAGGTCAGCCACGGCCTCGCTGTAGCGCGCCAGAGCCGCCGAGCGCGCCTGCAGCTGGAACAGCTGTGCGGGCGGGATCATGGGGTAGCGGATGGCGCGTAGCGCCCGCTCGGCCACGCCGGGCGGCGGTCTTGCGCGGCCCAGCCACGCCTCCAGTGCGTGGAACAGCTCCAGCTCGTCCTGTAGCACCAGGTCCGAGCGCGGCAGGAGCTGCCCTAGCAGCTCCGGGCTCACCGCGCCCCATTCGGCGCTCCCCGCCACGGCCGACAGGTTCCAGGCCAGGAATTGCAGGCAGCTCTCGCGCAGGGCGTCTTCACCAGTGCTCACCGCGTAGTGGTACCAGCCTACCGCCGGGCCCGCGCCACCCGCCAGGTGCGCGCGCATGTAGTCGGCCACGCCCCGCTGCAGGGACGCCACGCGGTACTTCGTGGCCAGCCTGTGCAAGGGGATGGCTTGGGCCAGCAGCACAGTCAGCTCGCCACAGTAGAGGTACCTGCCGGAGAGGCACAGAGACAGGGCAGGTTAGGACCAGGCTGTGCTGCACCCACTCAGAGCCACTTTCCGAGCCCAGAGCAAGCATGGCCTTGGGTAGAGCACTTGTGGTCAGGGATGCAAGCAGAGCAGTGGGCCCTAAGGCTTCCCGTCTTTTCCTCTCAAGGACCGTCCCGTGGCAATCCTACTTCATGGCCTCTTCTTTCCGTTTCTCGTGCATCTGCTAGGTCCCGAGCTCTAAGCTAGAACCAGGCAGACGTGGCTCCTGCCATTGTGGGGTTTACAGCATGGGTTCAGATCTACATCCTGCCACCTTCTTGCTATGAGTGGGCAAGTCTGCTGAACCTGCGCTACTCATCTCGGAAAGGGGGATAACAGGGCTGTTATGACAACCGAAGAATGAACGGTACATGCCACAAAGCAGGCAGTCAACACCAATTACCTCTCATTCTCCCCTGCCGGCTTCCTACAGCCCCATCTTTCTTGCTGTCTTTTCCACTCCTTATCCGTTCTCATTCTTGCTCCCTTTGTCTCTGTCTGCAGCCATCCCTCTGCCCGCCCTTCCTGCCAGTTCCCACGAGTACTGCACCACACAGGTGTAGGGGCAACTGCCAGATACCTGCCCCAACAGCCATGTCTTCACTTTCCTCAGCATTTCAGCCCCACAAATTTGCCTCCAGGAATGCAAGATGTTTCCCAGCTTCTCTATAGTAGATGTGGCCATGTGACTAAATTCTAGCCAATGAGATGTGGAGGGAGGCAGCCTCTGAGACTGGGGGAAGGTTGGTTGGATAAAGGGGACTGGGGTGGAGAGGGCCCTTTGCCCCTCTGTGCTATCCCTCTTCCTGTTGCCTGGAACTTGGAAGAGATGACTGGGATTCTGCAGACATCTAGTCTAAGCCATTGAAACAGGGCTACTTTCTCAGACTACAGTGTGAATGGTGCCCCCTGTGCAGCACACTGGCTTGAAGCAGGAGATGAGGGAGAGGGCTGGCTAATTTCTGCAGCTCCCTAGCCCTATGGTTCAAAATCCGGCAGCAATACGACATGGAGGCTTTAAAATAAAAAATGACTTCTGGGCCCAACCCCAGATCTGAAGCCAACAATCCAGGGCGGGTCCAGGAATCTGTAGTTTTTAAAAGTTCTCAAGGCCAGGTTTGGAAACAACTCTGAGAGCATTTGGTAGCTGACATCAAACCACACTGAGTTTACAGGCAAGGGCAGGGGAATCACATTGCATTTTGCAAGAGGGCGGTGGGGGAAGGGATGAAGAAGATTGTTTGCATTATCATCCTAATGACCTGCAGGGATGGACAAAGTCCTCTAAGAGGCCAGGGCATCCTTGACCCTGTGAGTGGAAAGGGATGGAGCCTTCCCCCAATCCTTCCCCACCTGATGAACTTGTCAAAGACAGCAGTGCAGTCCCTGGGCTCCTGCAGCACCACCTCACTCTGGTTGCTCAACAGCTCCCGGAACAGCTCACTGTGCAGGCCCAGCAGCAGGCGGTGGGCATGAAAGACTCGGACCTCATCGGTGCCCACAGCCTGCACCCGCAGAACTACATCGCTGGCGTTGCCCTGCCGCAGCAGCTCCTGCAAGCGCTGGAACAGCATCTGGGAGTGGTTGATGGAGGTGCCCATTGACTCCCCACCAACATCAGCTCTCTGAGCTGCAACAGGAGAGAACACAGCACAGCCTGAGAAGTCACCCGGGTCCTGGGCAGTGATCTAGGGGTACAGAAGGACCAGCTGGAGAATCGTGTTCTTGGGTGTGGGCAGGGGGTGGGTGGGCCTGGGGAGGCTATGTGCATACCTGTTTGTGCCCATGAAGTACAGTGATGCACATCTGTGCACAAAGCACATTCTGAATTAGGAAGGTCATGAACCCGCCCAAGAGCAGACCCCAAGAAGATGCTCTTGGAAGGGAGTGGATTCCTGGCAAGGAGAGGTCATGAACTTACGTGGGATGAAATGCCCAGAACTGGCATCCATGATGCCAGACCTCCACGTGAGGGTTGAGAAACCTCTTGGTCCCCACCCCTCTCACCTCCTGAAGAATTGTCCACCTAATCCCTTGGAAAAGTTGTCAAAAGTGGTACTTTCACTATCAAATATTTATTGAGCATCTATTATGAGTGAGACATTCTCCTGGTGAGCCCAGAATATGGCAGTGAACAAAACCAGTCAGGTCCTTACACTCATAAAAGCACAGATGAGCTTATTAGACTGGTAATAAGAGATATAAGCTTTCTAGTTTTAGATTTTGATAAATAAGGGCAGTGCTAGCAGTGGGGGGCGGGGCTACTTTAGGCGCAGGAATCAGGGATGGGTTCCCTGAGGAAGTGACGAGGAGGAGCCGGCCAGAAGATGAGTGTCCAGGCCAAAGCACCAGCCCTGCAAAGGCCCTTAATGAGAATGGGCTTGGAGAGCTGGGAGCAGAGAGAAGGTTAGGGGGCCCGGGCACTGAGTAGGAGGGGAGGGCAGGGCACGAAAGGAGGCTGTGGGCATGGAGGGGAAGCTGCCCTGCTGGGTCCCAGTCTGTGAGACTGAAGTCCACTCTCAGCAGGTGGCCTGTGGGGGACCAGAGAAAGTACAGAGAGCGAGCCAGGGCTGGAATGGAACTCTCTCGGTACATGCTTATGGAGGCTGGTATTCCCCCTCCAGGCTGGCCACCCTGAGTCCTTCTCTCATGTTTCCAGAGACTCCATGAGGGTCAGATGGGGACATGCACACAGTTACAGGAAATTCAGTGACAGAAAATGCTGCTAGCCACTTCCCCAAACTGAGAACAGCATGAGAGGCCTCAGAGAGGGAGTCAGGGTGTCTGACAGCAGCAGATGGGCACCCGCCCCAGCACACCCAGGCCCGTGGCCCATGCGGACTATGGGAGAGCAGGTGCACACGAGAGCAGAGCATCTGTGTGTGAGAGGGGCAGAGGGAGAGAGCGAGGCTGAGGGGCGGGTTGGCGCTTCATGCCCAGCCTTGCCTCCCAGGCTGTCTCTTTGAGGGGCCTGAACGCTGATGGCATCCCACTCGCCTCAGCTTGGGACAATGCACGGTGGAAAGGTCTCGCCGTTAAGCCCCCTGCCTGCCTTCCCAGCCCTCCTCCCTTCCTCCACGGAGCCGTCCTGATCAAATCAACTCTGCACACATCCTGGCCGGCTAGATATCGCCCCCTCCTGGCCGTGTGCAGCTAAGCCTGGAAAGTCCTGCCCCTGTGCCTTGCTCCCCACCATCCCCAACCCCCACTGCCCACTCACCTGCACGGGTAGCCAGGCCCACCAAGGTCAGGATGGCCCAGAAGCTGGCCCAGGACCTAGGCTTGGCATAGCCCAGCCTAAGCATCTTTGTGCCCGCCCCTGAGCCCAATGGAGGGACCGCAAAGCCCAGACCACTCCGCTCACATTCCTCCTCCTTATATAGGATCCAGTGCAAGGGGCCAGCACCCCCCTTCCTGGCCGGCTTCCCTCCCCCCACCCAGCCTCTGCCTTGGATTGGTGGAAACAGGCCCCAGCTGTTGCCCAGGCAACCACTTAAGCCAGAGAGTGGCAGCCCGGGGCTATTGTGCTGCCCATGGGCCCCTGAAGGGGACAGATCCGGCACCCTCCCCCACATCTCCTACCACCCAGCAGAGCTAGTCATGCCTCTCCTGGGAAGTTTTAGGCTCTCCAAAGTGCAGGTAAGGGGCTCCCGAAGCTAAGGGCCCAGAGGGACCCCAGCCCCCAGCCCAGCCCCAGGCACAGCCTCCATCCTGTCACAGGGCACACTTGCCAGCATCACGGCTGGAATGCCATGGTGAGCCGACTGCAAAGGAAGGGTCTGGAAGGAGAGAGGAAAGACGCATCTCAGGCTCCCATCCGCCCCCCTCTCCCATTTTGGGGTGGGCTAGCACTCCAGATAGGAGGGCAAGGGTCTTGATAGGAGCCCTTGGGGTAAGTGCTGTCATTTTCATGATTTTTGTAGAAGCATGTTCCTGCATGCTCTGTGGTGGGTGATGGGCCCTTAGGGAGGCTCCACAGGGACTGTGGACATCACGCATCCAGCATCAAGGTGAGCTAAGACAGCAGGGCTGGGCATAGAGCAGCTACACCCGACCCTGTGCACCCCTGCCCAGAGCAGAGAGGCTGGCCCTCAGCCTATCCCCCTGCCCAAATCTGGGCCGGGGGACTAGAGGTGCTGAGGTGGGCACATACCTGCTTACCACTCCCTTCACTTAATTCAACTTCCCAAGTGGCCTCAGGAATCTAGGTTCATCTCCTTGGAAGGCTTTTCTCACCACCTTCTGTCTGACTTCCAGCTGTAATTTTTCCCTTCCCAGGGTTCCAAGGAGACACACAGCAGATCTGGCATACCACCCCGACCACAGGAGAAACTGAGGCAGAGAATGAGGTGACAGTCTCGGTTGGGTTAGTGCAAAGGAGTGCTCTTCTGAAAACAAAGAGGGTGAGGCCTAGAGCCCATGGGAGTGGGGCTGTGGGTGGGTGGGCCTCACCTTTTCAGGCGACAAGCGGAGCCTGGCCCAGTTCTCGGTGGTGGGGACCCCTTCAAAGTTGATGAGCTGAAGCAGGGGGCTCCCAAGAGATCCATCTCAGAGTCTCTCCCGAGGCGAGGTCCTTGATGGGGGAGGGCTGGAGCCTGCCCTCCCTTGCTCTCTGGATCCCAGGGACCAGCTCTATGCATTGATTTCTGCCCCTGGCTGGCACAGAGACAGCCAGCAGTCCCACCCCCTCTCTGGAGCAGGAATTGGGTCTGGCACCTGTCTCGTCCGGGTTGGCAGAGATGGAGCTGTCCAGCCCAGCGGAAACCCCTCCCAGCTGCCCTGACCTTCACGCCTGGCTCCCCTCATCCAGATCCACCATCCCTGCCCACTGGCTGCCTGCCTGCCCTTCCCATGGGCTGCACCACGTCCCCGGACTAGCCCAGCAAGACAAAGCCTCAGTGTAATGGGGCTCTGGGCCTCTGAGGGCATCCCAGCTTCCATTCACAGCAATGCTTTTCAAAAGAAATGTTACTGATGACAAAGAGATGATAATAAGAGAACCCACTATTCAAAAAAATGGTCTTTCAGTAAACAGGGTTCCTTGAGGCTGCATCTCTCTTTTTAGAAGTGTAACCCACCTGCACTGGAATCTCCTCCATCTACCAGGGCACCTCCTGGGCCCTGTCATGTACACCCCAAACTAAGATCTACTTAGTAGAATTAGACACACGTCATTTCAAGTGCGCAGGGATCAGGGAGGCCTCGAGTTATGAAGAAGATCCAGGAGGATCACCTCTGACTTCCCATCTCTGGAAGGCTCCACCTCCTACTATTTTCAATTTCCATTATCCCTGAAATTTCTCTAATGATTTAGAAACTGATTCTCTAGAACCAGGCATTCTCTGTTCTCATTCTCTTGTCCCAAGGGTTGCTGGAATGTGCATGCATGCATGTGTGCATGCAACGTGTGTGCATGTGTGTAGCATGTGAAAGCCTTGGAGCAGGAGAGGAGGAGGGCGTCTGCCCTGCAAGGTCTTTAAGATGAGGATCTGAGTTGCTCCGCTTTATTTTGCCTGTGGATCTGGAAGCTCCATAATGCCTTGAGAGCAAGTCTGATGAGCTCACAAGCTAGAACAATTCCCAGAGAGGACTTACTTTCTGCCTTAGTGTTTACAACCTAAGTGCCTTGTCTGAGGTTTCATGAGCAGGAAGGGACAAAGCCAGAATCCAAATACTGCTTTTATATTTGACTTTTCTTTCCATGATCCCATGCTGCCTTTTCTGGGAAACTATTTCAGTAGCCATATATGATCCCCATTAAGCAAGAAGTTGTCAGGACTGTAAAAGCAACTGAAAACCCTTGCAAGCTTGATGCAGAATGAAGTTTCTGAATCTGCAGAGTGGGTGATGGGCCCTGGGCTGTGGTGATGCCCACTGCAGAGGTGTGGCCCCCAGACCCAGCCCTGGCCTGACTGCAGCCTCCCCTACATCTGGAACATGTCTCTTCCTGAGCCAGGGTGCCCTCAAACATTTTGATTAGGGAACATGGAGTCCTGACCTTAAGTTCCAGGCCTGTGTACTCAGGGGGCACACTAATAATAAATGAGAATGAATCTGTCCCTGAAGTACCTCCTACACTAGTGAAAGCTCCCCCTGAAGCCAGGGTGTCCCACCACAGTGGCACAGCCACTATCCTGCCTCAGCACCCTCTGTCATGCTGTTCCCCCCACTCAAATGCCCTTCCCATCTAAGTGCTGTCCATCTAACCACATTCTCCTCCTCCATAAAGCCTGAGCTCACAGTGGCCTCTCCCTTTCTGACCACCTGGTCTCTGGAGACACTTGTGTGACAAGGGCTCTGGGGAAAGAACAAAGCTGAGTTCAAATTCCAACCGCCATGTACCAGCTCTGTGGCTTTAGCTTCACTTAAGCTGCTGAACCTCAGTCCCCTCTTTTGTGAATGCCGGTAACCAGAGTTAGCTGGCGGGGCCGCAGTGAGGGTGACCCACGTGGGGACAGGGTGGGTGCTCAGGAAATGTTGGCCCGCACATATGGCTGGCCTCTTCAACTCAACTGTAAGTGGCATCTTGCTCACCCACAGCCCTTAGCACAGGGAGGTGGTAGCCTGGTTATGTTACTTGCACTTTCTGGGGCTAGGATTCTAGGACATGGCCACCAGGGGGCAGCATGGCCCCAGTGAGTGCCTGGGGTGGGCGCGCGGGTCGGGGTGGGGTCAAAGCAGCTCTAACCCCAGGTGTGGGATCCAACTTAAGGGGCCCAGAAGCTGACTCTGCTAAGTTCCCAGAGGGTGGGAGTGGGAAGCGATTCCACGCTGGGGCTCAGCTCTCCTTCCGGAATCAATCCACACATTGTCCCAGGTGTCCCCTGTGGCTGCACCGGTCACCTTACCTCGATGGGAGCCGGGGAGCCGGCCAGGCACAGATTCCAGCCTCTCCAGAGTGCTTGGCGCACCGGCTGGTGTTTATTTGCCAGTGACTGATATTCCTGGAGGGATGGTCCATTTCACCAGGGCCAGGAAAACAACAGCTTGCAGGGGGGCCACTGGGTCTCGGTTTCCCAGCATTGCTGGCAGCCTGGTCAGGCCTCTCCCGGTGGCCACCACTGCTGTGCAGCTTCCGGGCCTGCAGCCCCTTGGGTAGCCTCCTCCTCGTCCCATCACCCACAGCAGCTGCAAGACGGACTCTTTGAAACGTGGCCCAGGAGGCCTATCAGATCTGGGCCCTGACCGTGGCGGCCTCACCTCTCCCTACCGGTCACTGTCTTCCCCCACCCACCTCGGCAGCCCTTCCCTTGTCTCTCTGATGCCATAGTCAGTTCCCCAAATCTTTCTGCCTTTCCCCCAAATACTCACTCCTCCCCAAAGTCTCCCTCCAGCCTGCCGCCTTCCCTGCCTGTGCACCCAGGGGTCCGTTTACTCCAGGCATCATCTGCCGCATAGACTCATTCCCCTGAGCCCTGCCCCACCCTTCCCGCCCTCCTCCCTTCTCCCTCCTTCCACCTCCTTCCTCCCTGACCCGGCTCACTGCTGCTGAAGGACTCAGGCAAACCACGCCCCGAGAGCTGGCGAGCTGGGAGGGAGCCGCCGGGACCCCCAGAGAAAGCCACCAAGTGACCCAGGAGCATGACGCTTGAGAGGCAAGAGACAGGTAAAGTGCCCAGAACTGGGTGGGAGGGGCGACCAGGGCGGAGGCGGGTGAGGAGCCCTGGGGCGGGGGTGAGTGGGGTTGTGTGCTGGGGAAACTAGGTTAAGCAGGGGGCTGAGGGGTAGGGTGAGTGAGGCTTCAACAGCAAATCAAAAGCTGGAAAGTAAAACCTAAAAACCTGAAGTGTGGGCCGGCAGGTAAGGGCCAGAGCAGTCCCTGTCGCAGGCTGCCAAAAGCCAGCTGTGTGATCCTGGGCCGGTCACATTCCTCCTCTGGACTCAGTTTCCCCCATCTAAAAACCAGGGCCATTCCAGCTCTGAGAGTGCTGACCTACGAAGAGGGGTGCTCTTTGTAGGAAAAAGGGGAACCCCTAAAGAGGGGATGGCTTGCTGAGCACAGCCAGGCAGCTGCTATTAGTCACGGTGGGTCACACTGGTCACCTTGACTGGACCGAGGCCCAGGAATCTGTCACAAGAGCCCTCCCTGGCAGAGCCACCAGCCCATTTTAGGGTCCTGCTTTCCAGGCTGAAGCGCAATTGAGAAATAGTCTCCATGGCTGCACGAAACGCCACTTGTGACTTCTTCCCATGGATGGGTGGCCAGGCCACCGAGGGCTGGGGAGGGATGGGGTGTGCTTGGCCATGGGGATTGCCTTTTGGCTGGGCCTAGCCAAGGGGTCTGCACAGAGCAGGGGTGAATAAAGAGCTCAGGGCCAGAGTCAGGGCGGGGCTGCTGTGGGACCAGGCTGGAAAGAGACCGCATGCTCTCACCCCACCCTTCCACCCCTTCTAGCTGACCAGCCACGAGTGACCCTGCTGCCCACACCCAATGGCAGTGGGCTGCGCCAGGAGTTTGAAGGCCATTGGCCGGAGATCCCAGAGAGGTCCCCGTGTGTGGCTGGTGTCGTTCCTGTCATCTACTACAGCATCCTGCTGGGCCTGGGGCTGCCTGGTGAGCAGGGGGACTGGAGTCTGGGGTCTTAGGGTCGGCCAGAAATTGGGATCCTCCTTCTCTGGGTGCCAATTCTCTCTGCTGATCCCCAAGACCCAGATCAGAGACGCTGGGGCTCCCCTTGCCTTCAGGAGAGGGTGACCTGGGTTACTGGGGAGCAAACCACATTGGGGAGTGGGTGAGGGGCCAGGATTCGGGGTGTTCAAGAGCTAAATCCGAGACTCCACCAGAGCAGAGCCCCACTTCCACTCCCACACTGGGCAGCCTCCTGGATGACCAAGTTCAGGCAGGCCTGCCCTCTGCTCAGGTGAAAGCTTCCTGCACGGCCCACTGCTTTCAGAGAGCAGAGCTGGGGGTTGGGGTACAGGGCAGGGCAAGGGGTCCAGCTTTGGGGAATTACCAATCCCTGCGTGTCACCAGGGAAGCCCGCGTGTTAGACAGACCCCTCACCCCAGAGCCAAGTCAGTGGCCTCTGGTGTATGGAGGGACAGGGCAGGGCTGATCTGACTAGGCTTCCTGACAGTGTGAGTTCTAAGAAAGGTCTAGAAAGAGGAAAAGAGAGGCCAGAATAAGCAGGGGGGAGGGACGATGACAACACCTTGAACAGCGAAGCCTGAGCAGCCCTTCTAATGCCTCTGACCTCTCCCCTCTGCAACCTTGGTCACCATCAGTCAACCTCCTGACCACAGTGGCCCTGGCCCGCCTTGCCTCCAGGACCAGGAAGCCCTCCTACTACTACCTTCTGGCGCACACGGCCTCGGACATTGTCACCCAAGTGGTCATCGTGTTCATGGGCTTCCTTCTGCAGGGAGCCGTGCTGGCCCGAGAGGTGCCCCAGGCTGTGGTACGCACGGCCAACACCCTGGAGTTTGCGGCCAACCATGCATCAGTCTGGATCGCTGTCCTGCTCACCATCGACAGGTACAGTGCCCTGTGCCACCCCCTGCACCATCGGGCTGCCTCGTCCCCAGGCCGGACCCGCCGGGCCATCGCCTTTGTCCTCGGAGCTGCCCTGCTGACTGGCATCCCCTTCTACTGGTGGCTGGACGTGTGGAGGGACACCAGCACCCCCAGCACACTGGACGAGGTCCTCAAGTGGGCTCACTGCCTCACCGTCTATTTCATCCCTTGTGGTGTTTTCTTGGTCACCAACTCAGCCATCATCTGCCAGTTACAGAGGAGGGGCCGGGGTGGGCTGCGGCCCCAGGTGGGCAAGAGCACAGCCATCCTCCTGGGCATCACCACACTCTTCGCTCTCCTTTGGGCACCCCGGATCTTTGTCATGCTTTACCACCTGTACGTGGCCCCCGTCCACCGGGACTGGAGGGTTCACCTGGCCTTGGATTTGGCCAACATGGCGGCCATGCTCAACACAGCAGTCAACTTTGGCCTCTACTGCTTTGTCAGCAGGACTTTCCGGGCTACTGTCCGAGAGGTCATCCATCATGTCCACCTGCCCTGTTCCCTGGGTTCGCAGCCCAAGGGCATGGTTGTCGAGCCTATGCTGAAGCCTCCAGGACTCCGCAAAGGGGCAAAATTGCAGAGGAGGGGCCCAGCCAAGGTGCTCGGGTGACTCAGGACCAGATGGACCGGGACCTTGGTGGTTGTACCCACGAACTTTGTCGGCACTCTACTTTGCACTTGAGGAGGGAGAGGCTCCTTCCTTTGGGGCTGGCTCCCCAGGGCGAGGAGGACAAATGAGCCAACTCTTACATAAGTTGCACCAACAGTGCCCATTTCCTGGAACAAGGAAAGGGCTCTGCCAGGCACAGGCTAATAATGTCAGGAATCTTTCACCTAGAACATTATGAAGGTCACATTAATGTTGGTTAAATGAAGGAATGAATGAAAAGATTGGTGGATGAATAATTTTTAGTCCACCCCTTCTCTGGAGCCCACCTCTCATTTCCTGAGTTGATCATTTCTCTGGCTTCCAGCAGCAATGCCAGGATGAAAAGGAAGATACCTTCAGGAATCCGGGCATTTCCTGGGCTGGGGAAACCAAATGTGCTGGGCCCAGCAATGGGAGGGGGCTGCTTGGGCAAGGAGGTCATCTTAGAAAGCAGATTTGGTGCCCTAACTCTGGGATGCCACAACCCTTTGGGGCTCAAACATCCAAGTTAGAGTCCACTTAACTCCCTGTTGTAGAGTCAGAACAGGGTCGGGTCAGGGCCTCTGGACAGCCCCAGGTCTGCAACTTTCATTGTTGCTGAGGATAAGAAAGGAAATACCTTCTCAGCCCAGGGGCCAGGAGGGCTGGAGGGATGACTTGGCCAGTCCCTCTGAGCCCACTCCACTAGGAGCCCACTCTTCCTGTTTCTCCACCACAGGAGGAAGGAAACGGCTGGCAGCCAGGACCCTCCTAGACTCCCCAGGCCGCCCTCTCTCCTTTCAGCAATGATGCCAGCCGGGAGAGGCAGCTAGGAGAGATTAGCAGATGGACCTCCCACCTGCTCTGTGCATTGAGTAAACACATTAGCCGCTGCTACCAGGCTGGGGCTGCCTTCTGCTTCCTGGTCAGGCTGAGCTGAGCTTTCCCTTGAATGGGAGGTGCAGGCCAGCCCCCACCAGCACCTGGCCCCTTCATGGACCAGCACAGGCAAAAGGGCCAGGAGTACATTGGGCACACGGAGAATGCAAATAAATGCTTGGCTTTCCCCCTCTCCTTTCTACTGCTTCCCAGAGCAGGGATGTTGGGGAAGGGACTTTCAGCCAGAAGAGGAAAGGCAGATCCCCAATTCTTTATCCACAATTCTAAACTCCTAATTTTAAGCTCTGAAAGACAAAACATTTTCCCCAGGTTTCCCACAAACACGTTTAGTGGTAAAACCCCACCTGAACTGATTTGAGACAATCCGTGTGTCCACACAGTCCTGCTGCAGACTCTCAGCCCCACACCTGACTGAAGTCCAGACCTAATGACTTCACTCTGAGAAGTTCTGAATTCTAAGACACATCCGGTCCCAAGAGTTTAGAGAAAGGATTGAGGACCCAGAAGTCCCATCATTTCTGCCACCATGTGGTCCTACTGGCCCTGAGCGGACTTGGGGCATGGAGGGTTCCCCCAAGCACACACTGATGTGTCTGTGGGCAGAGTTGAGACACCAGGGCTGCATTCCTTGCTTAAGGAGGAGAGGGTAAGTGCAAGAACCCTGGGGCAGGGGGCCCTGGAGGATAGGATGATGCCTTCCCCAGCCCCCAGCCCTCCTGCACAGCACAGCACAGTCTTGGGCAGAAAGGTGCCTTTGTACTGCAGAACCAAATGGGACATTGTTGGGGGGTGACCTTGTCCAGCTCTGTATGAAACCGGCAGGGGCCCTGCAGGAGCACTGCCCAGTATCAGAAAAGAGTGTTGTCTGTGGAAGGCAGCTGCAGCTGGGGCAGGACTAGGGACGGGATGCCTCTTTCAACTGGCAGGTGGGCCATCCTTGAGGAGACAGATTCACTCACCTGTCCCTGGGCACAGGTGGAACCAGGAACTTCCAGAAAGGATGGGGAGGCTCCCTGGAGGCAGGTAGAATATTGTACAGGTGGGGATTTCGAGCCACCAGAACCTAGCTACTGATGTTAACATGACCTCACATGTACCCACAGGCTGGGACACATCAGTGTTTCCAAACAACCCTATATCCTGAGGACTGTAACCGATTCACAGGCTGATGGAAAGGGGCCCACAGAGGTTAAATGACATGCATGTAGCCCTCAGCTGGTCAAGAGCAACACAGAAACTCAAACCCAAGTCGGCGGGCTCCTGGTCCATTCCCCCCTCCACCCATCACCTCTCAGGTGCTCACAGGTGCTCTCAGGTGCTCGCAGGTGCTCTCAGGTACTCACAGGTGCTCTCAGGTGCTCACAGGTGCTCTCAGGTGCTTGCAGGTGCAGAAGATTAGAAGAAGTGTAGCTTCAGCGATGCTTTGCCTCACTTAACATTTTGGCCCTGGACTTACTGTGTTTGGGAACCAATATCACGCATTGGGTAGCAGTTGCTCTTTAACATTTTGGTTCCCTTTAATAAAATGAGAGACCATCGCTTTGATAAGCATGTTACTGAAATAAATATGAAAACTGTTATTTAAACTGCCCATTTGCCATATGCATCTTTATCGTTAATTTCCCAGCAGCTCCTGGAGGAGGACGAGCCTGCAGTGGTGTGTTTACCCGGCTCTCCTCCGACCCATCTGCTGAAATAGCTTGGCTACCGGCAATTCTTTTTGAAATTCTAAGTTTCTTCCTTATAGCTTGCCCCCCATGTATCGTCCAGTTTGTCAGCTGATCTTATGTTCTCTCATCCTCCCAAACCTGTATATGATTTTTGCTGGCTTGGAGGTTGGCTAACAAATGGTTTTCTGGTCTCTGTACCCACGCCTATTTGTTAGAACTGCCAAAGCAAAATGCCACAGGCTGTGTGTCTTCGACCACAGAAATATATTTCCTCACAGTTCTGGAGGCTGGAAGTCCAAGAACAAGGTGTGGGCAAGGTCGGCTTCTCCGAGGCCCCTCTCCCTGGCGTGCACACGGCTGCCTTCTCGCAGCAGCTTTGCATGACCGTTCCTTTGGGCACGTGCATCCCTGGTGTCTCTCTGTGTGTCCTTATCTCCTCTTCTAATAAGGACACCAGTCCGACTGGATTAGTGCTTACTTACCCTAAGTGACCCCACTTTAACTTAATGACCTCTTCAAATTCACGTTCATAAGTAGGGGGGTGGAGAGGGCCAGTTCGGCCCAGACACTGTGGTTATTTTAAAGATCGATGTCAGTTTGGCCGCATGTGCAGTTTAACTTTGCTCTTAACTTTCTGTGAAGTGTCCCTCCACGCTTCTCTTCTTTCTGGTTGGCGTAGTAGGATTCAGTGTGAGTCTCCTATCTTTAAACGTGACCTCTCTCCTTTCTTCCTGGACGCTGGGAAGATCTTGATGTTTTTTATTAAACCGTGAGGGAAGGTATCTGAGAACGAGCGTCTGTCTTTAGGAAGTTTCCCGGAATCTTTTAAATTCCACACCAAGAGTATCTTTCAGTTCAGAAAACTTATTCTTATTTCCTTAACCACGAGTGGGTTGCTGGCCCCTTTCGCCTCTGCCTCTCTCACTTGCTCTTCGGCAGGGAATACATATGTTGTTTGCCGGGTTTCCTGGGCTCCCTCCGAGCGCCCTCCAGTCTGCGCCGGGCTGGCACGCGGGCAGGCCGTCCAGCGTCGCCGAACACCCCTGCCCTCTGCCCCATTCATCCCCAGCTCACTCGAGTTCTCCCCTTGAGGGACTCTTCTGCTCTTTCCCTTTTTTCTTTTTGTCCAAAAACAACGGCAGCCGGTTGGGTAAAAGGGTCCACAGCTGCCTACCTCCTCCCAGGGTGGCGGCGGGAGGGTGCCTGACGCGCAAGCAGGGGAGAGACTTCTGGAAGATGTCCTGTTTTCAGCAACTGGGCCCAGGGGCGGGGTCCCCGCGAGCAGGACTCTACCTGCTGAGCTCAGCACTGAGCCCTTTGGCCCGCCAGGTTCTAGGCGTGCGGGCAGGAACGACGGAGACGGGAGCTGGGGTGGGAGTCGTGGACACGGGAGCGTCCCGGGCATCTTGGCTCCCCGCCCCGCCAGCCACGCCCTGTCTCCTTGCTGGGGAAGCTTGAGCCGCTCAGAGGGTCTTGCGGCCGGACTCCCTCTTTGGCCCGCTGCTATCGGCTCGGACAGCAGGGGGCGCTGCAGGACCGGCTGGAGGACCCGCCCGCAGGCTCTAAGCGGGCTTTGTAGGAAGATCCCTGTTATTGCAGAGAAGCTGTGCCTGCCCTGGGGCCCACGGCCAGCGGGGAGCAGCTGGGTGGGAGGGGTCGTCGCGTCCCTGGGTCACTCTCCTCCACCCTGAAGCCACATCCGGGCGGCCTCCCTCCTCTCCCCACCCCTGCTGGCCAAGCGCAGGGGGTCCGCAGGCTGCTGCTGCAGTTTTCTCAGATTATTCTGGTCGGTGGAAAGGTTTCCAGTGCCTGGCACTGTGTAACGGGTCCTTTCATCAGCCTCCTCCCTCCACCTCCCTCGGCAGGGTCCAGGCAGCCCTTCCTGCTTGTCTCCACTTCGGGGAACTACCTTCCCCACTATGGGGACTCAGCCTGCCTGGGTTCAGAGCCCAGGGCTTCTTCAATCAGTGCCTCTTGGCACCCCCTCGCCCCACCCCAGTCCAGGTCCACCTGCACCCACCCACTGGCCAGCCGGTCCTGGCCATGGCAGCCCCCTGGGCATCCTGCCCTCCAAGGGAGTTGACACCCTGGCAGTGGCCCACATGGCGAGGACGGAGGGCAAGGAGCTGGGAGGGGGAGGGCAGAAGGAGACTGCCAAGCCCCCAGCAGTCCCGAGCAGAGATGGGACCCAGGGTGCCTTCCATGAGCGCCTGCCACTGGCCCTGGAGGGGCCCCGGAGCTGCTGCCGGCGCTTCCCATGGTCACAAAACAGGAGGGAGAGTCTATGCCCAGCCCGCCTGGTCCTCCCAGGCAGCCCCCTGACCTCGCCAGCCTGCAGCCCCTCCCAGCTGGGGAGACGGGAGCCTCTAGGTGCATCACTGGCAGGTGGACAGGAAGGCAGGCCTAGCTGAAGGGGCCCACACGGGGTGCTCGCCGGCATGTAGGGAAGGGGAGGTGGGGGCTAATCCACTTGTGAGACTCCCACCTGCCTCTGAAGCTGCTCCCAGGCTTCACACCTCTGTCCCAGAAGCCTGGAAAGGGGACCCGCCCTGGGGAGCGCGCAGGCCGCCTGCTTGGCACTCCCTGGCCTTGCTGAAACGGGAGCTGAGGCCACCCTTCATTCCTCTGGAGAAGGTGGGTTAGGGCTGGGCTTAGCCTCACAGCTGCTTGGAAAGTTGAGTGGCAGAAACCCACCTGCCCTCCTTCACCTCAGGTTCCTCCTCCTGGGCGGGAGGGGGGAGGGCAGTGAGAGCACAGGTGGTCTCCTTCCCACAGGGAGCCTGACTGCCCACCTAGGGTGCCGTCCTCCAGGCCTGCTGTGAGGGCTCACCCCGCCACCTGCCCTCCGGCTGAGCCTGGGAAGGGGCTCCTCCAGTCTAGCCTTGGGCACCCCTCCTGCTGGGTCGCCAGCCCACCTCAATGTCTGCCTTGTCAAGGCTGCTGGAGGTGAAAGAGTTAAACAGTGTGTGGTGCTTCCTCCCCAGACTCCTCCTCCTAGATGTATATTTAGCAGGCAGGGCAAGGGCAGAGAGAGGATGCCAGGATTGCCTGGCACCACAGACTGGTTTGCCACACCACTCCTCAGAGGGCAGAGGCTGCAGGGCCGTGGATGGGGCAGGGAGGGTGCAGGGCAGAGGCTCTAGTGGAGGGAAGGGGGCAGGGATGTGTGAGTGGCTTTAAGTGGAAGTCTGTGGTCTCACAAAGGACTTTGAGGCTCCTGGGGAGGGCACTACCCCTCTTCTGTGGAAGAAGGACCTAGTGACGCCGTCTCCCGGAGATGTGGAGGGACTGCAGAAGAGGGCTGGGGTGAAGGGCAATGGGCAGGGCTCGCCGGAAGACCTCCTCTGCCACCTGCTGACATGGCCACCCTGGAGCCCCAGTGTCTAGCCGGAGGGCGTGGGAGCTGAGTGTCTGCTGCAGGCTGTCCCTTCCGGTCCTGGTGCCCACCCAGCTGGTGGGAGGTGGCAGGAGGTGAGACGGCTGGCGAGCCTGGACCTGGGAGCTGCGTCTCCACTTGGGGCAGCAGACATCGCCATCAGACATCCCCTGGAGGGTGCTAGGGCAGAAGGGTTTTCCTAAGTTCTCCATAGCTAGTGCCTCCAAGGGCCCTGCCCCTCCAGGAGAGCGATGTTGAGTTAGTGCGTGCTAGGGGGGCTGAAGGCTGAGTATTCTGACTTTACAAAGGTAGAAATCTGAGAACAAACGTGATACAGATCCAGTTCTGCCAAGTCTCCAGACCTCTGGGGCATTCAGTTCATAGGGATGATGTCTTATTTGCTTGTGAGTTTGTTTTTTATGAGAATATCTGCACCCTGCCCCGGGACTCATAGATAATTCTGCAAATCTTGACCTCTCTGCCCTGGGGATTGTCACCAAGGGCCAGGACAACAAGCTTGACCCCAGCTGCTTGACCTTTCCCAGGGTCCCTCCCTTCTTCCCCAGGTGAATGCACAGCTCAGTCATGTCCATGAGAGCCTGTCACTTGTCCTAGAACTTGGTTCCCTGAGGCATGGATTCCCACCGAGGCCTGAGGTACTGGCCCCTCCAGGGGGGGACTCCCCCAGCCAGCGAGAGGGGGGAGCTCTCAGTTTGCCAGAGTGAGTGGCACTCCCAGAAAATATCCTGGGCCACCGAGACATACCAGTCATTACTGGTTTTAGTCTGTTTTGATTCCCCTAACCAGGGGGCACCACCCTTCTAGAACTTGCTGTGTCATGAACACTTGTAGGATCTACTAAGCCAAACCCCTTCCCCAGAGTGCCTCTCTACTACAAGGACACTCTCTGACCTGATATTATTTCTGGGGGAAGACTTACAAAGTAGGGAGCTGAACACATGGTAAGCTGCTCTGCAATTTGAGCAGACGACACAATGGGCACAGTGGGAGCCGGTGGAATGGACCCTGGGCTGGCCCCGGTGACACCTGGATCGCAGGCCCTTCTTCAACACCAAACACAGTGTGTGACCCTAGGAAAGTCACTTCTAACCCCAGGGTCTCAGTCATCTTGTCTGTAAAATGTGGAGGTGGGACGAGATGGGACTTGGGGTCATGTCCATTGCCAGACCCCTTAGTCCTTGCTGAGCCACCTAACCCTTAGTTCAGAGGAGAAGAGGTGGTCTGAACAGAAGGGATGGCTCGGGTGGGTGCAGAGAGCCACCCACCACTGCAGTCTCTGGCAGCCTGGCCACCCCGAACTCACCTCTTCTTTCTTGCTCACTTTGCCACAGCTGACATGCTAGTGCCAAGGGTACTGGAGCCTATCTTTACAGGGCTCAGGCAGCCGCATGTGAGGAGCACAGGCCTGCAGGAGGCTGCTCCAAACAGCCCTCATGAGAGCCCAGGTCAGCGCCCTGGAGCAGGTCCAGAGGGAGGCCAAAGGCTTGGGCTGCCTCCCCTCTCTGATGGCCTCCTGCGGTCCCAGCTGTGAGCCTTCCTCCCTCGAATCTTCCCACCTTACATTTCTAGAGTTCTGGCTCTCAACCTACTGCCACATTCCCTAACTCGTGACCCCCATATGGCAATAAACAAAGGCCACCCAAATGAGAGCAAGCGAAGGCTGTTGACTCAGATCTTGCTACATAGGGAGTCAGCCACCATCACCTACATGTGACAATGACTCGGGGAGACAGGAAATCTTACAGTGGAACAGAGGGAAGGCCTCGGATGTGCCCGAACGGTGGCAGGAGGAAGCTGGATGGGGGCCAGCCAGAAGGGCGGAATCCTACAGGCTTCATTACACGTATATTTGGTTTTCTGCGGTTGGTCCTAAGCTGGAAGCCAGGACCAGAATTAGGGAAGCTGTGGGTCATTCATCAAGGCTTGGCCATTTGGGGGCTGATTATTACAGGGGTTATTGCTTGGCTTCCTGGACCAGTTGTTAAGAGACAGTGGTCTGACTGCTTCCAAGTCTGGCTTCCGTACAGCCAGCAGGCCAGCTTCCGGGGCCAGTTCCTGAACGTCTGGGATTGGTTTTCTGAGCTGGTTGCTGCCGACTGTGAGTCAGACTTCTATTTTTACAGGTGTTCTGGCCATTGTCCCCCTGCAGACTCCGTCTCACTGACAACCTGTGAACATCATCCCAGTTTGTCCAGCAAGCACACGAGCGATCAGGCGGGTCAGCTGCCCCAGCTCGGTCAGAGCCAGTGCGGCTCAGAACTTGGACAGGAATCCACTGGTTTTGTGCATGAAACTTGTCTTTTCAGGTTCCTGCCCCCTGGCCTCCAGCTCCTATATCACTACTTGGAGCCTGCTCCTGTGGGGACCCAGGGAAGGCTGCCCCAAGATGGGTCACTGTGACATGTAGATTATTTGGAGCTGAAAACCATCGAGGCCCCAAAGACTCAGGAAGATGCTTTGACCTCTGCCCCACCCTACACCTCCCAACACACACACAGCTGCCTAAAAATAATTTAGTTGGAGGAACTACTCCAGCCGAGCTGCCACCATAGACAGCTACATTATGATGTAAACTAAGGGAGGTAGACGGGGAGGAATGAGGTTAAGTCTGTTAAAATTTCTCTCTGGGCTCCATTGCTTCTGTATGGTCCATCAGTATTTTGTTTAGCAAACATTTCTTTTCATATTCCGGAGAGTTACACCCCTTCTTGCTTGTCTCAGGCCCCTACCCGCTTCTCCTCGGTTCAGGATGACGCACAGACCTCATTCTCCCTGACTGTCCTGGGAACCCCCATCTATGGCTTCCCCCTATGTAGATAATTAAACTTTGGCTTTTTATCCTGGTAATCTGTGTCCTGTCAGTTTGATTCTTAGACCAGCTAAGGAGAACCTCAAAGGGTGGAGGAAAGTTCTTCCTCCCCAACACTCCAATAAATATTAAATGAATGGGTACGATTTTTATGATGTCGGTGAGGGAACCAGGTAAAACTGCAAAAAGAAAGCTGGGGATGGGGGTTCCTGGCTGATGAGGCCCCTGTAGTCAGAACTGCAAGTTCTTGGCTCTCTGTTCTCTGGCATCACTCAAGCTTCTCCTTGCTCCTGGACTGGAAGCTGAAACTTCAGGCTGAGACTTGTGGGTAGGGGTTGTTTGGGTTGGGAGGGAGCTGGCCTCTGGGCAAGAGCTGTCTGCCCGCGGGCCTGTCCAGCCTCTGTCCACCCCACTGTTATAATCCCCGTACTAGGGATTCTGGTCTGGCCTCACTGAGTAACAGAGAAGGGCACTTCCTCCCAGAAACTGGGCTGGGAGTATTGCCAGGTTAGGGACACAGGGGCCTCAGGCACTGCGGAATAGGGTGGCCCAGTGATCTCTGTCCCTGTCCTCAGGAGTCACCCTGACTTTATTACGTTACACAGTAAAAGGGATTTTCAGTGCAGGAAGAGCTACACTGTAGAGGAGGGGTGGGGCCTGGGAGGTCATGTGACCTGGCTGACAGCGTGTGTCCTGTGCAGGCCCCAGGGCCCTGGGCTTCCAAAAGCATTTTCTACATCTAAAGGGAGCCGCTGGGCTGAGTAATCTAACCCTACCTATTGTGATCTGGATTCTTTTGAGCCCAAGAGAAGCCAGTTTTAAACCCGGCTCCCCTAGGTTATGCTGGTAGGGTGGGTGTAGGTGGCACCTTGTTTCTGACCACAGAAAGAAGCCAAAGAAATCATTTGTGCCCTAAGCGCTGTGTGGGTGGGTCTGTGCTTCCTGCAGGGCTTGGCCGCACACCTTCTGGCCTCAGGTCCTCTCTGACCTCAGGGAGGAAGGGTCACACCTATGTAGGAAAGATTTCAGGTGAGCAACAGGTGTGGCTGTTGATTTTCCCAAGGGCTTGGTTCAAACCCTTCCCAGGCCAGAGAGGAGGGTGCGGTCACCATGCAGACTGCTGAATCTCAGCGCCTGGGGACCTTCCAGTCAACCAGCTCAGGTCATCAAGTTTGTGCACTGGGCGTCTGAGCCTGGCAGGGGGGTAACAGCTACGGCCCCTCTGACTGTCGTGCTGGCTGCAGGAGGGTGGGGTGTGCCCTTCATGCAGCCTTCAGACGTTCTCGTGACTCCATAGCCACACTTCTGCCTCCTCCCTCCCCTCTTCTTCAGAAAGATGTGCAGCAGAGGGCTTGGTCCCTGAGAAGCAAAAGAAAGAGAAAGAATAGTGTGGACTGGGCAGAAGGAGAGAGGGAAAGAAAAGTGGAAGTTTGAGGGTACAAAGTGGATGGAGTCCCAGGAGAATGGGGAGCCCCAGAGGGGTTAAGAGGAGAGGAGAAAATGCAAACAGAAACAGGCCTTGGAAGACAAAACTCTCCTTTGGCAGGGCTGCGTGGGGCCAAATCAGATGTGGCGAAGATTCAGCCTTAATCACAGTCTCTATTGTAGATTGTTGGTGCTTAACATCGGTCACAGGCCTGTCACCTCTCCAGGTTTCCTGAAGCGGGACCCTGGCCTCTCTAGACTCATCCCGGAGTCCTCTTTCCCGATACTGTCACTGCACACAGCCCTCCAGTGGCTTCCCATGGCCCAAGATGCCCTCCTGCCTCATCACCACAGCCAGCCCTTTGCGTCTTCACTCCCAGTCTCTCCGCCCCATCTCTCCCTACACCCCCCCCACCCAGCCACGCTCTCTGGTTTATCACGGGAGTCCCAGCACCTACTCAGTGCCTGGCAAATAGGCACTATTACCCATGCCCTTGACGGATGCACACTGGGTATGTGAATGATAACAATCTGGCTGATGGGATACTTGCCTTTCAGCTTTGAGATTCTGAGTAGGGCAGACATCACATCCATGCGCACCAGTCAGCACCCTTGCTGTGCTGATCCTGTCCAACCGGCTGTGTGAGTGGCGTCTGGGCCCCGTGGAGAGGGCTGCCCAGGCCCTTGTTTCCTGCAGGGCCCCCCACCCTGCCTGTTGCTGCCTACCGTGGGCTCCAGGGGAAAGGCAGGCTTCAAGGCTTGGCAGAGGGCCTCACGTGGGGTTCTGAATTAAGCTGTTTGATTACTGAGAGAGGGGCCTCCTCCGAGTCCTCTGTTCCCTGAAACTTGCCGACCAGAGGGGAGACCACGGTGGACTCTCACATAAGCTGAGACGCTGGCTTCTGGGCCGATGGCGAAAGGAATGCACAAAGGGTCCTTCTGCTCCGCGGGGCCCCAGGGAGAGGCCTGCAGCTAAGAAAACATTTTTAGTGGTTTTTGCTGCCAGCTCCTACATTCCTGAGTAGCTTAGGGGAGCAGGCCCCCGGTTGGGGGAGAGGAGGCTCCCCCCTGGCCTTGCTTCATAGAACAGGCAGTGAAAGGAGCTAGGAACTTTTTTCAGAAAGGCTGGGAGCATGTTAAGGGCAGACCCTCAGGGCAGCTGGGAGCCAACCCACAGGGCAGAGGCAGGGATGAGGGGATGAGGCTGCGAGGTCAGGCTGAGACCCGTTTCAGGAGGCTGGGTGGACCTCCTCCTCTTCCCCCTGCCCTCCCAGAGGCAGGCTGTCTGTGGGAGACAAATCAGGAGCTGCCTTCCAGGCTAGGCACCATCTGGGTGGCCAGGAGGTGGGCCAGGGAACTTCCAAGGCCTGAAGTCACTGTGCCTGGACCTGCCCTGCCCTGAGTGGGCTGGGAGAGAGGGGCGAGGCCAGAGGGTACGGAGGCAGGAGAACTCAGAGCAGAGCGCGAAGGAACAGGGTGTTGGGAGGCAAGTCGGGCCGTTAGCAGGAGAGCTCCCTGGTAGCAGGGGCCAGCTTTATTTCTCTTGGGTGCGGTGTTCTGTGCAGTGTTGAGTTTCTCCTTAGGGAGGTCCAGTCTCCACAGGCTCTGAGAGAAAGGATCTTGCAGGGGGTGGGGAGTTGGGTGCACTTCCTCACCATTCCTAGCTCTCCCTTGTATTTGGTAAGAACTGGAGCCAGGCCTGTCAGTCACCCCTCCACAGTGGGCTGGAACCAAGTGGGGCAGCCCTTTGGTCAGAAGACAAAGTCTCTTTAGTTCCAAAGGATGCCACTCTGAGTCCCAGATGCAAAGCCTCAGGCCCTGTGGAAGGCAGAATTCTAAGGTACCCCCACCATCTCCATCTCTGGGTATTGCTCTGGTGATTATATTACATTATATAGCAGAAGGGGTTGGCAGTGGAATTAAGGCTACTAATTGGTTGATCTTCAAATAGGGCAGTTATCTGGGTGGGTCTGACCTAATCTCATGAACCCCTTAAAAGCAGAGTTTCTCTGGTGGCAGCAGGGAAGTCAGATTCCAAACACAAGGAGGATGCACTGTCACTGGTTTTGAAGATGGGCAGCTGCATGGAAAGGACTGGAAAGTAGCCTCTGGGGACGGACAAAGACCTCCAGCTACCAGCTAGCAAGAAAATAGAGACCTCAGTCCATAAATCTCAGGGAACTGGTTCTGCTGACGTCCTTAATGAACTTGGGAACCAATACTACCCCAGGGCCTCCAATAAAAGCTCACTCTATCCAACACCTTGATATTGGCCTTGAGTCCCCAAGCAGAGACCCAGTTGAGCCCACTCCAGACTTCTGAGGTGTGAGAAGCAAACTCACAAACTGTGAGCTAACAAACAGGGGTCAAAGCCTCTAAGGTTTTGGTGATTCATTACTCAGCGATAGAGAATGAATAGAGGTCTTGCACGGTGAGGGCTCCAGGTTTGGCATGTTGACCCCAGGTTAGAAGGAAAAGGCAGCATTCAGATTTCACCCGAAACCTTGGGGTTGCGCCCTCATCTGCATTCTGAGGCACTGTACCCCTGCCCTCACACTCAGGCATTCAAATCTTAGAGGCCCCAGCTCCAATCCCTGGGCTGGGAACTTTGGACACAAATTATTTATAGATTGACCAATCACAGGTGAATAGCATAGCCTCAGACCTAATTATCCAGGTTTCTTATAAGTTTGTTTCTATTCTAATTTTCCCCTCTATTTCTGCCCAGTTCAGATGCTATGGGATCTTCCAGTCCTTTGGCAAAATCCCTTCTAGCAAGGTATCTAAGCAGAGCTCCCTAGTTTAAGACCCAGACTATTCTACTACATAGTCCATTGGAACTTAAAATGAATTGCTCTCTCTCTTGGTCCCATGACCGAACTGTCTTGATTTCATCCGGTGGCAAAGATGGTTGGCTGTCCACCAAAATCCTTGCAGTCCTTCATAGTACAGACTGGTTCATGAGAGGCAGAAACTACACTTCCCAGATGCCTTGCAATAGATGTCATGTGACTGGTTCCCACGAATAGAATGTGAGCAGCAGCAATGTGTGCTACTTCTGAGCAGGTGCACCATCCCTTCCTCTTCTGCCCGCTGGATATAGGTGACAATGAGACCCTGGGGAATGGAGGAGCCCTGAGATGGAAAGTTCCCGGTCCCTGAATCACCATGTGGAAGAAAGTCACTGGCCGATCAAGAACCCTTTCCTTGGTGTGCTTTATGGATAAGAAATAAATTTCTAAGGTATTTGAACCACTGTGCATTTGGGGCATCTATCTGTTACTGCTTTTTGCCTACCCTGGACAACACACCTCCCTCTACTTGGCTCTTAACCTGAATCAAGTTGCACAAGGTGCTGACTAAACTCCTGGGCTGAAAGCCTCCAAAAATCCCTCTGTTTCACTTTCCTCGGCTGGCTCCCATCCCTGTCTTGGTTCACACTGTCTGCTTGCTCCTAGGCCTGGCTGACTCAGCTGGCCTGGGCCACGATCCATCTGCTGTCAGTGAGGGCCTGGCTCATAGAAAAATGCACATTTATTCCCCCAAAACATAGGGTTCTTTTTTTCAGCAAAGGTGGTGCAGCAATATATTTGGAGAAGCAAGTTGCCTTTCAGCCTATGGCCCCTGTTTACCTTGGGAGGCAGCCGGGGAACACAGGCCTTCAGCCCCTACTCTAAGCGGTTGGGAAGGAGGTGGAGCACGGGGTGGTGGAGAGGGGGAGGAAACCAGAAGGAGGTGACAATTCCCTCTGAAAGCAATTAAGAGTTTCTCGGTGGCCTCAGGGACAACCTCAACTTTTATACTTTTCCCCCAGGGAGGCTGAAGCATGGGGGAGGGGAGCATCTCAGGCTGTGGTTCTTGAAAACTCTGCTTTGTGATGTGGCATTGAGAAGACTCTGGAAGCCCATGTAGGACAGCAGCCCGGCTGCCCGGGATGCCTACACCAGCATCCCCAGCAGTCTGTATTCCTGGCTGGTGTGAAGAGCGACAGCAGGGGGCCTGTAGTGGGGCACAAGCTACCAGGGAGCCCCTCCCACGGTACATTGCTGAAGAGCAGCTCTGGACGGCCAGCCCCAGCAGAGAGGACAGGCTGGACTGTGGACAGTGGTGCAGCCTAGAACAGGCCCCAGGCTCTGCCGTACTTCACAGATGCCACAGCCCAGCTCCCCCGTGGTGTCAGATGCCCTGGAGGTTGTAAAATTACACAGCAAGCCCGTGCTTCAGATGACTCTGCTTCAGCAATTTCCAGTGCAAATTTGCTTTTTGTTTCAGTCTGGAAATAACAGCAGCAGACTCCGGGAGTCTAGCCACCGACTCCTCCTGGCATCTTCTGTCTATGAGCAAAACACAGCCAGATGCACAGGGTGGCACTGAGGTTAGACAGCAGCATCCTGAGCTGGCCCACAGATGCTATCCAAGAGCCCACTCAGGAGTCAGTGAGTCACTGTGTCTCTCCATCCCTCTCACTGGACGGAATCTTCCATCTGCAGCCAAGGGGGAGTCTTGACTTCCAACTCCAGGCAGCCCTTAGCACTAACCCTGAAGTGACAATGAGCTGCACAGCTAGGGGTAGGCATATTTCATGCAAGATGCATTTAGCGATTTCCAGTGAAAACTTCTTCTCAGCTTCCCAATCCCTTCCCTGTGGCTTACCACCCTCCCTGCCCAAAGTCCTGCCCAATGACTTGAATTCTCGCTCCTCTACACGCCACCCGGTTCCTCTCATTCTGGTACTTATAGCTTAGGACTTTGCTTATTAGTTCCTTCCAGATGTCCCCTCTCCGAGCCTAGCTGAATCCTTTCCATGCCTAGTTTGCAGATATGTCTGACCTGATTCCTACCTGCACGCCTCCATCTCTCCCAGGGGGACCAGGGAGCCCGGGATTTGACAGGTACAGATCACCAGGGCACACGTGTGCTGGGCACCCACAGGAAATACCAAGACCAAGGTCTTCCCAGGACTGGCAGCTCAGATGGCTCCCGGGGCAGAAATAACCTGAGCCTGCTGCCCTTTCCTTCTTGAGAGTGACTCAGCAAGAAGCTGGAAGAGAAACACAAATCTAGTCCTGGATCTTGCAGAGGGGGTAGCAGGCAAAACCATGGAGGGGAACAGGCCAGCCACAGGGCTGGGAGCTGAAAAGAGGCTCAACCTCACTGAGAATAAGAGAAGCCAAATGAAAGTGACACTCAGGCCCCATTTTCCACTGAGCATATTGGCAAAGATCAGAGGTTTGACAGCCCATTGAGTTGGCAGCATGGGGAAAGTCACTCTCATGCTTCACCCATTCAACCTCCATGGAGGGCAATTTGGCAAAATCTACCAAATGCACAAATTCTGTGACCCAGCAACTCCACGTCTAGAAATGTAACAGCCAGCCATGCATGCACATTTGTGACATGACCTAGATGGCATTGTTTGTAAGAATGGCAAGGGATTGGAGGTACCCTCCATAGGGGACTGATTGATCCCACACTTACGATATGCCCAGGTGATGAAATACAGCGGCTTCAGAACGAAGAATTAGAACCACTGATGTGTGGATATGGAAACATTGTAAGGAGGACAGACAAAAACGAAGCAGAGCAAGAGCAGAACAGGCTGTGGGGTGGATTGGTTTCAATTCTCAATGAATGAATCAACAGGCATGCTACCATCTGGATAAAAAAAGGGTGAAAGAAAAACAGAACATATGCTTGTCTGGTTGTGTGTGCTAAAGAACATCTCTGGATGGATCCCCAAGAAACAGCTTTCATCGGTTATATGGAAGCAAGCATTTCATTACTTTCTTTTTGGTAACTAAGTTATTGAACTGTGTGAATATATTACCTATTGGAAAAGAAAATGCAATTTAAGATATGTGGGCCCCACCTCTGTAACAGAATGGAATGACCCCAGAACTTGAGGGCTCCACAAATTCCAGGACAGGATAAGGTGCAGAAGGGAGAGATCATTCCGTCTTACATTCACAGCCTGTGTGACATTTACAAAGCACTTCATTTGTGCCGCCATTCAATCCTCTGGACAGTTCCTTTCTTTCAGATGAAGAAATGGAGGCTCAGAGAAGTGAAGTGATTTCTCAGAAGTCACACAGCAAGTGGTTGAGCCAGGACTTGCATCAGGTTTTCTGACTCCCCGTCACAGGCCTTTTTCTACCTCGCCCTGTGGCCAGAGTCCTGGGGCCTGGGGTCACTGCTGTCCCCATTTCTACTTGGAACATGACTCAGCTGCAGTTCTTACTGGTCAGGCACAGCTGTGAGGTCAGAGGACGGTGTCAAGTTGTAGGTCAGCTGCATCCTGCCTGGGGGACCTGGGAGAAGGTGCTCACTAGGCCCACTCTTGGTTATGTCATCGGTAAGGCAGGAACAATAACGCTACCTAGCCACTTAGAGCATTATTGTGAGGGAGGATTAGATGAGCTAAGCACCAAGAAAACAGCGGCCGAGAAGTACAAACAGGCCAGGCTTCCAGGAGCCCAGAGTTCCCTCTGGTAGTGCCCCGCTGGGGGACGCCTACTTAGGAATCTTGCACAAATCAGAGAGCTTCCCTCCCTCCCACAGGAGTTCTGCCCTGGCGACCTGTGGGGCCTCCCTGCTGACACTCTTTACCCCTTCCCTTCTCTCACTGCCCCTTCTCATCCCTCCTGATCCTGCTCTGCCTCTGGGCAGCCTGGACAGAACACACCTGGGTTCCACGTAGAGACCAGGGCAGCCACGGGCACAGAACCAGAAGGTCGTGGCCCCTGCCCCTTCTCACTGCTGCCCCCCACTCCACTTAAATACCCCAAGACTGGGTTTTTTGGAGATTACAATCAACCAGAGAAAGGCAAATACGAGGGGAAAGGCAACTAAACGACAGTTTTTCCTCTTTCTCCACTAAATAGCCTTGAACATTAAGCTTTAGCTAGATATCCTCTTTTTTTTTTAATAAGCAGATAAAGTTTATTTCTCCCTCTACAGTGGTCTGGAGGTGAGAGGTCTTGTCTGTCAGGGTAGCTCTGCTCCCCGGGGAACCAGGTACAGCCCGTCTTGGCACACTGCTTCTCACAGGGGTCCTCATCTGCGGGGTTGAAGCCGGTTTATGGCCAGGCTACCTCTGTGCCTTTATGCAAATCTTAGTTTGACAGTCTAAAGTGCCTTTTTGCAAATGTTAAGGAGAGTCCTTCAGGCAAGTGCATGTCTCTGTCAAATGGAAGGTAGCTTTGCACAGAAAAACAGGGTACCCCCTCTAGACAGAGAAATTAGGAAAAGATACACTATTACAGATGCACAGCTCCCTGGGAGCGCGGCCAGGGAACGTGTATTTTATGTAAGGAGAAAGGTGTCCTTTCCTCTGGGTGGACAGAACCCACAGCTTGGTGGGTGGAGCGAGAATTCACCACAGTGCCTGGATTCCAGCATTTCTGGAGGCCAGCAAGTCCAAGTCCGAGAGCAAGGTGCCAGCATGGTCAAGTTCTAGTTCACACCTTCCTCCCGGTTCACAGCAGGTGCCTTCTGGCTGTGTCCTCACAGGGTATTAGGGGGTATCATCCTTTAAAGAAAGAAACTATTGACAAGAAGAAGCCCCTTCCTTCTTAATTCAGTCTCCCCTTCCTTGTTCTTAATTTATTTTTTAAATTAACATATAGTAAAACAGACTTATCTTTTTGGGATTTCTGGCATTGGTGTAACCGCCACTGTGACCAGGACACGGGACAGTTCCACTGTCTCCAAACCCTGCTCCAAGCTTCCCCTTTGGGGAGCCACACCCTTTCCCCACCCCTGGCCCCTGCCCTGCAACCATGGACGGGGCCACTGGCACTGTCATTTGTCTCTTTGAGAATGTCATAGAAATGGAATTATACAATACGTAACCATTAGGTTTGTTTCACTCGGTATCATGCCTTTGAGATTCTTCTCAGGTGTTGCGTGTATCAGTAGTCATTCCACTGTATGGGCGTACCGTCGTTCATTGATTCAATCCTTTCTTGAAGGACGTTTGGGTTGTTTCTGGTGACTATGAACAGAGCTGCTATACACATTTGTGCACAGGCTTTTGTGTGAATAGAAGTTTCCATTTCTCTGGGGTACTGGTTCTCAACTGGAGGCAATTTTGCCCCCCAATCCCCACCCCCCGGGACCATTTGGCAATTTCTGGAGACATTTTTGATTGTCACTAGAGGGAAGGAGGGCTACAAGCATCGAGTGGGTAGAGGTCAGGGATGGTGCTAACCATCTTAGAATGCATAGGACAGGCCCATAATAAAGAATGATCTGGCCCCAAATGTCAATAGAGCTGTGGTTGGAAAATCCTGCCCTAGGGTAAATAGATAGATGTAAGATTTTGGGGGTCATATGGTACCTGTATGTTCAACCTCATAAGAAATTGCCAGACTGTTTTTTCAGAGTGACTTGACCATTTTGAATTCCCCCAAACAATTTATGAGTTCTGGGTGCTTCACATCTTTTCCAGTGCTTGATGTCAGTCTTTTAAATTTTAGCCATTGTAACAGGTGTAAAGAGGTATCTCATTATGCTTTTAATTTGTGTTTCCTTAGTGGCTAATAATGTGGAACATCTTTGCATGTGCTTATTTGCCATCTGTATATCCTCTTTGGTGAAGTGTCTGGTTAAACTTTTTGCCCCATTTTTTAATTGGACTTTTTGTATCCTTAATGTTGAATTTTAAGAGTTCTTTATATATTGTGGATATGTTTTATTGTCAAATATGTGATTTGTATCTTCTCCAAAGTATACCTTGTCTTTCCATTCTTTTAATAGTATCTTTCACAGAGCAAAAGTTTTTAGTATTTATAAATCCAATTTGTCTTTTTTTTTTAATGTATTCTACTTTTGGTGTCATGTCTAAGAACTCTTTCCCTAACTCCAGATCATGAAGATATTTTCTTCTAAAAGTTTTAGTTTTAGTTTTTTATTTTTTTGCATATGGATGTCCAATTATTCCAGCACCATGTGTTGAAAAGACCATCTTCTATTATCTGACTTTTGCCTCTTTGTCAAAACTCAGTTGGGCCTATTTCCTGGGTTCTCTGCTCAGTCCTATTGACCACTGATGTCTACCCATTGCCATACCATGTCTTGATTACTGAGCTTTATAAGAAGTCTTAAAGTTGGGTAGCATGACTTTAGGTCTTACCATTTCATTCTTCTTTGTCAAAATTATTTTGGCTACTCCAATTCCTTTGCCTTTCCATATAAATTTTAGAAACGTCCTGTCTGTATACAACCTTTACTTGTTTTGTACAAGTCTGGAGTGTTTTCCAACACCACCGGGAAATTCTCCAGCTCTCAGAGGACACCAACTGGGTATCCTCCAAATTTAACTCAGTTCTGACACTATCAACCTGAAGACAGCAGGTTAAGCATTCAGTCCCACAAGACTGCCCCCATCCCTGCCACTTCAGACACCAACCGCGAGCCCAAGGTGCTACGTGTGCTTCTGACTATAGGGCTATAAATCAAACGTTCTCATGACCCACTCCTCGGATTCAATTAATTGGCTAAAGCAGATTACAGAACTCAGGGAAACAGGTTATTTAACTAGAATACTGGTTTATTATAAAGGATATGAAAGATCAGCCAGGTGGAAAGGTATGAAGTCCAATAGGGTCCCAAACTCAGTAGATTCTGTCCCTGCATATCAAGGCACCAACCTAGAAGTACATCAAATCCTGTTGTTCAAGAGTTTTCATAAAGCTTATCTCCAGGGCCGCCCCAATGAATGGATGGGGCTGAAGGTGCCCACCTTCTATTCAGTTGGTCCTCTTGGTGACCAGTCCTACCCAGAAATTATGTGCGTTCCCCATCCTAAACCGTCTCATTAGCATCAACTCAGGTGTAATCCAAAGGGCTCATTATGAATAGCAAGAGGCACTCCTATACTTAGGAAATTAGAAGCATTTTAGGAGCTCAGTGCCAGGACAGAGGACAAAGGACAAACACATTTCGTATCATCCCCAACATATAGGCTTACAACACCCCAGCCTGCTTTCTTCTAGGCAGGACTCTGACATTCAGATCAGATTTTGAGTATGTTCTAAGGATGGGAGAAGTGCTGATTTTATAGAAAACTCAAAAACAGCCATTCACCTGCTTCCTGGGAGAACAGATTGTATTTCACCTGAGGAATGTGAAGAATGCAAATTTGCTTTCTTTTACTTGCTATGGAGTTGGGAAGTGTTGATAAAAAGATTCACAGACTCATGAAGCCCTCCAGAAGCTCACGAGCCAAGCTGTATTCACTCTTTGACAGGCAAATGGTCACAATACTTCTAAGCCTGCAAGATCATTCTTACCCACTTGAAACATGGTTTTCGTCAGGTCAAATAACTTGCCGGGAACTGTGCACAGAATGTCTTCTAGAGGTGGAGTGGGACTTCACGTTGTCTAGTTCCGTGGTCGCTGAGTCTGAATACACCGCCCTCCAATTCTGCGGTTTCTAGAACAGACGAGGCTGAGAAACACCAGAACTAAGAGCAGAGTAGAGCTGAGAGTGGGCTCCGCTGGTCCGGCCAGCACCCGGGGTGGGGGCACCCTCTCCCCATGGCCTTCCGCCTGGGACTGGAGACCTCGCTGACCTTCTGCTTACAGGTTCTCGATTCTTGCTGCCGGATCTGGGCCCGCGTTGCTCTCCCGTAAGCGGGCAGTTCTGCTCTCTGCCCTGTACCTCTCAGGGAATTGTAAGACTCGAATGATCAAGCGCAGAAAACGCCCAGAAAGCTACAGCCCAAACTGGCTTCTCTGGGGCATGGAATGGGGTAAGTGGAGATGGGGGTCATGGGGACCCCTTTCAACTTCAAACTCTAATCTGGATTCAAAATTTTTAACAAGTATGAGTTTCTTTTGTGATTTAAGAATAAAAGTGTAAATGTTTGCAGTAACGACATTAACATAACAATGTGCTTTGCTGCCTTCAAAAAGTTTCCAGCCCTGCTAAGCTATACTAGCTACTTTTCTACCTCCCAGTGTGTGGGTCCCAGGGCCCAGCAGGGGACGTGCAGTCTGAGGGTGCTGTGAGATCAGCAGGGTGGGGACCCGGGTTCCGGGGGAGGTGGGAGAAAGAGAAGGTGTGGCTCCATGTAGGCCATGAGTAGGGCTCCTGCCTCCTCCCTCCGAAGCCCCAGGTATGGGACATATGTTTCTCCCTGGCTGTCTGGCCAGATCAGGCTGCAGGCAGGAGCCGCAGGACCAGAGGGAGGGACACTGCAGAACAGAGTGGAGTCAGCACAGAGCACATTAAAAAAATCAATCACTGAGGCAGCAGCCCACCAAGTAAGGGGGCTGGGCGCTGAGGCCATCCTCCCAAGGAGCCAGCTTGCCACTGGGGATTCTGGGCCTCCTGATGGCTCAGCAGGCACCGAGGCCAGCCTGGGCCAATTGTGTTCAGCGCCCAAGGGCACAGCCGCGGGCTGGCACACCTTCACTGGGCAGCGAGGAGGAATGGGCCGTGAGCATTTGTGCTTGTTTATTTGCCGTTGGAAGCTCCTCGCACACGGGTGTGGGTGCTGATTTCCTCTGTGTGGCTGGAGTCTGCCCAGGACAAGGCCTCCCCTATTCCCAGCCCCTCCCGGGCCTGGGAAAGCAGCAGGGGGCACAGTCCACGGAGAAGCCAGGTTACCCCATGAGCAACAAGAGGAACCATATAAGGAGACTGCTGTTGTTCCTAATAAGGGAAGAACCCAGTGATTGTCACTCTGCCAGTGACAGGAGGGCAGGTCCCCAGGACATCTCCTTGGAGCGGGGAGGGAGGCAGGGATGGCAGGTGGCCCAGGCCCCTCCAGCTAACCGTATAAATCAGGTTGCTTTCACAGCTAAGTTCAAGTTACAGTGCCTCTCAGACCCTCCAGCACTCACTTCCTGTCCCCAGCTCCCCATGTCCCTCTCCATCTTCCCCTGCCCCTGGGGGGTGGATCTTCCTCCTGTGCTGGACAGAAGCTCTGTCCTGTCTTTCTGCTTGGTTCTCTGCTGCGGGCTGCAGCTGCTCAGTGGCCAATGATAGACTCAGGGCAGGGTTGAAAAACACCAGACCCCAACCCGCTCTCATCCTGAACAAGTCTAAGGAATCCTGTCTAACAGACTGTCTCTTGCTCAAAACAGAAATCCTTTCCCTCTTCCATCAGTCCAGTAGAAATCATTTCATGCAGACAGCAGCCTGAGGCCCTCCTCCCTAATTCAGGCACCTGCAGTTCTCCCTAAAGGGCCAGATAGAAAGGCTTTGACTTCATGGCCGCATCTCCACAACTACTCAACTCCGTCATTGTAGCAGGAAAGCAGACCGATACCATGTCAACATACGGGCGTGGCTGTGTTCCAATAGAACTTTATCTATTAAAACAGGCATTAGGCTGGATTTGGAGTGATGTGCTGACCCCTGCTCTAAGTCACCAGACCCCTGCTAGGGCAGGTCTGAGCAGCCTTTGGGACCAGCCATCCTCTAAACTCCGGACCTGCAGTTCCCTGGGAATGCCTATCCCAGGATTCCCCCAGAGCCTGGCTGGCTCCAACTGCAAAGACGAAGAGAGTTTGTATGGGGGGAAGAGGAGCAGTTTGCTGAGCTGACTTTGAACCCACTTCACCTTTGCCCAATTTAATTAAGCTTGAACAGAGACCTTTCCAGTGAACACATTTGTGGCTCCATAAATCACCAAGGTCAGCCACTTACAGAGGTGAACCAGGAATGATCCATCTCTGGTGGTGAGTCTAGAGAACAGGCTGGAAGCCTGGGGAGGGGCCCTGGGTCCCCCATCAGGGCCCAGGAGCAGAGATATTTTCTTATTCACATTGCCTTGGCCTTAGGATTAGGCTGCAGTGAGAAAATGGGGTCCAAGTCTCAGAGCTGCTGTCACTTACAACTGAATGACCTTGGGCAAGCTACTTAATCTCTCTAAGCTTTAGTTTCCTTGTTTTATAAAATGGAGATAAAAATAGTACTTGGTTCCTGGAGACCTGAGGTTTTAGCTCAGATAACCCAGCAAAGCATTTAACACAGCACCTAACACACATGGGCAGGGACAGGCCTGTGAGCTTTCTGGCCAGGCGCCTTCCATGGGTCAGATCCATGCTGGGAACTGCAAGGGTAAATCCTATTTAATAACTGCAACAATCCCCTTGAGGTGGCTCTCATTATCCCATGTTACAGGTGAGGAAACCGAGGCTCAGGGAAGCGGTAACTCACCCCAGGACTCACAGGGTTAGCTATAGAAAAGGGAGCTGTGAAAGCAAATGGAAAGCAGAAATGGGTGGGAGTGGGCCAGGAAGCTTGGGAACCTCTGCAGACAGCCGGGCAGAGAGGCGGCCCCCTTGAAACAGCCCCATTTTCACTTTCCAGAGAGGAAGAGAGCAGGTGAAAGAGCTCAGTGGGGGCCTGTCCCCCGTACACCTGCCAGTCTTTCCTGGAAAAGCTGATTCCTGGGGAGTTGTTGGGTAGACGTCCCATGCCCTCCTTGTACTCGGTTAAATTGGGTCTCTCAAAAATGTTTGTCCACTCAGAACCTCAGAATGTGACCTTACTTGGAAACAGGGTCTTTACAGATATAATTAAGGTCAGGATTGAAATCATACTAGATAAAGATGGGGCCTAAGTCAAATGAGCATGACCCTGTAAGGACCAAAGAAGGACAAGAGCCATGTGAAGGTGGGGGCAGAGACTGGAGCAATGAGCCTGCAAGCCCAGGATGGCCAGGAGCCCCCAGAAGCTGGCAGAGAGGCACAGAAAGGGTCCCCCTCAGGGCCCAGAAGGACCCAACCCTCCCAGCACCTTCATTTTGGACTTCTGGCCTCCAAAAAACTGTGAGAGTTCATTTCTGTTCTTTGAAGCCACCCAGTTTGTGGTAATTTGTTATGGCGGCCACAGGAAACTCATCCACCACATGTGGACTTCTAACGGTGGTCCCCAGTGTCCCCGGTGTCCCTGGTGCCTGGCACACTCTGAGGGCCCAAGGACCCCAATATGATGAGAGAATGGGCAGGGAAAGAATGCAGGAAGGGAAACCAGCCAGTGGGCAAGGGGGAGTCTGGAAAGCTAGGCTGCAATGCAAGTGTAAGGGAAGCCAGGAACAGGGGCGGAGTCCGGCAGTAAGGAGCAGAGGTGAGGCTGGCCAAGCAAGGCTCCGTCTCCCCTACACCTGCGCAGTGGAAATAAACGCGGCTGGTGACGAGTTCTTTACTAAAGAGAAAGCCAGTTCAAAGAAGGACTGTTTGGTGGCTTCCCTCTCCCACTTAAGCTGCCTTCCCTACCCCCATGTCAGGGCTGGGTCCGCACAGCTCTCCAGCAGACAAGTAGAAACCAGTCCTGGGAAGCCATCACTGCTTGGTCAGAGCTGGGTCAAGATGTGGGAGTGAGGCCAGGCTGGGTGGAGAGGCTCTGACCCTGGGGCCCCAGGGCCTTGACCTGCCCACGTTTCGGTTGCCCAGGGCAAGACAGCAGCACCTGGTGATGGGAGGGTGGGGTGGGGTGCTGAGGCTGCCCAGGGGCCTTTCTGTTGAGGGGTTTCCTCCTGTCCCCACACTCCAGCCGAAGCCACGCCCGCATGTTGTCATAGGAAGAGCCCTTCTAAGCTGGGCCGCTCAGGAGCCCGAGGAGTGGCGGCCGCCCCCTGTTTGGGTGGTAGCTCACCTCCAAACACAGCAGTGGCCATCCCTGCACGGACACACCACCACCGCACAGAGTGAGTCCCTTCCCCGACCCTTGTGTCCAGGCTGCCCTGTGGCCACTTTGACCAACAAAATTCAGCAGAAGAGACGCTACGCTGGGCCAGATCCTCACCAGCCCTCGAGAGGACTGGTCGTTTCCACCTGCTCTTGGAGTCCTGAGCTGCCACTGACGAAGCCAGGGCCACACCGCTGGAGAGAGGCCGCGTGGAGGAGCCCTGGGCTGCCATCTCGGGCAGCCGGGCCTTCGGTGACCAGAGCCCAGCTGCTCTCTGACTGCTCCAACAGAGAGACGGCGCCCCATCACCAAGGAAGAGCCGGCCAGTTGAGCCCCGCCAACCCACACAACCACTAGACATAAGAACAGTTATTTGTTTTAAGCCACTAAATTTCAAGGTAGCCTGTTGAGAGGAATATTGGGAAAGATTCATTCCCTATCCCTTCCCCAGGTTCTTCACTGGCTACTTTGGGGCAGCAAGGACCCTAGGCTCCAGAGTCCACAGCCCCTCACTGACGATTTGATCCAATGTCCTGCCTGGTAACTGGCTGTGGTTATGGCAAAGTTGTTGGGTGGCGCTGCTCCTTCTGGGGTTGGTGGGAAACCTCTTAACTAAAATCAATAAATGTTTGCAAAGCAGCTGGGCCATTCACGGCACTCCGAGAAACTAAAAGCGACATACGATGCCTTTTATTTGAAAAGCATTAAATAGCTCAGCAAGCACTCTCATATACTGAGCCGCGTGTCACCCGTGACAGCCATGACGCAGCGGGGCAAGCCTCATTTCCTTTGTTACAGAGCAGGAAGTCACCCAAGACCACACAAATAGGAGCGGTGGGGCCAGGGCTGGAAGCCAGGTCACCTGGCGCCCCGTCCACGGGCCTCCTTCACACTGCATCCCTGTTGTCCCCAACTCCTCCCAGATAGCAGTTTAAAGCTCAGTCAGGCCCATTTCCCCAGGAACAGAGAACTGGGGAAGAGAACCTGACTGCACATGGTAAGTATGTGTTGTAGTGATGGGCCTAGAAGACACCCTCCTGGGCTGGGTGTGGCTCTAGTCTTACTTATAATAACTTGGCAGTTACTGACTTTGCTGAGCCTTCATCTCTGCACCTGTAAAGGGAGACGTACTAACCGCACAGAGATGTTAGGGGAGGGCCAGGCTTTTGGGACCGTCTTGAACAATAGAGTGCAGTGGACTTGACCCTCCATGATTCTGGAAGTTAGATCTCAAAATGCAAGCTCTCTGCCTTGCTTTCCACGAAGCAGTCCGACCTCCAGGGCTGCCATGCTGACAGGAAGCCTGGGCCCGCCCACCAGGGAGGCCACATGGAGGGGCCCTGAGGCCACAGGAAGAGTCAGCCCCCAGCTGCCTCAGCTCCTTGCTGGTTCAGCACCATCCTCTGCCCAGCTGCATTTGTGGAAGACAGACAGGGAGCTGCCAGAAACACCCGACCCCGCCCTTCCCAAATATCTAACCCAAAGAAACCAGGAGAGATAAGAAAATGGTGTTCGCTGTTTGAAGTCACTCACTTTTGGGGTTATGTGTTGCCTAGCAATAGACAGCTGGAACAGAGTTGGGGGGTTAGTGGGTTGAATGATGTCTCTCCTTTGCCCCCTAAAATCAGTATGTTAACCTAGAACTTCAGGATTGGAATGAGGGTCTTTGCAGATATCATTATGGTAAGGAACTTGAGATGAGATCATCCGGGATTGGGGTGGCCTTATATCTAATTATAAGTGTCCTTATAAGATACGGAAGACACAAAGACACAGAGAAAACGCCCTCTGAAGTCAGAGCTTGGAAAGATGTGGCCACAAGCCAAGGATCGCCTGGTGCCACCAGAAGCTATAAAAGCCAAGGAAGGCTTCTCTGCTTACCGCCTGCAGAGGGAGTGGGACCCTGCTGACATGGTGATTTTGGACTGCTAGCTTCCTGAACTGTGAGAGTAAATTTCTGTCATTTTAAGCCACCGAGTTTGTGGTAGTTTGTTTTGGCAGCCCTAGGGGACTAGAGGCAGTTCAGGACCCACTGCTGTCATGACAGCAGCTGTGTTCTATGACTCCTACATCAGATGCAGAAATGACACACAGAAGTGCTCCCAGGGGAGCAAGAGACAGAAGTCCTGTGATCAGGACTCCTTTGCCACAGCTAGAGCAAGGCCCAGAGCAGACAGAAGGGTCAGGGTAAGAAGCAGAGAGGAGGGTCTTGCCATGGGGCATGCTGTCTACCTGTTGCAGTTCCATGCAAAAAGTCCACATAAAACAAAACTAAGCAAATGTAGGAACAACCCATTGAGGGTGTCCGTTTCTTGACCCTAGAGTTCAGATTATCTCTTTGCAATCTTCACAATTCAACTTTTTGGCAGAGTGTGGCCCCAAAATCCTTCCCTGAAAATCTCGTGTGGATTTAGGATTAAATCACCATCCATCTGGAGTTGGCATGACCAGAGAAGCACAGACATCTGCAGGGGCAACAGGGCTGGATGAAGGGGCTGCAGGCTGACAGCTGCTGTTTGTGCCGTCTACATTGACCTGCAATGGTCTCAGCCTGGCCCCAGAGATGCCTCGCCTGCCTCTCCACCCTTCACAGCCATTCAGACATCACGTCTAAGGGTTCTGACTCCACCTTAGAAAAGGCCTTGCATCTGATTTCTCTTCTCCACCCTCAGCGCCATGAGCTCCCTGTCCTCTCTCATCTGCACGCCAACACTGGGTCCCAGGAGTCTTTCCTTCGGGGCCTGGGTGGAGGCCTCTGTGGCCTTGCCCCACCCTCATTGCCAGCCTCCAGCCCCCTCGCCCTCCACGGTCCCTTTCAGAAGCCACACCGCGTTGGTACTTTCTGAACCTATTAAGACCCAGGCTTCTTTCCTGTCATCCCTCTGCTTACAGCCCCTGTCCTCCCACCTCTGAATTCCTATGCATGGTTCCTGGCCCGGCCTAAGCCTCACCTCTTGGCCCCTTCTCGCCTGGACTCTCCCACCCGCCTTTCCTGGCTAGCTTGGAGTCCCTCCGCCCCCAGAGATTTCGTTGTTCCCTTGGCACCTGTGTGCTTCTCATGAAACTGCTACCAACACGTATCTCAATGGCTGGCTGACGTTAGTTTCGCTGATTAGATTATGAGTGTTCTGGGCAGGGACTGTGACTCAGTTTCCTTTGTACTCCATGCCTGGCACTTTGGGAGTATCTGTGGAAACGAGCCTGACAAATTAGGAAGCCACAGTAGGAAGAGGAGAAGGAACTTGCTGGAGGTCACCCAGCTAACTGGAGGCAGAGCTGGGATGGGAAACCACTTTCCAACTGGTATTTTTCTGGCACACCTCACTGAGTGCCTGGGGTGGCTGAGGAGTTAGTGAGCGCCAGGAACAAGGGGCTGAGTGGTATTTCTTGGAGAGGTGCCAGGACGCTGCCAAAAAACAACTTTTAGAGAAACAGTGGCTTAGGAAACAGGGAGAGCAACATGGGCCATGGAGATGTTTAGGGCAGCCAGGTGAGAAAGTTCTGGAGCAGAATCTGCCTCGGGGGAATGGAGTGTTCAAGGAAGAATTTGATCGAGACAGATTCTGTGGCTAGGATCCAAAAGCCACTGGAAAGGTGAGGAAGTTCCAGTGAGAGAGAGCAGCCTGGGCTTGGGAAAATGGCCAAGACATCAAGACTTTCCAGGTGACCTAACGGGCTGCCCGCCTGTGCTGACATCATGACGACAGTGCGTGGGCCAGACGGGCCATTCTAGCCATCAGCTTCCATTGTCTAGACTTCTGCCAGCACTCCGTGACGAAAAATGATACGAACTCCTATGTTTACTGGGTTTGACACGTAACATAGCAAGTATTGTGAGTTGATTTGTGCCCCTCCTCTCCCAGATATGCTGAAGCCCTAACCCCCAGAAGCTGTGAATGTGGCCTTATTTGGAAATAGGGCCTTTGCCGTTGTAATCAAGCTGAGATCATACTGGAGTAGGGTGGGCTCCAAGTCCAATATGACCAGTGTCCTTATAGGAAGCTATGTAAAGAGACACAGACACACAGGAAGAAGGCCAGGTGACAGTGACCCTCAGATTGGAGCAATGCAGCTGCGTTCTGAAAAACGCCAAGGGTCACCAGCAGCCAGCTGGAAAACACAAGAAAGGGCTTCCCTCAAGCCTTCAGAGGGAGCAGGGCCTGCTGACACCTGGATTTTGGACCTCTGGCTTCCAGAACTGTGAGACAGTACATTCCTCTCACTTTAAGCCACCCAGTTTATGGTACAGCAGCCTTAACAAACTCACACAGCACGTTTACCTTTGTTCTGTGATTTGACCCTCCCAACTATGCTGTCAGCTGCTCTGCTACAGTCTGTGATAGCCAGCCGCCAAGAGGGCCCCAGTGGTCCCCCCTCCTGGTATTCGGTGTTCACCTCTCTGTGACATCCCCTCTACACTGAGAAATCAATAGGGTATTATGGAAATGACAGCATGGGCCTCGCATGGCTAGGTTACTACATTTCTGTTTCTGCCTTGCCTTCAACTTATGAAGAAGTCTACGTAGTGAGGAACTGAGGACTCTAGCCAACAGCCAGCTCCACAGAGGGCACCATCGTGGAAGCCGATCCTCCAGCCCAGTCCAGCCTTCAGATGAGTGTAGTCCCGGCCAACACCTTGGCTGCAGCTTCATGAGAGACTCCAAGCCAGACCCCCCAGTTACTCCACTTGCTCATTCCCAACCCACAGAAACTGTGTGTCATGACAAATGTTTATTGCTTTACGCCACTAAATTTCCTAAGTTGTTATCAGCACGAGATAGCGAATATACTTCCTCCTATCCCAACAGAAGCAGCATGTAGCATAGTTAAGAAAGTTCTGGGAAATTCAGATGGCCAACAGACACATGAAAAGATGCTCCACATCGCTAGTCATCAGAGAAATGCAAATTAAAACTACAACGAGATATCACCTCACACCAGTAGGATCACCACCATCCAAAGGACAAACAACAACAAATGCTGGCAAGGATGTGGAGAAAGGGGAACCCTCCTACACTGCTGGTGGGAATGTAAATTAGTTCAACCACTGTGGAAAGCAGTATGGAGGTTCCTCAAAAAGCTCAAAATAGAAATACCATTTGACCCAGGAATTCCACTCCTAGGAATTTACCCTAAGAATGCGGCAGCCCAGTTTGAAAAAGACAGATGTACCCCTGTGTTTATTGCATCACTATTTACAATAGCCAAGAAATGGAAGCAACCTAAGTGTCCATCAGTAGATGAACGGATAAAGAAGATGTGGTACATATACACAGTGGAATACTATTCAGCCATAAGAAGAAAACGAATCCTACCATTTGCAACAACATGGATGGAGCTAGAGGGTATTATGCTCAGTGAAATAAGCCAGGCGCAGAAAGACAAGTCCCAAATGATTTCACTCATATGTGGAGTATAAGAATGAAGAAAAACTGAAGGAACAAGACAGGAGCAGACTCACAGAACCCAAGAATGGACTAACAGTTACCAAAGGGAAAGGAATTAGGGAGGATGGGTGGGAAGTGAGGGATAAGGGCGGAGAAAAAGAAAGGGCGCACTACATTTAGCATGTATAATATAGAGGGGGGGCACGGGGAGGGCTGTGCAACACAGAGAAGACAAGTAGTGACTCTACAGCATCTTACTATGCTGATGGACAGTGACTGTAATGGGGTGTGGTGGGGGGCACTTGGTGAAGGGGGGAGCCTAGTAAACATAATGTTCTTCATGTAATTATAGATTAATGATAACAAAATTTAAAAAAAGAAGAAGAAGAAAGTTCTGGAGCCAACTCTCACTTACCAGCTACTAATCTTGAATAAGCTGCTTCAGCCTCTCTGCCCTCCCTTATTGATAAGCAGCCAGAATAACTGTATCCACCTTATTGACAGTTCAGAGGCACAAAAGAGTTACTATGTAACTTATAACAGTCCCTAGTACACAGTAAGCATTAGCTATTGACATGCGGGCGAAAAACAGCTTGAGAGGTGAATAGACATCTCCACAGCAACACAGCCAGCCCCTCAGCAGCCAGGCTGAGACCTGAAGCCAGGTATCCCAAGCCCCTGTGCTGTGCACATGGTCTGAGTGACTATGCACACTCTCCGAGTCCCTTCCCTGGCGGCAGGCCCTTTTTGCAGCAAAGCACTATGAACAGTTGGCTGAGGGGGCAGCAAGTCAGGTCAGACCTTGGCCCTGGCCCTGGCCCTGGTGAGGGTTGGAGAACCCCTCAGCCCCTGCAGGAAGGGTGTCAGAAAAGCATGTAAGCACAGGCAAGGGCAGGCTGGGCTCCCTGGGAGGGGGGTCTTCTGGATCACATTTCATTGTCAGAGCGGGTCCAAGGATGGAGGCAGCCACTGTTTTCAGCCCTGGTTAGGAAGTCACCGGGAGGGCAGAACTGTTTTGAAATACAATACAGTATTAGAGCAAAAAGGTGGGTGGGAGTGAATCTCTACTGCATGGGCTGCTTAAATTTAAGCTGGAGCCTTACCACCTTGGACAAGCAAAAGCCACCAGCTCCCCTAGAACAAAGACCCATTGCCCTTTTTCTCCAAGTCTGTGGCTCCTGTCCCACATCTGGTAAGGAGAAACCGTAAATGGTGCAGTGAATCAGTGGAAACGAGGAACAGAAACAAGAAAAGGCAGTGGCGTTTGAAATTTGCCTTTGAATGAGCAACAGCCTAGGAAAATTGGTTGCAAAGAGCCTCCAGGTGTGCTGGTAGCTTTCTGATGACTCCTCACCTCCAGGTATAGCTCTTTGGAAAACATCAAAGGTGGTTACTGGGTGTGGTTTCTCCCAAAAGGTCAATGAAGAGTGGCAGGGTAGGCCAGCCCAAAACATGCCTCTTCGTCATATGGATTATTCCAAGCTGATTATTTTGAGAAACAGCAAGCACAGGAGAAGCTTGGAAAACAGTCTTAGCTATCTTTTTTAAGGGAAATTGACATTTATAAAGGAAATCTCCATTTGTAAGGGTGTCTCCCTCTCTGTACCAGGAAGAAAAGTATACCCCTAAGTCCTGAGAATCTTATTAATGAAGAGACACTCATGTAAATCTGCATAATAAACCTTACTCCTGTTTACCTCCCCGTTACCAGCCTCCCCAACACCTTTCTGTCTACTGTGTTAAGTTGAAGATGGTACTGAAGTCTGAAATCAAAGCCTCCTCTTTGAGTTACTCATTTTTCTTGGTGATGTCCCATGAAAACATGAGGTATACATGTTTATAAACTTGTTTGTCTTCCCTTGTTAATGTGTCTCTTGTTACAGAGTTCTCAGCAGAGAACCTAGAAGGGTACAGGGAAAATTATCCTTCTGTCCCCCACATCACTGTGATCTAAAACTGACCCCTACCAGCTTGTAGGGCTGGCATCCCCTCAGTTGACTTGCCTTTCCTCTGAGCCTTATCACTTCTAGAAAGAGGAGTCTGGGTGAAGGCATAAGACCAGATACCCACAGATAACAACTCAGTGAAAACTGCATCTGACCTCTAGGGTTAGCACCAGAAAAATGTTAATGAGGGCCCATCTTTGCAGCTGGCTCACCTGTTGTTGAGCTCTGCCGGCTCCCCAACTCCAGGACCCTCACCTTCCAAGAGAAGTCTAAGACCTTCAAATCATGTGAGTCCAGCAAAGCTTCGCACTTGCCCACCCGACTCCACACTGAAATCTACTTTCGCTGCTCATCTCCCCATCAAAACCCAGTTGCCGGAGGCACATCCCTTTAATCAGACTGCTCTGACCACACACCCTCCAGTGCAAGGCAGCAAGTCAGCCCACAGTTCTGCTCATCACTTTTTCCTTCCTGTGATGGGTGTGCTTGTCTCTGATAGAATCCGGATGTGAGCACCGCCTTTTGAATAAGTCCACCTACCAGCACCGAGAGACCTGGGTGTCATATTACCTAGGCTACCAGCATTCTCCAGAGGACACATCAGCAGGCCACAAGCTCACCTTCCCCCTGACCCCTCCCCTCAAAGAGCCCGCCAAGAACCCTGGCCATAAAAAGCCTCTTGACTTGTTAGAGACCCCTTTTCCTTTGTTCTGCTGGCTGAAATAGGGGGGACCCTCTCAGGTTTGGCAATAAACCTGCTTGGACTGTTGAGTTCACATCCCCTCTTTTTCTTTCATCTATTCCCTCTATCCCTTTCAGTCTCCAAGACAGATTTGTATTTCAGTGGCTCTGAAACTTTATTAGACACAACCATCACCTGCGGTATTTGTTACAATACAGAGTCTGGGTGGGTTCAGAAGTCTGTAGTCTTGATAGGCTCCCAGGTGACCGTGAAGGTGGTGAACCTTGAACCCTGAGAAACTGTATCCTAACTGAGATTTCAGACAGGGGTGGAAAATACTTGAGAAAGGAGAAGCTCATAGTAACCTCCTTGGAGCAAGTGAAGGTTCCTGTGGCCAGGATTCTCGTCTGGCCCTGGTCCACATGCTCATTACACACATGTGGGCAATACATTGTTACTGACTCTATATAAAGAGCCCCGCCCAGTGCTCTGGGCTGCTGCACGGCTGCAGGGCTGCGCAGCAGCAGGAGAGCAGAGACTGGAGTGGTGGCAGCGCTGAGGACATAGACTGAGACAGCTGCCAGGGGCAGGGGGGCCCAGAGGCAGAGACCGGGCTTGCTGCATGCAGACTCGCTCTGAGTGGACAGGATTTAGTGACTGGCCTACCACTGGGGAAGTAACGCTCCATTGTCATTTTTTCAGTCTCATTGAATCTAGAGTGAACTTGTTCAGAGCTGAAACCCATTGGCAAGAAACCTCCTGATCCTTAATCATCCCATCAACACAGAAGGGACAAAGCATGGGGAGGAACGGGACCGCCACAAGGCTCTCATTTCCCAGAACACCCTCCTTGTGGTTCCCCGCTGTGCTTCCCACCCGGGCTCCACTCCTGTGCGCGTCCTCCAAAGTCCTTCGGAATCCCAGAGGCGGGGAACCGCCCACCTCCTGTGACAGCCCGGAATCTCTCATGGGGCAGCCACACCCTTTGTGTTTGGCTTCTCTGCCACCTTCCTTTCCTCAGCTGACTTGAACCATTCTCGGTTTAACCTTGCCTCTCGGGTTCTCAGGGTCAGTGTGCATCACTAATCACACCTGGGGTGGGGTGAGGCGCAGATTTTGTAAGACAGGCTCTTAGGCTTCTTGGCTAGAGGCTCTGGTTCAATAGCTGGAATGGGATGGAGAAGTCTACTTTTTAAACAACACAACTGATTCTGCTGTGCACTGAAGTTTGAGAAAGCCTAAGAAACAGCTTCACCACCATCTTTACGAGGTGCTTGCTTCCTGCACAGATCAGGTGGCGCAGGAGATGAGCCTGGGCCCAGAAGGTCCCAAATCACCGGGCACTCTGGCCAGCGGCGCTCAGATCAACGGTTTCATGTCATTTCTACAATAATCACTTGGGGTGGGGATCATTACCCATTTTGCAGATGAGCAAGTTCTGTGCTTTTTGGACCATACTGCTGCTCCTTGCAGCTCTAAAACTATGTAGTTCAGTGACAGGAAGCCAAAACGACCGGCTTGAGCTTTATGTCGTCACCAGGTGACCTTGGGTAGGCTCTCTTCCATTCCTGGCCTCCAGCCTCCACAGGAGGGTAATAAAGCCGCCCCTATCACCTCAGGGGGCTTCTACCAGGGCTACCCAGAATCAAGTTAATTACAGGGGCTTAACCTTGCTTTAAGGTGGGTTTGATTATGGCTGTCATCTTTGTTCACCCAAACTCAGTCTTCAGACTTCATTGCTTATGTTGCAGAATCAAATCATGCAGTCTCAATTAAAACAAGAAAGAAAAAGGCCCTCAGGAGAATCCATCATTGCATTTAACTGGGAGGGACATAGACAGAATGCCTGAGAATGGGTTAATGCAGTAGGGTGGGTATGAGGACACTGTAAAGCTGCTGAAAATGCCCATGGGCCAGTGAATGGCAGTAAGAATGAAGGCCGTTGCATCAGAGGGCTGAAGTATACGCGGTTTATGGGCAGCTCCCACTTTAGAATAACCACAGCTGCTATTAAGACCCTCAAACGCGCCAACAGTGGTTCTGAACTTTGCATAATGACTGAACTCTGCCTTATCATCAGAGGGGAAGAAAACAGTCTGGAAACCAAAGGGGCTGAAATTTCAGCTGCTGCCAGGCGTCCTGGAGCTCCATCACACTCCCAGAATAGCGCGGTTAGGTTCCCGGCAGCCTCCGGCTGCACCGCAGCTGGGCTTCCGGAGAGCGAGACAGTCAGGCCCCAAGCAGCGCCGGGAACAGCTGGGACTGGACACCACCCTGAAGCCAGCTGGCTAGCCCTGCCCTGCTGGAGGCGCCATCTCTGGTGAGTGTGGGCATGTCTGGCTCTCCCGCAACACCCTGGCTCTCCCCACATTGTCTTGGGTTCCTGGCTGAGGTCGAGAGTCAGGGTAACTTCAAATCCCAGGGGAAGGGTCAGGGGCAGCAGCTGAGCCTTTTGAATACAGCTGTGAACCAAGTTGGCTGGTGAGGCTGGTGAAGGGCAGGCTGTAGTGTGTGCAGAGAGGATGTGACTGTAGGGGCCAGTGGCCACCAAGAGAACAGGTGGGAGAAGGAAGAAGGGTCAGAGAGGGAGAACACAGCCCTGCCACGGGCCAGGCTACTGCCCGGCACAGTGCTGACCTGAGGCTGGCTTCTGAAGGTGAAGGGACAGTTGGGAGAAGGGAGGTTGCCAGTTTGTCACTAGCTTTGCTCTGTTGCCAATATTCTTCTCTGGCGCAGCTTGTGCAGATCCTTCATCTAGTTACCCCTCACAAATATTCCCTGAGGCCCTACTATGGGCAAGGCACTAGGGAACACAAAGTTCCCTAGGATCAGGCAGACATCTTTCCCTCAAAGAGCCTATATCCAGTTGGGGATGTAAGACATGTGCATAAACAACATTAAAAAGGCAGAAAAAGTAAAAGCTACACACACAAAAGAGAAAAGCACAGCACACTGAACTGCAAGGCCAGTGGAATTAAAAACAATGGGTTCTAAGCCACGGCGAGTCACTTAGCCTTTAGGAACCTCAGTTTTAAATTGATAAAACAGAGGTACAAATACTGCCTTATTCAACTCCAGGGCTGTAAAGATCATACGAAAGACACTTTGAAACTGTTTCGTGCTATACAGAGGCAAGTGGTTATGAGTATTATCAGACTAGCCAGAGTTTCTCTGAACTTCTTGTTCTGGGATTCTGGGAGTCTGAGGAAGCCAGGGACCTGGGTGCAGGGTTCATGACAGCAGCAAGGCCGGAGCTAGCCGCCGAGGCCTCCCTGGGGTGAGGTCAGGGAATGTCCCACATGGATGGGGGTCTGCAGGATGACTGTCGGAGGCACTGGGGAATGGAAGGAAGATTGCAAGTGAGGATAATCAGTCCAGGGGCATGTAACCACTGGGGTGAAGTAGAGGGCACAGCTGCCTCTGAAATAGTCTCAAATCCGGGTGAGTTGTTTCCTGAAGGTAAGGGAGACTAAAAGTAACACTTTGAACACTTTTCTTTCAATGGTGTGGGTGGGCTGAGGGGCCTGAATCTTTGGACTCTTGGCTTTGACCTTGGTTCCTAGATTCACTCAGTCTACTGATGGATACCCTTGAGACCTCAGTAGCTCAGAAAAGCCAATTCTCTCCTTCTACGGGGAGTTGCTTAGTAGCCACTGAGTCAAGGACCCAGAGGGGAATAGGGAGAAGATTTTGTGGCGACTATGGATGGGCTCAGCCTCAGGTGACATTCCAGCAGGCTCTGCTCAAGGCCCACTTCCGGGTACATTTCCTGAGAGATCACCCATGGGCAGCCAGTTGTAGTAAATGACCTGCTTCTTAAGGGGCCACCTTGGAATCTGGGTCCTTTCAGAAAACTAGGGGGTACCTTCTGTTCCAAGCAGGCAGTCCCATGAGCTTAAGAGAAAAGGAGACTTGGCCAGACACTGCAGCCTGGACAGTAACCAGTTAATACAGACCCTGGGAGCAAGGAGAGGTCAATTGCAAAATCTGTTTACCAGCCAGTTGTGGGGCACCCAGCCACCTAGCACAGGATTCCAGACACCTACCTGTCAGGGAGCCAAAAGCCCCACCCTCAGCTTGGTGAGGAACTATTCTCGCTCCACTGGTGCCAGGCCACAAGACCGGGGACACTCAACCCCCTAGGAAGGGGGAGCAGGCCTCCCACTCCCCAGAGGAGGAAATAGTTCCTGTAAGAGATTCTGAAATCTGAAACTGCAGTCCAGGACTCCTGCTACCCAGGCAAAAGGGAAGTCCCTCTAGGGAACATAGCTGACTTCCAGCATTCCAGGGTAGGCCCCTTTAGTGCCCCCCGCCAGGTTGCTGAGGCTCCCTACCCTGGATTCTGAATGCAGGGCATCCTGGCTGAGGGGAGATGGACTTCCCCAACAGAAGGAAGGCCTGATGCCAGGGGGCACGGCAGGCACGACACTGTCTGCAAGGCCTTTGTGAGGGGGAGCAGCAGCAGTGGGCTACCCTCCAGGGGCTGTTTCTCAACTCTTGCTGCTACTGTTAGGAGCACTGAATAATGGATCTATCACATGACAGGCTCTGTGCCACATGCCAGGGACAACAAGATGACTGAGACATGTCCCTACCTTTGAGAAGGGCACGGTCTAATTGGGGAGACAATAGTTTAGAAGGCTGATTCAGATGCACTGGGGTAAATGATAAATAAACGCATACTAAGCTGTGGGTACACAGGGCAGGCGGCTCACACAGGTCCTTCCTTGGAAGAGGAGGGACATTGGAGCTGAGTTTTGAGGCAGGGCAGATGTTTGAAAAATGCTGGTCAGAGAAAGGGGTGTGGGAGGGACAGGATGGTGCAGGTAGGAGAAGCCCAGGGGAAGGCCCAGAACACGGCTCCATGAGGCTATTCTGATGAACAAAGCAGCTTCCGCAAGGGTTTGGGTTAAAAACTGTTAGGCCCCTTTAGCCGACAGAACTGAGGTTCAGAGGGGACAACCAGGAAAGGAGAGGCTGGCCACCTGTAACTGACCGGCCTGTGTGAGGAACATTCCAGACACAGCTTCATCTGGATGTTGCAGCAAGATGTAGGGAGGCAACTGGGGCTCAGAGAGATGAAGTGACTTGCCCGAGTCACACTGCTGGTGGATGGCAGAACAGCTCCCCACCCCACGTACAGCTCAAAAGGGGCGCTCCAGTGGATAAAGGCAGGTTCACAGGCCGGCAGGAACTCAAGCCCCACATCAGGGGAGGGAAGTATTCAGGCAATCCAGTAATCCAAGGCCCATGTGGCACCACTTCTCAAAATGTTACTTTTTGGTGAAAATGGGAGTTTGTAAAGGCTTAGATGCCTATAGGTCATTAAATTGGTTGGAGGGCATTTGGGACACAGTTAAGCCTTTTAGCTGGAGTCTTGGAAGGCAGCAGGACCTCCCAGAGCTTCCCCTCTAGCCTTTGCAGAGCTGTGTCCAGTGGCACCCTCCCTATCTGACTCTTGGGGAAGGGGGGGCTCTCATGTTCTCCACCCCATCTCCCCTCCCCTGACAAAGCACAGGTAGAGGGTGGGGGTTACTAAAGCGGAGGGCACCAGGGATCTTGGAGACCCAGAGGCCCAAGTCTTCTGCCCTGAGGGCCTGGCTTTGTTTTGAAGTCAGACCCTGTTCGGAAGGGGCAAACTGTTCTCAAAACTGCCCCGCATTTCCACGGCTGTCTGCCATTCAAGACTGGCTGAGGGCAGAGTTCAGCTGTCTCAGTGTCCTGGTCTCATTCTAAACAACTCCCAGTCGGTGGCCAGGCACCAGACACCCCAACCTTACCCCAGCCTGGGCAGGGAGTGAGGCCTCCGGAGGACGAAGGGGTTGCGGAAGCTTGAAAGCAAATTAAGCCAATGGCCTGGAACCCCCAACACATCTCCCAGACTACACCTCCTACACCCTTTCCCTCTCAGAATTGGCTTTTCACATATGCTAATAAGCCACCCCTCCCAGCAAACTGAATTCTGCATTAGTTGCTTTGTGAATGAAAATGCTCTTCGGAGGTCGCAGTGACTTAACCCTCTCCCCGAGGCGTGACTGGCTGCCTGCCTTTCCACGGTGGACACCCAATTGCCTGGACCTTACAAACGTCTGGACACCCTCACGAGCGGTCCCCGGACACGTAGGGTCGAGGGAGTTGGGGGAAGGAGGCAAAAGTAAGTCACAGCTTTGCAGCAGAAACGCGCTCTTTTCTCTTCGTATTTTAAAGAATTACAAGAATTCCGTCTTCGACCACATTTTCCAGATCAGCCAGCAAGGACAGGGTACAGAGAGGGATACAGGGTTCTAGAAATCGAGGGCCCCACCACCAGCCCCTGCCGCTGAGCAAACATTCCCCTCTCCTGGAGTCGGAAAAGCCGGTGTGCGGGGGGAGCAGCCGGCCTGAGGTTTATCGCTCCGGCAGCTCCTGGTGATTCATTGAGTTTGACTCCCGGTTGTCAAGATCGAGGCCCGCAAACAAACAGCCCCCGAGGTATCCCTCCCTTGCCCTGCGCCTCCCACCACCCTGCCACCCCCCAGCCCTGGACCAGCTGCCTCTCTCCTCCAGGTCTCCCTTCGCGGGGGGTCGGGGCTGAGCAAACATGCCCCGCCGCCCGCCCTGCCACCGGCTGGCTCCGGCCGCGCACTGCTGGCGATTCCCCAGGCAACTCGGCGTCACGAGAGCCAGCACCCCGGAGACCCGGCGCCCTACCCTCCCTCCACGTCCCCTGGGCCCCGGCCAGGCCCAACAACCTCTCTCTTGGTGCACTGCGGCCCCTCTGGGCCTCCCGCGCTTGCTAACTAGGCCCCGCCGGGCGCCCCCGGACCGCGCAGCCCACGTCCCGCAAGCCCGCAGCCCCAGGGGAGGACGGCCAGAAAATCTCGTTTACAGGGCCGGAGAGATCCCAGCCTGCACTCGCTCCCCATTTCTGCGGTTCCCTCTCTGCCGATTCCAGGCGGGGGGAGGGGAAAGGGTGGCAACCCGCTGACCCGCCGGGGCAGAGAGTGCCGGCGGGGGCGCAGAGTTGGGAGGGTACCCGAACTCGGGGAAAAGTCCCGGGGCGGCGGGAGCTGCAGGACTCTTGAGTCAAGGCCGACGCGTCCCGGAGCGCACAGCCCGCGAGGGCCGGGTTAGACACCGTGCTTCGGGGAGCGTAACTGAAGGCTAATTAGGACAAGTCGGAACCGAGAACGGGGACGCGGGGAGGGGAGCGCGCTCAGAGTTGGACATTGTCTCTTGCGGTCTCAGGAAACCCAAGCGCGGGGTGGGCGGTCCCAGGGTGACATCTGCCCACCGTCCCGAGGGGTTCCGGGCTCGGCCCTCGGCGTTAGGGGGGCGCGCGGGTGCATTCCCACGCACCTTTGGGGACTCGGGTGCCGGCAGAGGACCGCGGGTGCAAGAGGCGGACACCGTGTGTGGTATGTCCACGTGTGCAAACTCGGGGAGGGAGGGGGCGCAGAAATCGTGACAAAGACGGACTTTGTATCTGAGTATGCGCTTCGCTCCAGCCCGGAGCAGCCAACTGCCGCTGTGTGTGCCTCACGCGAGAGCCAGGACGAAGGTGACAAAGGCTAGGTGTCGGGCACGGAGAGTCGCACCGAGGTGGCCCCGCGCGTCGCTGTGTGTGCGCGCGCCAGGACATGAGGGGAGGGAGAGGCCGCCCGCGAGGTGTGCTGGGCTGCACCCCAAACTGTTTTCCGGAGGGAAAGCCGAGTCCGGAAAGTGAGCGCGCGTGAGTGTGCGCGCGCCCGGGTGTGGGGGGCGTGGCAGTAAACAGCAACACAACCCACACGCCCGCCTCCCCAGGAACTCCCCCCACCCTCCCGGAACGGCTAGTGCGACTCGCTGGAACCTGGAGGTGAGTCGGAGGGGGAGGGCCGGCGGGCTTTGTTGCTCTGCTCGCGATTGCACCTACCTGGAGCTCCGCGGGCGCCCGATTAGCGCCTGAATGGAGGTGATGTCACGGTGATGCGGGCGCCGGCCCCGCCCCGCCCAGAGAAAGGAGCCGAGCCCCGGAGAGGCCGGCGCGAGAACCAGCTCCCGGGTCTCGGGGAGGCGCAGGCCCTGCGCCCCAATCCCCCGACCGGGCCCCGCCCCCGCGCGCTGTGCCGAGTCGCTCCCACCCCGCCCCCGCCCCGCCTGGGGCTGGAGGTGGCCCCAGACGCTGCGCCGGAGCCCGGCCGGCGGCGCGTCCCAGGTAAGCGCAGCTGCCTTCCCGCCCCGCCCTCCGCTCGGCCGCCGGGGAGAGTTGGGTCGGGCTAGCGGGGAGAACTGGGGGCCGGAGGACGCCCGGCCAACTCCGCTCGGTCCAGAAACTTTCCAAATCGGAGCCCGCTGGAGACGGGGGGGGTGGGGGGAAGCCCGGCGATATGGCCCGGGTAGGAGCGGGGGAGAGGGAGCTGGTAGAATTCCACCATCAGGGTCTCCGCGGGGGACTTCCTCCACCCACCCACGCTGCCTCCGGCGTACACCCCAAGACTGGGATAGGAGTGAGGAGGGCAGGTCTCAGAATCTTCCTGCGGGAAGTTTGGAATTTCAGTCAAAGAACCTATACTGGCAGCCTGGCTTCTAGATCCCTCCCCTCCCCTCCCCCGACTCCCGTAGCCCCAGGGCTGTTTGCAGTGTCGAGGTGGAGGAATCGACTCACCAGCAAATCCTTAAGCCGCAGTTTTACACCCAGGAAACTCAGTCATTTGAAAACGCTACGATCTTGATCCTGAAGCACAGGCCCAGAATATGTTGAAATAGGGTTTTGTGCTCTCGGAGGTCTCCCCCACCAGCCTTCTTCCTTCGTATGTGGCTTGGGAAGGGGGTGGTGTTTGGGAGGTGGGCTTATTCTAGAGCAGACTTTTCAGCTGAGGACTTCTAAGTTTCAGAGTAGTCTGGGAATTTTGGCCCAAATGCCCCTTCTTTGTGGAGATCTGGGCTGGGGTGCCAGGAAGTCCCCCAGTCCCCCCAGCCTTGCTACTGAGGTAGTTCCTGACAGGCACAGAATCTGGAGTTACTCTTAATACTTATTACTAGTTGACTTAAAGGCCAGAGCCCCCTGGAAAGAGAAGTAATATGATAGGGCCTGGCCAGGGGCAAGGGAGAGGAGGAGGTAGATGGGACGGGGAGAGGGCCATCCATGCATCTCCTGTTTTGGGGGGCGGTGCTCTGTGGCATCTCCGGTACGTTTAGGTGCCTCCCGCCCCCCAAGAGGGGACTCTCAAGGGTGGTGGCCCCCTTGAACATGGCACCTGGTTATGGGTCTATATCTTACTCTATCGTTGAGCCTGGGAGACAGACCACTAGTGGCAGTGTGAAGCCGTGGTACTGTTCTCAGGATGGTATGCTATGTTCTGGGGTTCTCAGGCTCCTGTCTGGATGGTGGGGGGTGAGGAAGGGCTTTGCCCTGGCCGGCTGCCACATCCTCGCTGGCTGAAGCCAGTCATGGCTAGCTGGGTCTCTGAGCCCACCGTGCTCCCCCTAGAGAGGGACAGAGGGAGGAGGGCTTCTGGAACTGGATTGGGCTGGCCCAGACCAGAGCTGGGGTGGGGGCTATCGCTGAGCCTGGGGAAAGGCTGATCTCGGATGTGATTAAAAATGTTAGTATGACCGATTCCAGGGAGGTGTAGCAAAAGGGTCCCTTGGTACAGAAAATAATCTGAGACTGGCCTGAGCCACGGCCATTGTGTGGGGAAACTCAGGGACAGGAGATACCCCTCCTTGGTTCCACTGAGAACTTCAAAGCAGAAGATGTGGTTCTACAGTGAAGAGGGCAGGCCTGGCATCAGGGAGAAGTGGGCACAGTCGGGTCAGTGAATGGTTTTCAGATGTCTGCCGATTCAGGCATGGCCCTACGTGTTGCAGGGGTGCTGAGATAACACTAACATGTCTCATCACTACCCTCAAGGACCTTTGTCTGGTAAAGTGACAGGTACACACATGACTTTAAAGATCAAGCCTCAGAAGACTCAGCCTGGAAGGGTGGGCTCTAGGGACCCACAGGAGGGAGAGTCCTTAGGCAGAGCAGGATCCATTTCATCAAAGGCCTTTCCCCTTTCACCACCATCCAAATAGGTGACAACAGCTGACTGGCTGAATCTGCTCTCCTGGAGGTCAAAGGGTCCGTACGGAACTCTTCCGAGTTATTTTTTTTTTAAGTCTTCTGCTGGCCTTGAAGTGTCCTGTCCTAGGCAGTAGCCAAAAGCCAGACCCAACTGGCCCATTTCTCCACCTGAGTAGGAGTCACACTGTCCATCCCCCAGCTCACCCTTCCTTTTTCGGGGGAATGGGAGAAATGAGACATTTCAGGGTGGGGATGGTTGTCTCATCTGGGGCTGGTAAGTTGCAGGGCAGCAGGGCAGCTGGTCAGCACAGGTGCCTGGGTGGGGGAGGAGGGGCAAGTCCAGATTCCTGTTGCCCTGGGAAGGTCCCACTCTGGTGGAGCTGACAGAGGGTAGACTGTAAGAGATTTTGTCTTGGAAAGGATTTCTCAGATCTGAACATCATGACTCTTTGGCCTCGATCTTTAAACCAGGATGAATGTGTCTTCAACAGATCAATTGCCTGTGCTTTTTCCAGACTCAGATCTTAATGCATCATCCTGGTTATGCCCTCCTCATGCAAGAAACGGCCTTCAGTGGCTCCCTATGCCTTTAGAAAAATGCCCCAAACTGTTCCCTATAGCATTTCTAATCTCTTGCCTGCCAGCTGCAATTTCTCTTTACAAATCTCAGTCCATACTTGGTGAATTTGATGAAATACTGAACAAAATGCAGTTGAAAAGTCTCCATTCTGTCTTTTCTGACCCGTTCAGCAGGAAGAGCTGCCTCCTATTAGATTCTAAATCTCTCCTATTAGATTCTAAATGCCATCAAATCAGGGACTGTTGGTCATCCTTGTGTTTTCCAGACCTCTTGAGAACAATAGGCCCTGCTCCCCCCACCCCCACTCCCCAGGTGCTCAGTAAATGTTTACTGATTTGGAGGTATTCCCCGTTCTAAACCAGGACCTGGAAAAGGGAGAGGGAGTGAGGTGCTTCGGGATGTGCAGATGCCTGAAGCCTAAGTCAGGGTGGTCATTCTCAGGATTCAGTCCAACCTACAACTTCACCCCAAGTTCTGGCTGCTTTGCTATGCACCAAAAATGCTCAAGATGGGGTTGAGCACTTTGGATCCCATACATATTCTCTGTAAATCATCTCCCCTGAGTGGTTCAGTATTCCTCTTTACCCATTAATCCTCCCCAACTTTTTCTCTTTCCAGCACTTGTAAATACAGTTTGTGCTTTATTGATTTATGATTAGACACAGCCCCCTACAAAAGCTTTAAGACACATAGAGGAAAGCTCTTTCGCACTGGAGTCAGGAGAAACTGTCTCTGTTGCAGTATGGTTATTTAGGAAATTGATGGTAATTCAAGTAAGGATGTTTGAATTTTAAGAGTTAATGGTAGGTGGTGTTTCAGGGGGAAAGAAAGCTTAATTGAAAAATGAGGTATCTGAGAAGGCTGAAATATCTAAAATATTTTCAGTGGACACGGAGGATACGGTAAAGGACTGAAAATTGATGACCTGCCAGTTTCACTTACCAGTGAGTTTTATTTTCCCTGATTTAGTAGCTGTGCTCTGCCACTGATCAGTTATGGAGAGACGGTTTGTATTAACTGAGATTTAGGATTTTTGTTTGCTTTTTAGAAATTAAGTAACTAAAAATGGTGAAAATGGGAGTAGGTAAACTGCAAATCCATGCCATTCCCCTGCCAGCCACTAGTGGTCACTATCATCCCAGGAAAGCTTGGTTGCTGTCTTTCAAGAGAGCTCCTGGGCCCAAGAGGTGAGAGCGGAAGAGGCAGGGTTACAACTATTCCTTGATTTAAACGTGGAGTACCTGCATTTCATAGAATTTTGGAATTTATAACTTGGCTTTCTTAGAGCAATTAAATGTTTTGTTTTCCAAGTAAATGTAAAGTCTTTGGAACACAAAGTAATTTGCTCTTTAATTTCTCTTGACCTGACACACCCTTTACCTCCACTTCGTTCATGGAAAATCCAAATGATATTGAGAGCAGGGGGGTTTGGTTTTCTTTCGTGCTGATCTGCAGCATGTGGCGGGACCCACTGTCAGGACTGCTGGTTGAGTACATGGAGTAATAAGTTATCTTCCTAGTGCCAACTGAAGATACTCTTGGCCTTCTAGCAATACCGTGAAGTCTTCCATTATAAATGCCTTTGGGTTTTGCATTGCCCTTGCCTGGTTCTTGCTTTTAAATGTTAATGCCTCATAGGAGAACTTTTGCATTAAGTCATTAACTCCCTAGCTGGGAAATTATTTTATCCTTGACTTCAGCAACTGAGCTAGACAAAGAACTTTGGATTCTGAAGAGAATTGGCACTAAAAGTGGGAGAATAAAGGGCAAAAAGGGCGGTGGTGTGGAGGAACCAGAAGGAAGTATTCATAAATAACTTTTCAACTGTGTCTTAATTTTTTCTGGCTGCAGGTTATGCCTGTCGCAGGTGCATATTAAATGCTTAAGTGAATGAGTGCACAGCCGACTGGCCATGGACTCAGGCATCAAGGGGGCGGAGTTGAGGGGCATAATATCTGGCTTATTGAACTCCGGAAGTACCAGGGCAGAGAGGACATGCTAAATGGGTGGCATGATTGGTTTTGACTTGCTCACACACCCCATCATCCTTGACCTCCAAAGCTGCGAGAGCTCAGGGAATATTTGGACCCAGGTTATAGTTGGGGGCAGGAGACCCCTGAAAATTTGGTGACAGTGCTTCCTTTTCCCTGACTGGGAACAGGGCCAAATGGGCTTAATCTCATCTGCTGCTCTGGTCAGTTGATAAGCCTCCCAGGAGTTCTGTGTTAAGGATTCTGAAGTCCAGAGGGACAGTCTCGTCATCAGCTTGGACTGTCCATCCTGGTTCAGGATGGAGGAAGCAGCACCTCAGAGGCTGGCTTCGGAGGACTCATTTTGCCCTTTCTCTCTCTGTCCCTAGGGACCCACCCGGAGCCTGGCCTGGGAGCCAGCATGGCCATCCACAAAGCCTTGCTGACGTGCCTAGGACTGCGCCTCCTCCTATTCCCAGGGGCGCAGGCCCAGGACCATGCCCATGCCCCACCTGGCTGTAGCCCGGACCTCAACCCCCTCTACTACAACCTGTGTGACCGCTCAGGGGTTTGGGGCATCATCTTGGAGGCAGTGGCTGGGGCCGGTGTTGTCACCACTTTCGTCCTCACCATCATCCTTGTGGCCAGCCTCCCCTTTGTGCAGGACACCAAGAAGCGGAGCCTTCTGGGGACTCAGGTGTTCTTCCTGCTGGGGACCCTGGGCCTCTTCTGCCTGGTCTTTGCCTGCGTGGTGAAGCCTGACTTTGCCACCTGTGCCTCGCGGCGGTTCCTCTTCGGGGTCCTGTTTGCCATCTGCTTCTCCTGCCTGGTAGCCCATGTCTTGGCCCTTAATTTCCTAGCCCGGAAGAACCATGGTCCCCGGGGTTGGGTCCTCTTCACCGTGGCTCTGCTGCTGACCCTTGTGGAGGTGATCATCAACACGGAGTGGCTGATCATTACGCTGGTCCGCGGAGGTGCTGAGGGTGGTCCTCCGGGTAACGACAGTGCTGGCTGGGCCCCGGCCTCGCCCTGTGCCATTGCCAACATGGACTTCGTCATGGCACTCATCTATGTCATGCTACTGCTGCTGGGGGCCTTCATGGGGGCCTGGTCTGCCCTTTGTGGCCGCTTCAGGCGCTGGCGTAAACACGGGGTCTTTGTGTTGCTCACCGCGGCCACCTCCATTGCCATCTGGGTGGTGTGGATCGTCATGTACACCTACGGTAACAAGCAGCATGAGAGTCCCACCTGGGATGACCCCACGCTGGCCATTGCCCTCGCCGCCAATGCCTGGGCCTTTGTCCTCTTCTATGTCATCCCTGAGGTCTCCCACGTGACCAAGCCCAGCCCAGAACAAAGCTACCAGGGGGACATCTACCCCACCCGGGGCGTGGGCTACGAGACCATCCTGAAAGAGCAGAAAGGCCAGAGCATGTTTGTGGAGAACAAGGCATTCTCCATGGATGAGCCAGCCTCAGGTAGGTGAGGGACACCCTCCCCAAGTCCCTGGCTTTTATTCCACATCATTTACTACAGGACAGGGAGCTGGTCTTCTGAGCAAAATGGAGTTTTATCTGTAGTTTTCTGCCTTTATGTCCCTAAATTCCTTATTTAAAAAATTTTTTTCCTGTACTCGTGAGTGTATTTTCACTGTGAGATTCCAAGCATTACAGATAACACAAAATTCTCCCCAACTATCTTCCCAATTCCACCCCATTCCTTCCTGTTCCCTCCCCAGAACTGACCCCTATTGACTATTTTAATCTCCACATGCCTCAGTTTCCTCTTCTGCAAAATTGGGAAAATAGCAACAGTTCCTGTTTTAGGATTCCAGGAGGATTGGCTAAATGCTTGGAAAGTGCTCTAGACGTATAAGCTGTTACCCGTGTGTGCGACTGTGATTCACTTCAGTCGTAGGTAATAGAATCCTTCCAAAACTTATTTTTCTATTAAGTACATATCCATAGTCGTGGGTTTCCTTCAAAAGTCCTTACAGTTAAAATGTCGTTCTTTTAAATAAAGCACAGTGCCACATTCCACCCTAAGCAGCACCCATGGTCCAGCCGCATGTCCCCTAGCTCCAGCCCGCGCTCTTTGTTAATGGGAGGGGGCTCTCCTGGGACTAGGGGCGCCTGCCAGCCAGCTGCACAGTCTTGGGGGTTAGGCTGAGGGTGCCCCGGAGTTGGAAGAGGCAAGGACCCTTGAAGCCTCTGCAGAGGGCCAGTACCTCTCTCGAGCAGCCTGGGAGGTAGGACGGGGCTGGCCATTCTCCAAGTGACCTGGCCAGAGGAGCTCCCAAAGGAAGGAGTATTTCTCTGTCATTTGGTAATTGTAAGGCCCCTAGCATTTATTGAGCACCTGCTGTGTGTCTTTCCTGGTGTGTCCTGTCACACGTGTCTCAAATGCCTTCTTAGCTGGCTGGTTGGCTTGCTTATCCGACATGATCTGGAAAGCTGGAGGTATGCTCCGCAAAGAGCCCTGCCGCCGACCCGAGACGGCTCTCAGCAAGATGTTTGGGGGCTTAAAACTTGTAACTGCCTAATTGCCAAGTGCCAGAGGTCAGAGGGAGAGGCAGGGGAAGTTCCAGAATCGGACAGAACCTCCTGCCTCTCTGTACAAGTACGTCCCCATAATCTCTGCTTTGGGGAAAGGGTGACTTGTCCTGCCAGTCCCTTGATCTTTGATCTGCTCCCTGGGGCCCGCTGAGTGGCACAGCGGGGCAGGTGGGAGGAACCCTGTGACCAGCGTTGGGAGGAGCTTGCCCCATCCCCGCACCAGCTCTCACCCTCTGCCTGTTTGTCAGGGCCAGACAGTTCTCAGCCTTTGTCCTCTGGACGCAAACACTCCGGGGGCTGTGAGGGTGTTTTCCTTTTATTTTTTCTTTCCTAAGTGAAAAAAATCAATCGAGTAAGCCCAGCACTTAGGAAGGCCTCTATGGTTGTGGTCCCTCAGAGCTGCGGGGCCGCCGGCCTGCAGGAGCCAGACATCCGCTTGCCTGCCCTCGCGGCGCACAGCCTGCTCTGGGGCCTCGGGGGTTGGCCAGCAGCCTTCCTCAGACACCCTGGGAGTGCCCAGCAGAGCAGAACAGGTCGGGAAGCCAACACACACAAGGCACAGGCAAGTATTCCTGGAGCCGAAAATAGTTCTGGGAACTTGCCAAGGGGACATAGGACAGGATGTGTGTTTAGTCCCCAGTGCACGGCTCTGGGTCGTGGGGTCCTGGGGCATCAGCACACAGTTCTGCCCCATGAAACATGAGGAGTCTTAGGCTGTGGGGCCTCAGCTGAGGTGCCCCAGGGCCTGGCAGCTGGCCATCCTGGAAGGCAGCCGAAGGCCCATGTGCCCCTCCTGGCCTCTGGCCCCAGAGGGCGGATGGGGATGTGAGGGTTGCTGACGGGAGCATTTTTTCTGAGCCGATGGTGGGGGCTTGTCCTGCCCTGCAGGGAAGCCCAAGGGGAAGGTGAGCAGCGTCATGCCCTGCGCATCCCAACAAAGGCAGGCTGGGCTCCGGAGGGCACCCCACGTATCCCTCACCCCCAAGCTGGCCACCCCTGGCTGGGCCCTCCCTGAGTTCGATGTCACCCCAAGGTCGGCCTAGCCCCCTTTTCTTCCTCTGCTCCCTGGGGAGCCTTGCTTGAGAGCAGGAAAGGGAGCTGAGAGCCCCTCCAACTGCTCTTGTGTCTCCTTCTCTTGCAGCTAAGAGACCGGTGTCACCATACAGTGGGTACAATGGGCAGCTGCTGACCAGTGTGTACCAGCCCACCGAGATGGCCCTAATGCACAAAGGCCCGGTGAGTGGGGTCCCGGGGTCCCCATGGCCCTCCTGAGACCACAGAGCCCAACCTGAGTGGGCCCGTGGAGAGGGCCGTGTGGCCAGGGCAGGGCGGGTGGCGGGGGCAGGGAGAAGGCAAGCTTCTCCGTCTGGGGCATCAGCTCCACGGAACCCAGAGCGCCGGCCCCTTAGTGCCCTTTCCCTGGAGTTGACATTCCCCTGCCTTCAGCTGCAGTGTCGTGGGACCTGCCCTGGGTCACTGTGGCATCACACAGTGGGGCTGCCTGCCTGCCGTGGGGAACATGGACTGGGCTCTCCTTGACCTGGTGGGAGCTGCTAGCCTTACCCTAAGGAGCTTAGGGAGGGACAGAGGAGGGTCTCAGCCAGGTAGGTGTCATTGTTGGTGACCCAAAGGGACAGGCCCAAATGGCAGGTCCGGGTTAAGTATTTACTTCTCGACCACAGTTGTCCCAAGAGGGCCTTGGCCCCCCTCCCCCCATTGGCAGGGAGCAGTTCCTGACCTCACGCCTCCCCTGGGTTCTGGAAACCAGATGCTCCATTAGCAAGGGGGGTGTGGGGGCAGGAACAGGAAGCTGGTGGGTTAGATTCTCACTCTCCATATATGTTCCTCCTCCCGGCTGGCAGTCAGTGTAGAAAGAGGTCAGTGACCCGACTTGGCAGGATGCTGGGAACAGGAAATGAGGGAGGTCAGTAGGGTGGCCCCCTCGCTGCCGTGACCTGGGAGCAGGGTGAAGGGACTGAATTTCCAGCCCCTTCTTCCTAAGCTTGAACCTGTGGCCAGGAGCCAGGATGGGCAAGGAGTCTCTGAACATGAGCCACCAGGCTGTGGACGGCCACAGAACCCTTTCCTCAGTAGCTCCCCATCCTTGCCACCCCTCACCCACTTGGTGTGCACTGAGTCCTTTCCTTGGGGGAGGATCCGAATTTTATTCAACACAGTGGTTCTCAAGTGTGGTCCCCAGACCCCCAGCACTCCATCACCTGGAAACTTGCTAAAAATGCAAATGGGGTGGGGCCAGTGGTGTTACGGATTGGATGGTTGGCATCTCTTCAGTGACATCACCTTGATAACTGGACATCTGCCAGAATGGGAGTAATCACCCACAGAAATCTGCAAAGACTACAGATTGGAGCTCCTTCTCTCCCACCCACCCCAGTTGTTCAACATTTATCAACCCACCACGGAGTGGGGCCCAGCCAGCTGTGGGCAGGACCTAACAAACAGTCCAGGTGACTCTGATGCTTACCCAGGTGTGAGGTCCACCAGCCCAGATGTTCAGAGCTACACAGGGAAGGGGTGTTGGAGATCCGCCAACAGGAGGGAGACCCCACCCCCACCCCAGTTCTGATTAGAGGGAAGGTGGCTTGGGCCCTTGGGGCTGCACGGGGTTGGTTGCAGGTCCTCCTGTAGGATAAGGCAGGTGGGGCCTGTTCAACGTCCCTCCAGCAGGGTTGCTGGGATGGGTGCCTCAAGACCCTCTTCACCCCATAGCCAAAATTACTAACCCATATAGGAACAGGATCACTGGAGCTCTATGCAGGTTCCAAGCAGAGAATTTGGGTTTTAAGTCTACAGATCAGACTCTTAGATCTAAGAAATGTGTGGGCACAGCCAGAGCCCACCCAGGAGCTTAACCAGTAGCTGTGATGCGGTGGTGTGTTGGGTGTTTTTTGGGGGACTCAGGCAGGAGGCTGGGAGCATCACCAGACAGGAAGAGCAACTCAGCGTGGTTCACCCTCCCCTGGGCTCCCAGGACCCCTAAGGAATTGGGAGCAGGAGGGGGCTTGAGAAGAGGATCTTTGGGAAAAGAGCGCTCATGCCGAGAAGCCCCAGGACCGTCAGAGGTGGGGTGCTCGTGCTCATGCCTAGAGGCCTGGCACTCCGTTTCCAGAAGTGGAGTCATCCATCCCAGGCTGCCACTGGGGCCTGGCTTGGGGGGCCGGGGAAGGGGGAGCAGCTGGCAGGCCGAGCCCCGTAGGAAGCAGGTGTGTGTGCATCCGCCCTGGCAGAACCTGGCTGTGAGACCGCCTGTTCTTCCTTCCAGTCCGAAGGAGCTTATGACGTCATCCTCCCACGGGCCACCGCCAACAGCCAGGTGATGGGCAGTGCCAACTCAACCCTGAGGGCCGAAGACATGTATGCAGCTCAGAGCCACCCGGCGGCCACACCGCCGAAAGACGGCAAGAACTCTCAGGTCTTTAGAAACCCCTACGTGTGGGACTGAGTCTGCAGCCTGGAGGAGGCGGGCAGGTGTCGGGAGGCCCCTTGGGACCTGTCCTGGGTGAGGGACTCCCCCACCCAGGAGCCCCGTGCTCTCCCGTCCCCCTCCTCCACCCCCTTGCTGGTTCAGGGTGACACTCAGAGACACAAAGGCCCTTCCTATCTGCCATTGTTTGGGTGGGTGTCCCAGGTGCCCTCCACCCACTCCTCAGTGTTTGTGGAGTCGAGGAGCCAACGCTGGCTTCATGCCAGGGTCTCCTGGCAGCTGTGCTCCAGTCAAATAGTGTTCTTCTCGGGGTGGCAGCCGGTCGGCACCTACGTTCTCTGGAGTCTTCGGAGGCATTCTGCAACCTTGAGAGAGTTGACAGGCACGTCTGTCCCGGGTCTTGCTCCTCTGTGAGGAACAAAGGTGCCTAATAAACACGGTCCTGTTTTATTAAGCCCTGCTCTGGGAATGTCCTTTCTGACCCGGGCTCTGAGCTGCTGCTGAGCCTCTCTGCTGTGGCCTGGGGAGGTCCCTCCCTCTCCTCCTCTCTTGAAACCCAGCTCATTTTGGAAGCTGCTGCCGCCTTTCCCTTGTGTGCAGGGTAAGTAGCTGACACCTCTACCCAGGGAGGGGCTCCTCGGCTGAGCTTCTGTGTCATGTGTGATCAGAATGAATTTCTGGGCCCGGCTCGGGTCTAGGGGACAGTCGTGAGTCTGGGGTTGTGCTGGATTGGGAAGCCAGGCAGCTTTCCTCCGGGACCCCGTCCACTTGCCCTATGTGGGGACACCCGGCAGTGTATTAAGGGAAGATGGACTGACTTCAGACTGTCTTGGGGTAAATGGTGGATAAGGTCCTTAGGGGATGAGGTGGAGGATCACTCTGCTCCATGCTATTAGGTCAAGTTGTGCACACGTGGAAGGGAACAGCTCTGAGGGGACAGTTGACAAAGTGGGTTTCCAAAGAGGGAAAGCCTTGGGCCAGTTCTGGTTGGTTTCATTCCTGTGTGGTCATTAAAATGCTCCGTCCTTTATGGCAAACAAAGCCTTTCCATAAAAACTCATTTTAAATATCATGGATGCTCAGAAAGGTGGAAGGGACCGTATTCTCTCCTCTTTCCAGAGTAAAAAATCCCAGAACCATACCATTTTAGGGTGAGACATGGTCTTAGGGGTAAGTTAGTGGTGTAGTTTTCCAAGCCCTTCTCATAGGAGACCAAATTGACCCAGAAAAGCCATGTAACTTCTAGAAGTGGCTACACCAAGATTGGCCAGGCTTTCTCAGAAGACACAAAGATCTTTTTCTCTGGCCCACTGTTTGGTGGCTACCAGGCTCCAGTGGCCTGGACTTGGAAGAGCAGCGGCGTCCTGACCCTTGGACACTGGCTCAAGGTTTTGTGAGGGGGCTGCCAAGCCTGCCCCTCCTAGGCTTGGGAATGTTTCTCCCCAACTAGCCAGAAGCTGTTTTTCTGATACAGGTTGTAGGGGGAAGAAAAGTTTCTGTTGAGAGAGAAAGGTTGCCAGAACTTAAAAATCGAACTTCTTCTTCAATGTTACATGGCACCAACCCCCCCCGCCCCCCCGAGGACTCTAAACAGTCTTTTCTCCAGTGACGACCGGTGCTTGAGCCCTGAGCAGTGGGGTCCCCTTTGACTCTTATTCTTTCTGGTTACTTTAGGCCCAGTCCCCGCAAAATAAAACGAGATGTTAGACGCCCTCTTCCCTGGACCGCACGTCATCCTGATGTCCTCACTCCTCTGTGTCCAGGCTGGGCAGGGCCCACCACCTTCCCCACCCTTGTCACTGGAGCTGGGAGGGACCAGAGGCCACTGGCCTGAAGCAATGGACTGAGTGGGGAGCCCTGTGAAAGCCCGAGGCACGTGGCTGGGGCTCTAAGGCCTCTCCCCTTGCAGCCCAGCTCAGCCCCTCCTGGTCCCCAAGCGACTGAGGCCACAAGGATCTGTCTGCAGACCCCCAGCCTGCCTCCATCCCCCTCTGATGCCCTCCCCGCAATCAGAGCCCATGTCCCGTGCTGTGGTTCTCCTCGTGGCCACCTTCAGATGCCTTCCTGGCCACCCTTGGTGTCCAGCATCAGCCGGTCCCACTCTGCACCTAGATGAGTCTCCTCCATGAGTCTTTGGAATCAAGCCATGGCCGAAGTTGGCTTTTGCCTTTCTCACCAGGGCCTCCTGCCACCACCTGGACCGCGGAAGGCCACTGAGCTGAGGCAGAGTCTGGGCCTCGGCCTGGGCAGACGCCGCTTGTCTTCATGGTCTGTGGATCCCAGATCTGAGCCCCTCTGGTGCTTCACTCACCTGCCCGTTTGCTCCTCGATCTCTTCACCACCTTCAGTGAATTGGGTCCCATCAAGACACAAGCTGGGGGTTGAGGTTTCATTCTCAGGGACCAGTTGAGAGTCCTGGACCACATGGATTAGGGTTCTAGACCTCTCCCCGGACTGAGATTTGTGGGACATGGATGCCCCTTAGACAAGTGGTATCTAGGACTGAAGATTGTGCCATTTCCTAATGTGCAGAAGTACAGGTTTCTACCTCACCTTGGTCACCCTGACATGCTCCAGGGGGTCCTGATGGACACCCAGGGAAGTGGGGGACATCCTTTGGACCTGCATGATGCTGGCACGACGGACAGATATGGTGGGAGTGAGATCACTGTAGCATTGTCTCTGGTTTTATCCTGTTTTGGGGTACCTGATACCTGGATCATTCAAGGTACCCTCCCTAGGTGTGCGCTGGGGCTACATACTCAGCCCAGCATCACTTCCAGGAGCTGAGGTGGGGGCCAGGGTGGAAGCCATGTCGGGGAGCTGGGCTGTGCCTGACATGGCCCTACATACAGTCCCACGGCTTTCCTTTGCCGCTGCCATCTTCCACTCCCAGAAGCCTGTGGCTTTGTCACTGGGATGTTTTTCCAGAGCTAAGTGGGGTGACCAGTCCCTACAGAGAGTAGGGCCGGGCCCACAAGTGTGCCGTCCCCCCATCATTCACAGCCATCGTTCTGGGTTGCTCAGTTCCATGAATGGAGTATTACCTCCCTCTGATGGGGGAGGTCTGCACCTCAGACTTCCCCATCTAGGTTAGTGGCCCCAAGATCCCCTTAGGGTGAATAAAGGCACTGTCTTTTCAAGGTGATGGTCTCGTGCCACAGAGAGCAGCCTGCAGTGGGTATGTGTGTGTGTAGCCCGAGTCCTCCCAAGATCTGTGAGTTGGGCCCTGGGCAGGGCTGGGTCCCTAAAAGATGGCAGGCCTGCGTCCCTAAAAGATGGCAGGCCTGCCTGGTTTCAGGAATACTCAACGGCCATGCTTAGGCCAGTTTGGCCAAGTGCAAAAGATAGATGTGTTTTGAGGAGGAAAGCAGTACCTTCTCAGAAGACATCCAGCTGCTTCACAAACAAGCCTCAAAAGGAAGAAAACAAGAAGAGGCTAGAACCTGCTGCAGGTGATGCCAGGTTAACACCCTGGTAAATCCCACACCCACTCCTGTAAAGTGTAGCCTGAAGCATAGAGGTCGAGACTTCCTAATGGCCCAGAATTAAATGACCTTATTCTAAGTGTAAGAGATTAAACTACCCCGAGTCTGTGTGTGCATTAATTTTCCTGGGATTTAGTACATATTTTTAACCTATTTCTTGCCTTCCTGACCAATGAAGGCTGATTCCAACTAACCTTGGTTGGGGATTGATTCTCTAGGGAGGAAATGAACCTCTAAAACAAGCGAACTCCAGGACCAGCATCCCTCCCCCACCTGCCCACACAGGCCGGGCATGGGTATGTAGCAGGGAGCCTTGCAGTCCTTGTATAGCCTGGCATGCTGGAGTGGGGGAGGCATGATTGAGGCAGGGGGCAGCGAAGGATCAGCAGTACCTCCCCTGGGTCTGGAGGACCTCCCAAGTGCCACACATGGCATCCCAGTTCCTACATGTGGTTTTCCTGCCCTTATCCAGGGCCCCTTACAGCTCATGCACGTAAAGTGACTTGCCCAGGGTCACACAGTAAGGGCTCGTCAGCCCTCTAACCCATTGTCACCAAGCCTAGCACTTTCTCGCCCCAGGAGAAGTGCTGAGGTCAGGCACAGGTGCAGGTGACCAGACTTGGCTGCCTGCTGCCTTTACTCCGGGCCCTCCCGGAAGCTGCAGCTGTGCTCCAGCAGCCACATGAATTATTTAGCATCTGCACCAGCTGGGTAATGCTCTGGCCACATCCTCCTCCGGCTCAGGGCTCAGAGATTTCTGACCTCCATCTCTTTGAAGAAGAGCTGCTGGTGGGCAGAGGTTAGGGCTGTAGGTCTCTCTGTGGGGTGTGGGTGACTGAAGTACACAAGTACCCTCAGGGAAGGAGGTGAGAACAAAGACTAACTGCCCTTGTAGTAGGAGGCATCTCTGCCACAGAGAGATGTGACCCAGGAATCAGATGGCCACGGGTTCAGATCCTGACTCCTTAACTAGCTTTGTGACCTTGGGCAGTCCTCTTGACCTAACCTCAGTTTCCTCATCTTTAAAATGGAAGTACTAACACCCTGAGTTCATATTTAGTGTTCCCCCTTCAAGGTCACTCCATGAAAGTCACAGCCAAGCCAGAGACCCAGGAGCTAGCTGGCTGGTTTCCTGCCCAAACACCTGGTCTCAGGGCCAGATCTCACTGTTTTCTGTCCTCTGGAGGGCCACATCTTTCTTTTCCTTGCAGTTCCTCACACACCTGGCCCCCAGGGTGGGTGGGAAGACAGGTATTGGAGGGAGATGCTAAGGAGAGGGACGAACCCTTGGCAGTGCCTGGACTGATGGGTTGACAAGGTGTAAAGAGGCCCTTGGAGCTGAGAAAGTCGAGAAGCCAGGTTGAAGAGGTGGGTTTGAACTGCTGTCAGTTGTCAGGAAATGTTCACTGAGCCTCTATTCTAGGGCACAGACAGGAGCAAAAACCGGTCCCCCGTCCTCCAGGGGCTGGCAAACTTAACTCCCCTGCCAGGTCAGACCCAAGGGCTGAAGTGGGCGCAGTGATTGTGGGCTCCCTCCCAGATCCATGTTGGCTTGAGGCAGGCAGATCGTGCGTCCACCAGGCATCTCTCAAGTGACATCCTTCCTGCCAACAGGGTTCCTCAGGTGGGACCTGGTCTTTCCTGCCCTTGGTTAGCTCCCCTGACTGCCTCGGTTTTCTCATTTGTAAGATGGACCCCGAGGCTCCAGCTTTGCCTAAACCCTGGAGTTGGGACCCCCAATAGTTGAGAATGGGCCCCAAACCACAGGGCTGCCCTGAGGATACGCCCAGCGACCTCGACTCGAGGTCTGGAGCAGAACTGGGCGCACGCAGGGCCTCCGCATCTGTGCCTGCTGCAGAAACTGGGGTCCTGGGAAGGGACCGAACTCCAGCCGGCTCTCCGATGACTCCCAGGTTTTTCGAGCCAGGCCTGGGAGGCGCCGGGTACTGGTTGCTCCGCGCCGAGCGTCCAGGTTCGTACAAACGACAGCTGTTCCTCCACTGTCTGACGGCACCGGAGCTCCCGCGGGCTCATCGGGGTTCGTCGGGTCCTTATCGAGCGTTTGAGCTGCGGCCCTGACCTGAGGGGGTGGCAGCTGAGACACCCAGAAAACACGACACTGTGCCCCGTGCCCCCAGGGGGCGAGAGGTTGGGGTGAGGGCGTGCCTCTGGCGCTCAGACGTAGCTCCCTAGCCAGGGCCCGCCCCCAGTCCCCACCCAACCCGAGGCCGCCTCCAGCCTCCCGCCCAAGCCCCGCCCCGACACGCCTGCAACTGGATCCCGCGCTCGGCTAGCCGGCCTGGACCGGCTGTCTCAGCGGCTCCCGTCCGGGCTCCCCGCCTCCTCCCTGGGTGGTTGGCGGCGTCACGTGCCTTCTCCCCACCCTCCGGGCCCTGCCAAGACCTTACACTCAGCTTCCCCTCTTGGGATTGCAGTGATTTGGGACCTTTTTCCTTTCCCTTTCCGGGCAGCGAGCCCCGGACCCTGGCTGGTACTAGCGTTCCTCCCTGTGTCTCTGGCGCCCGCCCAAAGCGGGGAGTCAGGGAAACAGCTCCGTGTCCCCCAAGAGGAGTTATCTCCTCCGGGAGGCCCGCTGGGCTGGCTCATCACGTTGGCATGGGTGGGTGTAAGGGTGCACAGGAAGCCCTACCACTGCCTCTGGAGGAGGGTGGGGGGCTCCTCAGCCGGTACCGTTGACCCTTGGGCCGGGATCATGTTTTGCGGTGGGGCCGTCCTGTGCGTTGTAGGTGCATCTCTGGCCTCCACCTACTACATGCCAGTAGAACCACAGTCATCCTAGTGGTGACAACCAAAAATGTCTCCAGACATTGCGCAATGTACCCCGGGGGCAAACTCCTTCCTGAGTTGAGAACCACTCCTTTGGGGTATGGGCGCTGGCACACTCTGGAGCCAGAGGTCCCTGCCAGCCCGGGACTCCTTATGGGATTCCCGGCCCCCTTCTCCGTGCTGGATTTCAGATGCCTCAGGTCAGCCTGGACACCGTGACCCTTAGCCTCACAGCATTTGGGAGGCATGTGACCAGCCAGCTCCTCCCACTGTGCAAACACCTGAGCTCCTGCCCTGGATGTGGAGGTTGGTCCCAGACAGGGGATGTGGGGCACTCATGTTTTTCTGTCACTACCAGTCAGTGTAGTTGGGGCACCAGAAAGAGACCCACATGGTGTCCATCAATCAGGCAGCCCCGGGGTTCATGGAGAGCAGCTGGAAGAGGGGCCATGGTGGACTAAGGCCACCAACTGAACCCAGGGGCTGCCTGGGACAGGGGACTGAGGGTCAGGGCAGCATCCTGGCCAGCAGAGGCTCAGGGTGAACCCCAGTCCTTGGGGCTGCCAGACGTCCAAGGGCTCAGCTCTGTTTTCTCTTCCACAGACACACCCCACATAGGCTCGCACATGCACCCACGTGGAGGTAGGGGCTCGGGAAGTGGGGTTTCAAGGACCAAAAATATGAATCATTAAGCAGGCCTATTTGGGGATGGTCATCATAGGTGGAGGGCAGGGGGCTGGGCAGATGCTGTTGTCACTCCCACCCCCTCCCCACCTCCACCCCACAATGCAAAGTAGAATTTTCTAAAGCACCCAGTCCCAGACTTAAGGGGGAAAGGTTTAATATTGTCCCTGTCCCCCATATTCATATTTACCTGTATTTGCATAAGAAGTCGAAAGACACCGTAACAGGTTAAAGTGGAGGGAGTGGGTCCCTGAGACCAGGCGGATGAAGGGCAGGGAGACTTTCTGCTGTTTTCTTTCTCTCTTCTTCCCTCCCTCCCTACTCCCTTCCTTCTTCCATCAAAATAAATAACATTTTTTTTTAATGATCTGAAAGGAAGAAAAGGAGCCCAAAGTGAGCTCACCTGGAGTAGTTCTGCCCTCCTCCGCAGTGACCTGCTTTGTCACTGCCCACCCTTTCCAGGGGCCGCAGTCCTTGGCCACACCTGTCATTCCTTGTCCTTCCTCCGAGAGGTTTCCAGCGTTCCTCTGCCTGTTTTTACAAGGGCATTTTCCCCTTGGGAGGCTGTTTGAGGCAGCTGAGGAAGAGAGTGCGTTCATTGCATGCAGGTTCATGGGACCCCCACGCCCACTCCCACCCAACCTTGCTGGATAATTGTGATTCTGAGAAGACCCAGTCAGATCGACATTCATGGAACAGGTCACCTGCTGACGCAATTTGCAGCTTCTCTGTGTGTAGCTCATTGTCATAAAACACGCTGTGTCCCTCAGGGCAGACAATACAGACACGGGAATAACATTTGACTCATCAGTTCCTTCATTCATCAGTCTTTTATCAATATTTATTAAAGGCTGCTCCCTGCCATCATTCTAATGGCACCAGCTTCCACATGGAAGTCTCCTAGTGCCCAGGTCTGCCTGGCACACAACCCTCTCTCTTCATGTCCATGAACTCCATTCCAGCTCCCCATATTGGCCACATGGCAAGTGTCTCTGGGAGGAACTGACTATTCTGTGTGAATTCTATAGTGACTTTACCGTATTGATAAGGTGATGTCATATTCTAGGGAGGCAAGGATAAAGCCACCCTGTACATGTGCACGTGTCAGTCTATCTGGGTAGGGGGCTGAGGACTTACCTGGCAGAGGTGGTGTCTCAGATTGGGAAGTGGAGCCCAGGGGGACAGCCTGAGCTGGGATGAAGGTCATAATCATGAGGTCAAGAGGGGAGTGTTTGAGTCTTTAGAAGGTCCATTCTCCATGGGCACCAGTGAGCAGGAAACCCAGCATATTAATTTGTGGGAGCCATTTGACCAAGTGCCGCAGACTGAGTGGCTTAACAGTGGAAATTTGTCATCTGGTAGTTCTGGAGGCTGGCTGGCTGAAACCAAGGTGTCGTCCGGGGTCGGCTCCTTCCGGGGCCGCGAGGGGAGGATCTGTCCAGGCCCCTCTCCTCCCTGTGTGTCTTCACATGGACTTCCCTCTGTGTGTGTCTCTGTCCAAATTTCCCCTTTTCATGAGGACATCAGTCATGTTGGCTTAGGGGTCACCCTAATGAACTCACCTAAACTTGGTTACCCCTGGAAAGATCCCACCTCCAATCACGCTGCATGGTGAGGGACTAGGACCTCACCCTATAAATGTGGGGGGATGAGATCCAACCCACAACACCTGGGCTACTCCTTTTGGATGAGGTTGAAGGCGAGTGGGCCCCACAACGGAGGCAGCTCCCTGAGGAGGCTGGAGGAAAGCACAGGCGTGGGAAGAGGCCCCTAGCACGTCCTCTGTGTAGTGTCCTGCACGAGAAGCTGTTACATTAAATACCCCCTGCACACGAATTCCTTTTGATTCTCTGTGACGCCGGGACATCCTTACACGGTGCTTAGTCTCCCTGGCATTGCCTTGCTGAGATTCCTTTCTTCCTCCAGGAAAGCAGATGGCATTAACAAATGGAGAAAATTATCTATAATTCATAATCCAAGTCCATTGAGATCCACATGCTCCTTCCCAGATATGGGCTACAGATTCGGGTCAAGGGAGGGCCAGCAGGGAGCAAAGATGAAGAGTAATGTCCCTCTGTTTGGGGGGCTTCCTCGTCTTTCCTGTTTCAACGGAAGGAGAGGAGCAAGCCTGTGCCCTCAGCATCCTCAGGCTGGAGAGCTGGGATTGGATGTCACGGTGGGCCCACAGTCACCCCCTAGGAGAGCCAGGAAAGCCACGGTGCCGCCCCTCCTTGGGTGGTAGAGCATGGCACTGTCAGCTACCCCCAGGAGTGAGCAGTGCCACCAGCTCTGAGCCTGGGATGCCCGTGCCAGCAGCTGAAGAATCCCTTCTTCGAAGGAGGCAGGGGTAGGAGGTATCACCCAAATGCAGCGTCGTGTTCCAAGCGGCGGGCACAAGGCACAGCCAGCCCTTGCCCAACAGGAGAGAGATCCCCCACCACCGGCATCAAGGTGGCCTTAGGACGGCCACCTGTCCCTGCTGTCCTAATGCTGACCAGGGAAGGTTTTCTGGCCACTCTTGGCCCAGAGGGTTGAAGGGTCAGCCAGGCTCCCCTGGGGCCAGCAGGGAAGGGGGACTCCGGGACAGAGTCAGGACTTCTTGAGGGAATCTGGCTTCAGTCTGGCACCAACCTTAGCAGTTCCGGGTTTTATCTTCCTAAGGGTCATAAGTGTCTTTGGGAACTCCCTCCACCTCCAAATTTCAAATCCTGAAATCCTTTCCTCTGGTGCTTTTCGCTCTCCACCTACTGTGGTCTCCCTGGACTTAACTTCTCCTCACTGGGGTCTCCCAGCCCTTTCCTCCTTCCCAATCCACAGTCTGCTGCCAGGACACAGGCCTGGACCCATCCTCTGAGTGCCCCTGAGCAAGCTGCAGGCCAGGCTGGACAGTCTGTATAGGAGGATGCTGTTGGCCACAACCTACCAGTGACTACGAGGTGGTCCAAGCCTCCTTACCCTGCCCCTCGTAGTCTGTTCTTAGCACAGCTTTGGAAGATTTTGGATCACCCCAACCACTGGCTGCCTTTCATTGCTCATACAACGCTTGGGCAGATACCTCTGGTGCTCGGGGATGCAGAGGCACGGTGAGCGCAGCACCGAACTCTCGACTAGGACTACATGGCTCTGCTTCAGCAGGGGACAGTCACGCTAATGCTCCTGCGTCTGGGAGCCCTAGGGGGCACGAGGATGCTGGGGGAGCTGCAGAGCTGCTGATCTCCACCCTCCTGTGCAGAGAGGCTGCCCTTACATCCTGCTCCCACTGAATCATTTCATTCAACAATCATCAGTGAAGTTGGCTCTTGTGTGCAAGGACAGCCCTGTTCCGTCCAACCCTGTCCTTGCTACCACCTCTGAGCACAAGTAGGGTCCCAGGCACCCCACAAATCCTGCACACTAGGGTTTCCTAAACCAGTTTGATTGTAGGCATTGTCTTGAGGAGCCTGTTACAATGACGGGTTGCCAGCACCAGCCCTGGAGAGCCCTGCTGTGGCAGGTCTGAGGTGGGCCAGGAACCTGCCTTCTTAACTTGTATCCCAGGTATCTGATACAACTAGCCAAGCACGGACCCTGTGCTAGAGATCTAGATGAGAGTTGTATACTGTCCCCATCCCAGACCTGGTCCTGTAACAGCTGCTTGGGAGGATCTGGGTGACAGGTGGACAGGGGAAATTTTGAAGCACCACATCCTCACCTTTCTGGGACTGTGGTGGGGGCAGGACCTAAAGCTGGTCCCCCAGCACCTCCCGTAGCTGAGGCTCCATTTGGGGTCAGGCCAGACATCCTTCTGGAATTTTCAAGGGCTCTGTCCATTCTCTAACCAGAATTTCTCAAGGAGGATAGAGACAAGTGGGACTGAGATGGAGGTGCTCAGAGCTGAGGTCTAGGACACCAACCCCACCCCCACTTCCTCCCAGCCACTTGTCTGGGCCTTTTTCTGTGTCTGGTAGAAAAGAAGGGACCTCTGGGATTTTTGCCTTGACCTGAGTACCACTTCTACCTTTTAAGGTAATCCTTTGTTTTCTCCTGGAAGTACTTTTATCTCCTGTCATATTTTTATCTTCATCTTCCCATTTTGGTCCCAGTGCTTGTATTTGCCAAATAAACCAATAAACTGCACCTGGGCATAGAGTGCCCCCTGGTGGAGTCAGAGATTATGGCAGTGTCTTAGATCTCGGCTGGAACCCTCAGTTTAGAGGGACCTGGGTTTGGGTTCTGATTCTGGACAACCTGTCCAAGTGGGGCTGGGGTAGGCGTAGGGCTCTCTGGACAAAGTCTGGTGGGGAGGGGCGGGCTGGGCCTTTGAAAGACGTGGCTATCCTAGAATAATGAGGGGCAGGTGGGAAAGGGGCGCCCAAGCCACGGGAGAAAGCAGAGGGAAAGAGGGAAAGGACAAGTCTGTGCTGACGTGCAGAGCGGGGCCCGAAGGCTGTTCTGTGGGTTTTGGCTGTTCAGGAGAGGGCTTGCTTCTGAACAGGGCAGGGTGGGGGGATGTGATAAAGACAGTAAAGGTAGTAACCCCAAACCTTTACGGGGTGTGGACACTAGGCAGCAGTGCAATTATTAACCCCATTTTGCAGGTGGAGAAGGTGAGGGTCAGGGAAGTTAATAATTCAGCCAAGGTCACACAACTGTCAGCGGCAGGACTGGGAATCAGAGCCAGGCAGTGAGACCCAAAGTGCAGGCTCTCCGTCACTGTCAGTGTCCATTCCCCACTCATCCACCTTCAGGGCCACCTTCGTGGGGCTGCTCCTGTGGAAGGACTGGGACTGGGACACCAGATCCTGCAGCCACAGGCTTTGCTGCCACTTTGAGTCCCCCGGTAGGAGCCCCCTCCTCTCTGGGGAGACTTGGTGATCCAGCGACTAGAGAGTGGCTCCCGGAAATGGGGTCCTGCCTCTGTGCTCCCCCCACCCTCTCCTGGGCGTGTCTAGGGTCTGTCTGGAGCCTCTTTCCTCCCCCGCAGCATCCTTCACCCTCCCTCTTCCTCAGGGCATGGGTGCCATGCCAGGGCTCCACCCCCAGATCAACTGAGCCAGAATCTTGGGGTGCAGTTGGGTAGGGAAAAGAGGGAGGGAGGTTGGGAAGGTAGCTCAGCCATGGGTCTTTTTTTTAAAAAGCTCCCCAAATGAGTCTAATATGCATCCAGGACTGAGCCCCCTGCCAGCTTCCGTGTAAACAGATGTGGTCGGTGGGACTAGAGAGTCCCACCCGGATCGTGCCTCTTCCGGCTCCACCCCACTGGGCCCTGCACCCACACCCCAAGCCTACACCAGGCACTCTGACCCCTGAGGCTGTCCACCACAGAAGCTGAGCCTCCTGTTCTCTGCAGCTGGAACCCGCAGCGGCAATTAAGGTCCCATCCTTGGGTCTCTTCCCCTGTGGCCAAAGCACACATTCAGAAAGCGGTTCCTGTCAGCAGGGAGGCTTGTTATGGGGCCACCTTGAACCCAGAGAACTTAACGGGGGCAAGGGGAGGGGGTGGAGCCGGGCATGGAAAGGGGGTGTCCAGCTTCCCAGTTTCTGCCTTCTTCGTCCCTGAGGTGAGGCTGCTGCCCGCCCCAACCCCTCACCCCAGCCTCAACCTCACTCCTCTTCTAGAACACTCTAACCGAGGCAAGAAGAGGAACAACAGCCTGTTCACCCTAATGGGGCAGCTAGACGGTCCCAGGTTGGCCTCAGAGCTGGTAGGCTGTTTGGGCATCTGTGTGTCTCTTGCGTCTTATTGGCTGGGAGCCCAAGAGACCCCAGAGCCTGTGTCCCATGCCCCCCATCCCTCCTGAGCAGACTGGTCTGAGGGCTGGGCATGGCCCCATTGACCCCTCCACGGAGGGCTGGCCTGCCCCTCCAAGGGGCTGGAGCTTTCTCCTTTTCCTGGTCTACTGGCTGGAGGATCTGGAAGGATCAACGTCACACACCTGGATGTGTGTCCATTTGCGGCGGGCAAAGATGAGAGGTTACCTGTCCAAGGAAGCCGGAGGTTCTGGAGATCACCACCAGATGGCAGTAGGGCGCCCGTGCCCTGCCAGTTCAGAATTTACCTTGAGTTCCCAGGAGAGCAGCTTGTCTGTGGGGCTGCAGACTGGGCTGCTTCTTGGCTGCTGGGTCCAACTGCCTGATCTGTACTCCCTGGTTCCAGTCACCTTGGAAATTAAGACCAGGACTTGTTGGGTCTCTCCAGCACCACCCCACGACCTGCCTGCTCCCAGGCCAGGCTCGGCCACCTGGTCCACCCCAGCTCTGCTCTGTCCAGTCTTCGCTCACGCCCCTGCCCACCACCCTTGATCTCTAGGGTCCTCCTGTGTTCCGCTGGGCGCCCCCCCCCCAGAAATGGACAGGCAAGCAGGGAAGGAGAGCTTGCCTTCAGCTCTCCAGACACACAGCTCCCCAACGACTGCACCCAGCGCCTCACTTCCCTGGGAGAGGAAGAGACAGCCACTCCCTCTCTCAGAAGCTTGTAACTGCTTAGGCACTTGGTTTGCTGACAGCTTTCTCTGTTTCCTCTCACTCTGCAGGAAGGAGAAGATCAGCAATTTGACTCAGAAAGTGGAAGTGGGCCAGACCTCTCGGCATCCCAGAGAGGCCTGGGAAACCAGGAAGAAGTGAAGAGCACACACCAGACTCAGGCAAGGGGAGGCAACACGCTCGGGGAACACGTGATCAGTGCCAGGAGGGGTCTGAGGGGGGTCGGGCAGATGGGGGGTAAAAAACAAGGAGAGGCATGCAGAGATGGAGATGGAGGTGTGGGGACGGGAGTGGAGAGAGGGTCTCTTGGCACATATTCACAATGGGCTTCAAATGTGCTTTGAAAACATTTGGGCATAATACCATAAAATTAACTCATTTTCAATGTACAATTCAATAATTTTTAGTAAAGTTACAATTGTGCAACCATTACCAGAACCCAATTTTTGAACATTTCTTCAAACTTGATATTATTCCTAAGACCCAGAGTTTTATGGGTCCCATTACCAGCCCACACCATGAATTCCCATTTTCATAAATGTTGCAGTTGGCTGAAGAATAGTCCATATTTCTTGCCCTGTATGTGAGTGTGTGTGTGTGTGTGTGTGTGTGTGTGTAAGTGTATGTGTGAGTGTGCATGTGTTGCATGTAAAAAGCCTTATTCGTTAAATGCTTTAATTTTCATCAATCCTCTTTTAGAGTCTCCTCGTTTTGTGATATACTAAGAGACTCGGAAAGTGGAAGTGGGCCAGAGCTCTGTGCATCCCAGAGAGGCACAGGAAACCGGAAACACACCAGACGGGCAAGGGGAGGCAACACATTTGGCTTCACCCTTTCCTAACGGGCAGCTTATATACCGCCTGCTGCCCTGGAACGGGTGGAGACACAACCGCATCGGTAGTTAGTGCTCACCTGTTACAAACACTGTAACTTTTAACTTGCCTGAAGTAGTCCTGTGAAATACACACATCCTGCGAAGGCTGCCACGGTGCCGAGACAGATGAGCGGTGGGCTCAAGATGTCATAGGGTCTGTGTGTGCATGTCTGTTGCTTCTGACCTGCCTGACGCCTTGGGAGTTGAGGTCATACCCAGAAGGTCAGAACTCATGTACTTAAGCTCAAGGCCAAATGTGTCTCCCAAAGCCAAATATTAGAAGCTTTTGAACTGACTGCCTGCTGCCTCATCCCACCCCATCTTTGATTGACACAGGTGCCAGAGGGGACAGGGACTCCTTAAGTTTGTCTGGTGTCAGTCTACAAAGGAAGAGGCCTGGGGCTGCCCTTGTGTGAGGAGGGAGGAGGAGGTGGTGGAGATGGGGAGGCTGGGAAGATGGGGATACCCTGGCAAGTCTGTTTGGGTTCTTGTGGCCCCAACACCCTTTTCCCCAGCGCACCCCTGGGTCAGCAGCTTGGGCACCTTCCACTGCCTTCTAGAAGCCACTCTCCCTGCCCTGTGCAGTCACTCCCCAGAGTCATTGTGGTGGGCAGAAGATGTGGGTACTTCTGGGGGTGTCATGTCATCTCTCTGAGTTGGGAGGGGTGAAATTAGCACTTGGGCATGGTGGCTGTTCAGGAAACCACAGCTTAAGTGACTAACATGCACACCCACACCTGTGACCTCACTGTCAGCCTCCCGTGAGCTGGCAGAGTGAGCAGGAGTGTTTCCCATTTCACGCAAGGAGAAACTGCTGAATGAGTTTGCACGCAAGGCAGCTCAGGGCCAGGACACAAAGGCCAGACCTTCGCTGCTGTGCTGTCCCCACTGTCACACCCAGGGGTCCTCCCAAGCCCAGCCCCTCCCACCCCAGGAGGGATCCCAGGTTATTGCCTGTGATTCAGGAGCCCCTGGAGGCCAGTGCTGAGGGGAGGCTGGCTCTTGGGCACCTGCCCTCTTTATGCGTCCCTGGGGGCTGGGAGAGGCTGCTGAGGGTTGACGAGCAGCTTGATGCTGCGCCAGCTTCCCCTTCAGGTGAAGAGACCGCTGGCCTGTTTGTATCTAGTTTCTGCTAAAGTGTAGCTTAGGTGGAGTGCACACATCTGATGTGCTCAGGTGGATGGACTTACCATGCTTGCACCGTTTTAAGCTCTACCCCTTTCTTTTCCTTGGGGGCAGAGTTTGGCAAGAGGATGAGAGAGGCCTAGCTCTTAAATGCGTCCTTCCCTGGGAAGTGCAATGGGCATGTGGGCCTGGGGCTGTGGGTCCTGCGTGGTCCCTGCTTCCGTGAAGTCTTACAGTCTCACAGTGAAAAGGAGGGCATGTGGTGACCCCTTGGCATTGGTGGAGACAGGGACATGGGAGGGAAGCTCGGAGGGGTCTGGAGAAGACAGGGCTGTCTTCAGAGGAGATAGCTTCAGCGCAGCCTTGAACCAGTGAGTAGGGGGCTCAGACAAGGCTGAGGAGAAGGAATGACCTTGAAGAGTCAGCCACGTCCTTCCCCCTGCAGATGCCCTGGCCCCGGTCCGTCACTGGGACACTGCGGAAGCCCCCAGACTGTCTCGCCGGTAGAGTCAGGAGCAGGCCGCAGGTGGACGCTCCCTACTGAGCCCAGCCCCCACAGCTATTCCTGCTGAGCTGCGCAGAGCCCTGTGGGACCGGGTCCTAGTCCCTGCCCTCCTGCTGGGGGTAGACATTCTCTCCAGGCCCAGGCAGCTGTGATGGGTGCACAGAGCCTGCCTGGAGAAGCCGCTCTGTGGACAGGGTGCCTCAGGGAGCCCTCTGGCCAGGACTGCCACCCATCTGCCTACCCACAGCTTCCTTTGCCTCTCCATCTAGACCATACGGAGCCCAGCACCAAGCAGAGAGCACGCCACGGGGCGTCGTGGCTAGCTGGCTGTGGACTGTGGCTTTAGTTAATCCACGACTGTATTATCACAGAAGTTTTCCCACTGACCACCAAACACTGTGCTTGGAATCTTCCAGAAGGAGAATGGGCAAGTCTTTTTGGTTCCTTTGCACTCTCCCAGGCAAGGTCCTCCTGTGGCAAGATGGAGGGAGGAGAGTGAAAATCCCCAAAGGAGCAGCCATGAGTGGGAGGGGAGGGTGTTCTTGGAGCTCCAGAACTAGGGCAGGGCTCCCTACGGCAGCCCTTGGCATCAACAACTGCAAGCCCTCCAGTGACACGTCACATGTGAGGGCTGCTTTCCTATGCTCATATGGCCGTTCTGTGCAAGCTGGGACCCTTGTCACAGGAAATACGTGTGCGTGTTTCTAGTCTGAACTCCACACGGGTCAGGGAAGGAGTGGTCCCTGCAGGCTTTCTGAGTGCCCACTCTGTGCCCAGCCCTGAGCCGGGTCCAGTGCGGGCAGCACAGCCTGAGGACCTTCTGGCCAAACTGAGGACACATTTCCAAGACTAGGAATCGTGCAGGGCCTCTGAGGTCATTGAGCCAACTTGGGAGTCTGAGCTTTGAGCTGGGAGGCTCATGGAAGGGGAGCTTCCCAGAGGGGCCTCCCTGTGGGTGCTGCCCAGGGCCCTTGTTCTGCCCCACAGGGTGCTCACCCTGACCTCAGGGAACCAGGGCACTTACTGGGCACAGCCAGAAGGAACCCAGCCCTCTGTCTTGGGGGGCATAAGGGGTGAGCAGGCCTGCAAGTCAGGGGGAGCTCAGGACCTCTTCATGGGGAATATCTGTGGAAGCTTCCACTCAGCTGGATTCAGCAGGAGCACCCCCGTTCTGGGGTGTCTGAGCTTTGCTCCTTCAGCAATTACATTTTCTGACCGACATAGGAAGAGAAACTGAACCAGGAAGCAGCACCTAATAAAGAAAAGCAGAAGCGGGGACCTGGAGGCTTGACCCTCCTCCCCCGGGGCCTGGAGCTCCGGTCCAGCAGGCGGGGCTGCGGGCAGGTGAGCAGGAGAGATGCCCAGGCAGGCCCGTGCGTGGCTGCCTCCCGCTCTGCTGCTTCTCTGGACCCCAGGTGAGGAGCCCCCTGGGAGAGGTGGTGGGGTCGGGCATGAGGGGAGGCAGCAGTGGGACCCCCCAGATCTCGGATGGGCTGCCAGAGGGCTGCAGCCTGCAGGGAAGGGCGAGGCTCTGTCTCTGAGGAGCCCAGCGGGGGCGTGCTGGGCACGGAGGTGGGCTCCCAGGAGGGCTTCGAGGGCGCCTCCGGGTGGAGTGTCCCGGCAGGGCAGGGATGACCGGAGGCTGCTTGCCCGCTTGCGGTTCCAGGTGGGGGCAGGGTGGGGCCTGGCAGGAACCCCAGGGCCTCGGGGACGCGGGTGCGTAGCCAGGGCTGCTGCTGGGCAGGGGTCGCGGGCTCCGAGACGGGAGCCGGGCGGTGGGTGCGGTGCAGCGGAGCAGAGGCCTGGGGCGGGGGCAGGAGGCTTTCTCCGCGGGGACCTTCCGTGCCTCCCAGAGGCGCACCTCAGACGGCCCATGCCGCCCTGCGAGGCCCAGCCCCAGGGCAATTGAGACCTTTGTGGTCGTTTTGCTTCCCAGTGGCATGTTTGCTTCGGTTCTGTTTGCTGGATGACCGTCTGTGGTGAAGTGACTCCTGTTTGTGAGTTAATTCGGAGACAGGTCTCCCTGGCTCTGCTAGTTCGCCTCCTGACCCTCCCGGGGCCCTGTGGTTGCGCGGGATCCGTGTGCAGTGAGGATTTGCGGTTTCTTTCTGATGAGGTTTCTCTGCGTTCTTGCCTCACCACCTGGTGCGCCAGAATGAAGCCCAGGACCGGAGGTCATCCCTGCCTTGTCCCCAGCCGCGGCAGGTGGGCAGTGTTTCCCACTGAGCATGAAGAAGGCACACGATGTGTCCATTTACACAGCGTTTTAGAAACAATAGTATTACCTGCCGGATGCTTTTTCGTTATCTACATGATTATCTTTTTCTCCATGGAACTGCTAAAGTGGTGAATTACATTAAGAGATTCAGCCATATTTTCGTCTCGGTATCTTAGGCTGACTTCATGGAATGACGGAGGTTTTCCTGCTTCTATATTCTCTGCAACTGTTTAAATGCAACTGGAATTGTTTGTTCCTTGACGGTTTGAGAGAACCAACTTGTGAAACTGGATTTTGCTCCCTTTTACTGAAAAGGAAAGAACTCTTTTTATTTTTTGCATTTCCCCCCAGCTTTATCAAGGTATAATTAACAAATGAAAATTGTGTAAAATTGGTTATGTGTGTGTCTTCCTTTTTTCTGGATTTGGCTACCCTCTAGCGTGTTTATTGTTTGTCCCTCCAAAAGAACAATCAGCTTTTCAGTGTATACCCTAATTCCACTGCTTTTCTGTTCCCTAATTCACTGATGTCAGCTTTGACTTTCCTTGTCCGTTCTTCCTGGGTTGGGTGTGCATGCACCTTGACCCCTCCAGTTGGAGGATTCACTCATTTACCCGGGATTATCTGGGATGAGACTGTGATCATACGGTAAAGCATTAGGTCAACAGAGGAGCTTCCTGGTTGAAGAGTTTTGGATACAGGGAGGCCCCTGGCTGCAGGGTGGTCTCTGGTCCGCTGTGTTTCTGGTTAGTGGGGAGGGGGAGGCAATAAGCGGCAAAGGAGTGAAAGCATGGGGAAGCACATTGGGAGGATTGTACTGAAGTGTGTCTGATCCAGGTAAGCGTGGAAATAAGGCTGAAGGTTTCCTGACAACCTCCCTGTCTCTAGGTTACAACGAAACCTTCACAGGTGCAGAAACTTTGGGGAGAAATGGTGGTCATTTTTCACCCAAGATTTCAGATGTGGGTTGTCTTCAGAAGGATGGCTTACTTCTGTTGTTGCTGAGAAAAGCAAATCGGGAGAGAGACAGACAGAGAGGCAGACAGACGGAGAGGGAGCTCAAAAAGGGAAGTCAGACACTGGAGACAGACAGGGTTGGGCGTTGTGGGTGGGGGTACTGGGATGACCCGGTTCAGGGAGGGGAGCCAAGACCCAGGCAGAGAAAGATGGCACGGAGAGGACAGCCAGGAAATGGCGAGGACTAGAATTAGGCCGTGAGCACAGGAACATCATCTTGGATAAAGAAAGGCTGAAACAGACATTTACTTATTAAGCAGTTGATATGTGCCAATTTTAGTGATTTGTATTTTTCTAGAAAATCACACATTATTCAGTTTTGCACATTTACCTGTAGAAAATTTCTACAAAGTTCCATCTTGATTTCTTTTCATTTTCTCTGTATCTGTGGTTTTCTCTTTTCATTTCTTAATTCAGCCAGAGGGTTCTCTATTTTTATTAGATTGAATCTTATGAATTATGAATAAGAATTATGATATTCCTATTTTCTTGGTCAAAAACCGTTGAATATCTGCAGTTTCATATGGTTGAACCTAATACTATTGGCCAGACATTGGACGTCATCTCATTGAATGCCCCCAAATGCCATGTGAGGCCTACCACTTCACAGATGAGGCATCTGAAGCTCAGAGAGCTTAAGTAACTTGCCCCAGAACACACAGCTGCTGTGGAACAGAGCCAAGTCATAAACCCAGATTCTTCTTAGGCCCTTTCCACCTCACCTTAGCAATAGCTGCTGAGCATTCAGTGGAAGTCACACCTGTGACAGGTGATGCAGGCACCTGCGACACACACACAAGAGCAGGGTAGGGATGTGTCCTCAGTGTGGTGACCAGGGTCTGCTTCACCCACGCTCGCCCTCCCTGCTCCATCTCTGAGAACTGTTTGGGAAGATCAGAAGTAAGTCTTGGAAACGAAAAATGAGCTTCCTGAAAATTAAGTCCATAGGAGCTGGGCAGGCTGCAGTGAGACACAAGATGAACCGGAGGTCATCACCAGTAAACTGTATGTGTGTGACTGATTTTTGTATCCACAAAAGTTACCGTGTGTCCAGTGTCCTTGTGAACTCTCTGGACTCTTTCTGCCTTGGGATGTATTCCCTTGGTGGAAACAGACTAGTGTGTGAGCCGTTCTTCAAGTCCCTGGATGCTCAGGGGTGGGGGTGGCCCTCGGGGGAGCAGGGCGCTTGCGGGAGAGTTCATACAGTCCTCACCACTTGGAGGTGGGGGGCCCCTGTTTGGTGGTGGGTGGGAGAGGCAGCAGAAAATGGGGCTGGAATCTGGAGGAGGCGGCTGCTGTGATCAAAATCTCTATGGGGAACTGAGGAAGGACATTTCAAGGGTGATCTGGCTGATGGTAACCACTAATGTGAGAGGGGGGAGCTTTGGAGGGTGACCCCCCCCAGACACCCCTGCCCCAGGCCCATGTGTGAGGAGCTGGCACTTGGCTGTGTTTTCCAGGCTGTTGGTCTCTGAGCGGCCCCGAGTCCGTGATGGGCACCATTGGGGGATCCCTGAGTGTGCAGTGTCGGTATACGGAGAACTTCGCAGAAAATAACAAATACTGGTGCAGGAACTCATGCTTGTCACCGTGGAAGATTGTGGAGACCACAGGGTCAGAGAGAGTAGGGCGGAGCGGCCGCGTGTCCATCAGGGACCATCCTGCAAACCTCACCTTCACAGTGACCGTGGAGAGCCTCACAGAGGGGGACGCAGGCACGTACCGGTGTGGGATCGATACACCATGGCTCGACGGATTTGTGCGAGACCCCACTTTCCAGGTTGTGGTGTCTGTGATCCCAGGTGAGCCATACACACCCCTACCCAGGGCTGCCTGAGGAGGCTCAGGTCAGATTAGCTGAGGCAGAAATCAAATGGGAGACTTGTGTGTGTATGTGCGTGTGTGTGTGTGTGTGTGTGTGTGTGTGTGTGTGTGTGTGAAAGAGAGAGAAAGAGGAGACAGAGAGTCAGGGACGCCTCCTGGACTTGCTGGCACCTCTGCTCAGTCTTGAGGGATGGGAAGGTGCCTTCAGGTGGAGTGCCGCAGAGACAGCAGAGTGTGCGAAGGAGAGAGCGCGCCAGGAGTCAGCCCTGCAGAACCCAGAGCTGCGTGGGGGATGGTGGGGAGCTGAGCAGAGAAGCAGGCGGCACAGGGCGTGGTGAAGGTGGGAGATCTAACAAGTGACCCGTCACATTACAGTTCAGACAGACCTCTCTAGCAGGCAGCATGTGGCTGTGGCTGGAGGGGACAAGGCTGGGTGCAGAGGCCACTTAGGGCTCCCTGGAGGGCCCTGACCTTCCTCTGCAGGATGGGATCAGAACTGTTGGGGGCTGTACCTGTACCCTGTTTGGAAATGCTCCCCTGGCCCAGGACCCTCTGTCCTGCCCCGCTTCCTGAGTAGATTTGGTGTGAAATCAAACCACAAAGGTATTGACGAGTAGCGGGAGAGTCAGAGAGCTTCCCAGGTCTGATTCGTGCTTCTGCACCAGCAGCAACGACAGCCCCACCCACGGGTGTCCCCAACAAGGCCACAAGCTCGACAACCACAACCACAACAGCACTTATAGCTATGTCGTCCCCTGCCCCCGACGGAGGGAATGTCACCCACCACGCGAGCAACCGGGAGGAATTCCAGCAGAACCAGGGCCTCAGGTGAGGCTGCCTGTCCCTGTGTCCTGGAGGTGGGCCTTCCCTCAGGAGGAGCTCAGGCGGACACCCCCTGCCCTGGCATGTGGTCCACTTAGAACAGGAGTCACACTCCTGCTCACTGGGGACCTCTGTGCACCAGGCCCAGGTCTGCAGCTGCCGTCTGTGTCTCTGATGGGCGGACCTGCCCGGGCTCCCGGAGCTGGGGAGATGGTGGGGGGTGGGGGTGGGCGGGAGGGCTGGGAAGTGACATGTATTGGGGCTGACGATATCCTGCCAGGCACGTGCTACATGCCTCACATGAATGTTCTCATTTGCTCCTCACTACAACCCTATCCTGTTACTACTTTCATTTTACAGATGAGTAAACTGAGGCTCAGAGAAGTTAGCAGTTGGCCATATCATGGAGCTACAGGAGGCAGGCTGGGCTTCCAACCCAGGTTTACGAGATTTCAAAGTCCTGGGTTCTTCCTTCTAAATTTGTGATTCTTGACCTTTTTGGGGTCACAGACTCCCAGGAAAATCTGACATTTTTTGTCTCTCTCCCCAGAAAAACACATGCAGTTATAAATCATTTTTGAGGTGCACAGAAATTCTGAGACCACCTTGTGTCTGGCACTGCCCACCTGGAGTTGGCACAGACCCCCAGGTTAAGGGCTCAGTCCCATAAGACTGCCTGACTCAGATGCCAGAGCTCTGGCAGATCCCCAGGCCATCATACTTCTGTTTGACTGTGGGTGTGGGGGACCCCATGACTCCCTTGGGTTCAATAATAGGCTAGATAACCCACAGAACGCAGGAAAACACTATACTTCCAGCTGTAGTTTTATTATAAAAGATGAAGGTCAGGACCAGCCAAATGAAGAGACACAATGGGCGAAGTCTGGGGGGTTCCTGAACAGAGTTTCTGAGCAGGTCACTCTCCTGGGACATCAGCGTCTTTACCGCCAGGTGCTCCTCCAAGCTTTGGTGTCCAGAGTTTATACTGGAGCTTCATTACACAGATGTGATTGGTTGAATCATTTGCCATATGACTGAACTCAATCCCCCACCCCGCCTCCACTTCCTGAAGCTCAGGCTGGCTCAGAGCCTCAAATCTGTAATCACATGGCTGGTCCTTGTGGTGCCCAACCCCCCTCCTGAGTCATCTCATATCTTAGTAGAAACTTGGGTGAGATCCAAGGGGCTTGTGAATAATGAAGGCACACCAATTACTAGGGAAATCCCATGGATTTAGAGCCTCTGTACTGGGGGCCAGGGACAAAGGAAGTCTGACTATTTATTATATGACACCTCAAAGGCCTTCCCACAACCCTAGTGACAGTCTTAATACCAGGCAAGGTGAAATTCAGGCCCCAAACACACCACTTCCAGAAACTGATTCTGTGGATACATATACAGGCGGCAAAGCTAGGTTTTGTACAGCCTGAAGCCTGTGCAACATGGTGGGGTTGAGGGCCATATTTATGAAAAAGACTAAAACCCTGTGAATGCAAACAAGGCATGCAGGAAGGGGCCCAAGCAAGGTTGGGGTTCAAGAAAGTTGTGTCAACTTCCCCGTAAATCTGCTATTGCTTGTCCACATGGGAAATAGTACTACAGAGTGATTTATTGCAGCGACGTTTATAATTGCAAGAGACTGGAAGAAATGCCCCTTAAGAAGGAAGAGTTAAATAAATGATGGTCTGTCCGTGCAATGGAATACTACACAGCTGGGAAAAAGAGCAGGGAACTCCTTTGTGTACTGACAAGGAAAGATCTCCAAGATGTATTGTTAAGTAAAAAAAAAAAAAAAGTATTTATACTTACCTCCTTTGTGTGAAAAAAGGAAGAAAATAAGGTGCATCCATATCTTCTTGTATCTGAATAAGGACCCTCTGTAAGTTTCTTAAGTAAGTTGTGCGTGTCTGTGGAGGGATCGGGAACTGGGGTATGTGTAGGAAGGAGACTTTATGCTGATTCCTATCTACTGAGAAAAAGGAGGGAAGGCAGGTCCCCAGCCAGGCTACACCGCCCTGTGTCTCGCCCTAGCCTCCAAGTACTACTCTCCTTGTCAGCACTCCTGCTGCTCCTGCTGGGGGGAAGCACGCTGCTGGCCTGGAGGATGGTTCAGAGACGCCCCAAAGGTGAGTCAGCTCCCCACGCCCCCCGCTCCAGGGCGGGCAGGCCCTGACCGCACTCTCACATCCTTCAGATCTGTGTCTTTGTTCCCCAGAATGGCATTGAATGCATACCCACAGACTACGTGTCCTGGGTGGCCCTGGAGGGCAGAGGCCAGAGGAGGTGTTCCTCGTTTGGCAGACACAGGCTGCAGAAGGTGGTGCCCCAGCAGGAGGCCTTTCCCATGGTGGGGCCTTGGGTGGTTGCCCTGTGACGTTCCTCTTCTATTTAAAGCACTTCCATGATCTCCCACACCCTCTAGTCAAGACCCTCCATGATCTGCCCCTCCTCCCGCCCGCCCCGTGCGCTGTTCTAACTTCCTGTAACTTGGCAAGAGCCACAGCCCCAGTCTCTCCAGCTTCTGCTCTGGACACCCGGAGGACCTCCATGTCCTCTTTCCCTGGCCCCCTCCTAGTGGGTCCTACGGGGTGCTCTCAGACTTCCTTTCCTTTTAGACCTTTTCCTGGCCCCCAAAGAGGGGGTCCTCCCCAGGTGTACCTCTATGCCTTCACTGTCACAAATTGTCACCACCTGCGTCCTTGCCTGCCTGCCTTCCCCCACCCCACCCCCGCCCATGTAACTCCTTAAGATCAGGGCCTGGCTGGCGCGGGGAAGCAGGCTCCTGCCAGAGATGCAGGGTGAGCCTTACACGTCTTTCCTGCTCTGAGAGCTCAGAGGACATGAGCAGAAGGTTCTCAGGGGCACCCATGTCTAGCCCTTCAAAGCTGCAGGGAGATGGGGGTTGGGGCACAGAGGTTCCTCTTTCCACCGCGGTGGCAGCGTCAGCTACTGACTGAACTGCTACCTGGGCCCTGGAGCCTGCTGGGCCCTTGGTGGGGGTGGCGGGTGGGGGCCGGGGGTGACCCTGCCTTTAGGAGAGAATTCAGCCTGGACACATCTGCTTGATGCGGGGGAAGCGAACCACTTCCTCGTCCCCATCTGCTTCCCCCGTAGTGCCGCCTCCCCAACAGCCTACACGCGGGTGCTGCTGACCACGTGAGGCTTTTCCCAGCCTGCCTGCCTCAGATCTGTGGGTCCCAGCCTTTCCTCGCTGCCCTTTCACCTAGAAAGTCTCCCCTTTTAAAAAAGCGATATGCAATTGTTGCAGAAAATTCCAAAAATAAGTAAAAGCACTGAGAAGGAAATGAATTAACCATACATGAACATGAAGCCCTCAGCCCCCAAGAATGCTGACGTCTGTCGCGTGTCCTTCCAGCCCCTCCCGGCGCCTCTTGAGGAGCGCGTGGTGTCTTCGAACGGTTGCTTCATACCGCAAACCCTTTCCTAAATCATTTTTTTTTGCATTTAACATACTGTATCATCTTTCCTGCTATTCAATATTCTTCTAAAAATCCCTGACTGCAAATTCCCCTGTGTGTGCCTGGATTCCATCCTCTGTCACAGGAGACGGGCTTTCTGTTCCGATGTCCTGACTCCCTCCCAACATCTGCAAGTCCCCTTCCGCCTCCGGCCTCAGCGGGAGCTGTCTGCACATTGTCTGCTTCTCCCCCCTCAGCCCTACACCTGCCCTGTCACACCCCTCACAGTTCCTCCCCTCAGTTCACGCTTCTCACGCACTCCATTCACTCGCTCACACAGCAAAGCTGTTCTGAGCACCTACTGTGTGCCAGGCTCTGTGCTGGGGTCTGGGGGCACTGTTGTGACCAGGGTAGACTGGGTCCCCTTTCAGTGCCCTCCTGCCTAGCTGAACTTTCTCGTTGCCGTGATCCTTGCCGGCGATGTAGGCCCCCCCTCTGTCCCGTCAGAACATCTGTCCCAGCCCAGGAGAGGGATGGTGGTCCCCAGGGGGCCAGAGCAGATGACCCCCAATGACCTCTAGTGGTCTCCTGCAGTTCTAGGTCTCTGCAAGGACAGCTCCTTTTATTTCTTTCTTTATTTAAAAAATTGTAGGGCTCGTTAAAACACAGATATGCTGAACCCCATCTCCGGGGGTCTGATTCGGTGTGTCTGCAGTAGGGCCTCTGGATCTGCATTCTTTTTACTGTGGTAAAAGCATGTACCATAGAATTTGCCATCTTAACCACTGTAAAGTTGGCACTTGGGTAGTGCTGAGTATGTTCGCACTGCCACGGAGGAGATCTTCAGAATCTGGCATCCCGGCGGCAGGTCCTCCTACAGAGATGCCTTTGATTTCCTGTCTTCTCCCACCTGGGAACACTCGTTCTGATTGATTGTTCTGAGAACTAGCTTTGTTTGGCCCTGCTCCTGCAGCTAGAGCCTTCCTGCTTGTTCATTTATTCACTCATTCACTTATTCATTCATTTCTTCGTTCAGTAATGCACCCACTCAGCGAACCCTGAGTTCCTACCGTGCTACAGACCTGAAGCGATAGGTCCCCAGCGCCAAAGTCTCTGGGGAAAGACCTGCTCCACATGGATTGCAGGGAACCCCATCCTCGCTGTGTTCTGCATTCAACCTCCTTACTCTCCTCTTGTTTTTTTAACAGGTGAGAATCGGCAGCCTCCCCAGAACTCCAGTCAGGTAAGACAGCCTGCCTGCCGCAGGAGGTGTCAGGGTGGCCGGCTGGGAGCACAGGGCTGTTGGTGTGTTGGGCGGCTCCGTGGGCCAGTGGAGGTCTGGATGGATCACTGATGCATGGAACAGGGTGCTTGCCCAGAGCAGGGAGAACACAGCCTGGGAGGTCTGGTGACGGGTCTTGTCTCAAGCTCTGCCCAGACTGCTCTGGCCCCCAAGGGGAAGTGGAATGAGGGAGGGCCTTCCCACGCTGACCCGGGGAGCATTCAAATACTAACCAGAGTGGGGCCTGGGGGACGCATGGCAGCAAGATTGGGGCTGGGGCACCCAGAGCACACAGAGAAGCAGGGACAGAGGTCCCTCTGGGCTGGACCACAGAAGGGGTCTGTGGACACCTGCCAAGCCCCTGCACCCCCTGCGCACCCCAGGCTGCCGAGCACACTGAGCCATGCTATGCAAATTTGGAGCTGCAGATGAGGTCCCTGGGGGGACAGCCCATGCAACTGATGCAGCCAGAGGTGGAATACAGCACAGTGGTGAGCACGGGGGTCCAGGTCCCAGCATGGGGACCCTGGACTATGCCAGAGGCATCACCTTGGGGGTGGCGGTGGACAGGGAGGGAAGTGAGGGGCTGGCTTGGTGATCTTGTGCCTCTCCAGGATGGGGCCACACAGCAAATGTGGCAAGTGTAGACTTTGCCAGAGTTTTGTGTCATTGCAGCTGGGGGTCAGGTGGAAGATGAAAGGCCTATTGGGATGGTCAGTGATAGTCAATAGTCAATAAAGTACAGCATTTATTAAGCACCTACTATATACCATATGCCCAATGTTAAAGTGTATAATTTGTCACTGGTTTGGTCCATTATCTCTCTGGCATCAACTCTGCTTTTCAAGTTTTTATCAATGCCCTGAATTGGTCATACTTAGGCACAGCCCCTGTAAAGTGGAATAATGGCGGAGGCTGCTCTCCAGGGTCGTGACCCACCCATTATTGGAAGAGTGCAGGCAGAGGCTGGGGACAGAGGTTGGTGTAGATGAGCATTTGATTTGGCCCCGGGACTAGCAACATCCTTGTTTTTCTAACTTGGTGACTAACCATCTCAAATAGATGCCAGGAACGCTGGCTGTGATGCCTGGGACTTCCTGCTGTTTCTTGCCCAGGTTGGGTGGAGCCTGTGGGTGGGCAGGACCTTGGAGCCCAGTCTTTGTGAGAGAAACAGGCCACGACAGCAAGGAAAGAGCCCCCACGTTGGGCCTCTCTAAGGCCCCTCGGGGTCCCTTTCTTCATCCTAAGCTGGGGGTCTGTGCTCCCCCACCTCTCCCTGAGCCTCCTGTCTTTCTCTCTGCAGAGGGCCCCCAGGGAAGAACTTCACTACACCTCAGTGGCATTTGACTTTCAGAGGCAGGATTCCAAGGCCAGCAGGATTAACTCCCAGAAGGCCCCAGCACTGGAGCCTGAGTACAGTGTGATTAAGAAGACATAAGCCTGCATCTCTGGCTTTGACAACCATCTGGAGGTCTCTGTGGGCCACAAGAAACCAGGGCCTGCCCCCCGAGCCCTCACCCACATCCCCCTCAGCCTGCTCCCCTTGATGGTGACCTTGCAAGGCAGCTGGGCTCCTACAACTGTCCCTCTGGTACCATCAGCCCGGCTGGCTTCATTGAGGACTAGCAGCACTGGGTTCTGGGCAGGACCTGTGGGAAACCCCCTTCCTGCTGGCCCTTGGTGCATCCTTCCTCTTCTTTGCTTCGTTCCAGCTCTGTGTGTGGAGGGCAGGAGCTCAGTCCTATTTGGCTCCAGGAAAGGAACGTGACTCACGTAGGATGGTACCTACGAATAGCTGTGTAAATCACAGCCCCGTGGAAAAGTCCAGGATTGCTGGGAAGTAGGGAGAACTGGCAGAGAGCCAGAAAGATGCGAAGGCACCAAGACTGGTCTCCTTTAACCCACAGACAAGGCAGCTGAGGCCCAGAGGAAGCAAAGGCTTGCCCGTGGCTCCAGAACCAGAGGCACATTCCTTTGGACTTTTTTTAATATCACAGATATCAATGGAGTTTAAAATATCTTAAGACAGGAGAAAAAAAAGTTATTTAAACAATGCCTGCTATGTGTCTACAATTCTCTATTAAACAAAGTTGCTTCCTTTCAAAGGCTGAGTAATATTCCATTGTACATCTGTAGCTCATTATGCTTATCCATTCATCTGTCAATGGACACATGAGTTGCTTCAGTGCTTTAGCTGTTGTAAATAATGCTGCTATGAAAATGGTTTATAAATGACTCTTTGAGACCCTGCTTTCAATTCTTATGGATATACATCCCAAAGTGGAATTGCTGATTCATATGAAAAGGTTATTTTTAATTTTTGAGAAACTTCCATACTGTTTTCAACAGCAATTTACATTCCCACCAACAGTGCACTAGAGTCTCGATTTCTCCACATCCTTTCCAACTCTTGCTTTCTTTCTGTTTTATTTGATAGTGGCCATCCTAACGGAGGTGAGATGATACCTGATTGTCATTTTGATCTGCATTTCCCCAGTGACTAGCGACGTTGAGCATCTTTTCATGTGCTTATTGGCCACTGGATGTCTTTGGAGAAATGTACATTCAAGTTCTTTGCCCACTTTTGAATGAATTTTTGTTGTTGCTGAGTTTTAGCTGTCTAAATATTCTAGTTATGAATCCCTTTTCAGATAGATGATTTGCAAATGATTACTCTCATTCTGTGGGTTACCTTTTTACTCTGTTGATAGTTTCTTTTGATACACAAAACCTTAACGTTTTTGTAAAGTCCAATGTATCTATTTTTTTTCTTGTGTTGCTTGTGCCTTTGGAGTCATAGCCAAGAAATCATTGTTCATTCCAATGTTGTAACACTTTCCTTCTCAGATTTTTATAGCTTCAGGTCTTCTATTTAGGTCTTTGATCCATTTTGAGCTAATTTTTGTATATGTGTTAGGCAAGGGGCCAAATTTATTGTTTTGCATGTGGATATCCAGTTTTTCCAGAATGATTTGTTGAGAAGCCTGTCCTTTCCCCATCAAAAGGTCTTGACCCCTTGTCAAACATCATTTGACCATGTACGCAAAGGTATATTTCTAGACTTTTTTATTCCTTTGGTCTATATGTCTGACTTGATACCAGCATCACTGTCTTTTAATTACTGCCTGTTACAGTGGCTGCCCTTTGAGAGTCCTTAATATCACTTCCCAACAGTGGGTCTCAGTTGGGACTGTCCCAGTTTTCCAGAGAAGGTCTAACAGCACGAGGGAGCAGGCTGGCTGCCCATCTTCTGTTCCCAGAAGTCTTGTTACCTTACTCTGCACAGATTTGCCCAACTCCCTTTCAGGAAGCTCTGCATTCCGAAGGGCATTGGGAAAGGCAACTGCTGCCAAGCTATATATGTTTTTTAAAGTTCTGTTATAGTCATGCTCCAGGGCTCCTTGCAGACGAGCATCTTATCATTGCACCATGAAGATCAGCAGCCTGGTGACTCTTTCCCGAACAGAGAATGCTCTAGGGTGATTTGTTAGGAAATACTGCAACTTATATTTTACTTGATTTGATATTTTATTTATTAAAAATTAAGTAATGTGTTACATGATTCAAAACTCTTAACTTACAGGGGAATATGCAGTGAAAGGGAATATCTTCATTATTCCTGTCCCAGTCATCCAGAGATAATGTTAATATTTCTTACGTTTCTTGCCTGAGATATTTAATCATAGAGCATACCTGTACACAGCATATATCTCTATCTACTTACCTATCTATCTATCATCTCTTTGTCTATCATATATATGCACATATATATGCCTGACCTTCCGTTTCCTCATCTATAAAATGGGGAAAAAACACTAACTCTTCGCGGGTTTGTGGCAAGGATAAAACGACATAGCAGGGTACTGAGGTCACAGAACACAGCACTACAAATGCAGCTGATATAAAATGCATCCCAGCCCGCAGAGTTTGCATCTGTCCGTGTTACCCTTTACTCCCCAGGCCTCCAAGCCAAACCATCATTTCCTAAACTCGCCTCTGCCAATCCTGTGACATTCGAGCAAAGTGGTGCTGAAGATAATGGATCAGAGCCTTAACCTGAAAAGAGGAATCTGTTAACGCTGAACCATTACCTCCAGGTGGGATGGGGGAGTCAGGGGAGTTCTTTCTTGTCCTAGGGGGCTGTCCACTGCCCTCCTCTCCCCCTGCGACACCCCATCCACAGCCTGAGCCCACAAACACACACACACACACATGCAAACACACACACAGAAAACAAAGAAAAGTGCTTTGTGCTGGGAAAATAGTTGGGAAATGCTAAGCGATCCCTTTTTGCCATTCCTGGTGTTGCTTGTAATCCACTCCGTCTCCCCGGCCTCCTGCCTCCACTGCTTCAGGGAGGACACGGCACAGCAGAGAGCAGAGGAGAGAGGTCGCTTGCTTTTGTAGTTCCAAGACCTTCAAAGAGGAAAGAGGAAGAGGAAGAAATGTGCCCAGATCATAGATTTGATAGAATGGTGAGGAGCCAGAGAAAGCCTTCCAGCCTCGGACCAGAACAGGATGACTTGGATGGACAGGGGCTGGGAGAAGCAGGGTGTGGGTGGGTCCAGGTTGGCCCCAACTTGGAGCTGACAAGAGAACCAGCACAAAGACCCACACGGTCCAAACTGGGGTGGCCACTGGCCGCAGGTGGGCAGGAGCTTTTGAAATGTGCTGGTCTCAACCAACATGTGCTGTGAGTCTAAGAAGATTTGGGACTGATAAGAGAAGGTGAAACATCTCATGGATAATTTAGCATAATGATTGCATGTTGAAGTGATAACATTTTGGATAAATTGGGGTAAATAAAATATTTAACTAAAATCAATTTCTCTTCCTCCCTCCCTCCCTTCCTCACTTCTTCCTTCCTTCCTTCCTTTCTTTTCTTGGACTAGGTGGGGACTTGAGGATTATTCACACAATGGAATGATTTTACTGCAGTGAAAACAGATTACCTTCTTTAGTTCACAGAAGAATCTTGGGCCAGAGTCATTACCTGAAATAACAAAAGCCACTCAGGTGGCTAATGGAAAATCTAAATCTTGCATCCAGGACTCCTAGATCTCAGTGCTTTAAAAAACTCTTTATTCTGAAACAACTTCAAACTTACAGAAAAATTGTGAAAACAATAGAAAGAATCCTTTACCCAGATTCATCTGTTTTTTCTAAGTATTTTGTCACGTCTGTTTTATTATTGTGTTTATATCTGTGCATAATTTTTTTCAGAGCCATCTGTGAGTAGGTTGCATACAGAATCTCTACTGGAGTAAGTCTGATACACCCAGGTGCCACGGTGCAAGTCCCCCCAAGCTGGGATTTTCTTTTTTGTGAAAATCCAGATGCCCCAGTCAAAATTTGCAGGATTAAACAATGTTAGGTTAATTATCAGCATATTCACAACTGGACCGAGGAGTTGGAATGTATTTCTACATTAGTCTGAGTCCTTTAGAAATATAACCCAGGACGGACCTACCCAGAGTTTAGAAAATGACTTCAGGGATATGCTTGTTTTTAAACCTTACATTTCTGCAAGTTCATTGTTTGGGTGAACTCCTTGATGTGGCTCAGCCTGGGAGCAAGACATAGGGATTGGTCAGCCGTGTGTCTCCACCCTGTGGCCGTGTCGGGAATCACGCATCCTGGATTCCAAGCCCGATGTATTCGCTTTATCTGGTCTGCCCTGCAGAAGGAATTCTGCATTTTCCAGGTCAAAGCAACTGAGAAGGCTTGAAATAGAGGACAGGGCAGGAAAAAACCTACTCAGCTTTGCAATTCCCCTGCACATTCACCCCTTGGAGGTTACTGTGCAGAAAGAAAAACTCAATTCCTCCCCCACCTTGAGCCCCCTTAGTTTGTGCCCGATAGCGTCTTCCCACCCCTGGATCCTCCCCAAGCTGTCTCCAGCATGTCAGAGGGAAGGGCAGTCACCCCACCTGCGGTTGGTGTAACAGGCTTGGGCTCAGGCAGAGCAGGTCTTGAATCCCACGTGCACCCTTCTCAGCTCCAGGGTCTGGGACCGTCATCGAGGCCATCTGAGTCTGCCCCTCATCCAGAGCCCGTGACGGGTGGCCCAGTGCCGTCCCTGATTACTTCCTTGCCTGACTCGGAAGCAAGCTCTTCAGAAAGGCTCTCGCCGCTCTCCCCACCGTCCTCCGTGTGCTATTCTGTCGGCTCCGAGGCTCTTCCCAGGCACCCCCGACCCGGATTCTCACCTCCAGGGGATCTGTGCTCCAGGCCTTTGAGTCACCGCTCTCCCCCGGCCCCTTTGAATTTGACGCTTTGGACTCTCCCCCTTGTCCTACATGCAAACCTGGTCCATTTGGGGCAAACGAACCCACAACACATTCTAACACCCAAGCCAAGGGGCAAGCCTCGGGCTCCGTGTGTCTGGGGGGGAAAGTGAAAATGTGGAGGCCGTGTCCACTTCAGGATTGTTGAGAGATTCGTGCAGATGCACCAATTAGAGGCTTGAACCAAAAAAGTTTCTCCAAATACGTGAATTACCTCTCTCCTCTCATAGTACAATGACTGTATATCTACGATTTTCCTTACCAAATTTGAGTTCAAGTAATCTCTTTTGAAGTTTGTATAATATCCTCTTTTATGAAGGTAATGCAATTTACTTAACCACTTCCCCATTGTGGGACATTTAGGATGTTTCCAATTTCTTGCTGCTGTACCCAGTGCGGCTGTAATCATTCTTGCACACACACACTTTGTACATAATTGCTTATTTCTATTTGGAATATGTAAATAGTATGAATATAGTACATGAGGAATATATATAGTACACTATTGATATACTGTATATATTTATAAATTACTTCTATATTATATATAATTATATATGATATTACTGTATAATTATGTATATAGTATATATATATACACTAAGTATATAAGGAGTATAGGTGTAGTATATGATATATATTTATGTATAATTACATATATATCAGTATACAAATACATATTTATGCTATTTATTCTCCCATCAGCTGTGTATGAGAATAGCTTTAGTATACATCCCATTGCTAACACTGGGAATGATACTTTAAAAAATTATTTAAATCCTTGCCAATTTCATAGAAATGATATCTCATTGTTTTTAACTAAAATATCATTAATTCAGAAAAGTGTCTATTTCTCCACCCGGATAACGTCTCTTAACATAAAAATGCAGAAGGAAAGGAAAAAGAAAGGTAAGATAAAGAAAAAAATGCAATGGTCAGAAAATTCTAACATACAAGAAAGTATAGAATTGATTAAAAGTCTCTTTTCTCCTCCCACACTCCAATGCTCTCATCCTGTCCACAAAAGTAGCTATGGTTAGCTATTTGTTATGGATCCTTCAGAAAACTTATTATTATATTAAAGTATTTCTTTTTGAAAAGGATTTCTATTTTCACTGCATATATGCTGGAGACCTTTCCATACTAGCATCTGCAAATCCGCCCCATGCTGAGTGTATGGTGAAGGGCCAGGCTGCCCCGGACAGCCCCAGTGCCCGCCCAGAAGTCTCGCCTGGTTAGAATGACTCTGCTCTCAGGCCTAGGCAGCCCATCCATTCAGTGCATGGACTCCCTCCACGACAGCAGAGGTGCTCACTGTCTGGAACACCAAACAAGAAACAGCCTGGAGAAACCCAGCCAGAGAGGCAGCTTCCTTCCACCCCGCTCCAGGCCCACAGACCCTGGTGCAAACACATCCCACGTCTGTGTGCCCGAGGGGGGCAGTCCAAAGTCTATGTGGGAGTGTGCGGAGCCTGGCCAGGAGGTGTGTAACGGCAGGACTGCCTGCCGTCCTGGGGCTCTGATTTTGGGACCCACACGGGCCCCCACCCTTGCCATTGCAAGCATCTTTCTTCCTTGACAAAGCTTTAGGAGACTGGCTTCAGAAGGAGCGCTCTCTACCAACAAGTATTTGAGGCAGCAGGTCCTCCAGTTTCAAGTGCTTTGCAGGCAGAAGCGGCATAGCCTGGTCCCGGCGACTGGGGGCCTGGCCTGGTGTCAGGAACCAGGTATTCTGTCCTGGCTCAGAGTCATGGAAAGTTGGGACTGGAAGGGACGGAGAGCGCATCATCCACTTCACAGATGTAAAGACTGAGGTCCAGGGTGGTGAGGGGCTGCACCCAAGTCCATGCTATGTGTATGGAGCCTGGATTCTGAACCACACTCTAAATAGACCTGAGTCACCTTTGAGCTGAATTCCTTCACCTGTGAGGTGGGCTTGACACCAGCCTTGCCCACCAGACAGAGTTGCTGGCAAGGATGGGGACTTGGGTGTTGTGGGCGTGGGAGGGGCGTGGGAGGGGTCAGGTGCAGGGTGTGCACGTGTTACAAAATGTTGCTGCCGCCCCGGACATCGGCTCCCTTCCTTCCCTACTGCCACAGGACGGCTGATACTGTCTGACTCCCTCTTGTGAGCTCTTCTCCTTTCTGGCGAATATGAGGCTCAGCACAGTGAAGTAATGAAGACATGCAGGGGAGACACTACGGTGACTCTGGGGGTGGGGGTGCAAAGAAGAATGTGTGTGAGCACAGGATTTGGAGCACAGGGCTGGATGTGCCTGTCCCCTTGGGGCTGATTCTGCCTCCTGAAGTGGGCCGTGGGGACCCTGGTGTCATTTGGATGAACAGATTCCCCAGTGCTCTTGGGGTGGGTGGGTTAGGAACTGATGCAGAGGCGTTACCAAGAGGCTTCCTCGTAGGACCCCGCTTTGCTTAGTTCACCCAGGGCTGGTCCTCATCCTCGCAAATCTAGAACCCAGACTCCATCCAGACAAGCAGAGATGCTCAGTCTCCACCTCAACTAGAGGGCTTTATTTTATTTTATTTTATTTTATTTTTTAATCTATTTATTTATTTTTAAATGAAGGTATCATTGATATACAGCCTTAGGAAGGTTGCACAGGAAAAACAATGTGGTTACTACGTTTGCCCATATTATCGAGCCCCCACCGCACCCCACTGCAGTCACTGTCCATCAGTGCAGCAAGATGCCACAGAGTCGCTAGTTGTCTTCTCTGTGCTACACTGTCTTTCCCAAGATCCCCCTCACACCATGTGTACTAATCATAATACTCCTCAATCCCCTTCTCCCTCCCTCCCCACCTGCCCTTTCCCACCCCTCCCCTTTGGTAACCGCTGGTTAGAGGGCTTTATTTTGGGGACATTCCTTACCAGGGACCTGGATGCCTTGATCAGCATCCAGGCACACATCATGGCCTTCTCCAGGGTGCTGATTTCAGCCGCCTGGGAGGTCGCCTGATAGGCAGGAAGCGGCTTGTGAGCACGGACCAGAACGGGTGTCCTCACACTGAGGGGCATCTCCCTCCACAACCAGCTTGGCCCCCAATAGCCCACTTGGCCTCTATCTCTGTGCTCCATCACCAAATATTGTACTGTTGGCATCACGTTTTTTGTTTAGACCAGTTTCTCAACCTTGGCACTATTCCATCTTTTTTAGTGATTTTTTTTTAAAGATATAATTTACATGCTGTACAATGGGCCCTTTTAAAGTGTACAGCTCAGTGGGTCTTAGCATATTCACAAAGTTGTGTGATCACCACCATTACCAAACCTCAGAACATTTCTGTTATTCTGAAAAGAACCGTGCCCCCATTAGCAGTCACCCCCATTCCCTCCCTTCCCCGCCGAACCCCAGTCAACCACTCATCCACTTTGGATTGTTTTCACCTTCTGACTGTTGTGAATATGCTGCTGTGAACTTTCACGTACAGATTTCATGGACACATATTTTCAGTTTTGTGGGTACACACCAAGTGGAATTGCTCATGTATATGGTAACTCAGTACTTGATTTTGCTTAACTACTGACATTTTGGATGAGACAATTGTTTGCTGTGGGGCCTTTCCTATGCATTTGCAGGGTGTTTCACAGAATCCCTGGCCTCTACTTAGCGGATGCTAGGAGCAACCTCCCACCCCCACCCTGCCGCCTCCGCCAAACGCACACCAACTGTAACAACCAAAATTGTCTCAGACATTGTCAAGATTTGTCCCCTGTGGGGCAAAGTCATCCCCGGTTGAGAACTTCTGTGTTAGGGGGTTCATTTGGCTTCTTAAGATAAAGTCAAGTCTTGACATTGGTCCTTTGGGCCTGGAAAACATCCCATGTGTCCTTCTAAATGTCCTCGTCTTTCATGGGCTGATGCCCGAGGTCTATGTCCTCAAGAAAATGGCAGACTGAAAATTTCCTACTCCTGAGCTAAGGGAAATGATTAAAATAATGATAATAAAAATAATCTATCTCTACTGCAGCTTATGGTAGAAAAAGTTATGAGCAATCAAGATAATACTAGTAGTGTCCTTTGAGAATTCTAAGGATGGGGCTGGGATTCAAATTCCTCCATGGTTCGGGAAGCCCTAAGCAAGAACCATTAAATTAAAATGGTGCCATGTTAATACCGGCCCTTAATGCCCAGCAGAAGCAAGTATACATACTTTCTGTAGGGAAGCATCCTCAGTTAAATTTGGCCAAATACGAGCTTCCAGTATAGCATTACCAAGTGCAGAAGAAAACAAGTCACCATAAAAGACTCCGCAGGCTCAAATAGCAGATTCAATTCTCCAAAGATTTCAGACATTGAAATGATCTGATGAAGAATATAAAGTAAGTTTGATAGGCTTAAGGCACCAAAAGAGGACATTGAAAATATGACCAGGGGAGCAGAGGCTGTGCAAAATCGACCAGGCAGGTTTGCAAAACCACCATAGAGAACACCTGGAGGTGACAATGGAATAAATGCAATTAAAAGCATAAGGATTGTGCTGAACAGCAGGTGAGTGATTGAAAGGAAGTTCTGACCTGGACAAGTTCTCCAGAAGGTAGGCCTCATGACAAGCAGAGGCACATGTGAAAGGGGGTGGGGAGGAGACATGGAAGCCAGAACAGCCCCGTGCGTGTCTACTGCAGTGCTTCCCAACCAAGCAACTTTGCCCCTGGGGGACATTTGACAGTGTTGGGAGGTGCTTAGTGGGGATGGGTTACAGACTCAGAACTAGATAGCTCCCACAGGGTTCTGCCCTGCCCGGCTGTATGCTTGAGAACTTCAAAAAAAAAAATCAGCTTTATGGAGGTATGATCTATAATACAATGAAAATCACTAGTTGTGAGTATACTATTGGGTGCATTTTAGTAAATGTACACAGCTGTGAAACCACCACCACACACATGTGGAAACCTCCATCCCTCTGGAAAGTTCCCTGTGCCCCTTTGCAGTGTGTCCACATGCCCCTGTCCAGTCTCTGGCAACTATGGAGCTGCCTTCTGCCATTATAGATCTTTTTCTCCATCATGTAATATGCCATTAACCACTTAATGGTGGCATTTAGTGCATTTTCAGTGCTTTGCAACTACTGCCTCTATCTTGTTCCAAAACATCTCACCACCCCAAAGGAACCCTGTAGCACCCCTCCCCACCCTTCCCTCCCCCAGCTGCTGACATCACCTGCTTTCTGTCTCTATTACGCTATAGGTTTGCCTCTGCTAGAATTTCATCTGGGCAGAATCGTGCAGGCTTTATCTTTTGTGTCTGGCTTTTTTCACTTAGCCCAATTATTTTGTGATCCATCCCTGCCCGCAACAGGTTTCTTTTTACTGCTGTGCAGTCTCCCAGAGGGTGGATACTGCACACTGGCCTATCTGCTCCCCAGGTGGTAGGTGTCTGGGTGATGTCCTTGGGAGGTCTTTAGCCCTGGGTCCCCCATAATGTCCCCTGCAATGCTTTGTGTCCACCAGGTACTCAGTGCCAGTTTTCAGAATGAAGGAATGAGATAGTTAACGCAGATGGAGCCTGAATGAGCCCGAAGGGAGATGGGGATGAAGATTGAGGGAGGGGAGAGTCACAGGGGGACAGTGACCACACGGGACTCCTGAGCCAAGCCCCCCAGGCTCTGGCTGGGATGCGGGGCAGGGGCAAGGGGATGCCCCAGGGCTGATGAGGGTCCCAGGCCCAGTTTCCCAGGAGCAAGGAATGCAATGGCTCAGCCACCACTCAGAGATGACGGGAAGATAACCCTTCCACAGAGGCTGTCTTTCTTCCATTCCTATTGGTAAACCCAGAGGCAGATACCATAAAACTCTTAAGTTCTCAGCTCTGAATGTGAACCCGGGCGGCACCCAGGCTGTCACCACCGGGCACTTCCAACTCAGAGATCTAGAAGCTTCTCTGACTTTGGCTTTGTCCTCACCCAGCTCTGTCTGGTGAGTCAACCAAACCATTACATCCTTCTTAAGGAGAAAGTGACTTAGCCCTTGGAACTGACGTATAAACCATGCAGCTGATTCCATGAGTTCAACTTTGTCTTGGGACCAACTCAACACATGAGAATATTTTTTTCATACATTTTCTGTTTTACCTGCCAAACCAGATAAATTCTTCTCTGAGTCTGTTTTTAATGACCTCCGCTCCTTTCTGGTCTGCCTCCAGGTAGTTTCACGTGAATTTGTGTCCTCTAAGAGAAGCTAATGCCCGAGGGACCCGGCCCAATGCCCAGAACTTCTGGAGCTCTCTCCTCTCTCCTGGGAGATGCTCTCCAAGAATCCGTGGGGTCCTGGCTTCGCCAGGTATCACCAGGCACTTCTGAGGCGCTGATGGAGGGCTCAGAGCCAACACTCCCCCAGCAAGTCCTCTTTAATCCCCCATGATCAGTCTGAGAGACAGTTTCGCTGATCGCCTCCATTTTACAGGTGAGGAAATGGAGCTTTCGTGGAGGTAAAGGGTCCAAGACGGCATGTGGGGAAGTGGCAGGCTGGGATTTGAACTCAGGTCTGCTGGATTTCAGGACGTGTAACTTTAACCCTCACTCAATTAGTATCTCCTTTACAACTTTCTTGTCTTCAGGTATCTGTTATTCACCGTGCCTGAACTAGAGATGTCTTCTTATGTCAGCTGACATTTCTCCGTAATGACTTAAAACCTATTAGTAAGCTTCTGGTTCACTCTAAATGCAGCCTCTCCCTGCTTCATATTTCCTGGTTAGAAGATTTCCTGTCTATTGCAAACACTGTGCACAAGCATAATAAATGACTAGTTGAGGAAGGGGATAATTTTTCTGGCATCCTAAGTGAAATGCTGAAGGGTCCAGTAGCAACACCCTGGGAACCAGGTGCAGGCCCATTGCCATGCAGAGCCCCTCACAGGTTGGGGGAGACCCAGGAGCCAGGGGCAGCCAGAAGAGGCTTGGGGTCACCAGAAGAAGGAGGGGAGGCCTCCAGGGTTGCTTTAGAATTTGGGAATTACTTTTCCCCTGTCAAAGTTTTCACAGTAACCAATTCAAGACCTTCATCTGCTCACTAGTATTTTTTTAATGAATGGACTGTATTTTTTAGACCAATTTTAGATTCACAGCAAAGTTGAGCAGAAACTAAAGAGTTCCCACATGCCTCTTCCCCTGCCACACACACACACACACACACACACACACACACACACACAGAGCCTCCCCAGCCATCAACCTCCCACACCAGAGAGGGACTTTTGTTACAATTGATGAGACAACATGACACATCACCATCACCCGAAGTCCATAGTTTATGCTAGAAGGCACTCTGGGTGTTGTGTATCCTATGGGTTCGGACAAATGTATAATGACCCATGTGCATAGTCTCCTACACAGTATCTTCACTGCCCTAAAGATCCTCCGTGCTCTGCCCACTCATCCCTTCCTCCTCTCCGCACTGGCAACCACGCTCTGTGTACTGTCCCCATGGTTTTGCCTTCCCTAGAATGTCATAGTTGGAATCATACATTATGTATCCTTTTCAGACTGGCTTCTTTCATTTAATAGTATAACTTTATGTTTCTTCTTGTCTTTTTGTGGCTTGATAGGTCGGTTCTTGTTCATGGTGAATAATACTTCGTTGTCTGGAGGAACCATGGTCTGTCTATTCACCTGGACATCTTGGTTGCTTCCAAGTTCTAGCGATTATGAATGAAGCTGCCATAAACATCCTTGTGCAGGCTTTTGTGTGGACATAGGTTTTCAATTCACTTGGGTAAATACCAAACGTTGCTGGATAGTACAGAGAAACTCCCAAACTGTCTTAAAAGTGGCTGCACCATTTTGCATTCCCATTAGCAATGAATGAGAGCTCCTGTTGCTCCACCTCCTTGCCAGCATGTGGTGGTGTCAGTGTTTTCGATTTCAGCCATCCTGGTAGGTGTGCAGTGGTATCTCATTATTGCTTCCATCTCAAGCTCTGCTTTCTCCAGTGGTGGCTGCCACCGGAGAACCCCCCATCTCTCTCCTCAGCTGCAACATTCCTCTTTGGAGAAAGTCAGCTGCAGTGCGAACAGGGTCTGCATTTTGAGCCAAATGTACAGAAGGGGATGACAAGGGGCTCTCCTCATTCACACAGTAGTCAGTGTGCACTGAAAATGGTGCCTGGACTTAGTAGGTACTTTAGCTTCACTGGTTATGAATGAATGAATGAGTGGATGGCTAAGTGGCGCAATAAAGATGTGGCCTGGCCCCCGTCCCACGCTCTCGGTGGGAACTGCAGCCCTGGCCCTTGGCCCTAACTCCCCAGCAGCTCGTTCTTGGAGCTTCCCACTGGACAGGGGTCTCAGCCGCTGGGACTAAGGCTGACCTCCACACCCAGGACACCTCCTCTCCCGGCTCTGCTGAGCTGGCCCCAGTCATGGGGCTGCACAGACACAAGGGTGACTCATAAGCCTGGTAGGCAGCTGGTAGGAGGTGGGCAGGAGCCTGGCCACAGATCTGAGGTTCCTAAGCTTAGAAAAGGCTTGAGGAAAGGTGACCAGCAGACGAGCAGTTGGGATGGAGATGATGCAGAGCAGCAGACGGTGCCCACCCAGCAGGGGGGTGGAGAGTGGTGTGCAGGCCAGGCCCCAGGCCCCTTCCCCGTCAACCCTCACAGCATGAGTTCAGAGGGGTGCCCAGGAGAGCCACCACAGCTGCATAGGGACCCCCATTCTGGGTGGAGACTTGACTCCAGACTCACAGTGGGGAGGGGTCTGCAGGTCGGGCCATAAGCAGACCCGGCCGTGGGGATCTGGGAAGCCTGAGGCAGGAGAAACAAGGCCAGGCAGGCAGGCGAGCCATGGGGAGAGATGCTTCAGAGGAACGTGCTGGAAATACACTCCCTTATTCATAAAACCCCATTCAGGACATAAACTGCATCAAGGGGTCCTGGTGAGCCCTTCCCACATCCTTCCTGAGGGGGGCGCTGCCCCTGCTCCCCCCCAGGCCTCTGCTCTTGGTGAACTTCCTCTGTGGATGAGCAGCTGCTCAGAAGTAAAGTCTCCTGAGAAGCAACTCCCAGGGAAGGAGTTCTCTCCTCTTCAGAGAGCAGTCACACCTGCTCTCCCCACTGCCTTACCTCTGTTCACTTTTGGCTACAGCCCGTGCCGAATCAGCACCCAAGGGACTCTGGGTCTGCAGCTGCGTACGGGCACGGGGGCTCCACACCAGGCCGCTGGTGGACATGCAGCTCTGGCGGCTCATTTTTTCTCTTCTGCATTTCTCCCCACCTGACAGCGGGCATATTAGGCAAGCTTTGCTTGACAGATTTCGTCAGAACTCAAGGGGCACTTCCCAGAAATGTGTGTGAGGGTGGCGCTCAGGATGGACAACAGGTGCCAACTCTGGTGGATTCTCTCCTGTGGCCTTACAAGAGTGATCACCCAACCACAGTATCTCCAAAGAGACGGGGTTACTGACTGTCAACAGTAGGAAACGGAAAAGCATTGGACCAGGCCGGCAACCGCCAACGGCCCATCACCCATTTGCACTGGAGCCTCCGGCCTCTGGTTTGCCTCCCGCAGAGTGGCCGAGTCACCCTAGTCCCCTGAGTCTGGCCACCGGCCGAATGTTCGGGAGGATGGATCCAGGAAAGAACCCACAGAGGGGCCCCTGGAGCAGGGGGGACTGCGGGCCTTGGTCTCCAACAGGGTGACCCAAAGGGTCTTCGTTTGGCTCAAACTGTGTCCTTTCCGGGCACTGTGGAATTTTCAGGGCCTGCCACTGACCAGAGCCCTAACCCAAGTATAAAGGGGGAGAAAGTTTCTCACTGGCTGAAGGGCAAAGACGGGGGATCAGAGCATCCCAGTGGGGAGGGAGGCTCCAGCTACCATGAAGGGACCGGAAGATTCCCTTCTCTTTCATCCCCTGGAAGACAAGGCATCTTCCTGTGGCTGCTTCCTGAGGCTCAGAACCAGGGCCCAGTGATTAGGACAAAGGGCAGGGTGGGTACATCCTCACCGCTGTTCTACGGGAAACACTCTACGTAGAACCAAGAGGGAGCAAGTGGGGAAAATGGGGAAGACTGGCCAGAGGGCAGAAACTCTCTGTTACAAGATGAATAAATGTGGGGATCTAATGTACAGTGTGGTGACCATAATTAATAATACTGTGTGTGTACTTGAAATTTGCTAAGAGGGTAGATCCTAAGTGTTCTCACCACACCAAACAAACAAACAAACAAACAAAAACAAAGATACCGATGGAAAGTGATGGATGTCTTCATTAACTTGATTGTGGGGTTCCTTTCACGACATATGTGTATGCTAAATCATCACATGCTGCACATTAAAAAACACATTTGCACCCAAATGTATGCTATTTTTATTTGTCAATTATACCTCAATAAAGCGGGGGGCGTGGGGAACCAAAGAGAAACATTCCAAAGCTGTGTGCCTGCGTGTATTTGCGTGTGGGTGGGCTGTTTCTCCTCCTGGCAATGACCCTCCCTTCAAGCCAAGGGCATCGTTGCTGTGCGTGAGGCACATAAAAGAGACATCATTGCCCTCAGACATCTTTAATGGAGATTATTTAAGCAGCATCATTAAGAGAGGCAACATTATTTGCCTCGGTTTTAATTAACTTTATTTAAACAACATTATTTAAGAGAGACAACATCATTTCTCTCAGTTTTTACACCAGCCTCCCCGACCTTGAGGTGATTTCTGAGGCCAAGCAGCCCCTTGGGAGACCAGACTCCCAGGCCGCTGCCCAGGAAGCCCCAGTCCCTGAGCTGGGGGTGCCAGGACAGGGGAGGAGGATGAGGTCTCCCCCTGAGGGGCTCCCAGTCCCCACTCAGCCTGTGCACTCATGGTGCCCCCCCCCCGGGGCAGAGCTGACGTGCAGCCTCTCATGTCCCAGAACCAGGAACTTGCCACAGATTCACGGCCCTTGAGGGGGTGGGGGGCATGGGGCATCAGTCAGGGTTCCATGGGCAAGAGCCAGCTTAACCAGCTTCTCCTGCAGCCCCGAGGCTGCTCCCCGTGCCTCCTCAGCCGTGCCTGAGTTCCTCAGGCAGTGGCGGATGCATCCATCCAAACTTGGGCTCCACCCCAACAGTCCGCCAGCCATGAGTCCCAGCCAGGTGGGGTGGGGTGTGAGGTGCTACCTGACATGGGGGCCCAGTGCTGGTTCTCCAGGCTGTGATGGTGCCTCAGGAGGGGCCACCAGGCCCCCTGGCCACCCCAGGCCACCAGCCTCAGCCACTCTATCCCAAGGCCTCAGAGGCATTTCTTCCGCAGCCTGTATCTCCTCAGGAAAGGGGGTCCGGAGTCGGAAGGTTCTGCTCACCCATCTATGGGGCTGTGTCTTTGGACAGAAGGTCAGGGGGGAAGTTGCTTGGGGGCCGCTGAGGCTTCTTCAACCAGAGGACGGCACCAACCAGGATGAGCAAGAAGGGCACCTTCACGAATACCAGGAGCACGATGCGGGTCCTGTGGGCGGGCAGAGTGGTCGGAACCCTGAGCTGGCCCGCTCAGCAAAGCCCTTGACCCCGAGCCCAGAGGCCCACTCCTAAGACCCCCAAGTTGGGAGTGGGCTCCTGGGCTCAGTCCTCCTCAGTGGCTCGACCACCGAGGCCCCCAGAAGCCGCCTCTGCTTTGTGCTGGGCCCCATCCTCCTTTCTCGTTTCGTCTCTGGGACTCCCCTTTGCCCAAAGGGCATCAGCCCAGGAGAGGCCCCTGCAGGTCACCCGTCAGGTTGTTCGCCCGCCTGTGTTTTCGCTGCTCAGATAATGCCGGCTCTGGGCTGCTCAGTCACCTGCCTGCTCTGTGGCACCTGATGCCTTGCATCGAGGAGATGTGTGTCCTGTCTCCCCTCAACAGCCACTAGGTCATCAGTGCTTTTGGTGACAGTTGAACGGGCGGCTGAGGCTTATAGACAAAGGTTCTGCAGAGCGGTGTTCTGGGGAGGGCTGGAATGGGAAGGTGGGGGAGGGCGTGTGAGCAGGGGTGACCCCAGGGTGGCCTCTGGGCCTGCTCTGGCTATGACGGGCTCTGGCGGCAGGTGACCGCACAGGGGCAGAGTGGTTCCCACGGGGTGGGGGGCAGGAGAAGCACACAGCCCCTCACTCACCTGGCGTCGGAGCCCGAGAACTCCTCTGTATGATTGCTGGCGGCTTCTGGTGCGGTCAGAGCCATTCCTTCTAGACACAGGCAAAGTCAGCCGCAGGTCAGGGGCACACCAGGGGCTTGAGTGTGGCTCACAGTGCCACCCCACCGTGCCAGCCCTTGTGGGGAGACCCCTGCCCCTGAATTAGGGAGCTTCAACCCCTTAGGCTCCTCCTCCTTCTGTTGAGCCACCTGAATCACAACAGTTTTTTTTTCCATCATTTTCAGGTGTGGCAAGAAGAAGTAATTAAACAGGCGTAGGTGCTGAAGTTTATTCTGGGGAGGGAGATCCATCTTTTCATACTCTCTCCATCTACTCCTGTAAGTGGGAATTTTGGTTGTGGGGAGGGAAAGTCACAGGTTCTTTCTGCTCAGGCAGTGCCAAGTGGGGCACAAGAGTGGATGGGGCCTCTAGCTATTGGGGGTGGTAAGGGGGAGAACTCTGGAAGGTGGGTGAGTAAGGGCACATTCAGGTTAAACGGTGAACAATGGCAGTGATGAGTGAGACATCTTTATGAGAAACTATGAAGGCAATTTAAGGTAAACCTCTTGGTCATGGATTCCTGAGGCCAGCCGGCTGCCAATTACCCGTGGCCTACCTTTATTTCATTCTAGGCCTGGCACGTGCTCTGCAAGATGCCCACCTGTGGTCGTGAAGGTAGCTCCTGGCTGAGCTGCAGGAAACTGCAGCCCTAAAGGTCGTCTGGAGGCTCCCGATAGCCTTATAGGCTGGTGCCTCCCTGGGCTTCCCACCCCAGGCCCCTAAACACCATTCTCCGTAAAGCTCTCCATGGAGCTTTTAGCTGAGTCATTTTTAGCCTGTGTTGGTTCTTGCTCATGTGTCTTAATCAATCCCTCTTCTGTCCGCAGGTCTGGCTTCCCCTGCTGGCAACCCTGGGAAGTTTTGCTTGGCTGGCCCCCTCTGGACGTCACCTAGGGGCAGCCCCATGTTCCTCTCTGGTTCCAACCTTAACAGTAGAAGGGCTCGTTCTAAAGTCGGTGCTATTTGCACGCCACCGTCTACTGGGCCTGAGGGACCCTGGGCTGAGGGATGCCTGGGCCTACACGCCTGCTGGGGGGAAGTGGTGGGCAGAGGTGGGGAGGGGGGTGTTGTAGAGGCTCTTTTTCACAGTAACAGATCCGTGCCACCAGGAAGACCCTGAATTCTTCGTTGGCATCAAGGCCCAGAGGAGACCCCAGGGCAGTTGGAGGCGTCCCTGAATTTGACTTAATGGCCAAAGCCTTCCTTTCTCTCCAGGTGTCCACTGTTACCTGAACTCCTCCTTGGCCCCTTACTCCATGCTCGCTCTAGGCAGCCAGGGCACGTAGCGCAGGGGGCGGCTGGGAGGAGGAGGAGAAGCCCTGGAAAATGCCCGGAGCCACTCTGACTCGGCCAGGTTCATGGGGTTCAGGGATGGGACCCTCTGGGTTGCCTCAGGGGCCCCCTGGCCACCCTCTGAGTGATGACAGGTCCAGAGTGTGACTCCCAGAGACTGGCCACTTCTTGGAGTGATGCCCTGGGATTCTCTGCAGGCATCTGAGGCCCACCCAGGGCCCCGATGAGAGAAGTGGGGCTGCCAGGGCTCTCCAGTCCCTGGAGAGCAGGCCTGGGCCACGGGTCACCAGTGCTGGGGTCCACATTCCCGCACCCCACCACAAGCCCTGCCAGCCCCATGCGTCAGCAGGAAGCCTCGGAGAGACTCGGTCTGTGATGGGGACCAGGGCTGGGCTGCCACCCTTCCGTCGTTTCTCTCACTTCCATCCCCCGTCCGTCCGTCTGTCTGTTGCTCTCTCTCACACTGCTCCCAGGGGCTCAGTTGTCTCCCTTCGGCCCCTGGTGGGTGGGGACAAGCTCAAGCCCTCGGTCTTCCCCATCCTGGGCACCAGGGCCTTGAGGAGTAGGGGGACGTTCTTACCAGGGTCAATGGTGACTCTGATCCTCGCCCCTAGGTCAATCCCGGTCTTTTGAATCCCACACCAGTAAGTGTCTGTGTCATCCTGCCTGACGTCCTTCATGGTCACTGTGAGCAGGTGCGCTGTCTGATTGTCCCTGATGGACACACGGTTTCTCTGCACTTCTTCCTCGGTTCCTGCGGTTTGAATGAGGACCTTGCAGTAATCCCAGCTTGCTCCTCGGCACCACCACTTCCGGTAGGTCTTCCATCTGGATTCATAGTTACACCGCACGGCCACCGACCCCTGCTCTACGCCTCTCACGGACCTTGGGCCTTTGATGGAGAAACAGCCTGGAAAACAGAATTCCAAGCGAGATACAGTTCCTGTCACCCTGGGCCTGGAGCCACTTCAGGGCTCAGGTGGCCCCAGGCTAATGTTCAGGGACTGGACCAGGGTCCCCAGCCTTCCCAGGCGCCCCACTAGCTGACCCCTCACGTCCACCTCCTCCTCTGCCCAGCTTCCCCATGGACTCCCTCAGGGCCTCTGCTCCGCTCCTCATCCCAGACCGGCAGGCAGCGTGTGACCCTTCTGATTGCTGACCTGCTCTTTCCTCGCCCTCAATGTTGTTCTCATCTTATCTCCTTCTTCTCTGACTACTCGTTCTCAGAGGCGTCTGCTGATTTCTCTTTTCCTTTTTCTTTAAATCTTGCTGTAACCCACAGTGTGTTAGTAAATTAACAACCAGCCCTGTCCAGGGGGGAAAATCTCCAGTTTGTAGCATTTTCCAACTTTGCAGCACAAGTGTTCCTACCATGGCTGATTTCAGGCTGGCGAGGCAACGTCACTGGAAATCTCTTCCCAGGTCAGTTCCTGCAAATCAGCGTGAGGCAGTTCCAGAACACCATGGGCAGCCCAGGGCTCTCTCAGTGGCCTTCACCTTGTCTCACTTTATGGAGCCCCCACAGAGTGATTCTTCATTTCTTGATTTCAATCTGTGCCTGTATGTTGATAATTCCCAGATCCACAACTGTAGCCCAGATTCTCCCCTTAGCTCCAGCCTACCGTTTACAAATATGCACTGGATGTCTCTACCCCAAATTCAACAGTCACAGAACTAAATGCGCCACCTCTTCCATCCTGAACTTAACTCTTCTTCCAAATTTCCTCTCTCTTGTGGACAGACTAGCAGAGTTCGGCTAGAAGTGGAACAGGTTAGGGATGAGTACAAACTGAATGGGTACTCTGTTGTTCTGTGCACTGACTTCAGAACTGTAAGATAATAAACTCACATCAGTTTGTAAGGGCACACGTAGCCCTCTTGTGATGAAGCCTGAGTCCCTTAGTCATGACCACTGTGGAAATTAGACTGGGTGATTGGAGATTCAAGAAAATGGGAGTTTGCAAACCAAGGTAAAATGAACTATGGAGACACAGGACTTTGAGTTCCCCCTCAAGGGAACTAAGTTTATCTATAACTAGATAAACTCTTGACTCAGGTTTCCTTGAGAAGTTTTACAAGAACTTAGACCCCATCAGATGTCACCTCCTGACAACAAGCATGGAGACTCCAGACTGGGTGGAGACAGAAGATTGACAGCTAAGATTCCTGAAATCATCCCCTGAAGAATGGGCACCAGCTGACCACAACACCCTGCAATGCTTCCCCATAATTTTGCCTTCAGTAACCCTTCTTTGTAAGCCAACAGGGATCTTGGGACGTTGGGCGTTGGCCACCCTTCTCCTTGCACCTCACCCTGCAGTAAACACCCACTCTCCCTACATCCTGCTGTCAGTGTTCAGCTTTGCTGTGCATCAATTTTGCTCGATTCAGTCATAGTTTCAAGCCACTAAGTTTGTAGCATTTTGTTACAGCACCATCAGCAATTAATGTAGTATTCGATCCACAGAACTAACTTTATGCTCTTCAAACCAACACAGCTGACTAGACAACCTGGTAACTTCATTGATACGGTCCTTTCCTTCTCCCTCCACAACTAATTGGTAAACAATAGTCAACTCTACATCAAAAATGCTTCTCAAAATGATATTCTTCTTCCTCCTCTGCTGCCACAGTCCATGAGGACAGCATGACATAGCAGAAAGAGAACAAACTTTGGACAGCGAAAGACACATCTACCACAAGCTAGTTGGGAAACCTTAGGTAAGTTACTTAACCACTCTGGTCTTGCTTCTTTATTTGTAAAATGGCTCTGCTGCTTGCCACCTTGTAGGTTATCATAAGACCTGGATACCTGTCCAGCCCCAGACATCCAGGGCTGCTCTATTGCAGTAGCCGTTCAAGAGGTTAGGAGCTCATCTAGTACCTGGATGGCAGCGGCTGCATGTAGGGAGGTCTCCCCAGCTCCTGCGGCACCTCTTTTCCAGCCACCTCTGCAAATCACTCCTGGAGTTAGGTCCCCACCTTGTCCTCAGCGGCACTTGTGAGCACTTAAAAATCTTTCCAAATCTCTCCTGAAGCCATGCCCCCCTGCCCCACCCACCTGAGAACGACTTAAAACGCTTTAGCTCGGCACTCACATCTTTTTACAATCTGGATCCCAGTTCTCTGTCCAGCGCCACTTCCTGCCCCTCCGCGCCATCACCGACCCCGCATTCCTCTTCCCCTGACCCCATGGGCCCTCCCAGGTGCTGTATCATTGTTCATGTCCTGTCTCCTAGGTGGAAACCCCTTCTCCAACCCAGCCTGCCTGCTGATCACCTTGACATCTTTTTCAAGGGTTGGCCTTTTTTGTAGTCTTATTCCCCTTCCCAACCAGAACTGTCTCCTCCCATAGCTCCCATGGCCCTTTATGGGAACCTGAACGCCTCCCTGGTATTTTATTGTGTTAGCAGTCTCTCTCCCTTTGTGTCCCTTGCTAGGAAGCTCTGTCCTGAGGAGCAGATCCTGATAGGTACCAATACAGTTTATGGCTGCTTTTGAAAAGAAGCTGGTCAGTATGATCTTGTACATAATTGTTTCAGTTCTAGGATTAACTGTAATTTCCACACCAGTGGACAATGAAGTATAAGGGTGCTAATTGCAGCGTTAATGGGATAGTAAACATTGGAAACAAACTCAAATGCCATTAATGGGAGGTTGGGCTAGTAAATTACGGTTTGCCCTAACAACTCTGAGATGGGAGTTTGTGGGGAAGAGATTTTACCTTCTAAATCATACATTCCTGAATGTAAGAGTGTTTACAACACCACTGGCTGATAAACAACTAAGAAATTTTTTTTGATTAAAAGAAGTCAATTAGTAAAAGCATTGCTAAAACTATACAGCAATTGACATAAATTATAATATAGTAACTGATGTAAATTAACATCAGATCAGCAGTTCGGGTCATTTTCATTCTTAAAAAAAACACCACAGAAGAAAGCAGAGCTTCAGTATAAACTGTATCTGCCAGCGACGACAAACAGCAGAGAGAGATGTCGCTGGTTCAAAATAGAAGTTCTGTCAGTCTTAGTTTTGGTATTTCAGACTAATGGTAACACACTTCTAAGGTGATTGGGCTCATTTAAAAAAATATGTGGGAGGTTTTTATAAACACAGATCATGATGAATGAAACTATTAATTAGGAATATGTATATTTTCAAGAGTTGGTTTGAAGGAAGGGAGAGGTGGAGATGAGAGGGGAGCAGACAGCTGGGAGCAGAACTCTGGACAACAGGGTTGTCAGGGTTTAAAAACACAAGGCTGTTTGAATTTCAATATTTGTTTTCATGAACCTGATATGTAAACTTTCTCCTGCATGTTAATCCTCTGGGCAGGTTTGCAACATGCGCAAAACCCTTACGTGAATACCTTGTCTCAAAATCGAGAAAAATGGTTGAGCTCCATCCACGTTGGGGCTGACAGCAAGTGACAAATGACACACAAAATGAGCCAAAGGGAGAGCCCAGAGCAGAGATGCCCATGGGGCGTGGGGTGTGCAGTGGGCTTTGAGTCCATCTTATTCTGCACCTCTGGGGCAGGGCGTCCTGCTGATGCTCCCAAGCAGCCATGCCAACTCAAGCTCTGGAGAGTAATTTCTGGGGCTCAGGTCTGTGCCCCTGGCCGTTCTTGCCTCAGATTCCTTGTCGGAGAACGGGGGTCTTTTCTTCTACTTGCAAACACTTCCTGAGCATCTACTCTACGCCAGTGCCCTACCTTCCTCTCGGGGTCAGTGGGGGATCACGGAACCCAGCACACCAGTGAGGCGTCCTACCAGAAGCTAGATCATTCTGACTTTGCCCTGTCCACTCTCTCTCCTCCTTTATTTCACCAAAGTGACCCCAGAGCGGCCAATGGCAGTCTACTGGTGAAAACGTGATGCAGTGGCTTTGCTTCCATCCCTTGGCCAGCTTCAGCCCTCCCCTCATTAACTCGGAGTTGGAGGAGGAGGCACTCCCTGTCCTGTCTCTGCAGCATCCGCCACCTCAAGCCGCAGAACAGCCACTGCGGGTCTCAACCTTCATTCTGGGTCAGAGGTGTTTGTCTGGGTGTGTGCAGATGAGACTGTGCATGGGCATGTGTGAGCATATGAGTGTACATTTAAATTTGAGTATGTGTGTGTCTGAGTGTGTGTGACTGTATGTGTGAGTATGAGTGTGAATTGATGTGCAAATGAGAGAGACCATGTGTGAGCATGTGTGTGACTGTGAAAGTGTGTGCTAGTGTAAATGTCATTTTGTGTCCCTGTGTAAGCATACACACATATGTGTATGAGTGTATGAGAATATAGACGTGAGCATGTGGGTGTGTGTTGTGAGTGTGTGAGCCCAGGCACAGTTTATGCCGGCCCTTCTCAGCCTCCAGGTGAGCTGGGATTCAGAGGGAGAAGGTGGAATCTCTGCACTCAAATGCAAGCTAGAGCCAGGGAGGAGATGCAGACATTCTGAGTCATTGTCCTCTGGGAATCCTGGGCCACCTGGAGTCCCACTTAATGATCAGAGAGAGCAGTCACAGGGAAGCTACTGCCCCCAGCCCGTCTACCAGTCCCAGGTCATGGCTTCAACAACAATGCACCCCCATCAGGACTTGAACTCAGGGCTCCCAACCCCCGGGCTATGCTCTTTCCTGCAGCCCCTCTGTGGACCAGTCTGTCTGTGGCAGATGGTGAGTCCCTGGACCCAGAGAGAGACTGTGTGACCCACACATGCTGCATACATTGCACCAACTTCCAGACTGTCCTGTAGTGTCCTCTGTGTGTGTGCAATGATTTTCCACAGAGAAGAGATAGTTGAGCCCCCCCACCCCCATCTCCCATTTGGGTTCCTGAGCAATTTTCTCTTGGGAAGTCTTGGTACCTGGGCATGGTGTCTAAGGCCCTTCATCATCTTGTCTTGTGCATTTCCAGCTTCACATCCGACCAGTCACCCCAAGGCCTGCTGCATGCTGAGACGCCCTCTGCACGAACGCACCATCCTTTCTCAATCCTCATCTCTCCATCCAGGCCAAGCAGTCCTTTTTCCCTGGAATGCTCTTCTCTTGTCTCTGCTTGAAGGGCTGTTCCCTTTCTTCAAGGCACACTGAAAGGAGCAGCCCTGTGCAGCCCTCAGCTGACCTGCTGCATCCTCGGGGCACCCTCCATCCATGCCTTCCCATAGCCTGCCATTGGTTGCTGTTTTTCTGGACATTTCACCCACTGAGCTCTCTGGGGTCTTCTTTTTAATGGCTAGTCCTTTTTCTCTTCTCCTTGGTGTCCCCCAGACCTGATACATGCCTGGCACAAAGTAGGACCCCGGAAAGCTTTTGCTGAATTAATAAAGCCACCACCTCTCACTTCCTTGAAAGTGACACCTCCCTTTCTACCTGGGACAGCAGCTCTCTGTCCCCTGCCCTGGCCTTGTAGTACCCACATTCCCGAAGCCCCAGCTGCACTCACCTGGGAGGCTGAGGAGGAGAAGAGCTGGGGGCAGCAGCCACATGGTCCTGCCTCCCCCGGCTCCCTGCCCCTCTGATCTACAAGCAGACACACTCAGATGCCAGCTGGACTCTCGCAGCTGTCTGAGTGCAGGCTTGCACCTTCTGCATGTCTAGACCGCCTTTGAGTTTCTCATTTCTTTACTTCCTTTTGTAGAGCTAAGTATTTCCTGGTTTTAATTATTCAGCAAAAGTTGTGTCAGTTCTTGGGAGGGCTGAGTCACCGGGCATGACAGCTCCCACTAAGTAGGAAAGAGGAGGTGGGGGGCTGTGCAGGGCGAGGAGGGCCAGGGCGGAGATGGGTCCACAGAAGGGAACAGGAGGCGGCATCTGGCCTACCCGGCCTTGGGTTCAAGGGCTTTGATAGTCTAGGCATTTACTCCAGGAATGGTTCTCTACTACAATAGTGGGTCCCATCAGCAGGTGATCCCCCTCATACCTGGTGTTAAGTGGGTATGCCTGGCATACCCTGGCAGGTAGAGAGGAGACCTCCACTCCTTCCCCTCCCCTTACCCAGAGGAGGGGTTATAGCCAAGTGCTTCAAAGTGCAGGCTGTAGGATCAGACAGTCCTGGGCTCTAACTACAAGTACCACTTACAAGCTGTGTAGCCATGGACAGATTACTTAACCTATCTGAGCCCCAATTTTTGTATCTGTAAATTGGGCTCATATGAGTTGTTATGAGAATTAAATGAGAAGATGTAAAGTTCAGAGGATAGAATCTTGGGATGGAGTTAGCCCTCTATGTTATTATTAGTACCCTGGACAAAACTTCAGACACTAGATGAAGAGTAGGACAGAATAAGCCCAGGGTAGGGGGCTGAGAGGAAGCTGGTGGTTTGCTAATTAATATTACTAATATTCCTTATCAGTAATATGACAGATCTAACCCTAACCTGACATAATTTAATTAATATCTTGATTTATAACCCAGTAGCTAAAACCCTTGAAAATAGCTGTGGGAAGCAGGTGAGAGTATTTCTTCCTGGGTCCAGAGCCAGCTTGGAGGGAGGAGCTCTCCCTGGAAGTCCTGTGGTGACAGGCAATTCAGAAGGATTGAGAGAAAGAGGGGGGCTCAGTCATGTAAGGAGAAGGTGAGGGCACTAAGAAAGCATTTGGAAGCAGCGAAGCGGTCTGGCATGTGAGTCTTGCTAGGTTTTCTCAGGCAGCATCAGGCCTCATTATTGTCTATCATCTTCATTTCTATGGGAAGTGGAGTAAGATTGTTTTAGTATAAAAAATTAGTTATTACATCATTATAGTGTAAACAGCTAGGCAAAAAGCATTATATAAAATACATTACTTTTCATGATAAACTACGAAGAGAAGGGTATCTATAAACAAACATTCTTTAAACATTAAAACCAATGGCATATCATGAAAAGTCTCCCCTTTAAAAGCAGGATGAGAACTAGGATGCTTATAACACCACTTGGATTAGACACTTTAATTAGCCTATGCAATACAACAAGAAAAAGAAACAAAAGTTATGAGACTAGGAAAGGAAGAAACAAAATTCTAAATTGTTCTAGATGAATTAATTGTGCATATATATAACTGAAAATAACTAGTCAGATTTTTATTTTACTATACATAGACAAGGTCAGCACACAGATATCACACAAGCAAAGTGTAGCTTTAAAATTTAATGAAAAAGTTACCATTTCAGATAATAAGAATATAAGCCATCCAGAAGTAAATTTTTTTAAAATTTTTATTAAGGTATGATTGATATACACTCTTATGAAGGTTTCAAATGAAAAAACAATGCGGTTACTACATTTACCCATATTATCAAGTCCCCACCCACTCCCCCAATGCAGTCACTGCCCATCAGTGTAGTAAGATGCCACAGATCCATTATTTGTCTTCTCTGTGCTGCACTGTTCTCCCCGTGACCCCCCACACCATGTGTACTAAACATAATACCCCTCAGTCCCCTTCTCCCTCCCTCCCCACCCACCCTCCCACACACCTCCCCTTTGGTAACCACTAGTTCCTTCTTGGAGTCTGAGTCTGTTGCTATTTTGTTCCTTCAGTTTTGCTTCATTGTTATACTCCACAAATGAGGGAAATCATTTGGTACTTGTCTTTCTCCGCCTCTATCCAGAAGTAATTTAACAAATATATGAAGAAGTTTTAAGGAGAACTAATGTGATGTTATTAAAAGACATTTAAATTTATTTATTGTAATAAAATACACATAACATAAAATTTACCATCTTAACCATTTTAAGTGTACAGTTCTGTGGTATTAAATACCTTCTTAATATTGTACAACTATTACCACCCTCCATCTCCTTAATTCTTTATCTTGTAAAACTGAAACTCTGTGCCCAGTAACAATAATTTCCTGCTCTCCCATCCCCCCAGCCCCTGGCAATCATCATTCTACTTTCTATATCTATAATGTTGACTTCTCAAAGCACCTCATATAAGTGGAATCGTACAGTATTTGCTTTTTTTATGACTGGCTTATTTAATTTAGCATAATGTCCACAAGGTTGATCCATGTTGTAGCATGTGTCAGAATTTCCTTCCTTTTTAAGGCTGAATGATATTCCATTGTATGTGTAGACCACGTTATGTTTATCCATTCACCTGTTGGTGGCCCCTTAGGTTGCTTCCTTGTTTTAGCTGTTGTGAATAATGTTGCTATGAACATGGTGTACGACTGTCTCTTCAAGACCCTGCTTTTAATTCTTTTCGATATATATTCAGAAGTGGAATTGCTAGGTCACATGGTAATTCTCTCTTTAATTTTTTGAGAAACTGCCATGCTGTTTTCCACAGCAGCTGTACTGTTTTACATTCCCACCAGCAATACATAACTTTCCAATTTCTCCACATCCTGGCCAATACCCGTTATTTTCTGTTTTGGTTTTTTTGTTGTTTTTTTGTTTTTTTTTTTGTAGATAATTATTTTTTATTGAAGGGTAGTTGACACACAGTATTACATTACATTAGTTTCAGGTGTACAACACAGTGATTCAACATTTATATACATGACACTTCTAGGTACCAGCTATCACCATACCAAGCTGTTACAATATCTTGACTATATTCATTACATCCCGGTTACTTATTATTTTACCATTGGAAGTGTATACTTTTTTTTTTTTTTTTTTTTTTTTTGTGAGGGCATCTCTCATATTTATTGATCAAATGGTTGTTAACAACAATAAAATTCTGTTCTGTTTTGGTTTTTTAAAAAGTTTTTTTTCATAGTAGCCATTAGCCCTCCTAATGGGTGTGAGGTTGTATCTCACTGTAGTTTGGATTTGCAAATGATTTTATTTGCATAGTTTTGGGAAGCAGGTGAGAATATTTCCCTAATGATTAGTGATGTTGGTCATCTTTTTCTGTGCATACTGGCCATTTTTATATCTTCTTTGGAGAAATGTATATTTATCTATTTTATCCGTTTTTGTATCAGGTTGTTTTGGTATTATGTTTTAGGAGTTCTTAATCATTCTGGACATGAATCCATTATTAAATATCTGACTTGAAAATATTTTCTCTCATTCTGTAAGTTGCCTTTTTACTCTGTTGACAGTGTCTTGTAATGTACAAAATTTTTTAATTTTCATGAATCCAATCAATTTTTTCTTTTGTTGCCTGTGCCTTTGGTGTCATGCCCAAGAAGTCACCGCCAACTCCACCGCTGTGTAGGTTTTGCCCTATGCTTCCTTCTAGGAGTTTTGTAGCTTTAGGTCTTACATTCAGGTCTTGGCTCCATTTTGAGTTAATTTTTATATATGGTGTCCAACTTAGATAAGGGTTCAACTTAATTCTTTTGCATGTGGTCATCCAATTTCTCTAACACCATTTGTTGAAAAGACTATCCCTTCCCCACTGAATGGCTTTGTTGAATATCATTTGACTATGTATGTGAAGGTTTATTTCTGGACTGTATTTTATTCCATTGGCCTATATGTTTGGCTTTATGTGAGCATAAAATTACTCTCTTTTAATTACTGTAGCTTTTATTTCAGTATATTGCTATCATTGTTCTATTCTATTATTGGTTATTGTTGTTAATCTGTTACTGTGCCTAATATATAAGTTAAACTTTATCATAAGCATGTATGTATAGGAAAAAACATAGCATATATAGGGTTCAGTAGTATTTACAGTTTCAGGTAGACACTGGAGGTCTTGGGATGTATTCCCTGCGGGTAAGGGGGGGCTACTGTATCAACAACTAACCTAACTTTACACCTCAAGGAACCAAGAAAAGAACAAATTAAGCCCAAAGTTGGCAGAAAGAAGAAAATAACAAAAATCATAGAGAAATAAATGAAATAGAGACAAGAAAAACAATACAAAAGATTAACAAAACTACGAGCTGAATGTTTGAAAAGACAAACAAAACTGACAAACAACTGTACACCAACAAATCGGATACCCTAGAAGAAATGGATAAATTCCTAGAAAAATATAAAGTACAAAGAGCAAATCATGAAGAAATAGAAATCTAACTGATCAATAGTGAGTAAGGACATTGAATCACTTATTAAAACCTCCCAACAATGAAAAGCCTGGGACCCCATAGTTTCACTAGAGGATTCTATCAACATTTAAGAATTACTGCCAAACCTTCTCAAACTTTTCCAAAAAACTGAACAGGAGGGAACACTGCCACACTCATTTTATGATGCCAGTGTTTACCGTGCTACCAAAGCTGTATAAGGACACTACAAGAAAAGAAAACTACAAGTCCATACCCCTGATGTATGCAGATGCAAGCATTCTCAACAATGTATTAACAAACCAAATTCAACAGTATTGAAAATATCACACACCACGACCAAGAGGGATTTATCCTAGGGATGCAAGGATAGTTCAACATACACAAATCAATAAATGTGATACAATACATTAATAGAATGAAAGATAAAAATCATATAATCATCCCAATAGGTGCAAAAAAAATTTGACAGAATGTAACATCATTTCATAATAAAAACTCTCAACAAATTGGGTATAGAGGGAATATACTTCAACATAGTAAAGGCTACAAATGACAAGCACACAGCTAAAATCACACTCAATGGTGAAAAGTTGACAGCTCTATCTCAGAAACAAGAGAAGGGTGCCCACCCACTCTGGCCATTTCTCTTCAGCATAGTATTGGAAGTCCAAGCTAGAGAAATTAGGAAAGAAAAAGGAATAAAGTCATCAAAACTGGAAAGGAAGATGTTAAATTATTTGTTTGCAGATGACATGATCCTATGTATAGAAAACTCTAAATTTTAGTCTCAGCCAAAAATGGTTAGAACTAATAAATGAATTCACTCAAGTTTCAGGATACAAAATCAACATACAAAAATCAGTTGCATTTCTGTACACTAACAACAAATAGCAAAAAATACCTGAAAAATATATAAATTTAAAAATCCACTTTACAATAGCATCAAAAACAATAAAATACTTAGAAATAAATTTAACCAAGGAGATGAAAGATCTATACACTGTACATTGATGAAAGAAGTTAAGCAAGACACAAATAAATGGAAAGATATTTAGAATTGTTAAAATGTTTATGCTACTTTAAGTCATCTACAGATTCAGTTCAATCCCTATGAAAATTCCAATGGTGTTTTTTCACAGAAATAGAAAAAAATCCTAAAATTTGTATGGGCCACAAAAAAACTCCAATAGCCAAAGCAATATTGGGAAAGAAGAACAAAGATGGAGGCATCACAGTTTTTGATTTCAAACCATATTACAAATCTGTAGTAATCAAAACAGTTTGGTACTGGCATAAAAATAGATACATAGACCAGTGGAACAGAATTGAAAGTCCACAAATAAGCCCCCAGGTATATAGTCATCTAATATTTTACAGGAGAGCCAAGCATATTCAATTGGGAAAAGGATAGTATCTTCAAAAAATGGTGATGGGAAAACTAGATAACCACATGCAGAAGAATGAAACTAGACCATTCACAAATCTTAATTTGAAATGGATTAAAGACTTAAACATAAGACCTGAAAACCATGAAACACAGAAGAAAACATAAGGGAAAACCTCCCTGACATTGATCTTGGCAACAATTTTTGGGTATAACACTAAAAGCACAAGCAACAAAAGCAAAAAGCAGTACTTGGGACTGCATCAAACTAAAAAGCAAAAGAAAAAATCAGCAAAATGAAAAGGCAACCTGCAGAATGGGAGAAAATACTTACAAATCAGACATCAGATAAGGAGTTACTATACTATTCCACATATATAAAGAACTCATACAACTCAATAACAAAAGAACAAACAATCCAATTAAAAATGGGCAGAGGAACTGAATAGACATTTTTTCTCAAAGAAGACATGCAAATTGCCAACAGGTACATGAAAAAGTGCTCAATTCCAGTAATCATCAGGGAAGTGCAAATCAAAACCTCAGTAAGGTATCACCTCACACCTGTGAGAATGGCTATCATCAAAAAGACAAGAGACAACAAGTGTTGGCAAAAACGTGGAGAAAAGAGAACCCTTGTGCACTACTGGTGAGAATGAAATTGGTGCAGCCACTCTGGAAAAAATGTATTGAAGTTCCTTAGAAAGTTAACAATAGAACTACCATATGACCCAGCAATCCCACTTCTACATATATATTTAAGGAAAAGAAAGGATCTCCAAAAAATATCTGCACACCTGTGTTCACTGCAGCAAATATATGGAAATGACCTAAGTGTCCATCAAGAAATGAATGGATTGAGAAGAGTGGTACATATATATAATGGAATATTATTCAGCCATGACAAAGAATGACATTTTTATGACATGGATGAACCTGAAAGCATTATATTAAGTGAAATAATTCAGACTGAGAAAGACAAATTGTGTATGATATCATTTATATGTGGAATCTCAAATGCCAAACTCATAGAAACAGTTGAGTTGTGGTTACCAGGGGCTGAGCAGAGGGGTGAGGGAAATGGGGATATATTGGTCAAAGGGTTACAAACTTCCAATTATAAGGTGAGTAAATTCTGGTGATCTAATGGACAGGATGGCAATTATAGTTAATAATACTGTATTACATACTTGAAAGTTGCTAAGAGAATAGAGCTTAAATGTTGTCACCACAAAAAAGAAATGGTAATTATGAGATGTGACAGAGATTTAGCTAATTCTATAATTGTAATTATTTTGCAATCTCTGCTGTATGCCTTAAGTTTATACAAGAAATATCAATAATATCTCAATGAAGCAGGAAAAAAATAAAAATAACCTTGGGGACTGTTAAAAATATATGTATATACTTTGAAAATACATGTGCCTATACATGGCAGAACCATGAAGAAAACGGAGATGAATGTAAAATTTGGAGCTGGTTCCTGTAGAGGGATTGCCCAGGACTTCAGGTGTATTAATGGTGTCTGTCACTTACCCTGCAAGGTGGGCACACAAGTTTTGAAGAGTATTTCTGGTATAGGTTTATTAGGACCATTCTTTTTTGTGTCTGATACATTGCAAGAAAAACGTTATGAAAATGTTTACATGGTATTCTGATAGAAACATGGACAATGATTGGGTTTATTGGTCAGTAGGTCATTCCCATTCGCCAGAAGGTCTGTGTTCCTGGATGGGGCACTGACGGCCCCTCCGCCTCCCCCTGGAGCCCCTCTGGGGCCTGTTCACCCAGAGGACAGCACTGAGCATGGTCAGGAGCAGGGGCAGCTTCAGGAAGACCAGGAGCAGCAAGCGGAAGTTGCTGAGCAGAGACCTGTGGGGGACGTGGTGATGAGAGTGAGCTGCATCTTCAGTGGGAGGCCCTGGGGCCCTGCACTCCCCTCTGTCCAGGTGCCCAGGTCCTGAGCACAATATCCACGTAGAGACCAACCCTGGATGGAGCAGCCCAACTCACAGGAACCCTGCCCCTGACTCTCTAGCTAACAATTGCTCTTGACACTTAGGACCGTGGACATAAGGAAGTAGATGGTTAGACAATGATGCACAGGTTGATCAGGCGGGACCTGGGCCCAGGAGAAGGGTTTCTACCTAAGCCCTTCACATTTGGGAGTTACCCCATCTGTGGTACAGGAATCAGGAACATGGACATTTGGTATCTGCCTCCTGGTAGGCTGCACATACCACAGGGTGGAGACTGTTTATTCACAGCAAGTACTTGGTGCCTGGCCAGTGTCTCCAAATTGTCGGCACTGATAAGAATTCAGTGGTAGTTGACAGAATGAATGAATGGCCACTCTCAGCTCTACCTCCCTCAGAGATGCCTCTGACCTGGGCTTGGGGAGGCAGGGAGAGAGAACACAGCCACCGACCACCAGAGCATCTGCTTCTGCTCTGACCAGGGCTGGGGTCCTCACCAGGGCACACACTCTTCCCTCTACCTGGGGCCCCATTCCTGCAGATGCCCAGCCCCCTGACCCTGCAGGTCTCTACTCAGATGCCCTCTAATCAGCCAGGCCTCCCATCATCATGTACTAAATAGCAATCCCCAGCACCCTCCCGTCACACTGTCCCCAAACCCCAGGGGTATGTTTTCTCCAAGCATTCACCACAACCTCCTGGCATATTTATATGACATGCATTGACTTATTCATTGTGTGCATCCACCTCATAGAACACGATTCATCCGAGCAGACTGTATCTGTGTGGCTCCCCAGAGCAAAGAGGAAAGCCTGGTACTTAGTAGGGCCTTCACAATTAGGTGTGGAATTGGTAAAAATGAGAGATCTGTGCAAAGGGACACATATCCACAACCCACACTTCCAACGTCACTTAGAAGAAAAATCATACGGGTGTTGAAGTCAAGATGCTGGCCCCTTACCCAGGGTGTTGGCTGGGGTCAGGGGCCTCCTGCCAGGTCACAGTGCTCCAGGTGGGTGCTGGCCGGAATGTGGAATGACTCAGGCTGCCTGCGGTCCTCATGGGGCTGGGGGCTATAGTGGGGGCTGAGGAAAAAGCACACATGAGGCCTAGTGTCGCCCCCCTGGGTCTCTGTCACCTGTGTGGCTCTGACTCACACAGTCGAGGTCACTCTGGCCATCTAGACACAAGTCCTGGGTCAACATCCTCCCATGGCCACACCCAGCCTGACCAGGTCCCAGGTCCCCCTCTCCAGGACCCTCCAGTTGCCCTGTAGCCAGGGGGGCACCCTCAGACGCAGGTCGCCTGCTCACCAGGGGACTTGAGGGGCATGGAAAGAGCACTTGTCTCCAGGTCCCCCATTCCCAGCCACCCCTCTCTCCTCTTCGTCCACCCTTGCAGGGGTGGGGTGACGTCCATTCTTAGAGACTGATCGGAGCGTGGGGAAGTCAGGGCACAGCTGGTGGCGGGAGTGAGGCCTGTGAGGCAGGGATGCTCAGCATGTCTTCGCTGAGGGCTGGGCCCCGCGGCAGTCAGTGCACCAGCCCCAAGCTGTCAGCCAGGCCAGGGCCCTGGGCGGTCACTGGACAGTCCTCTCTGAGGGAGCAATGACCAGAAAGAAACATCTGGAGAGACACACACCAGGTGGACCCACAGAGAGTGCCTGTCCTGAAGGCAACTAGACCGAGGCCTTCTCACAGCAGTGGGAGCGGCGGGTTTTCAGGTCCTCATTCTCCAACAGGAACACGCAGAGGGCATGTAGGGAAGCACCCTGTGTGATGGGGAAGCTGAGATCAGCAGCAAGGAGCTCAGAGGAACCAGAGACAATGTCAGATCAAGACGTAGGATGAAAATGCGACCACACAGAGCGATGACCTTGGTGTGGGTCTGAGGAAACAAGAGCAGGGCTGTCCCAGAGGAGAATATTTGCAAACTATGGAGGTATATTTGGAGCCACGACACATGGGAAACCATTGCCTCATCCTTCTCCTATGTCAAGGGGAGCAGTTTCAGGGTGTCTGTAGGTTCGCTCCTGGGGGGACAAAGTGCTAGGCTGGAGTCCCCCACAGGGGTCTGGGGCTCCTCCTCTGCAGCCCCCCAGGACCGTGGCCAAGAGGCTGGTGACCCAGGAATCATCTAGGACACAGTGAAGTCAGTCCTTGTAGGGCCCTGGGGTCCTGGGCAGCCTGGGAGTGAGAGGAGCAGATGCCCTCATGGCCCCATGCACCCAGGGAGGAAGGAGGAGGTCCAGGAGGGACACAGGCCCCCTCCAGAGAAGACAGGGCTCTTGTCAGGACAGGAAGGCAACTCAGAGGTGTTCCCACCCCCCACCATGAAAGCTCAGGCCTGAGAGTGTGGCAAAGTGTGGCCAGTTGTGGGGGGGTGTCTAGGACAGCCACAGGTGCACACACGCATGCATGTGTGTGCAGACAACACAGCACACGCACTACTGCACACAGACGTAACCACACGAACACAGAAAGCTCATGCACTCACATGCACGCAGGCACCCGCCTGGGGTCTCTAGGTTCTGAGCCCCCATCCTCACCCGGCTCTTGTATCCCATGTCCCATGTCTTTCCTGAGGGTCATGGCGACCAGGCCCAGGCTCAGGCAGCCCTGGTGCTGGGGGTGGGGGCTCACCTGGCATCACAGACACCACAACCTGGAAGGTGGGGTCTCGCACAAATCCGTCGAGCCATGGTGTATCGATCCCACACCGGTACGTGCCTGCGTCCCCCTCCGTGAGGCTCTCCACGGTCACTGTGAAGGTGAGGTTTGCAGGATGGTCCCTGATGGACACGCGGCCGCTCCGCCCTGCTCTCTCTGACCCTGTGGTCTCCACAATCTTCCACGGTGACAAGCATGAGTTCCTGCACCAGTATTTGTTATTTTCTGTGAAGTTCTCCCCATACTGACACTGCACACTCAGGGATCCCCCGACGGTGCCCATCACGGACTTGGGGCCGCTCAGAGACCAACAGCCTGGAAAACACAGCCGAGTGCCAGGTCCTCACACATGGGCCTGGGGCAGGGGCGTCTGGGGTGGGGCTGCCTCACAGGTCCTCGGGGTCTGGAGGACGCCTTGGCAGGAGACAGACCCCTTCTCAGACCTCAGGCCCAGGTGAGATGTGGGGGGTGTAGGTCCTCCCTCACAGAGCTGGGACGGGGCAGGGAGTCCATGGAGACCAGAGACGCCCAGGGTGGGGTGTGTGTGTGTGTGTGTGTGTGTGTGGTGCACTGAGACACTATTTCTGACTGTGACGCTAAGGGAATGACAATCACAGGCGGCCCCTCTCTGTGGCCTAGCCCGTCTGGCACAGGGAGGACACCACTGCTATACGGGCTGAATCCTCACGGTCACTGCTGAGGCCGGCACTGGCCACTCCTAGAACCTTCTCTGCTCTGCCTTCTCCCCCCACGTCCCCCTGCCCTCCCCTCGGGCCGCTCCTCCCTCCCACCCTCCATCCAGGGCAGAGCTTCCCCCTCCCAGGCCCAGCCCTTCTGACCTGGGAAGTGGAGGAACAGCAGAGCTGGGGGCAGCCACACGGGCCCATCCCTCGGGGTCATTTCTCCAGCACGGATGTCACCTGCAGCAACGCCAGGACCCGGGTGGCGACACGGAGCCAAGTCACCTTCTCTCTGGAGAAGGTCAGATCTCCGTGCCCCACTTCTGCCTTCCTGGCTTCTCTGCTTCCTCATCCAGCCTCGCTCAGTTCTGGTGCTTGAGCCCGTCGGGGTGCAGGGGGCTCAGGAGAGAAGCAGCCTAGGCTGGTGCAGAGCCCCGGGACCTGGGACCCTCAGCAACTCTCGGCCAATGACTGGATGGGCCGGGGGCCCCTGGGGAGGATGCGGCCTCTCCCCACAACCCACAGATGCTCCTCATCGGGGCCCACGCACCCCCACACAGCAGAGCCAAGCTGGGGCATTTCCTCCCCAGTGTGTCCCCACCCCTGCAGTTTGTCGCTTCCTAAGCTGGACAATCCCGGGGGTGGAGGCCAGACCCACGCATTGTCTCTGGCCTTGATGGTGACACAGAGGTATTGAGTCCCTCCACGAGCCTGCAGCTCTGCCCCTGCAGGGCTCCCCCAGCCGTGGCCTCCCTCCTTGGGTTTCCTGGACGCAGCCGTGGAGGAGCCGCCACCGGCCCTCTGAGCGCCTCGCTCCGTCCGCTGGGAGTCCAGTCAGCTGTGAGGCTGCGGGCAGAGTGCTGAGAATGGCGGGGAGCCTCAGAGGTGTGAGGACGCTGAGGGCGGAGCTGGGCCGGTGAGGCTGAGATGGGCCTCCCCTCCCTGGCACTGCGGGGCGGCGGTGCCACAGGGCAGCGGGCTGGCAGAGGCGTGCTGGGGTGCTTTCGGGTTCACGGTGATGTCCAAGGGCCTTCTGAGGTGCAGCTGGGGAATAGCCCTTCCCAGGAAGTGCAGGTAGGCCTGTCCCTACCCAGGTGGCTGGCCCTCAGGACGTGATGGCCTAGGCTCCGTTCACTCTGGAAACGGGAGGCAGGCGGGTCCTGGTGCAAGGCCCACTCACCAGCTCTCCAGGGTTACACCAGTTCCTCAGCCTTGTCATGCAGGTCTATTGATTTCCCCAAAAACACTGTCTCCCCAGATCTGTTCCTCTTTGTCGCTATCTTATCATTATCAAATGCAATGATATTCCCAGGGTTGTGCACCCCGACCCTGGAACTCCAGATTCCTCCCTTTGTCTGTCTTGCTTCCTTCCCCTGATGTTACACCCTCTGCCACCAACCACTGTACTGAGGTCCCTCTTCTCCCCCACCCCATGTCCTTTCCTCTCCACTCTCCAGCAAGACACTCACCAAAAGCCAGCGGCCATCCATCCACTCCTCACCTCATACCCTTCAAACGAAACCCGCTCTCCTTGCTTGACCCACCCGCCCATGCTGACCTGACCACCCCAGTGTGGCCCTTTGCTCCAGCCACAGTGCCTATCCCTTCCCAGGGCCTTAGCCCCTGCTTCTCCCTCTCCCTAGAGCCCTGCCCCCAGCTCTTCTCATTGCTTGCTGCTTCTTAGCCTTTAGGTTTCACCTTGGATGTCACCTCCTCAGAAAGTCCTCCCTGATCACCCTTCCTAGGGGTCACCCTGCTTGTCTTGATCATTGATCCCTGTTTGTTTCCTCCAGAGCTCAGCAAACATTGCTATTATGCTTACTTTTGGTGATATCCACCCATCTCCCCCACTGGGATATAGCTTCTATCATAGCTGCATTTTGGGTCTGTTTTTGTTTTATCATCAAACAACCCAGCCCCCAGCTGTAATACGTGACAAATGGTTGGCTTATGATGAATGTTTGCCGAATGAGTGATTGGAGGAACAAGGATTAAATTGGCTGCAGAGACTGGCCCTAGGCAAGTGTGGTCCAACTGTATTAGATATCTATGAATGCATAACAAGTTCCCCTAACACTTAGCATCTGTGAACAACAAACATTTTATTATCTCACACTTCTGAGAGTCATGAAGCTGACAGTGGCTGATCTGGGTGGTTCTGGCTCAGGGTGTCTCTTTCATGAAGTTGTAGTCAAGACGCACTCATCTGAAGGCCGGACTGGGCTGGAGGACCTGTATCCAAGACGGGGTCCTCACCTGGCTGTTGTTGGGAGGCCTCTGCTCCTTGCTGAACAGACCTGCTTGAGTGTCTTCATGACGTGGCGACTAACTTCTCCAGGAGTGAGTGGTCCAAGAGAGATCAAGGAACAATATATGTTAGGATCAATCCCTGGAAGTCATATACCATTGATTCTGTCATATCTTTGAGCCACGCAGACCCACCCTGATTCAGTGTGGAAAGGGCCTACACAAGGGTGTGAGTATATGATCTGGCTGGTGGCTAGCTAGGTCAAGATTTTTTACTTCTTAAAATTTTGCTGAGCTGTGTATTTATGCTGTTTTCCTGCTTGTATGTTATACCTCAATAAAATAATTTACAAACCAAAAACCAAGACATGAAAGCTATCCCTCTGAAATTTTGCTCAATATCTAGGGTGGTGGTGTTGGTTATTCTTTATTGGTCTCTTTTCACACAGCGAAGAGTTTCCATATATCAGTGGAGCCTCCCTCCCAACGACCTTGCCAACAGATCAGAGAGTAAGCACGCTGACCAGAAACATACAGGTGACCGTGTCAGGATGGGAACCCAGATTTCTCTGGCATGACTGCCCAAGTGTCTTTTCACTATACCTGGACTGTGAAGTGGAGAGAGTAGCCAGGAGCCAGCAAAAGGGAGAAGCACAGTCATCAGACACAGGAAACAGAACAGAAGGGTTTGTTAGGAGGCCGGTGGCCATGGTAACCCAAATTGAGAAACTCAACCGGGGAGTCACTATTTCCTGAGCCTTCTCTGCCCACCACTCCCTCCCTCCCCTCTCACTTCCCCAGGGCATCCTCCTTCTCAGCAAACACTCCATGAGCTAACTAAGCAGTTTCTGCCAGCTCCTGGCTGTGCTGAGAGGTGGGAAGAACCAACAGGTGGACGGTGCAAAAACGAAAGTAATGTAGGAATGCCCACTTAACTTAGACTTGAGCATGTGTTGGGGTGGTTAATTTTATGTCCTGACTGGTTCACGAGGTGCCTAGATTAAATGTTATTTCTGGGTGTGTATGGAAGGGTATTTCTGGGTGAGGTTAGCCTCGCAACAGTGGCTTCAGTAAAGCAGGTTGCCCTCCTCCATGTTGGTGGGTATCATCAAATCCATTGAGGGCATAAATAAAATTAGAATGACAAGAGGAGGAAGGAGGGATTTGCCACCAGCCTGCCTGATCGCTTCCCCTGGGATAGATCTTTCCCTGCCCTCAGCACTCCTGGTTCTCAGACCTTTGAACTTGGAATGAATTACACCACCAGCTTCCTTGGGTCTCCAGCTTCCAGACAGCAGACGGTGGTACTGCTCAACCTCCGTAAGGGTACGAGCCCCTTCCTTATAATAAATCTCTTCATATACAGATATCTCTTATAGGTCCAGTTTTTCTAGAGAACCCTGACTAAAATACATGTGTATTTGACCCTGTGGGGATTTACTTCTGTAATTCTCAAGCCCTCACATACAGACCTAATTCAGGAAGCTCGATGTGAGGTCACAATGTAGGAAGACCCAAAATCTCTCCAGCTTGACCTCATCTGACCTGCAGCGTCCCAGTCATTTCCACAGACATTTCCCAGAGTCGATGAAATGTCTGTGTTTCAAAGGGCTGCTTGTGAGTAAAATTGAAATATTTCCAGAATCTCTCTCCTGGCCTTAGTGCATCCATCTCTATATTAATAGGTAATTACAAGGGCAAGTGAGAGCTTATCTGGACCTGAAAGGTTGGGTGGGGTCTCTTCTTCTGCAGCCGGGTTGAGAGAGACAGGGATGTCTGCTTGTAAGAAATAAACGGGTTTTTCCAACTTTTTTTTTTCCCTTTGACTGATTTTAGCTCCAGAGGTATTTTGCCCCGTGATTTCCCCCCTGGAGTTACACTGCTATAGAAAAGCATAGAGGGAAAAGTCTAAGAAGTCAGCAAGCTGAGCACTGAACAGCATGGGGACAATCCACAGAGTGACCTGGGCCTCTCTTTTGCAAGGGAAAAAATAATTATGCAAAGATAAAGTCAAAGCCCAATGTTACTGCCTGCCCTTGGGCTGGAATCACTTGAGGTCCAGAGGGCCTGGGACACTTTTATTGTTTGAAGCTCTCAACATCTTAACAAAAAAGAGATGCCATAGTAGGGTTGCAAAAGTTACGGTGTATTTTAAATTCATGAAGTTCACAAATAAGGTTTTGGATACATAGATGGCCGCGAAGTATATAATTAATTGGGCAGAGAAATGATTATTAGATTATGGATTAAAATTCTAATTGGTGTTTTAAAAGGGTTAAAACACATGTATAAATACACAGAATAAACATTTCTGTCAATACAACCCTGTTTTTGGGTGCATAGTTCCACTAAGAGGTAATGTTCAAGACTAATTTTTAGGCTGTTCAGGGGATGGTAGGTCAGGGCCAAACTCAGACCTCTCTGAGCACACGCAGGACAGACCTTTCCCGTCACCCCCTGCCCCATCTCTGCTCGTCTCTCTTGGCCTCTGCACCTCGGTCTCCTTGTTTCTCATCCCCACAGCGGCCTTTCCTCAGACCTTTCCTGACACTGATCATAGTCCTTCAAAGAGCTGCTTCCTGCGTCCGTGGGCGGTAAGAGGAAACATTGGCTGTTGTCACCACACCAAGTTCCAAGCTAGCTGGACATGTCCAGTAGGGGGCATCGGGGGCACTGGGTGTCTACCTCTTCCAGGGAGTAAGTGTTACAGTAGGTAGCCAGACAGGGGCAGGGAGGGGGCTGGGCACTTTGGCCAGTGTTTTCATTTGACTAGATGCTTGTTTATATTCTAAACATTCCTTGTAAACTCTTCTCCAGGGATGTAGGGGCTGAAGGTATAGATACCAGACCTGCCAAAACTGGCTGGTTCCAGCCAGGAGATGAAGCTGACCCTGGCTGCACCTCCAAATGCATTACACGCTGAGCATACTGAAAGTCACACCTCTTGGCACCATCACATTCCCGAGGCAGACCATCTAAGGGCAAAAAGAGGGTGTCACCCTATTTCCTGGAAATCCCCTCCCTGTTCCAAGAAAACCCACCTATCCTGATGAATATTCCACTCCTGCTTAAACTTCAGCTATAAGATCACCCAACCCGACCCCATCATGCTGCTCACCTGGGTTGCATACCCACACTCCCTTCCTGGGAGTGTCCTTCTGCCTTGTTAAACTACTGGGGGCTTGTCCTTGCTCAATTTGCTTGTGAATTCTTCCTCAATCAGAGTCAAGAACACTTTTCCGGGTTGAGATCTTGTCTAATATGCAGGGAAATTGCTCCGGATTGGATTTTTCAACAACATAAGAAATCCAGAAGAGCCACGTGGTGTGGCTTCTGCTTCTCAATAAAGCTGAAGCCTTGGGCTAAAATCGGATGCATCCTTGTCATTCATCCTGGTTCTGTCCTCTTTCCTGGGCAAAGGTCTTTAGGGCCTTGACTTACTGCGGTCTGGGCTGCCTATTGGGGTCCAGATCCCTGGTTGCACCTTCGGCCCTGGCCCCCAGAATGTTGAGTCCGTGTCTGCTTGGCCCCAACAGCCAAGGTAATTCCTAATGGGCTAGCTCAGGCTGATGAATGGTATTGGGCTGGGGCCGCGGAGCAATTTGGACTCAGCTTGGAAAGGCCATCAGGATACAATGGGTCTACTTCTAACACTTGCTGTAGACGGGGGATATTTAAATCAGCCAGGAGGGACCCAGTAGTAAAAGCAATCCTGCTAGAAGAGAAGTCCTTTAAAATGTCAGTAAATGAAGTTCTGCGATTGACCGCTATTGCCATCTGTTGGTAGCTTGAAGAACTGCTTCAAGTGTGCCCCGGTGGGTGCCTTCATTTTTACCCATGAAGTTTGGAAACAGAAATGCTTCTGTTCTTGAATATCAGGTCATGTCACTGACCCCTCCAGATCCTCCAGACGGAGGGCTGGGACTGAAGGAAAGTTTCCAGCCCCTTGGAAAAAAGATACTGTCTTCAGTGAGACAGATTCGAGCTGAGGTTTGGGCTCCTATTTGGGGCAGGAGGAGGGGGTGATTTGCAAGAACAAAAATCACAGAAGGAGAGATAAAGCAGATCCTCTAAGGATGTATCATCCAAGGAATGAGCTTAAGAATGCTTGGTGCAGAGATTTAGGGACACTGGGGCGTGTAGGAGGTGGCTGCCCAGGGAACCGCAGGGCCCAGGTGTGAGTGCTAACCACTGCCCTGCTCCTGCATGCACAGGATCTCACTTCAGGTGGGGACTGTTTGGGGTGAGTTCTCATGGGTCAAAGGTCATTCATGAACCAGTCCTCAACGTAATGCCCTGACTCATCCTCCAACCTGATCCTGGAACTCTTCTGCTTAAATCCTTGACTGGCCCCACTGCTCAGCGGATGCAGCTCCAGGGCTTCCCTTGCTGTCCACCTCTAGCTGACCCCCTGGGCTCCTGCCGCCCTGCCTCCTGCAGGTCCTCAGCTGCCCTGCGCTCTGTCTTGACCCAGGCCTTTGCCTTTGTCCAGACCTTCCACCCTCCCTCCCTTGCTTGCCTGAGGCTCTCATCTGAGAACCTGCTCCTGCCTTCTGTCACCCCTGAACTCTGGTCTGTTTTTCTCCATGATGCTTATTATAAACTGCTATTATTTGTTTATTCTCTGAAACCACCCATTAGGACATAAAGCCCATGTCTTGTCAATTGCTCTAGCCCCACCCCTGGAACAAGCCTGGCCCTTAGTAGGCTATGAGTGCATATTTGGTGAATGAATGAAGATACTAACCTGGAGTTGAGAAGCCACACCTGGGAGGTCCTCAGGAAGGCGAGGCCACGAGAAAGCAGGCCTCTTACCTTGGAGTCCCTGCCTGACGTGCTGCAGCTGGCACCTCTGCGGGAGATTAGAATTCTGGGTGCCCTTGTGGAGGCCCCTCCCTGGCTCTCCCCAGCCAAGCACAGGGCACATGTATGTCATCTACACACTTTTGTGCCTGTGATACATTTCATTTAAAAGTTTTAAAGCTTTTTTTAGAAGTCTTTGGCAAGGTGAAAAGACATCCAGGGTTCAGGCTCAGAAGTTCCGTCTTAGTTTTGTGTGGCTGGGTCTCTGGGCAGGATATCGGTGGGCAAGGTGGGTGGTCCTGGTCAGGCTGACTCTGTTTCCCCACAGATTGTCCTCTGAGGCCTGTTCACCCAGAGGATGGCACTGAGCATGCTCAGCAGCAGGGGCACCTTCAGGAGTATCAGAAGCAGGAAGTGGACGCTGCTGAGCAGGGACCTGCGGGGACAGGGTGACTAGCAGCGAGCTTCCTCCTCACCGAGGGCCGGGGCTCTGCCTCTCCCTCACCTTTCTCTGTGCTCAGGTCCCAAGGCCTCAGACTTGGTATCAGGGTCTCACCTGGTTGGTACCAGGACCAGACAACCCGTCCTCCTCAAGGACTGACTGCGAGTGTTGGCCCCAGCAGGTGCATGAGATGCGGTGGTGAGCAGTGGAGAGGAAGCGAGACGTAGGAACCCAGGCAGGCCGTGCTTTCTGAACCCACGTACTGAACCCCCAGCGCTCACCGCTTATGGGAACTCAGCTCTCGATGAGCCCAGTTTCGAGGCTGAAATGTCCATGTACAACCACCCCTCTCTCCATTGAAGTCTTGACTCCTCTAGGATGATCACAGGAGCGGCTCTTCTACCTGAAATGCTCAACAGCCTCAACCCCAAGGAGTGGCCTCTCCAAGCTCAGCTCATGTCATGGCCAGTCCGCTCACCCCTGGGTCCCAGCACTTGGCCCCATTCCAGCTCCTCACAAATGCTCTGTCTCCTCCCGCATTGGGCCTTTGCTTAATGTCTCTGCCTCCCCAAGACATTAATAACTTAGAAAAGTGGCAACATTTGTCAACTGAATCTCAAAACTGGTTTAATGCAGGAGAAGAGGAGGAGGGGATACGAGAAACAGTGGGGAGGATATCAGGAGGCACATGAAACAGGAAGACCTACGGCGCCTGTGATCAAAACGTGTCGTTACAACCTGAAAACTGAATTATAAAAGGATGCTTTCTAATTGCAGAATTTTATGCTAACACACAGCCTGTGAAAGAGATGCTTTTTGGAAATAAAACAAATAATAGAATGGATTCTAGAAAACCAAAACACTTGAATAGGTCAAAATTCATGGGAAAACAGTTTCAAGTAATGAAAAGATTTGCCCCAATAAAGAGGCTGCCAGATAGTTTTGCAGATAATCTTTTAGGTTTCTAAAGGTACAACAATTCCTTTGCTCTGTTTATGTTCTGATCTCAGAGAATAAGAAAGATGGAAATTGCCAGATTAATTTTAGGAAACTAGCATGGCTGTAATGTCAAACCTTGACAAGACAGCAGAAAGAAACTCTGAGAAAAGCACCTTCCGGGTCTGGAGGTGGGCAGGGACAGCCGGGGTCAGCTGTGGCCGGGGTCAGTGTGGGCAGGGTCCGTGCGGCTGAGCCTGTGCCTGGGCCCTGTGCTCTCCGGGTTGCACTGGCCATAGACGGGGAGGGAGGGAAGGACAGGAAGCTAGTACTGCTCCGTGTCAACAATTTTGTTCTTTGGGATTTGCAGTTGTGCATCAGGGGATCCCCGTGGTGGCTTTGGCCCAGTGCAGGACAGGAGCTCTGCCTTGTGGAAGGTGTATTCCTTCCCTGTTTCTCAACTCAGCAGGCACTGGATTTATCGGGCTAGTTGCAACACAGGAGGCTGTGGCCCTGGCCTCAGGCTGGGAGGTGACAGGTACACGGATTTGTGTTTTCCAGCCTCATCTGCCATCAGGGGTCCAGGAGCGGTGAGAGGCCCGGTTGGGGGCTCACTGACCGTGCAGTGCCACTATGACCCAGGGTGGGAGAAATATGTCAAGTGGTGGTGTCGGGGAGCTGCTTGGGGCAGTTGCAATATCCTTGTGAAAACCACCGGATCAGAGCACAAGGTGAGGATGAACCACGTGTCCATCGGGGACGATCAGATGAACCGTGTGTTCACTGTGACCCTGGAGGAGCTCAGGTGGAGCGATGCAGACACTTACTGGTGTGGGATTGAGAGAATCGGACACGATCTTGGGGTCCAAGTTAAAGTGGCCGCTGACCCAGGTAAGAATATGTGTATGTGTGGACATGTCTCCTCAGGGTCTGCTCTGTCCTGGCCCCTGAGGTCCCTCTCCAGGGACTTGACTGTCACTCAGAGTGAACCGTCCTAGAGCGGCTTGGGTCCTGAGTCTTGTGGGAGCCTGACAGGAGGCTTGGGCTTCCTGTAGATGCTCTCACGGCTCCTGGGCCTCCTCCAGGATGGGGTCAAGCCTTTCTGGGCACATGTGTTTCTCTGCATAGCTCAGTGCCTGAGTCTATTGCCCACAGAGATCAAGGTGACGGTCCCAGTTTCAGTCCCTGGGTCACAGGGACCTTCTTCTGTGGGACCCAGAGACCCCAATTCCTGCCAATGCTTTCCTGGGACCTCTGGTGCTCAGGTGTCCTGCCCTTCATAGTGGCTGTTCCCACAACATCCATATCCAACTTCCGGGGAGAGAGGCCTGGCACAGTGGGGGTGCTGTGGTTAACACCTGTGGGCTGGAAAGGCCTCCACAGCCAGAGGGCTATTGAATTCTGTCAAATACTTTCATGTGTGTCTATTAAGATGACCATATGATTTTTCTCCTTTACTCTGTAAATGTGGCATTTTACACTGATTGATTTTCTAATGTTCAAACAATTTTGCATGCTTGGCAGGAACCCAGCTTGCTGACAATGTCTGCCTTAGATATTCCTGGATTCAGCTTGCTAATATTTCGTTTCAGACTTTTGCATTAATATTCATGAGTGATACTGTCCTATGGTATGTGCTTCTTGCACTGCCCTTGTCAGGTTTTGGCATCAAGAATATGTCGTTCTCATCACACAGATCTGGGAATCTATCTTCTTTTCCTATGTTCTAGAAGTTTTTGTATGAGACAGACATTATTTCTTCTTTAAACACTTAGTAAATATCTCCACTGAATCTCTATAGACCTGGAATTTTCTCTGGGGAAGACTTTTAATAATGCATTTGACTCTTTTAAATAGTTGTGGGGTTATTTTGAGTTTTCTATTTCTTTGTGCTAATTTTAGTATATTATTTTTCCTAGGAATTTATTATTTTACTTAAAATTTCAAATTTATTGGCATAAACCTGTTTAGACATGCTTTTATTATCTCATTATTCTCTTATCCTCTTTTTAATATGTGCAGGATACGTGGTGATGTCCCCCTTTCTCTTCTTGTTGTTGATTATTTAGACCTCTTGTCTTTCTATCCTGAATATCCTGCTAGGATTGTTTTAAACAATTGTTGGCTTTGTTGGTTTTCTCTATTTTACATTCCTTTTCTGCATCATTACTTTTTTTGTTTTCTTTTCTTCGTTATGTCTTTCCTTCTATTTCCATCTTGAGCCAGTGACTGCACAGGTCACTGTGGCCCAGGGCGGGAGACTGCGGGAAGCGGTGGTGTCCAGATGCTGATGGGAACAGCTGCACTTTCCTTGTTGAAACCACTGGACCAAAGCAGGCAGGGAACAAGAAGCAAGTGTCCATCCACCAGAGACGCAAGTTCACCACGACCTTGTGGAATGTGTAAATCAGCTTTTAAGAAAAACAACTTTGCTTTTCTGAGTCGCTACCTAGGCATTTTACAGTATGACAACCTTGCTCACACCACAGTCTAGACATTTAGATAAGGACTTGAGTTTAGGATTCTGTCATAGGTTCCCACTTTGCTTTCCCCTGGGGCACCTTTTAAAATAAGCACTTGGAGTTAAGCTCTACCAAAAAATTAGTGACGTTCCCCAACTACCTTATAAGTGATAGGATTTTGTCAGTCTGCTCCCTACTTCCTGCCGCTCATGACCTGGGATGGAGGGTGACTTTCCCCAGGCTCATTACACTCCCACCACTTCTGGGGTCTGTAAATTCCGCATCTTGTGACTCTACTTACTTTGTGTGAGTGTCCCGTATGTGCGCCTTCCATCAAAACCATGACTCGGGTTTCACTTCCCCAAAGTGGGGGCTCTGGTGCTGCAGAAGCTGCTTGCCACCCCGGATGGGTGGGCTGTGCCTCCTCATTCGGCAGGTCGTAATCTGCATATTATTAATTCAATACACCTGCTCCGGTGTCTCATGCACCATCGAGGAGCTCAGGCAAGATGACAAGGACACTTACAGGCATGGGCTTGAGGGCACCGGGCCTAACCAGGGCTTTAAGTCTAGAGTGACAGGGCTCTTCCCTCATGGCACCATGTGGCCTCTTGCCAGGGAATGGAGGCTTCAGGGTCCCTTTTATCTTCCCCAAACAATGAGATGACTCTGCTTTCCCTTGCCTGAGACCATGTGCTGAGCGTGCTAAGCAAGCGAGCAAGTTTGTGTGTGACATCACAGGAAGATTACACTCTCAGCCTCTCGGGGCAGGACAAGCTCAGTCTGGGTACAAGTTTTGAAAAACACAGCGTCCCCACCGTGGTCATTGGTGGCACCAGCTCTGTCCTTGGAACTAGACAGGCCCAACAGTCACTGCAATGGGGCCCCCATTTGAGGCTCTGGGACTGTATGTGCACTTGGGCACTCTCAAAAGTAAATTCACTCTTAGCTCCTACCTCATCAGGTATGGAGGGAGGCAGAGGACCCCCCAACAGGAAGCCCAGATTCTCCCAGATTCCTGCCTGACATGACAGCACTGAGAAATTCCAGGGGCTCCTCCTCCCTGAGTCCCCTGACTCTCTACTCCCCACTCATCCCTGGCTAGGGGCGAGTGACCCTGAGCCCATTACTACAAAAGGTTTGGCTAGAAGAGGAGAGGAACCGCAGTGTGTTGGCCAACATTATCTAAAAGGATTAGAGGGAAGTGCCCGTGCTCACACAGGGCCAGGAATATCACCTGTTCCCACCAGCCAGACGCAAGACTCCTAAGTCATGGGGCACCGGGCAAAGTATTCCTAAACATCCTTACCCCCTAGTGGGGAATAATTAACCCTAGACTAGGCGCTGTTTGGTTCAGCTTAACAAATCTTAAAACAAGCCTGTAAGACCCAAACTGTTTCTAATTAATTTAACTGCATCCCAGCACAAAGCTCGAGGATTTGTAGGAATACAAAAATGTCCAACGCACAGCAAGGTAAAAATCACAATGTCCATGACATATTCCAAGACTATGCAACAGGATAGTGGTTATGCATAGATGATGAGAAGGATCAATCAGTAGAAACCAACCCAGAACTGACACACATGTTAGAATTAGCAGACAAGGAAATTAAAACAGTCATGGTAACTCAATCCATACATTCAAAAAGTCAGTTAGAGATATGGAAAATATTTCAAAAGACCCAAACCAAACTTTTAAAGCAGAAAACCACAATGTCTGAGATGAAAAACATGCTGAATGAGATTAATGATATATTAAATATTACCAAATAAAAGATTAGTGGACTTCAATGATAGCAACAGAAACTCTCTAAGACACCAGGCTGTGCCGGGGTGAGCCCCAGCCAGGGGCGTTTGTCCTGTGATGAAAGAGCTGGTGGATGGCTCTTCCCAGGCCCCTGATGGGGGTGTGCTTCAGGTTGCAGGCACACCTCCACCACGTGGGGACTGTGAAGAGCAGGACTCCCAGCCTCCCACTCCCTCCCAGCATTCCCGTGGCACTGGGGGCAGGAGGGCAGGACCCTTGAAACTCAAGCCTATTGTGACTCTTGTGAGCAGAGTAATGACCCCCGCAAAATGATGCTCTAACCCGCAAATTTGTGAATATGTCTATTACATGGCAAGGGGGCATGAATGATGCAGGTGGATTTAAGATGGCTCATCAGATGACCTTGCAATGGGCAAATTATCCTGGGTTATCCAGGTGCGCCCACCGTGAACCCCAGGGTGTTCGTCAAGTGAAAGGCGGACAGAGGAGAGTCAGCCTTAGAGGGACGCAGTGTACAGAAGGCTACCTGGATTTGCTGGCTTTGAACACGGAAGGGGCCACCGGCCAAGGAATCAGGTGGCCTCTAGAAGCCAGAAAAGGCAGGGGAATGGATTCTTCCCTAGAGGCTATGGCGGCTGGTGGGGAGCAGAGCCCTGTTAACACCTTGGTGTTAGCCCAGTGGCGCTCATTCCAGGCTTCTGACCTCTGGAGCCGTAAGACAATAAAACTGTTGTTTTAAGCCTCCAAGTGTGTGGCACTTTGTTCCAGCAGCCACAGCAAGCTCATACAGGGCACTTCCCTTCTGGCACAGGGAGGGTGAACCCCGCTACGCCTCTTTTCAGCTTCTTGGGGGTGTGGCCAGGTCAGAGGGATACCAGAGCCTTCTCTCCTGCAGCGCAGCTCAAGAACCTTGTCTGTCTAGGTTTCTCATGGGGGCGGGGAGCTCTTTAGCTATCAGGCGTATAAGGTGGGGGTCTGGGGCCTGCTTCGGCCATGCACAGGAGACATCAGAGGGGCCACAGGGGTGTCTGTGACCGAGCGCCTCAGGGGCCCAGTCACAGGGCAGCAGCGGGGAAGGTCGCAGGGCCCAGCTCCATCCAGGTGAGGGCCGGTCAGGGCCATGGGCTGGCTGCTGTTGGCGCTCTGGGTAATTGGAAGCGAGGAAGCCAGACTGGCTGGTGGGGGTGTTGTCACAGGTTGGGGTGGGTTTGTTGGACTGGATGCTAAGCACACAGAGCAGAGCACGGCCCTCAGGGTGACCCTGGTGGCTCCCCACGGCCTTCTCTGACCCCTGCCCTGGGATGAACGACCATTCTGTCTTCATGCCACTGCTCTCGGCCTCTTGCATCTTTTCAGTGTCCTATCCAAATGTACCATTACCTCATCTACAGAGAAATACCACTGTCCACAGTGTGAAGGAATTGGGGGTAGGAGAGCTATATAGGCAATTCACAAATATCCAGTTTGATCTCATAGTCCTGCCAGGCATGGCTGAATGTAGGAGAATCGTGTTCCCACTCCTCAGAGTTTCAAATCAGCCAGGCAGCTCTTGTCTGGGTCTCAGCTTCGGCTGAAGCAGGATCCATGCCACCTGCTCTGAAGCAAAGTGACCCTCGTTGCTGGCTACGCCGATTCCTCTCTGCCCTGCAGCCAGGCCCTCAGCCAGCAGCCTCTGCTTTCCTGTTGGTGCTTCCAGCCTTTCATTTCACCATCCCTGCCCAATGAGACTCTTCTGGCCTGGAGAGTCCCAGCCTCCAACTCTCTTGGTGCCAATCCCTCCTCCACTCCCCCACACATCCACCCACTTTTGTTGTCTTTTTCAGTTAATTTCTGGAACATTCTAAAGCTAGCACACCTCCCCACCACACACACAGGCACACCATATTTGCACATTTCAAGTCTGAAAAAGACTTTTCTCTGCTCTGAATACAGATGCAATCTCTACGTAGTGTCTGTCTTGTGTCTGGGCACATATTGGTGGGCAGGGGTCCCTGGTGCCCAAAGCGGAGACAAGACTGAGGGCTCCAGAGGTGGAGCTGTGGGTGGGGGCGCAGCCTGCCTTCACAGGCCCACCCCCAGGGAGGTCTTGTGCCCCAGACGCAGGGGCGGCTGAGCTGAGTCCCTGCAAGCATGGAGACAGCCCGTGTCGTCACAGTGCGTGAACTCCAGCCACACTTTTCTTGCTGCCATGGTAGGTCTCGGAGGGGTTATTAGCAGCAGGGCAGCAGCCGGCAAGCCCATCACAGCCCACTGTGGGAGAGGCAGAGACGAGCACATGGCTCTCCAATGTCTTTCCTGACAGTAGACCTGATGAACTGAATGTGCCCGTTTCCTGTTTAGATGTTCCCTTATGGCATATAACAGCCATCACTTTATTGTGTCACAGATCTGCAGGCCAGAGATTGGGACAGAGTGCGGGAGAGACGCCTCATCTCTGCTCCTTAAGGCTGGGGTGTCATCTGGGAAGACACGATGGCCGGGGGGTGACTCAAAAGGCTGGGAGCTCTTGTCTTCTGGAAGCCTCTTCACGCACGTGTCTGGATCATTAGCCAGCGAGACCCAAGACTGAGCTCATTGGGATTGCTGACCAGAGACCCTCCACGTAGTTTCTCCCTGTGGCAGCTGGGTTCTGAGAGGGAGAACGCCCAGGGCAGGTGTCACACGAGACTGGGGAGGAGCTGGAGGGTCACCCTTGCCAGACTCTATCCACACATCCCAGTGGGGGCAAATATTGGTTTCCGAGGGTGAAAAAATGTTACTCTTTTTATATACAAAACATGATAGATAGATAGAAAATATAAGTTATCTTTGAAACTAAAATTTCATAGGATGGGAGGAGGTTTCTAGGAAAAGAAAATGTCTAAACAGGCTCCTTAGGAGGCTCGTTATGCAGAAAGGTCGAGGAGCTCTGCTCCCGTCTGCAGGTCACAGAGTCACAGCCCATCTGAACTCAAGGGGAGACAACACAGCTCCAACTCTTAACGGAAGGAGTGTCACGGAACTTGCAGCCCTGTTTTAAAACTGCCAGATGGAAGACTCTTACTGTAGCACCTTCAGATTGCGTGTAAGACCAAGGAGCCATGAAGGGGTAAGGCCCCCAGGCCCAGTACAAGGCCCGGTAGAAGAGCTGGAGCCGCCCTGAGCCGCCCCCCAGGCTGGCCCGCACGTCACCCCTGCAGGTCCATCTGCACGCTGGGAAGCTCAGATCCCACGCCTGCTGGGGCACCATATGGCCTCAGGCATAAACGCTAGGCAGACCAACAGGGGCTCAGGGGTTTCTCTGCTTTACTCGGAGGTTCCAGAATTCATCCATGCTCCGCATGGACTTGCAGACTTGTTTTTATCACAATTTTTTTTAATGGAGTTTGTTGCCTAATGTGAACATGAGGACTTTTACTTCTCACTCTCTTTTAAAAATAGGCATGCCTGAAAACAGCGGGCCCGTGGTGCCACATGCTCCACCTGGCCATCGGAGGGCTCAAAACCTTCCATGGGATCCCAACAAAGCATACAAATTAAAAAGGAAGACATAAAATTTTCCCTTTTTTGCAGATGACATGATTGTCTACACAGATAATCCCAAGGAATATACCCAAAAAATGCTAGAATTAATACATGAGCTCAGCAAGGTCACAGGACACAAGATCGACACACACAAATCATGTTTCCGTTTACTAGCAACAATCATGTAGACACCAGGATGAAAAACAAACCTACTGACAACTGCTCCCCAAAAAGAAGCACCTGTTTATGGACCTAGCAAAACACGTACAGTATCTATATGCTAAAAGTTACAAGACGCTGATGACAGAAGTCAAAGATACTTAAATAAATTGAGAGAAGTATCACATTTGTGGATTGGAAGACTTGACAGAGGAAAGAGGAGCCAGGGGTCATGGGAGGAGGAAGGACCCCAGGAGGGGCCTGGGGCTCATGCCTCCTCTGCCCGAGGTCTCAGAGCATTTAAGGAGCCCAGACCATGGGTCTCAACCAAGATGGTTCACCCCCAGGAGGCACTTGACAATGTCTGGAGACGCTCTTGGTTGTTGCAGTTGGGAGTTGGGTTGTTACTGTCATCTCATGCATGGAGGCCAAGGCTGCTGTTAAGCTCCCTACAATGCCCAGGACAGCCCCCACCACAAGGAACTATCTAGCTGTAACTGTCAGTAGTGCCAAGGTTGAGAAATCCTTAGCAAAGGGAAAAGCATTTGAGGCAGAGAAAACAGCACATGCAAAGGCCCTGAAATGACTTGTATTCGATGTGTTCAAAGTGCAGGCAGGCAAACCAGCGAGTCCGTATCCCAATGAGGTATGAGGAGAAGGGTACAAGGGGTTGAGACGGGGTCATGTAAAGTGCGGTAAGAAGTTGAAAGTTTAAGCTAAAGCAATGAGAAACCCCTGAAGGGTTTGGGGCAGTGTGTATTCTGGTTTATGTATTAAAATAATCACCCCATCGCATGGAGACCAGATTGGATGTAGAAAAAGGAGAAGCAAGCAGGTCAAGAGGCTCCGCTGTCGTCCAGGGAAACAGTGATGGTGCTCGGAATACAATGAAAGAAAGTGTGTCATCCTGAGTGTTTTTAGAGGTAGAAATGTCAGGATTTGTGATGGACTAAATGTGGGGGGTAGGGGGAGAAATCAAGGGTGACTCCCAGGTTTTCTCCTGGCAAAACTCAGTGAATGTCAGTTGTGTTAGTTTGTCTCAGCTGCCATAACAAAACACCGCTGTCTGTGCAGCTTCAACGGCAGAAGCTGATTTCTCCCGGCCCTGGAGGCTGGAAGCCAAGGCCAGGGTGTCGGCAGGGCCGGCTCCTCCTGAGGCCACTCTCCTCGACGCACAGGTGGCTGCCTTCACCCTGCGTCCTCACATGGTCGTCCCTCTGTGCATGTCTGTGTCCTAATCTCTTCCCATAAGGACGCCAATCATATTGAATTAGGATCCACCCTTATAGACTCAACTTAGTCACCTATTTAAAGCCCCTGTCTCCAAGTACAGTCTCATTCTAAGGTCCAACACTCCAACATATGAGTTTTTAGGGGACACAACTCAGTCCACAAAACTGGTGCCACTTTTGGGGATGAGGATGGAATCCAGCACTCCACATTGGCTGTAGTCGAGCTCCCGGAGCCCATCAGACATCCAAGTGGACCATCTACTGGGGAACTGAACATACAACCTGTGATCCAGGTGAAAGACATGAATTTGGAAGTCGGAGGTAGTTACTGACATTTAAAACCATGAGACTGGTTGAGGTACCCAAGGGATAAGTGGACAGAGCCATGAGCTGAGCTGCTAGACTTGGCCCCATTTATAGACGGAGAGGAGGGGCCAGCAAAACAGAGTGAGGAGCTGGAAAGCAAAGCAGGAGAGTCGGAAAGCATTTTAAGCTGCAAAGTTATCAGGATAGGAGAAGAGCGTGCTGAGAAGGACAATGACCTAAAACCACAGCCACAGGGCAGCTTGATGACACCTTGCCCTGTCGCTGGCTGAGGCCACCCAGCCCCCACAGGCCCAGCCTCAGCCCTGGGAGGCCCATTCCCTCGGGATCCCACACTGTCCTCGGTCGTCACGCATAGGTTCCACAGCCCTGGCTTCCAGCACAGCAAACAAGCGAAAGCCAGCAAGGCTTAGAAGCCAGAGTCTTTGCATAACCAAATGGCAGAAGTGGAATCCCGTTACTTTGCCATATTCTGTTCACTAGAAGTGAATCACTAGGTCGAGCCCACCCTCACTTCACCCCAGCTATGCCTGGTCCCCTTTGTAAGCTCCTCAGCAGGCCAAGGAAAAGAAAGCCATTTACTTTGGGAGCTAGGAATTGTGAAGTTTATTGTCTTGCTAATGAATTCATCCAAAGGTATGAGGATGTCTTTCTTCAACTAGAAGTGACCCACTAATCAACAAACAGCCTGTTGTTCTATCCATCCAGATGGGCAGCGTCAGGGTGCCTGCCACTTTCCCTTGTCCTGGAGGAAAGAGGCCATGTCACCTGCTAAGTGGTCTGCAGTGGATGCTCAAAGGCTCCACCTTGAATCTCACCTGTTCAATATTTCTACCAACTTGAAGTCACGTGTGATTCTTTGGGAGGTCATACAAACCCAGTGGGAAGGGGGTGGTCAAGAAGAGCAGCGGGTGAAATACGACCTCTATACCCAGGGCATCAGGCTTAACCAGGAGGGAGAAAGGAAGTCTTCCCAGGGGACAGAGGCCACTAGGTATGGAGGACAAAGGGACAAAGAGAGAGCAGTGGGTTTCCGGCTGGAGCTGGGTCAGGACTCCTTGATGCCTGGCCACCGCCCCTCCAGGAGGGAGCTGAGCCCAGCTCTGGAACTTGCCACAGGGAAACCTTCCCACTTACTGCATGTAAGGGCAGAGCTCTCAGCAGCCCTGTGAGGCGAGGCCTCCATTCACCATTCCCTTTGTTCATTACTGAATGTATGGTGGGCACTGCACATTCATACAGACACAGGCGTGATGCCTGGGGGCTAACACCACTGCCCCCATTGCGCCCGGAGTCAAGCAGGAGTCCCAGGGTGACTGGATGTCTCCTCCCAGATTCCTTTCCTGCCCACCCTCCTCTCTCTTTCCTGGACCCAAACCAGAAACTACAGTGTGGAGCAGCTCTGTGTGGGAGCCCCTCCTGTGTGGCCAGTGTCCTCTATATATTATCTCAATTGTATACAAATCCAAGAAACAGATGATAAGGCCCATCAGATCACCGCTCCTGGGTCCCATGGTAAGTGGCAGCACCAGGGTTTGAACCCACATCCATCTGAGTGCAGGGCCCACATCCTTGCCTGTGCCCTGGTGTCTGCTGGGCCATCCCAGCAAGGGATCCGGCACAGGTGACTCGGCACCCAGGCGCGCAAGTCTGGTGGGGCCGACTTGTTTCCAGGTCCACTGAGTTTGCAGGGGAGGTGGTCAGGAGCTGCGTCACAGGACAGGAAGCCACTGGGGTGGGAGCCGCCGGTTTGCTGGGTTGGCTGTGCTGCCGCCCTCACAGGTGATGCTGAAGCCAGGCCAACCAGATGGCTGCATAGCTGAAGCTCAGGAAGAGGATGACCTTCAGCAGAGCCAGGAATAGGAAACTGGCAAAGAGCAGGAAGGGCCTGGTGGAGGAGACCGGTCAGTGAGAAAGCAATTGCTGCAGTCACCCGAGAGGCCAGGCCCCACCTCATCTCCCACCTGTGGGCCCCAAACCCCAGACAGGAGTCATGGCCATCAGCGGGCCTCACACTGTCCCCCAGAGTCAGGCCTGAGAGGGACAGAGAGACAGAAGGGAAAGCAGGAGAGAGTGGCTCAGGACTGATGAGACTGGGTGCACCACTTGGGGGCCCTGCGCTTCCCACTTTCCCAGGTTCATCTCACATGCTCCTCACAATGACCCTGTGAGGTGGTGCTGTTACTATTACGTGGCAGGGTGTGTTTTCCCAATAAGGCCACAGCGGTATTTCCAGTCCCATGTGCTCTTCTGGAAGCTTACCACCCCCCTATCAAGAGGTGGAGTTTATTTCCCATCCCCTTGAACCTGAGTAGGCTCGTGACCACCTCAGTGATGGACTATGATGGAGTGACACTGTGTGACCTCTGAGGTCACACCTGGCTCACTCCCTCGGAACACTTGCCCGTGACCCCACTGCTGTAGTGTGAGGAAGCCCAGACCACAGGCAGACGCCACGTGTGGAATTCCAACCCAGAGCCTAACACCAGGGAGTGAACATCAGCATGTAAGTGAGAGGAATTTTAGGTGGTCCAGCCCCCAGCACATAAATCTTCCAGCTGAGGTTCCAGACAGACTGGAGAGGAGGCAATTTCCCCTACTGCACCCTGTCCAAATCCCTGACCCATAGACCCGTGAATGCCATAAACGATTACATCATGCCACTAAATCATGACATAAAACAGCCTAATTATCTAGCATCATCTTCATCTTACAGATGAGGAAACTGAGGCACAGAGCAGTAGCTTACCCAGTGTCATCATCCTGCTAGTAAAAAGTGGGGCTGTGATGGGAAGCTGACACTGGACACTAAGCCCCTCACACTTAGAGACTGGGAAGGAGACAGAGCGGGGGCTGAGGCAGAGGCCAGGCACAGGGAGCTCTGGGCGCTAGCTGGGAGCCGCAGCGGGTACCAAGGTGTCACACCAGGGCCAGAGTCCCAGCCTCAGCATCCCCGAAGGGGACTGTCAAAGCCAGGACAGCGGGAACCCCCTACAGGGACTCAGCTTTTCTTACCAGGCAGGAAGGCCAGGGCTGGACACACGGCTGGTCAGAGCCAGGGCTCCTGGGCTGGCCGGCGCCTCAGTGGGCCTCACTGCTACCGTCACTGAGCCTACAGAGCAGGTCACAAGTCACTCTCTGCTCCAACCTCCCAAGGGCCCAGAGTCTATAGTCCCCATGAAACTGCATGTCTCACCTTCCTCACGGGAGCCTGGGGAGGGAGGGGCCACGCAGAGAGGAGATGGTCCTTGGGGTGGGGAGGTGCCAAGGGCGGGTAGGAGGAGCGCAGTACCACTCCCTGCGGGGGCCCCCAGCCCTGTCTCACACCAGGGTAGACCAGGCATAGAGTGATGAGTCGCTAGCGGGCGGCGCTGGGAAGATGGGATCACTCAGGGCCTCCACCAGCCCTCCGGGAAGCCCCCGAGACCTTCAGGGGGGCTCCATCATGTTCCCACAGCGGTGGGGGGCTTCAGAAGTCCAGTGTGCCCCAGAGTGCAGGACCCAGATCCTCCCTCTCTCTCTGCACACCCTGCCCCCAGACCAGGCACACGGCACAAAATAACCACAGGGGAAATGCTGGCGTGAATTTACATGTGTCCCCTGCTGAGTGAGGGAAGTGTAACTACACAGATGTGCCCCCGTTAGGCTAAGGAGGGCCAGGAAGGCAGGGCTGGGGGGCAGGGGGCAGGTGACACAGCTTAAATGCCACCTGCTCAGAGGGCCTCCTGTACCTAGAGTAGCCCCTAAACATGATTTAATTCCCCCACCCCCAGCCCTGCCCCATTCCTCTTGCGTTGCCCCCGTTACCATCTGTGCAGATGTGAGGAGCCTCAGATCTACAACAGGCCCTCCACCAGACGTCCCAAGCTACCCTGCGCTCTGTCCCTTTCTCTCTTCACCCCCCACCACAGAGTCCACATCTGCCATCCACCCCCAAGCCGCTGGGCTCAGGAGGGCAGAGACTGTGTCTGCCTACTGTCCGCACTCCCACCCCACCTCCCACGCCGTACCCAGTCCGTAATAGACAGGCAATAAATGTTTTTGATGACTGAGGGAGAAACCCAGAACCCAGATACAGAGCAACTTTCCCCCCTGAAATCTAGAGATTTGAGAATTACAGCTTTATTTGGCCTGGATGGCAGTACCAATGGCTACTGCAAGTCCTAACTACCAGCTACTGGGATCAGCGCTTTACACCTGTCAACTCATTAATACTCATAGTCACTCTAGAGGCAATACTATTCTTAATCCCATTTTACTGCTGGGGAAACTGAGGCACCTGCTGGTTAAGGAACTCGTCCAGCTCACACAGCCAGCAAGTGGCAGAGCTGAGACTTGAACACAGCTTTCTGACTGCAGGGCCCAAGCTATGACCCAACACATCCCACCTGGCATGTTTACATGCAGGCACAGATGATGCTCTTACACATGCATGTGCACACACATGGGTGCATTCCTTGTCCCCCTTGAACCGCCGTCCTGGAGCCAGGGCTGGACCCTCCATCCACCCTTGAACAAGAGGCACCAGGTACCCCTGACCTCAGCCCGTGCCAGGCAGAGGGGGTGGGGAACTATTACCTGGAAAAACAGTCACTGCCGCTGGGGCCTGGGGGACTCCTCTGCCCCTGTCCACCCCACACCAGTACGTGTCTGCGTCTCCCTCCTCCAGGTCCTCCATGATCACGAGGAAGAAGTGCTCTCTGGGGCTGTCTTGGAGGGTCACGCGGCCGTGCCTCACCTCCTGTCCGGCTCTCTGTGTTGTTTCAATGACTCGGACACAGTCTTTCCAGTTGGGCCCTCGGCACCAGAACTTTCTGTGGCCCTCCTCTCCCACACTGTACAGGCACTTCATCCCCAGAGTCCCTCCCACTGTGACATTTAAGATTCTGGGGATGCTTACAGCAAAATGGCCTGAAAGACACAAATCCACACATCTTCAGCCAGCGTGTCCTGGGGCTCCAGCCCCCCATCACTGCTCCTCGCAGTGACCCTGAATGAACAGATATGCCATCCCCCCTCCCCGTGGGGTCCCTCCATGTCCTCACAGGCTCACACCTCTGCAGGAAACATGCCTTGTTGTACAAACACACACCTACCCAGGCAGCTGCAGTCTCCTTGGACCTGATGATTTTTCTGTTGCTTCTCTGGGAGACCAGAAAAATCCTCCCTCTATGGCAATTAACCACCTCCCACATGAAGTACACATACTCTTCTCCTCTCCAACCCTTTCTCCACACTCACCTCTTTCCCCAAGCCATTTTGACCTCTCTTGGGTGGTTTTCACTCTTCTATAGGCCCGACTTGACCCTCTCCATTAAGTGGGGCAAGGCAGGCGTGGGGGAGGTGGGAGGTAATGGAGCAAAGATCCAGCACCATCCTCGTTATAACAGCTCACAGTGATCCAGGGCTTGGAAAGGATGGGAGCTGTTCTATGCTCTTAACAGGTGTTAATAGGTTTAATCCTCAAAGCAGCCCCCAGAGGGCTTTATCTATCCCGGCCAGGCCAGGGCCGCATTAATCCCCAGGTTGACACAGCATTAGGATGGTGGGATTTGGAATCTGAGTATTGAAGGAGAAGGGAGAAAGGGAGAATCTGCTGCTCTCAGGTCACAGGACTAAAGCTGGAATACCCTGCGGAGCGAGGCCCCTCCAGCGGGTAACCGGGAGGAAGGCCTGGCGGGGCTTCCCTCCAACGCGGGGAGCTAGGTGAGGGCAGAGACATGAGAAAGGGAGCAAGAGGCAGCTGGGCAAAGGCCCAGGCAGACGTGCGGACCATAACCAGCCTAAAATCAACCCCTTTCTCACCCTGGCAAGGACAGCGCACAGTTCTGCACGAGAGACCCCGTTTGCCCGCACGGTTTATGCTTCAAGTCAGGCAAAGGGGAATGGCGGTTATCCTGGGGGTAATTTTTGCCCTTTCTATTCACAAGGGAGGACATGTGGGAAAATAAACTACACTGAAGAGTACTTGGAATCTTCCAGGAAGATTTTCCCAGACTTCTGTGCCTCTTATATTGGTCTCTGCCTACAGATTCTCTTTCTCCCTATCAGCTCTACAGAGTAGACATGCTCAAGGCCAAAGCCCCACTCACCTGGGAGGCAGAGGAGCAGGAAGACCCTGCAAACAGCCATCCGGCCTTGACGGATCATTCCTCGCCTGCAGGTACCGGCAAGTTCTCGCTTCTCCTTTTTTGTTCCTCCCTCCGTCTCGCTCGTGCTATTACATGGCTTCTTGATTTTTCAAAAACTTTAGTTCTCAAACTAAATAAATAAAGGAAGATCCCTGGAAAAAATTGCAAAAGTGTATGTGTGTCTATAGGTGAGGAGGGAAAAGTGGTAGAAAAGAAGTGCATGGTCTTGAGATGTTTGATAACCAACCTAGAAATATTCAATGTGGTTGCTGCAGAGGAACTTCATCGACTCCAGGATTTTTACAAGTGTTTTTGACTGAAATCCACAGTAAGAAATAGGTTTACATGGTGTGGGGGAGCACGGGGAGAACAGTGTAGCACAGAGAAGGCACATAGTGGATCTGTGATATCTTGTTACACTGATGGACAGTGACTGCACTGGGGTATGGGTGGGGACTTGATGATGTGGGTGACTGTAGTAACCACATTGTTTTTTCATGTGAAACCTTCATAAGAGTGTATATCAATCATACCTTAAAAATTTTTTTTAAAAGAAAGAAATAGGTTTACATTTCAGCTCCAAATTACCACCCATATTTATATCTGAAGCAAAAGTCTCATAAAATGATACTTACCTTATTACATACTATGCACTGGAATGTTTTCCATTCTATTCTTTTTGTTTTTTTTTTAAAATGCTGGTTGCAACACCCAAGTTGATTTTATCCCCCAGTAATGGTCATTCGTCATAGTCTCCGGGCCCTGTCCAGTCACCTCGGGTTGGGGTTGAAGAAACCAGAGCCCAAAACTTAAGTGACTCATACAAAACCAGCCTGAGGTCAGATGCACAGCCAGCTGGGCCCGGGATCCCATGGCTCGGACCCAGTGTCCTTTTCTCACAGGTTCCTCAATGACACAGAGCTCATGTTTCGTTTGTGAAGACATGACCACCTCCCCGAGTCGGCCTCTCTGGTCTCCCCAAGGTCACCCTCACCTCTGGCTGAAGGGCTTCACTGCAAGGCCCCCCGCTAGTCAATGTAAGGTAGATCTGAGCACTGGAGCTGATGACAGTCCACATCGCTGCCACCTCAACCACCCACCCCCTGGGGCTCAGGAAAACTCCCAGCTCAGTGGGACGGCAAGTGAGAGTGGCAGGGGCCCTCCCCTTCGAGAGCAAAGTGATCATAATACTCACAACGACAGAAGAACCCGGGCTGCACGGTCTTGCCGTCTTTCTCCCTCACTTTCTCCTGCTCCCTTCTTCCCACTTCTCTTTCTCGCTCAGGTTTAAGCAGGTGATTCTGTCTTCATGCATCTCAAGTGCATGCCTGCCATGCATCGCACAGCCCAGGACCCACAGCTGCAGGCCCAAATGCCAGACCCCACCCCTGAGTCACCGAATCCAGGGACATCAGCGGAGGGTGGGGTGCGGCAGGCCCAGCCCTGGCCGCTGACCATCAACCTCAAACCCACGCCTAGGTTCAGCTACGATTGCTCAACAGGGAGACTCAGGAAGCGCCGAGGGCCCTGGCCATGCTTCAGCAACAAGAGAGACATAAGAAACAGAATATTTGCAAATCATATATATTTATTATATATGTTATATGATAAGGGATTAATATCCAGAACATATAAAGAACTCCTAAAACTCAACAACAAAAAACAAACAACCTGATTCAAAGAAATGAGCAGATGACATGAATAGACACTTCTCCAAAGGTACTCAAATGGCGAATAAGCCCATGAAAAGATGTCCAACATCACTAGGGAAATACAAATCAAAACCACCACAAAATACCACTTCACACCCATTAGGATGGCCACTACCCAAAACACAGAAAACAGCAAGTGCTAGTGAAGATAGGGAGAGATGAGAATCCTTGCGCCCTGTTGGCAGGAATGTAAAATGGTACAGTCACTGTGGAAAATAGTGTGACGATTCCTCAAAGAAGTAAAACTAGCATTATTTTTATTTGATTCTGTATGATTCAGCAATTCCACTCCTGGGTATATACCCAAAAGAATTGAAGCAGGGCCTCAAAGAGATATTTGTACACCATGTTCATGGCAGCATTAGTCACGATAGTTAAAAGTCTAAAGAAACCCAAGTGTCCATTGATGGGTGAATAGCTAAGCAAAATATGGTCTACACATCAGATGGAATATTATCCACCCTTAAGAAGAAGGTAAGTCCTGCAATATGTTGTAACGTGGATGGGCCCTGGGGATATCATGCTAAGTGAGATCAACCGGTCACAAGAAAATAAACACTGTGTGAGAAGGCAACTTCCTCTGTGACTCTGTGGCATCTTACTAACTGATGGCAGTGACTGCAATGGGATATGGGGGAGACACAATAATATGGGTGAATGTAGTAACCACGTTGTTTTCATGTGAAACCTTTGTAAGAGTATATATCAGTAATACCTTTATAAAAAGAAAGAAAGAAAGAAAGAATAAATACTGTATGATTCCACTTAGAGGGCGTGCTTAGAGTAGTCAAAATCATACAGACAGAAAGCAGAACAGTGGTGCCTAGGGGCTGGGGGGGAGGGGAGAATGGAGAAATAATATTGAATAGGTGTAGAGTTTTACTTTTACCTATGAAAAGAGTTACGGGGACGGATGGTGGGGACGGTCACACAACAATGTGAATATATTTAAGACCACTGAACTTTACATCTTCAAATGTAAAGATGGCAAATTTTAGATGTATATTTTACCACCAAAAGAAAAAAACCTGAATATTAAAAAAATAATAATAAAGTTGCTCCTTGGAAATAACACTGATGAGACCATGGAGGAAGGCTGATAAGATGGTAAGAAATGGAGGTGGGAAGACTGTTGGGAGGGCCTTGCAGTTTTCTAAGCTGCGTCCTATCCCTGGTATGGCCTGGAAGGCAAGGTTGGGAGAGATGTGGTAGAGTCATCAGTACTTGATCACTGGGCACCTTTTGAAAGCAATTGCCAACATTCTTCCATCTTGGATGGAGGCTGTTGTCATTCATTAAACTAAAGACACAGATGGAGGCGCAAGTGTTGGGGAGAAGAGAGACTTCAGGGAAAGGTCCAGGCTCAGCAATGCACACAAGGAGAACACGTGATGATGAAGGCAAAGATCAAGAATGCCAAAGATCGCCAGCAAACCACCAGAAGCCTTCAGAAAGAACCAGCCCTGTGACACCTTGACCCTGAGCTTCTGTCCTCCGGAATGGTGGGACGATACAGTTCTGTGGTTTAAGCCACCCAGTTTGCAGGATTTTGTCATGAGAGGCCTGGAACACTCATGCGTAGAGAGAGAGAAAGGTGATCTGTCTGTGAAACTAGAAGAAAGAAAGGAAAGATGTGAATATAGAATATAGGAAATATAGAGAAAAGCTTCTAAGTGTGAGGACAGCAAGTTGAGGAAGTTTACACTTCTAAGAAGGATTTTTTCTACTATAAAAAGCAGGAAGGAGTTAAAATGGGGAATTGAAAATAATGGTAAAATTTTGAAATAGCAGCTATAGAGAATGGTACAGAGAACTGATGGGGGTGTGTTTAAGGATCGCTAAGGGTATTGGGGGCTCAGCAAAAAATAAATTTCCAAATTTAGTGCTAACTGGCACCCGTATCTAATTTTATCCTGTAGCACTCAGCTGCCCCAGGACATGACGGGAAAATGGTCAGCTGGAGTGACGGCGAATGAACGGTTTGGGGTAGGTACAGCAGAAGGTCAAGGGGATGACATAAAAAAATATTGCATAGAGACTAGTTTAAGTGATAAACCTTGATGTCCATCACTTAGGGAACAAAATGAAGAAGAGAGATTTAAAGCAATGTTCTCGTCTGAATAAATAATGCTACCTGCCATAACAAACAGCCCTAAAATCTCAGTGGCTTAATACAATAAAGGTTTATTTTTCACTCACATCATAGACTAAGGAAAGTCAGACAGATCTCCCAAGTGGCGACTGAAGGATCTGGACTCCTTCCAGCTCAAGATGCCAACACCTTCAACACTGGTCCCCACTGTTACCATGGAGCACGTGGGGAAGGGCGTGGGTGTCTTACGGTCAGGCCCAGAAGTGGCAAGCCTCACTTCCACCCACATCTAGAGGAACCAGGACACGGAGGCCCTAAAGCAAAATGTCATCAGAAACAAAGTAAGTCACTTCTTTGCCTGGTCCTTAAACACATGAACTGCCGCTTACAGGAAGAGGAAATAGTCATTTCCTATATCCCTCACACTAGGTACCACTAAACCCTGGATTTTCCACGTGAAACAAACTTAGGGAGACCGAAAGGTGGAGAGAAAGGAATCTGGCAAGGGGCCCTGGAGCCCGAGGAATGACATGTGAGTTGCTGAGTTCTCTGGTTTCTTTTTGCTTCATGTATCCCAGCCGTGGAGAGACCCCAGGCTGGAGAAGTCAGCAGCCAGGAAAAGTAAACAGGCACCGAAGAAAGTCGTCTCTTTCTTGCCAAAGAACCAGGAAAGGGGCAGCCTAGCAAAACGGAAGCTTAAGACAATAACTTCTCCATCCCAGAGAAAGTGGGGGTCCCACCCACCCAGGCCAACACAGGCAGAGTGGAGGACTAGACTTCCACCCCACCAGGCTGTCACAAGTCACCAGGGTGGTATCAGAGAAGGCCAGGAAGGGAGCCAGGACTTTCATGCCCCCCAGGCAATAGTGGCGTACCCCCACTCTGTGGTGTCAGTGCTGCCCACATGTGGAGCTGGACCCCCACCCCACCCGGCAGTAATGAGGAGCTCTATTCTCTCCCCAGGGGTGGCGTTAGTCTAAGCCACTTGGAGAGCAGTTGGGAGACCCTCCAACCCCTCCCAGCCCAGAATATCATCTTGGAGGCCTAGTGGAGAGCCCGCACTCACACCCTCACCCCTCAGGGCTCAGAAAGCCTCCCTGGGAGTGCCCTACAGGACTGGGGCAGATGGCCTCTGTGTATTCTCATCATCCCCATGCATTTCCAGCATGACCTTGGGTGTATGATAATTGCAGATGGAATTGTCTGCAGCCTGCGCTGCACTGAGCAGGGTTCTGCCTATTCGCTCCTGTATGCCCGGGACCTGGCCCAGCATCTGTGGAGAGTAGGACTTAATGAGCGTGAACTGAAGGAAGAAAGGGAGGGAAGAAAGGAGAACAGCCTGGAAAACGGCGGAGAAAAGAACACCGAGCCCACGGGATAGGCTCTTCTGCCTTAACCTGGTGTTAACAAGAATTCCACTGAGTAAACTTGAAGATCTGATTGGCTTTACTCAGCGATTCATGAACCAGCCAGCAGCCCAGCCAGCAAGCAGAGAGATGCCCTGAGGAGCTGAACAAAAGGGAAGGTTTTTTGAAAGGAGGGTAGAGCAAGGAAGTTACTAGCAAAAGAAAAGAAAGAATTGTTTCTGGCCAGGTCACCTTCCCTTAGCGGGAAGATCAATATTGATTGGAGGCGGGGAATCTGATCAGTCAGATTACCTCCTAATGCTGATTGGGAAATTCCAGACTGGCTGATTCAAAATTCCACTCCTGGGAGCAGCTGAAACCACAGTTCGGTTTGGTATTTAGTCTTGGTGGGGCTTAACCTAGCTGACTCCGTCAGGGGCCGGTATCTTTGTAACACAAAGGACGCATCGAAATGAAAGGAGATTGAAAATAGGGATCAGTGAGCAATTTCGAGCCTTTTCAAATGGTAGATTAATGGAAAAAAATTCTCTGCCATTTTTTGACTTGCAACGTTGGCTGCTATGATAAGGCCCTTCCACTAGAAAAAATGTCTGTTCCCACACAGACTTGGGCTGTGTGAAGTTATGCAACACCCACTTTCCCAGGATTTCTCGGAAAGGTATTCATTTTAAAGGATCATAAAAATTAGTTTTTATACATAAGATGTGCTTTTCTAATCATCTAAGATCAGTTTATATGCTACAGCATTTTTTACATAAAACTTCATCTTTATAAAGAAATTCTATATCCCAAGAAATCCATTTTAAAAATTCCAAAATTATGTCTTTCCTGTTACAGCACAAAGTAGCCATTCACTAAACATGTATAACAAGAAGCTTTTTTAGAAGCAAAAGGGATCGTCCACGCGATCATTTAAGCTGACTCTGCCGTTTTACAGATACGGGGACCAAACTGGACAACTGAGTGCTTTTGCCCAAGGTCACAGGGCTGGATGACCCATGGAACAGGGCGGAATCTAGGTCTCAGGATGCCCAGTCTTTCCACTGTTATTTGTTGTCTAAAAGTCAAGTTATTGAAGGTGAAGAGAGAGACGATTAATTATCATAACACATCAATCGGCATAAAAAAGAGGATATGTGGTCACCCTAACTGTGCCCCAGCGTCTCCCCAGAGAAGACAGGGAATGGGGAAAGGAATCACAGAGAGAGAAGGTGCTTAGGGACAAAGTGTGCAGGTGCGTGGACATTTTGTTAGGGGCTGAACTGTGTCCCCCAAAGCTCCCACGTTGAAGTCCTAACCCCCAGGACTTCAGGCTGTGACTGTATTTGGAGGCGGGGTCCTTAAAGAGGCGATTCAGTTAAAATGAGGTCATTAAGGGTGGGCCCTAACTGAAGAGATTATAAGAAGAGATCAGGACAGACACGCGCACGGAGGGACGACCATGTGAGGAGAAGACGGCCGTCTACACGCCAATGAGCGAGGCCTCAGGAGGCGCCGACCCTGCTGACACCTTGAGCTCAGATTTCCAGCCCCAGGAATTGTGAGAAAATTAAATTCTATTGTTTAAGCCACCCAGTCTGTGATACTTTTGTTTGTAACAGCCTGCGATGAACTGAATGCTGGGTCCCCTGCCCCCAACATTTCCACATGGAAAACCTTTGCCAGTGCTGTGGGCAGGCCTTTAGGGGGTACCTCGGTCTGAGGATGGTAAGAGGCCAGAGCGCTGGCTCACTCCTTTCCCGCATGTAAGAACACAATGAGAAGTCGTGCCAGAAAGAGGGCTCTCCGCAGGGCCCGACATGCTTGCACCCTGATCTCAGGCTTCCGGCCCCCAGAACTATGAGGAACAAATGTCTGTTGTTTATAAGCCGCCCAGTCTGCACGCTTTGCCGTGGTGGCCCGAGCCCACACGTGCCCGAGTCCACGCACGGGGCTGGGAGGTACACGGCATGCTAGGGTCACACCGTCCGCCCACGGGGCCTGGCGCTGAAACTACCCCTTGCCCGACCCCGCTGTGTCCGGAGGAAGCACACAGACCAGCAAAGCCGCCACAGACCTCGGCGGGCAGGTGAGCAACCCAACAGCAGATGCGGCACTTCTGCCCAGTGACAGGCTGAGTGGCAGGTGACACTTGGAAAATCCCAAGCCAGGCCTCCGCTGCTGGCAACACTGAGTGGCTGTTTCCTTCCTGCAGCCTGGGATTTCAGCCACTGCTCGCACGCAGGGAAGGCCACGGTCGCCTGAAGGTTCCTGTGCAGACACGCAAGTCCACGTGAGGGAGAAGGAAGAGCATGTGCAAGCTTGCAAACTCTGGCCTAAAGCCCCTCTGCTCAGGACGGCCTTCTTGCCTGATCTTTCTGGAGATGACTTTCTGCATAATTAGATCAGAGAGAAACCCTTTGCAAAAGAAGACCAAAATTAGAACTGGATCTCAGCATGGCTGGAAGCTGTGTTAAAGTGTTACGTGTCTCTGCACCAGAGAAAGTGACTACTTTGAGAAAGGAGGGAAGTCAGGGCACTCTTTCCCTGGCTGGAACCAGTGTGCGGATCCCCGCCAGAAACTGCGGGACAGGGTGAAGCTCAAAGCCCAAATCCCTGCGCAGTCCCCGCCGCACCCCTCACCAGCTCGGGGGCCTGCACGTGTATCACCACCGAAGCCTGGCACCTTCGGACGGAGCACAAAGACGGCAAGACCAGCGCAGTCCCAACTGAGGGCTGCGACCTGACTCTGGGCCTTCAGATTGACGGAGTCGGTCTCCAGCAGATGTTTTTCTTATGAATAGGATATGTCAGGATACAGTGCGTCTCAGGTAGTAATGGTAAATGGTGAGACTTATTTCTGTTCCCTCTGTGTGTGCGCAGGGTTGCAATATAAACTGAAATTCTTACTGTGAGTCATGGTTAACCAAAAACAGTTTGGAAGCCATGACCTAAATCGCGTTGGGCATTTGACATTTAACAGGGGACCCTCTCACCGCTGCCTCTTGGTGCCCTGAGTCTCTGCCAAGCATGTGCTGGTCCAGAAAGGGGAAGCGGCCCAGCGTTTGGCAGACCCCAGAACAAATATCACCTGCGTTTTCTTCTTCAAAACGGTCACAGACTTTGCATTTGGCAAATGAAGTATCTGGGGATGTGAAACAAGAAGATTCTTGTGGCTATGGCCGAAACCACCTGCTCACATCAGTCCATTCGTGATATTTTAAAAAATGCTCCATCCCAGCACAGACCAGGCCGAGTCGGGGCCCTGGGGTGGGGAGACGGTGGTGCGCTGGGAGGGCCTGCGTGGGGGCAGAAGGTGCCGGCGAGCAGCTCCCCCTCCCTGCATCCTCCACTGTCGACCCCCATGGCTGCCACCTCGCTTGCCTTCCTGCTTGTGAATAACTTCCTCATGGCTTTCATTTTTTTCATTTTTCCATTTCCTTCTCTTCCTTTTATTTCAAGTTACTAAGGGACGCAATACCGACAGCATTAAGCATAGCCAGGAATGGGAGAGAGGACTCTACAGCAAAGACCTGGAAAGCTGGGGTGGGCAGTGCCACCATTATGGGTCTGGAGGTCCCAGGGACAGCAGCCTCTGGTGTGGCCCCAGGCAGCCAAGTTCTCCTCCTATGTGTCTCCTTCCTATGCTTCTGTTTGTTTATTTTCCCATCACATCAGAATTTGGGGGAATACAGCTGTTCAGAAAGAAAAGTAGCTGGAGAAGATGGCTACCAACGACAGAAACATTGTGGCTTCGACTCTCATAGTAACTAACATCACAGGGCACCCGATTCCTAAAAAGAGCCCTACAACTTCCAAAAACAGGTAAATCACCTTTTTATTTATCACTGCGTCTTCAAACGCACTACCGGAGCAGATTTTTCTGGAGTCAGGACTGGACATCGGACATTCACAAAGCAAGTCCTATAAAAACTGCTGACACAGCCTTTATCACACTGTATTATTATTGATTAGATCATCGTTTAATGAGTATCTGCCAGGCACCAGGCCCTGCGGATACAAAGATGAATGAGGAATGGCGGCTCTGCCAGCATCCCGGTAGCAGGCAGAGGGCACACTCACATGGAATGACTGAGGATAATTTAATGAAACGAGTGGTAGAGGGACAGTTAAGGTGAACCCACAAGGGACAGGGGACACCCAGGGCCGGCACGGAGCCCCTACCACCACTATGCCTACAGGAGGCGGGAGTGGCTAATACCCAGAGGCCAACAGGGGCCTTCAGGGAGACTGCCTGGCAGGGCTGCGTGGGAGCTAAAGCTCTAGGAGAAACACAGACACTCCCGGCCCGGCAGGGAGACACCTCTCTTTCTTCCTGCCCTTCTACCTCCTGCTGCCTATGACCTGAACTCAGCCAGAGACCAAACGGTGAAGCTATGTCTCCAACACCACCAGGAGCCCCTCTGGAACAGGCACCATGTCTGATTCATCTTCACATTCCCAGTACTTTGTAGAGTGACTGGCTCATCGCAGGTGCTCAGCAAACATGCGCCGTGGGAATAGATGAATGGATGGATAAATGTCTACCTACTTGGCAACCAGAGGCAGGGCTCGGCATTCAGCTGATAATTAAGTTCCAAAAACCATGTGAGACGGTATAGTGACCCCCATGGGACTAGTTTGAGACACTAGTTGCCCTCCAGAAATGTCAGGTCATCCTGACATTAGTCACCAGACCATGCTTCCCTACGAACATATCAGGTGTCCCAGCTCAGACTGTCCGGAGCTGGGATTCAGATGCGCCCGGTCATGCTTGGTGAACCAGGGAGCAGGCAGACGCCAGGCAGACCCCAGGGATCCACATACATAGAGAAAACAGAGCAGAAGAGGCGGGGAGGGGGCAGCGGTGAGGCAGCCAGGGTATCTCGCAAAGCTCTCCTCCCTGCCCCTGAGCTGGGGACTGGCGTGAGGAGAGGGCGGCTACAGGCAGCAGCTGACCCTCACCAGTCCTCTGTGACACGTGGAGGGCCAAGCAACACTGCTTCAGGGCCTAGTGACAAAGTGATTCCAAGAGGGGAAGAAGGATCGAGAATGGCCACCCTGGTCATCAGTTGGGGCCAGCAGATCAGGGCTCATTTGGAAACAACACTTTTGGCACAGACACGGATGTTAGGAAGCATGCCAGCCACGGTGTTTCATTCAGGCAGCTTTCAGGACAGCAGGTGGGAGCAGGACATGACCCAGGCTTTGTGCTAGCCACCCCGAGGATGCCCCTGGGCACTGCCAGAAGGACTGAGAGGCCTGGATGGTGATGGGAGTCCAGTGCCAAGAATGAAGTGGGGCGGGGTGTCACTGTCATGGGTCTGTGTGAGAGGCAGCTTTCGTGGATCTCAGTAAAGGCCTCAGTCTTCACTGAGGAAGCATGGCAGCTAATTCCCTGTAAGACTGACCCCGTGGGTTGCATCCGGCACCTATGTGGTGCCTACACCCTCAGCTCCTCAAGGGACGTGACATCCAGTGCCGATCTCTGATCCCTGATCACCTCCCTCCTGTGAGCTCAGCCTTCAGGAAAGAGCAACAGCAAGAGTCATTTATCCCACCACTGAACTCTCAGAAAGAGACACATGGGCACACATGCAAACATCTAAACACACACACGTTCACACACCTGTGGAGCCACATGCCTGGAGCCACCACGATTTCCACCCAGTCCCCAGGCCCCTCAAATACCCCACGGCTCACCAGTGAGGGTCGGCATCCTCTGCCTGCAGACTGTCCCTGGTGGCAGGGAAGGTGGGACAACCATGATCATCTCTGATGGAGACCCCATCTCTGGTCTCTTCTGCTTTAGCTCCTTTGGTCTTAAGATGTAGGAGCAGAATCCCAGGCAGCTCCCCAGCACCAGGATTTCACATACGGCTCCCAGCCCAGCCCGTGAGGCTCTGTGCTGCCAGCACCCACTCTTTGGGCCCCTCTCCTGGCCAGGGCCTCTTACCAGGTGGTTGTCTGAAAAACAAATGCATCCTTTCAGCCCTCACTGAGACCCAGAAATGCTGTACTCCTGCACCAACACACACACACACACACACACACACACACACACACACACACTAAAATGGGAGGGAAGGTGTCCTATGAACAGAAAGAGAACCACCATTTGTTGTGAGCATGCTGTGTGAGAGACGCGGCGGAAACTCTCCAGTGGAAACGCTATATCGCCATCATTCTGATGGAGAAGTTGAGGCTCAGGGACGTTGTATAACATGTCCAAGTTCCCAACAACCCACAGTGAAAGAGGAAGCCCTTGAGCCAACTTCTGCCCAGATTCATGCCTCGACTGCCAAGTATATGGCAGGGCAGAGGCATAGGGGACAGCTGCAGCTGCTGGCTTCTGGAAGATAAATGTGCGTGGTAAATGTTTACTAATGATTATGATAATAACCCATATTTACTGAAAGATTTCCACTGTTCCTATTATCTCATTTCATTCTGACAATAACCCTATGAAAAAGGAATAATTATTATCCCCATTTTGCAGACAAGGAAACTGAGTCTTAGCAAGGTTAAGTGATTTCTCTAAGATCAAAAGGCCAACAAGTTGCAGAGTCAGGATTCAGACTCACCTCTCTGTTCCCAAATTTGTGCTTTTAACCAGTTTCCTCTCAACCTTTATTGGTCCAATGAGACCCATGAAGATATACGGACAGACATTCCCCTCCCCAACCTTTCTCTGAGTAGCTACTCTGAATTCAAGGTGCCATCAGCAAGGTCCCAGTGCACTTGTCTCCTTTGGGAAATCTGGGAAACATCAGAGAAGGGTTTCAGTGGATAACTGGTTAACAGTGCTAACCGAGAATAACAGTGGTTCTGAGTAACTCCAGGCTGTGTGCAGACTCGACCTGCAGATCCCGTTTTTCTAGCTGGCAACCCCGTAGAACACGTACGAATGCCCACAGTCAGGCATGAAGAACTTCCACACATTCCCACTTATGCTCACATGCACAGTCCACGAGTCAGCAAGAGGACAAAACACAAGCTTCCCATTTCAGAATCACAAAGGACTCAGTATCCATACGGAACCGCACATGCGGTTACTCTTAGGAACTGCCCAACATTGCATAATCCCTTCTAAATCTGGCCTGTTGTTTCAGTTCCCAGATTCCACAGTAGTTTCAGTGTGAGCTCATGTGTGCATGGGGAGGGAGGGGGTGGGTGTCCCAGAAAACTGAGGAGTTTAGGCAAATGGTGACACTTGGCCATAAAAGTAGCTCTGGGCTTTCTGTGGTCATTGATTAGGAGGGTTGCAAGTTAGTGTCCGTTGTCCCCCTAAACCTTGGGGCAGGGCTAGACTAACAGATCAACACAAGTGTGCAGACTCCTGAAAAAGACTCACCTGCCCATGGTCAGCTGATTTTTGATCAAGACACCATGACAATCCCATGGGAAAGGTAAAAACAGGACTGGAGTAACTCAGTATCCATGTGGGAAAAAATGACCTCTACTCATTGCACACCTAGGAATTAATTATAATTAATTCACTAATTAATTTCTAAATGATCAGAGTCCTAAACAGAAGAGCTCATCTGAAAAGGATTTTAGAAACAAAGCCTAAGAGCCCCTCTTTGCAACCTTGAAATAGGCGGCTGTTTTCTTAGGACACAAAAAGCACCACCATAAATTACAGATGGCATCTCATTAAAATTAAAATTTTCTGTTCATTAAGAGACATCATTTAGAAAATGAAGAGGCAGGCCAGACCGGGGAAGAAGAGATGCAATCCACGTGTCTCGTCACGGACGGTAGAGGCATCTAAAATATACGAAGAACTCAGAAGTCACTGATAAAAAGAAAAAAGGCAGGCAACTCAATTTTTTTAAATAGGCCACAGATTTGAATGGACACCTCCCTAAGGAAGCTGTATGAATAGTTAGAGAGCACGTGAAAAGGGCTGCAGCATCGTTAGTCAGCAGAGAAAGGCTGTTGAAAACCATAGTGAGAAGGGCAGGGATGGTTGCATGAAAATGGGAACACACTGAATGCCACTGAACCGTATGTTTCAGCATGGTTAAAATGACACATTTTATGTTTTGTGTATTTTACCACTGTTTAAAGAAAAAGAACAGGAAATGGACACATAGGCATTTAAGAGATTACCTCTGTTTGGAAAATCATAAGCTTCAGAAAAAAGATTTGGCCACACATCCCGACAGACCCACCCTCTTCCTATCTCTCTTTCGTAGCTAGTAGATCTTTAGTGTCATCACTAACTTTTTAACACTTTTATATCTTGATTTCACGGGTATGGTAGTAACATAAGTAAGGTATTAATATTAATATAAATTTAACTATGAATTTTAAGTCTACCTCCAAAAACAAGCCTACAGTGAGAGGTCACGTCACAGCCACTACAACGGCTGAGAAACAATCTCAGCCCTCCGTGTCCTCATCTGTAAAGTGGAGGGACTCTTGTCTCATCGCTGTAACGTCTGGGTCTTTGAACTCCTACTTCATAAAAGTAACGTCAAAAGGAATCAATACCCAACAGATGAGGCCCACAGCTCACTGTCCCACGCCCTGATTTGTTCACCATTGATTTGTGAGGTTCAATTGCCTCCTGATACATCGCCAGGAAGTGGCTAAGCAAAGCATACGTAACGTTAGGAAACATAGAGCAGCTGTAAATGTTCACTGGGCATTTGTGTGAGGCCTGTCCTGGGGTTTTCCACACATTATCTCACGCAGTCCTCACATCTGCTCTATGACACTGACCCTATTTCACTTTCTTACACAGGGGATGCAGAGAACCAGATGGATCACACACCTCAGCTTTGGACTTCTAGCACCACCCGTGAGACCTCTTTGGCTTTTATTGTTATTTTGCTTTTGACCTTCTCCTCCTCGAAGCCCTTCCCATCCCTTTCACCCATAGAAATACCTTCCCTTGAATATTTATTTTACATACATTTTGAATTGATCAGCATCACATTCAGCTGCTTTTTCAGCTAAACGTCAACTAAAATCCTTCCGGGAAGCTCATTCTTCTTGATGATGTGGACTTTCCCTTCATTTCCAGATCCCATATTTTATCAGCTCTTTAGTTCTTTCCTTATTAATGCGCATTTCTGGCTAGTGGCCATCACAGTCCAAGTGGGGGCGGTCCTCACAGTCATCTCAACGTGTGTCTGTGGCCAAGGGCGCTAGTGGGAATTTCTCTGGGAATACTCTCAGCTCCAGTTACGGAAGAAGTGGAGGTTAAGTGTCGGCGTGAGTTTTAATGAGCGAGAAGGTCAGGATTCAAACGCTGGCCACTGCATTCCAGAACCCACGTGTGTCTCATCACCAGGTGCTGTCTGTCTCTAAGCCACGAGGCTGGAAGTGGCAGGACAAGCATGGTTAACAGCCAGGAAAGAATCCAGAAAAAATAGTGGGGAGTAACATGTCAGTGTCTCTCCAGCACAAAGTGGCAGCCTAGTACTAAGACCAACATGACACACACGTAACAACTACAGCAGACTGGATCGGCTGGACACAGCTGACCTTGAACAGAGCCCCATTCCCTGTGACTACTTCTGTTTTCATCAAGCATTGTTCTCACCGATCTTTTGGTCTCCTGAACAGGCCTTTCTACCTGGTAAGTGAAAATAACCAATTATCATGCAGGGAGTACTGCCCATTGCAAATCAATAATAAATTAGTAACCTGGCTTATAAATCAGTCTCTTGGGGGATGGAGAAGGGGTAAGATACTCCCATCACATCAACAATCAACTCCTGTGGTTGGGAGAGTAAATCTTACCCCTTTTCTCTAGCACAAGACCAGGGACTTAGGTGAGCAAATACTTGCTGAAATGAAAAACAAAATTGAGCTCTCAACCATTAAAGCCAAGTTCTGCCCTTAAGCATGGTGACGCCCACTGAACTGAGACCCACCCACCAAGCCCAGCCTAAAAACAAGTGCCTCTTGCTCATCCCTGCCCACCACCTGAGCCCCCTTCTCTGTACGTGCCCTCAGATGCTGTCCCTACCACCTCACTCACTTCCACTGGTCCCCTCGCTTCCCTCAATTGCCCCTTTTAGATAACATAGCATATTGGAGTTTGCAAAGAACTTTTTTGCAAAGAACTCTCTATTCATCAACTCATTTAACTCTCATAGCAACGATAGATGACAAAACTAAGGCTCAGAAGTGGTTTGCCCAAAGTCACATAGGAAGTGAACATTCAGAGCTAAGACCAGAATTCTGGGGTTTTTGACTCCCGGTCCAATGTTGTTCCTAACTCAACCAAGCATCCCCCCACTTGGACCTGGGCAGCCCCAAATGCCCCAAGTGTTAAGCCCACACCTCCCCCACCCCACTTTGCAGCTGGCTTCTTGTGCGTACTCCTAAGTGTGGCAGCAAGCGCAAGCTCTGTCCAGTAGCCAGGGAAGAGGGCGCTCAGAAAACAGGCCAATCTCTATGGGAAAGGAAACATAACTTTGACCTACTGTGTTCCTTCTGGAGAATCACGAAGGTTTCCAACTGCCAGCCTGGTGGGTTGTAAGATGGAGAGAAGACATGCAAGCTTAAGATCCTGCCACAAGAGGGAGCAGGAGGTTGCAAGCAGATGTATCCGTACAAGGTTGGAGAAAGTCCCAGATACAACTAGCGCCAGTGAAAAGTATCTCCCACCTGAAGCCAACTGGTAAAGACTAGAGAAGGTGACTGCTACTTCAAATGTGCAAACAGTGATGCAAAATTCCAAGGAACACAAAGAATCAAGGACACATGACTTCACCAAACGAAAACAATAACCCTCCCATAACCAAACTCAAAGACACAGGATTCTGGGATCTACCTGATCAACAATTCAAAATAGCTGTTTTGAAGACTCAAAAGAGAACACACAGAAAGACAATCAACTGAAATCAGGAAAACAATGAAAACATAAACACAACGAGAAATGTAACAAGGAGATAGAAATCATAAAAAGGCACCAAACAGGCACCCTGGAGCTGAAGAATTCAATGAATGAAATGAAAAATGCAATAGTGAGCATTAACATCAGAATAGACTAAACAGAAGATAGAATCAGTGATCTATAATGTTCCTTATGGAAGCCTCATGGTAACCACAAAGCAAAAAAAACTATAGTAGGTTCACAAAAGATAAAGAGAGGTGAATTATAGCTTTTCACCATGGGAAATCACCAATTCACAAAGAGAGGCAGAAAGAGAGGTTAACAGGAACAATGAAACTACAAAACAGCCAGAACGCAATTAATAAGACAGCATTAGTGAGCTCTTATGTATCAATAATTTCTCTAAATGTAAATGAATTGTATTCTCCAACCAAAAAGCACAGACTGGCTGGATGGATAAAAAAAAAAAATAAGGCCCGACACCATGCTGCCTATGAGATTCATTTCAGCTTCAAGGACACACATAAGCTCCAAGCAGAGGGATGGAAAAAAAGATATCCTATGCAAGTGGAAACCAAAAGAAAGCAGGTGGCTATACTTACATCAGATAAAATAGACTTTATGCTAAAAATGGCAACAAGGGACAAAAAGGTTATTATGTAATGATGAAGGGTGATTTCATCAAGGAGATAATAGCAATAATAAATATATATGTACTGAACATCAGAGCCCCTAAATATATTAAGCAAATCCTAAGAGATATACATGGAGAAATAGACAACAGAACAATAATAGTGAAGGACTTCAATACCCCACTTTCAGCAATGGATTGATCATCCATACAGAAAATCAACAAGGAAACGCTGGACTTGAACCATACATTAGCAAATGGACCTAACAGATATATATATAGAACATTCCACCTAACAGCAGCAAAATACATGTTCTTCTCAAGTGCACATGGAACATTCTCTAGGATAGATCATATGTTAGGCTAGCCTCCTTATTCCTTCTATTAAGAGAGCTTCTAGATTAAATTTTATTTACACAAGAGGTTCTGCAACTGAAAAAAATTGGACTAGTACATATTTTATGCAGAGTGTATAACCTTATAAGCAAATGATAAAGAATAATAATACAATGCATTCCTGTATGGTCCCAACCCAGCCTAAGAAAGAGATTTTATTGAGCTTCTTTTTTTAATTGTTTTCTCATTTAAATGTAACATATTCACTATAGAAATTTTGCAAGATCTACAACACTGAGGAAATAAAAAAATCATCACAATCCCATTACCTTACTGCTAATGTTCTGGTAACAATATATCCCTATATATTCTGGATGTATATTATTTTTCTGAAATTGAGATCCTATTATACAAATTGTCCCCATTTTCATCATGACCGTTTTCCTTGGACCAGTGAATTTCTTAGTATTCTTCCATCCCCAAGATTCCAAGAAAATGATGCCTAAAATACACTTACGTTTTTAATTGAAAGTTGTTTTTCCAAAAAGAAGCAGTAGCAGGAATTTAATAGATTCCTCGTATGACTCCTGCCTGAAACATAAACTAAATTAAGAGGTTGATAAAGTGCATCCTGTTGGGTCTGGCACTGGGCAGTATCTGGAGAGTAAATGTTGATTGATGATTGCACCTCACGAGGCTGAAAGCGTCTCTGGAGCTAAGAAGGGGGGAAAAAAACAGTGCTCTCACAGTAAACAAAAGAGCCCAAGAAGCCTTCTCGAAAGCCCAAGCCAAGTTCTGGCTCCAGGCTGGATTCTCAACACATACTTGTTGCATGTGGCTTGTTATTGTATCTTTGTTTGTTGTTTATCCAGAGGATAAGGCACGGTTCTGGTTTGAGGGACGCAGTGAAAAGGCTGGCCTGGGTTGCTCTCAAGGAGATGACAAGCTAGTGGGGCAGGTGGGACATGCAAACAAATGACTCTACACCATGTTGAAGCCCCTTTGTACCCCTGCTCCTGCACACAGTAGGGGCTCAGGAATACTCGATTAAACGGTAGTAGGAGAACCACAGGGCTTTACTATTGGAAGGATCTTAGCATGGAAAGAGACCTCAGGGCAAGTGCCATCTCTGACCTTTACTAGCCACCTATGAAATGGGATTAGTAATATGTGTCTTTTGATTTTATGAGGAAAAGTGACAATGTGCATGAACTGTGAAGGTGTTACAGATATGAGGTGTGACTGTGACTGCCCCTCTCGTCCCACTCCATTCCCAATTTAAGAAATGGGGAAACTGAGACTCAGAAGAAAAATGACCTGTCTTGTCCAGTAAGTTAGAAGTAAAGTAGAGACTAGAATTCTGCTTTCTCAACCCCAAGTCCAGAATGAAACAGCGGGTGTGCAGGCTAAGAGCAACAGATGGTCCTCAGGTCCCTCCTGACCCATCCCGGATTGAGGTGTTCCATCTTTCCACTGTTTCCTGTGGGTCTTGCTCTTAGCCCCTTAGACTGGCTACTGCCTCGTGGACACCTTAATACAATCCCAAAGCAGGTAGCTATGGGACTTGGGGTGTCTTGCCATCTCCCTGGCTTCTGACCCTTCCCTGCAGATGCTGCCAGGCCCGACCCCACTGGCCATGAACACTCCACCTGTGGGGGCAAGGCAGTCAGCACACACCTTCCTGCCCTCGGTCCACAGCCAGCTGCAACCGAGCTGCTGGGAAGCTCATGTCCCCAAATGGAGAGTCACACTGAAAATACAAATGGCTTCTAAAAGTTTTCAAATAAATCATGCACTTCTTAAACTTCACACTTCTAAGGTGTTTTATGATTTGAGTGGTACTTGAATATATGATCAGTTAATCCCCTTAGGGCCGTACATGCCAGGCATGTAGATTTTACTGCTCCCATTACATAAATGGGGAAACTGAGGCTCAGGGTGTGGGGCCTGGCCAGTGAGTGCCAGCGTTGGACGCATATCCAATCCTCCTGACTCCCTAGGTGGACCTCTGTGTGCTTAGAACCTACCTCACTCGTGGCAGGTGTCAGAAACCTCCCTACAACACATTTAGGCAAAAGGGGGCATGTTTTGGAAGAATACGAGGGTATCACCTATAATTAGAAGGCAGTCTGTGGGGAAGGCAAGGATGTTGTTCAGCCCTGGGGACACTGGGGCCAGGCGATGGAATGTGCCCTGGCCTCTCCCTCCTTTCTCCTCCATGAGCCCTAGTATCTCTCCTCGGACACGGCTTCCTCCAGGAGGAAGGAAACACGGCCAGCGACATCTCCCGAGATGACCCTCTGTGGGTTTCACTCCCACAGAAAGCCTCACTCCCTTCCTGAGTCTTGGCGAAAAGGAAAGTCGTCCTCAGAAGACCTGAGATTGGCCTGGCTTTCGTGGGTGCCCATTGCCGGGCCATTCGGTTGCGGCCCAGGGGGCAGGGTCATTCGGGGCGGTGCTCCCACCCCTCCATTAGAGACACGTGGCTGAGGGGCTCTGAGGCTCAGAGCAGGAGCTGATCCTACGAGCCGTGGGAGCCGCAGGCATGAAATCGGCTGGGACCACCCAGCGATTGTATAGAAAGAAAAGGGGAAAGAGAGGGCAGAACCTTGGGGAAAATGAGATTTCAGAAGTGAAAAGATGAGGGCCCCAGGAAGGAGAGGAAATGAGTGGGAAAATGGATAGATGGGGAACAGGAGCCCGGAGCCACAGGAGCCGAGCAGACTAGGCCTTGAAGAAGGAAGGAGCAGCATGGAGGTGCAGTAACGTAGGCAAAGAATGGCCTCGGGATCTGCCCCCTAAGGGCCCTCAGTAATCTGTCCAAACGCCATTTCCCTGGATGCACAGGAGCGAACGCAGCTGAAGATGGGGAAATGCGGACTGTAATTCTTGAGGAGCTTACACAGCAAGTGTAAGTGCGGAAAATCAGTGGGAGATGAAGTGGTGCCTTAAGCACGTGGGTTTATGGAGCAGATGTCCCTGGACCCTAAACCCTCTGACTCCCCATTATACAGTCAAACATCACAACATCACATCAAATGCTCATGCTGGGCAATGTAAGAAGCTATTTCTAATAATAATAGCTAATATCTAGTGTCACGAATCACACAGATGTGACTCAAAGCTCACATTCTCAGGCATTCTTTCTACTACCTGTCCTCACGTAGATGGCATATAAGGTGAAAATTACCTAGAGGGAGATGACAAGGTGACAGACGCAAGCCCTTCCCGGCCAGCCCCGTCTTAGCACCTTCTTTCCTATGTCTACCACCAGCTACTGCCGCTCCTACGCAAGCTCTCCCCCAGCTCTCTGAAGGAAACACAGTCCTATTTGAATTATGTTTTTAGGCACAATTAATTTGGGACCAAACAGCAATGCAAGACTACTGCAAGGTCCCGATGACTCCCCTCTATCCCCATGCCCCCTCCCTGAGCTCTGGGTCTCCCCTCTCCTTCCCTTGTGCTGTAAGAAAACTGCAGCGCAGGCATTGAGGTCATGTAATGACTGGATATATAACAGACAGAGGCTGTGCTAGATCTGGGGGCTATTCCAGGCTGACTTTATTTAGTGGGTCTCAGGGCTGTTGATCACCCAGCAGACAGTGGTGCCATAGCGAACAGGACAAAATTGCTCTGACACCCACCCTGGCCTCCTAGAAATGGGAAGAGCACGCGGCCAAAGTCCAGCCTCAGAGCTCACCTTGAAAACAGGTTCCCCCTCTAGTCCAGCCACAGCCAATGCCTGGTGGCCTCATTTCAAATGTGGGGCTGCTGACACTCACCTGACTGTCACACGTCCCTTCCCTTTGTCACATCCTCCCCGTTGAGCGCACTGTTTTTCTTCCTGTCTCTCCCTGATTTTTAGAGCAGGTAGATGAAATAAGACCTTCCATCTGCTCCCACTTCTAAAATATCAGGTGTAAAGGAATATTCTCTCTGAATTAAAAACTTTCCACATTGAACCACTAGCCTAAAAGTTACCCATTCCTCTTTCCCTTTCTTCTATAACTCCTCTCCCCAAAACCCAGCCCACTCTCTCCTTCCTTACTGTTTTACCACCATCCTCCTTATTCTCTTTTCTGTCCCTCCACCACCCATCTCCCTTCCTTCCCGTGGTCAAGACTGCAAGAGAGGCACCCACGGTACAAATTTAAGGAAGTGTGAATGACCCTGAGGGTGACTGTCCCTAGGCACTTCTCTTGCCTTGATGTAGACCCGGCCCTGTTCTTCCCTTCCCCATATCTCTGTCTTTACAGCATTCAAACAAGTATTTCTCTCCCATCCCTGCCTACTCCTTTGCTCTTCTGGCCACATGGTAAAATGTTTACTCTTGGTACACATAACAGCTATACCATTTAGTCTACCAATTGCAACATAATTTTAAGTTCAAAAAACTAAAATAAAAAGTGTAGTTTTAGGAATGCGTATCAACGCAACAAAACTATCTAAATCAGGAAAGAGGGTCATGATAAACAGAGAGATCAGAATAGTCATAACCTCAGGGAAAGGAGGAAAAAGAACGGGCAGAGGGTGGGGAGTGGGCACGTGGTAGAATGTAGATTATTGTCAAGATTCTACTTTTGCTTTGGGTTTCCAGGTTCTTATTATATCATAATAAAGAAACAAAGACAGACCAGACAGAGAGGGTGGGAATAAAGGAGGGAGGGAGGAAGGGAGAGAGACAGAAAGGGAATCATTCCTGGAAGACTGAGTGTATTAAAATTCACTTATTTTGATGATCTCAATTCTGTGCACTCTGAGGTCCAATTTAAAGAAAAATTAGGTTAGTAGATGAATAAATGGTTTGCTTGATATCCTTGTATTATCAAGTCTGGGAAGGAGGCATTGAATTTTCTTCTTCCCAATTTTGATGCTCAACGTGCACCTGGAGGAGATAAACCATGAAGGAGCCCGGAGTACCTTCTGCTGCTTCTGGAAAATACCTGGAGTTGGATCCACTGATCCCTGCAAGCAGGTGGCAGGCTGTGTAAGAGGGCCTGCCGGGATAGGCTCATGGCCAAGTCAGGTGTGATTTGAGCAAAGAGAGACCCTCAGAAATGTGCTGCTTCCCACACAGAGCTACACACACACAACACAGACACACACCCCTGCTGCTGACTATGGAGAAAAGTCATTTTTTAATGAGTTTTTTTTAAGTCAAGGAGGAAGTCTAAAGAATAAATCCCTTCCCAAAAGGTGATATGTGCACTTAAAATCTGATCTCTCCCCCAAAGTATGTTTCTTATATGGAAAGAGAACTCAGCTGTATGGGGGAGGAGAGAGAGCGTAGACAGGGTGGCTTAGAAGAGTGAGAGTGAAGGCCACTGACTGTTACCGTTTTGTCTGGACTCCCTGAATATTGGGCAAAAGAAACCCACCTCCCTGAGGCTGCTGAGCATTGCAGTTCGCCCAGCACAGTTGCCAGTTTCAGAGACCCTGCTGGGGACAAATGCCCACAAGGAGGAGACAACGAGTTGCAAAAAGCTTCAAGCTCAGTAGAGGAGCTGCCTAGATGCTCAGTTTGTCAGCTCGGCAGCTGCTGGCCTGTGTGTGAGACAGCAGAGCTCAGGCCTGATGCCCAGGAGAAGGGCACAAGCCAGTGGGGTCCCAGCCCATGGCGGTTGTGACGCTTAACCAGGTTCCGGATAAGAGAGGCTCCGGAACACTGTTCTCTGCTTTGGGGCGTTCCCGTGTATGTACCAGGAATGGAGGTGTCAGAGCAGATTGACAATACCAGGCACCTCCGTACTGCTGGAGAAGCAGATCCCCTCTGCTTCTCCCCCCTCCTGCCCCTGACCAGGTGGTAGGCAAGGTTGCAACTTAGAGCTGGCAACATCCTGTATGCCAGGGAGTTTTCCAGCTATGGAGCTCAAAGCGCTGAATGCATCGCCCCAGACCCTTCTTGAGCCACGACTGTTGGTTGATGGTTCTGTGTGAAGGGGGCAGCTGCAGGATGTGGAAAGCATATCGACTTGGGGCCACACGGCTGGGGACTGCATCTCAGCTGTGTCTGCCACCTGCATGGTGGCAGGTGAGTGACTTAATGTCCCTGAACCTCGCTCCATCTATAAACTGGGAAGAAGAGTAACCTCCTCCAGAGGGTTATTGGATAAGGTTAAATTAGACAGTACGTGCAGAGGAGTCTGGCGCGTGGTGGTCGTAATAAAGGTCCATCCACTCACTATCCACCCTCGTATCTCCCAGAAAACACCTGCTAAAGGAGCTGGAAGGAAGGCAGCAGAAGTCTGTTGTCGCAGAGAATTGCCCAGGTGGCCTCATAGAGAATCTCCCTTGTCATAGGCTGTTTGTCAATGTAAAAAATGTGACTCTTTGGGGTGCTGGGACAGGGGAAGACACCAGTTGGGGGCCTTTCTTGGGAAGGAAAACCTGGTGCTCAGAGGCCCTTCTTGGGCGACACTCTCCCCGGCTCCCACCCTCTTCAGGCTTGCAGCACAACTCAGTCTGTATTATTCACAGTAATAAGTCCCCACATTGAGTGTCAGCCTGTACCAGCCTCTGAGATGAGCATTTCCTGGGCCTATTTCATTTAATCCTGCAACAACCCTGCAAAGAAGAAAGTGGAAGTTAGCAAAGCAAAATAGACCAAGCCACACAGATAAACAACAGCAGAGTAAGATTCAGACCTGTGTCTACTGGCCACAGTACTTTTGAATCACTGCAAACACTGTCTTCCACGCACCCCTTCATGGCCCTTCTCACATGATATGGTATTTGTCACACCTAGTAGATTGTCAGCTCTTCAGAGGTTGAAATTGCAGCCCTTTTATCTGTTTATCCTAGCACTTACCACAGTGCCTAAGAATTAATGAATAAATGAATGCATGCACCATCTTCTCCAAACTCCAAGAAAGGAGGCAGCACCATTGTTCATCCTAGGGCAATGTTACTCAGAACCGCCATCCCTATCACACTCTGCAGGGTGGGGGAGGACAGGTGGCTGCATGTACAGGCTGCTCCTTCCCCTCAGGGCACTTCTCACTCATGCCAAGAGCCTGAACTTGGCCGTGGGAGTGATGCCAAGCCCTTCACTAGATGAGACATGGTCCTGGAGCTTTAATGCTAGAAAGGCCGTCCCATCTCCCCATTTCTCCCCTTTTTCAGCATTAAGTCCTCACAGTGTTTATTCTGGATGTTTTCTTAAAATCCATGGAACTCAGCAGTTCTCTTATTTCACATTTGTTACTACAGTTTATAAACGACTTCCTTGGTGCCCCAGAATGAAACTGCCACTTAATCCCCACATGAGGTTCAACTCAAAATTTCAGAATCAAAATAGGATATTGCTTAAGAGTGCAAAATCTAAAGTCACTTATACCTGCAATCAAATTCCAACTAGCTACGTAAGCTTTTTAAAACACTCTAAGCGTCAGTTTCCACTTCTGTAAAATGGGTAAAATGATAATTATCTGATAGAATTATTGGTCAGACTAAAGAAGAACATGTATATGCATTTAGCATAGTATCTGGCACATAGTAAATGTTCTATAAATTCTATTTTTTAAATTAGGTCTCATTCAGGGACACTGAAGGCAGTCACATAGGTATTGGTACTCCCAGAATAAAGTCCAGATCGCTCTGGCTTTAGGGTTTCCTCTGATTACCAGCAAACCCCCTGACCACTCAACCACAAGTTTAACCTGCTGCAAACTCTGCCCAGATGCAAAGATCTCAGCCAGTCTGATGCTTCATTTTCAAACATGAAGACAACCGAGAATTCCCTGGCATTTAAAATCTGCCGCATGGAAGACAAAATCAAAATAAACAGTAAAACTGACCCTAACAAAACAGAGATAATTTGAGGAGGAGAGAATATGTGGGGTCACAGGGAAGACAATGCAGCACAGAGAAGACAAGTAGGGACTCTGTGGCATCTTACTACACTGATGGACAGTGACTGCAATGAGGTATGGGGGGGAATTCAATAATAAGGGTGAATGTAGTAACCACATTGCTTTTCTTGTGAAACCTTCATAAGATTATCAATGTTACCTTGATAAAAATAAATAAATAAATAAATAAATAAGACATTGAGCAAGGTGGTTCCTCAAAAAATTAAAAGTAGAATTAACATATGACTTAGCAATTTCACTTCTGGCTACATACCCAAAAGAATTCAAAGCAGGGTCTCAAAGAGAAATTTGTATATTTACAATGTTCATTATTTACAAAAGCCAAAAGATGGAAACAACCCAAATGTCTGTCAATGGGTGAATAAAATGTGGTCCATCCATACCCTGGAATATTACTCAGCCTTTAAAAGGAAGGAAATCCTGACACATGCTACAACATGGATAAATAGTGAAGACGTTTTGCCAAGTGAAATAAACCAGTCTCAAGAAGACAAATGTTGTCTGACTTCACTCATGTGAGCCAACCAGAGCGGCCAGATTCATAGAGACTGAAAGCAGAATGGTGGTTTTTCAGGGGCTGGATGGAAGGGGAATGCGGAGATGTTTCCTGGGGTCAGAGTTTCAGTTTTTCAAGATAAAAAGAGTTCCGTAGATCGGTTGCACAACAATGTGAATGTTCTTAACACTGCTGAACTGTACACTTAAAAATTGTGATGATGATAAATTTTGATATTTACCATAATTAAAAACAAAAAATAATGATACTTGGAAATTAAAAGGGAGGTTGCTAAACTTTTTGATGCATTGTAAGGATTTGAACATGAGGTTGAGGACATACTCTAGTTCATAGGATGAAAAGCCAAGAAGATGTAAAATATGAGATTTTTTTAAAGATAGAAAAAAGGAACAATCCAGGAAATGAAACATCTCACTACTTGGGAACTTCAGAAAATAATAGTAATAATTCAAGGGAGAAAAAAAGTTAAGTCAGGCAAATTTCTCAGGAAGGAAAGGAGACATGCATCTTCAAGTTGAAAGGGTCTACTGAATACCCAGCACAATAGATGTAAGAAGATGTACATGTAGATAAATTAATGTGAAATTTCAGAAAACCATGGATCAAGACAAGATCCTAAAAGCATCCCAAGAAAAGTAAATAGGAAGACAAGCCATTCCCAAAGCTGAGGAATTAGTCTGGCAAAAGATTTTCTATTAGCAACACTTCTAATCAACAATACGAACTCCTGTTTGTGTACCAGAAGACGATGTCGTAATGTCTTCCAACTTGGGGGAAGCCGCCTTCAACCTGGAATTCCAGATCCAGCTGACATCCAGTAGAAATAGAACAACCACATACTCAGATATGCAAAGACCCAGAAAGTTCACCTCCTATGCCCCTTTCTTAAGAAGTTATTTGAGTACATTCTCGAGCAACTTCCTCAAATACTTATCCCTGAGAAGTAAACCAAGAAAATTAAACTAAGTTCAAAAGGGAGTAAACCAAGAAAAAGGAAAGCATGAATCATGTGAAATACTGAACCCACAAAGGAATAAAACTAAAGGAAAACATCAGGTTTACAGCTATACAGCAGGGCCAGAAAGCAACTGGCTCATATTAGACCAAGAAAATAAAGTCCCATAGCGGAGAAGTTCGTGAGATAGTACAGAAGGGAACCTGGAAAATGAGCCACGAGCGTATGATGAAGGCCCAGAATTCAATTTTTAAAAGCAATTAGAAACTCGGTGGGAAGGAAATATAAGAAAGCCATTACTTAATACAAAGAAACCAGTTTGTATCAGGACAGGAAGCTGCTGAGATTCAAGGAAGGAATGAAATGCCTTACAAGGAAAATGAAAAGTAAAAAGGTGGGAGATATGAGAGATATAATAAAGAATGCCTGTATTCAACCAGCAAAAAGCAAGGCAATCAGCAACTGTAGAAAACAACAAATACGTAAAATGCAACAGAATAAAACAATGCCTGATTAGAGCAATGGCTTTTTATTTTAAAAGAATAATCTTTTTTAGCTTGATGACATAAGCTTTTGAAAATAAAATGGAAACAATCATAACGTACCCTTTGGCTCTGTGAGTAAACTGTGCTTGCCTAATTACAGAAATTTAAATCTTGGGAGTATAGGAAGGGGTTCAAATTTTAGAATAAATATATAAAAGTTACAAAACATAATAGTTACGTATTATATAACTATGATTACACCTAAAATGTGATTTCTATCAGTTGAGAACTTTAAAATTAAAAGTACATCTGACATTACCCCAGGTGTAATGAACATGTCAGGCACCCAGACGATGGTTCCTAATGCCATTCTCCAATAAAAAGAACAAGTGTTCCTTGGAGAAATGACTGATTCTAAGGCTGTGGTAGGAATACATGAAATAACCCTAGAGCTATGAACCTGGAATCCCAGTTCCAGAGGGAAAGAAGTGTTAAATAACAATAGAAGGGTATCAAAGAGGGAATAAAATGTGAGTGGATAAACCTAACAAATATTACTTCAGTCAGGTGATCCAGTTTAACATCATCAGTGATAAATCATACTGATAACACATCTTTTCGACATCATGTGCTGATATTGACATGGCACCTCCATAGCCTTCCTCTCAAAACACACATAACTCCAATCTAACCATGAGAAAAACATCAGACAAATACAAATTAGAGGTCATTTTACCTTACCTACCTCACCTACCTCTCTAGACTTTTCTCCATTCACTCCTGTCTCCTCCCTCTCTGGACTCCAGCCAGATTGGTCTTTTTTCAGCTCCTTGACACAAAAAAGTTTTTGCACATGCTGATTGCTTTTCCTGGAGTCACACTGCCAATTCCTACACCTGGCTGATACTCATTCTTCCTCCAGATCTCAGCCTAGTCACCATTTCTCAGGGAAATCTTCGATCATCAGCTGCAGATCAGTTTGGATACTTTAATGTGCTCTTCGTAACCCTTGAACAAACAGATGAAATCATGTTTCTGAATCTTCAGAGTCAGGACTAGTCCCTGAGAAGTGGTGACCCTTCCCAGTAATGTGAGGCTCAGGGCAAAACAACCATTGGCTTCTGGAACCTTCTTATCTACAGTCATGGATGGTGAGGACGCTCAGGAGAAAGGAATGATCCGAGCTTCTCTTAAGATGTTGGTCCTTAACTTTCTTTGAATACTTTGAAACATAATGAAATTTATGGGACTTTTCCCCAGAAAAGCACATATAAGCAAAACTTTTGGTAATGTTTTCAGTGCTTCACGATTCCCCTAAAGTCCATCTATTCACCTCAAGTTAAGAATGCCAACTGTAGACATAGTGAGAATGTCATACCCACAAATACACTAGTTCCCTGGCTTTGTTCATTTAATCACTGCTGATTATCTGTCATATAGTGATTCCAGTAACAATAATACCTCATTAATTAAACTTGACTTACGGTTTAAAAGAAAGGACTCTTGCATACATTTTCTCATTTACACTTCACAAAAGCCCAATGAGGTGAGCACACATTGCTCTACCCATTTTACAGATGAGAAGACATAAGCAATCCCAAACATAAGCTAAGGCCACCCAGTCAAAAAGGACCTGAAACCCAGTAGTAAAGTATACTCTTTAGACCCTAGGCCTGGCCCTTGTCCCCCGTTTTGGTATTGACCTTAATTGCTGGTGGCATTAGCACTTATCCTGCCTGCTGAACACCAAGGTCATATATGAGGATAACCCCTGGGCCACCTTCTCAGCCCCCAGTCCCGATGGTGGTCAGTCTCATGCTCTCCTATTCCAGGTGGTGAAGTGACTGCAAATGGGAGGTTCCTGCAGCAGGACTCCCCCAGTGTTTAGGGGAGGTATCCAGAGCCTCCCATCCTCCTACCCAGAGAGCACACCAGCTTAACATTCTTTGTGCTCTTAGCATATGTCAGGCACCGTTCTAGTCTCATTACATAAATTAACTCATTAAATCCTCTGGATGACACCAGGAGGTAGGTACTATTATTAGCTCCACTTTGCAGACATTTAGGGAGGTTAAGTAACTTGCCCAGGGTTACACAACTAACAATTTTCAGAGCCAAGATGTGTACTCTAGAGCCCGCGCTCTTAACCAAACCACTATTCTGCCCCTCCTGAAGCAACTGTTCATAACTTTGGGGGGTGGGTCACATGCAACCTCGAGAGGGTAATTAAAGCTCTGCACCCTCTCCTTAGGAAAATGCAGTTAAGCAGAATCTTGCTAAATAATTCAGACTTCAAGGACCCCTAAGGCCCATCACCCATTGACCTCATACATACTGGAGGCAACTGCCCAGAGACCAAAGAGAAGCAGCGCCAGCGCCGCAAGACTACGCCCCTGCAAAGCAGGAGATAAGCTGAGCTGCGTGGTGTGACGGGGACGCTTGTTCACTGAGAGTCAGGAACCGTGAGCTCCAGGGACTGCAGTGCCCTGAGAACGCAGCGGGTCGCTTAGCTTCCGGAGTCCGGTGGCTGAATGAGATACTCACGGACCACCGGCTAGAGGGAAGTCTTGCGTCCCTTCCAGCATCCTGGAGTCACGAGACAGGGGACTGAGCCGACTGGATCTCCGAACTCCGGTGCCGGGCGCACAGGGACAAGCCGCTGTTCCTGGTGCTGAAACGCGGCGGACATTGGGTGCGGGGCCCGCCCGCCGCGTGCTGAGCCGCCGCAGCTGCGGTAACTGTCCGGTGCTGAACCCGGATGCAGCCAGGCCCGCGGGGCTGGGCCCGAGCTTGCTGTACCCCGCGGAGCCTAGACGGAGCTTCTGGGAGCGCTGACGCGGAACGCTGGGAAAGCGAGGAGCAGTGGGCTCCGCGCCCGACATGGACCTGCAGGGACTCGACTCCCACCAGCGGGGCGCTGGCCCTGACTTCAGCGAGCACGTCCTGCATAAGGTAAGAATCCCGCAGTCCCCAGCCTCCATCCCAACGCTGGCAGAAGGCGCCGCCAATAGGAGTTCTCTCTGTTCCCCTGCCGTGGCTTTGGGACTTACAGAGAAACTCGTCGGTATCTGTAAGCCTGGGGAACCCCTGCTGTTTGATCCTGTTTGCTGCTCAAAACAGACATGCCTAAATGCTGGGGGAGGGGCCGCCGCCCAAGGCTCAAATTGTCGGCAGCTTCTCATTCACTTAGATCACCTGTGTCCCTTCCTCACGCACCCCTTCCTGCCTCTCGTCCGTTTGAACCCTGCGTGCCCTGAGCATCCTGGCCTCCGTAACCCTCGTGGGAGGCTGAGTTTGCCCTCCCACCCTTGCTTCACAAGCTCTGGCCCTGATAGGTCTGGAAGTTGTGGTCGAAGACCAAAGAAGTCCCTGGCCAATTTGGTGGAAATTAGACAGAAACAATCTGCAGCAAAAATAAACTCGCGTTTTCCAATTAGACTTCCTTATGGCTCCAGAAAGCTACCCTCCAGCCATGGCTCACGTCACTTGAAGGTGTTTGCTTATCTCAAAGCTCTAACTTGTCCATGGCTTCCCTCCTTCAAGTTTCTTATGCAATTCAATGCTCAATAATATAGTTCTCCTCTTAAAGCAATTGTTGAGAAAAAGCAACAGCCTCTCTCTAGGCTACACTTTTTAAATCCATCACCTTGAAAGAATCAGAGCCTTATATTTCCCATAAGAAATCTTTGCTCCTCATCCCTTTCTCTGCTCTCTCCATTGAGCCTTTATATGTCCTACTTTGCTAATACCGGTTTATCAGTTAGTCCCCTGAAGGGTTGTACATGGTCTTGTACTTGGAGATTAATCAGAATATTGCTCTGGAGATTCCACGAATGGAAACTTTGAAATAATCTGATCCACCCTCTTCCCCTATGATAGTTTATATTTGAGAAAACTAAAAGTCCAGTGAGGCAAACTAACTTGTCAAAGGAAGCAAAGTAGTAAATAGCAGAGCTCATACTAAAAGCCAGGAGTTATGACTCCAAGTCTAATATTCTTTTCTCTATACAAGTGTGATCCCTATGCGAGTAAGGCTGGATTACATGGTGGCTTATTAGAAATGTGAACTCTCAGGCCCCACCCCAGACCTACTGAATCTGAATCTGTGTTTTGACAAGATCCCTAGGAAACGAGCATGCACATTAATGTTTCAGATGCACATTAACATTTCATGTGCACAGCCCTATGTCACATTGGCTATTTCTCACACAAATACAGGAAAATCAAAGATTAAAGGAAGTGGGTCTATAGATTTGAATAGTCCATGTGACTTCTCTCTCCTGGTCCCTCAACCCCTAGGGTATAAAGAAGGAGAAAAACTTATAACAACTGCCCCAGCCATGTAATTTTAAAACCATTAGTTTGAAGTAAACTAGAATAAGTTCTGTGTTCTTTGAGGTTGTGATTCTAGCCCCAGTAGAAAGTACATAAAAGCTAAAGAACACAATAACAAATCGATTATAAAAGCCTTCTGGTGACTAGATATATGAGTGTTGCCAAGTTTAAACCATCTTATAAAGATACAAATATTCATTTGAAAGCTTTAAGATTTGGAGGTCAAGGTTTTCAAAGTATTGATCAAGTGTGGTTTTTCCCACCTCAGTTACCCACATGTGAAATGTTGGAGGCAGCCCATGGGACTTTCCTTTCCTCTGGGTTTATTGATCACCAGATTGGGAGACAGCCTATTCCTACTAACTTCCACTATATTTGAAGAGAAGAGTCTACTTACTACCAGTAAATGCTCAGTCTCTTCAGCTTGGTAGTGGGCATCTTGGGCACAGAAACTGACCTTAAACTTTCTGTGCCCAAGAAGAATAACATATGTGGGTAGAAAGAGTTCTTTTTCGTGCAGTGCTGATTACCTCCTCCTAATATTGTGTTCTTATTGTGATCTACTTAAAAACATTTTCACAAATACATGTACATACACATAAACATATACATATATTAAGTTTGCTACATAATAGAGTCCAAAGAATTCCTGTTGATTCACCAGAACAGGAAACAGGGCGCCCCTCCAACATTAGTTGCTGGGAAGAAGGACCTTTTAAATAAACTTTTTATTGAAGTGTAACAAACAGAAGAAAAGCTCAAACCATATGTGTACACCCTGGTGGATTAGCCCCAAGTGAGCATCTCTGTGCAAGAACAACCCAAATAAAGAGACAGAACCTTGCCAGCTTTGCAGAAACCTCCTTCCCTCTTCATGCACTCTTCCCCTTCTCTTCCCCAGAGATGACTTTTATAGAGGTGGAAGGATCATTTAATATTTTGGTAGGGCTGCCAGATTTTATGTAGGATAGACATAGAAACTTGCCAGAGAAAAGACATTGCTGTCTGATGGAAAGAAACCCCAGGCTTTCTTGGTGTGATTTTTGAGCAAGATCTGTGATCCCTACCTTTTTAATCTATTAAGTAGGAATAATAATACCTGACTTGTTTTTTGACAAAATTAGATAATATAAAGTTTATATAGGTATGTTTGTTTGTATGTGTGTGTGTGTACACTTATGCGTTCATTCTCCAGCATATAGGGAGCACTGAATAAATGGTGGTTGTTACTAGGACACACATCTTGGGCTCCGAGGCAACTTCAATAGGTCACATTGGGTCTCACCCAAAATGATGAGGACTTGTGAGAAGAGCGGTAGCACCACACACACACACACACACACACACACACACACACACACACACACACACTTCACAGGCACAGTCCCATGAAATTAGGCTCACACACCTACAAAAATCATGATTTCTGTGTGAACATCTCAACCTTAATTTCCAAAGTTGAATATCTCCTTTCTCTGGGAGGTAAGGTATGTGACACTCTCATTAAATCACTTCTATGAAAAACATATGCCAATATCATCAACCTTGGATGGTACTTACAGTTTAACTAGTCCCGAGAGTTGGAGGCTGACCCAAATAAGCCTGAGCAACTCTTAGAATATTCTGGAGTATGGGCTAGAAGCTGGGAACTGCTTGGAAACATTGAGTTCATCCATCACATGCTTGGAGTTTTTAAATAGAGTTGCTGTTGTTCTCACAAATCTGAATATTTGATGCAGCTAAATAATTTAAAACATGTGAGCAACCCTGCCTGCTCTTTCCCTCAGAGAACTGCCAGCCCTCTCTTGCTACCAGTAAAGTCTCAAGAGCTATTAAGGGCAATGATAAGACTTAGGGGCTCAGGAACAGCCCCCAAACCCATGGTTTGGGTTCTTGCTGTGACTATAAACTCTGGGCAGATCAAGCAGAGAGGGGCAGCTTTTGCCCCAGATGCTAGTGAATCAGGTCAAAGAGACTTCAGTCCAAGAGCTTACTTCCTAATTCGCCATCCCCAGCGCTCACAAGCCAATCTTGTTCCAGGAGGGGCAAACAATGACCAAGCCAAAGTCAGTCTCGTCCATAGCACTTCACAAAGACCAGTGACAGATGTGGACTGTCCATCCATTCTTCCAGGCCTTGGTCCTTGTTGGAAAAAATGGAATTACCGGGGAGATAAGAACAAAAAGTCTCTGTCCTCTGACTCTGCTCGAATACCTCTCCCAGGTGAGCAGGAGAGGTGAGCAGGTCCTCTCTACCCCTCCCCTCCCTCTCTTGGATTTGTCCTTTACTTCCCTCTTCTATTGCTCATCTCGTGATGTCTATGTCCCTCCACATTAGATAAAAAGCCTCATCTATTCACTCAACAAACATGTACTGAGCATTTCCAGAGTGTAAGAAACTGTGCTGGGCATGATATAAAACGCACACACACACACCAAATTGTTCTGACTTTCCATAAGTCTGTGGTCTCTCAGACACGCACCCAGATGACTGTGATACCACGTAGTGTCTCAGAAGTGTCCAAAGAAAGGTGCAGGAAAATACAGCGGGATAATCCCGGAAGAAATTATATCGCTCCTGAACTCAATTGAATGTCCTCTCTCACTTATGGCCTCTAATGAAGAGTTAATATCTAAGAGAACCGGAGTTCCACATGCCAGCCAGCCTCCCCTCCCCACGGGACTGTCACCTGCTGACTCTAGAGAAGGGTGTGAAGTCAGCAGCATTTTCCTCCAGTGCCAGAAAATTTTACCAAGGGAAGACACACAACCAGCAGAAGGCCACACCTGCTCTTCTCTCCCTTTAACATTCCTTATCCCTCCGGGACTTTTTTTTCCCAGTTAAACAAAGTTTGTAGTAAAAGAATCCAATTCCACAGGAAAATCCATACCCTGGAGAGGAAGAGATTTGACTTTCAAAGTGAGTCCGTTTTACCTCAATAAAGGTGTGAGGGCTTTTTTTTTTTTTTTTTTAAGAAAAAAAAACCAAAGTGAAAAGCACTAGGTCCAATTCTTGCCAGATTTCATCCTCAGTCAGGAACAAACAAACAAACAAAAAAAAAAAACAAGAAAAGTTAGCCACTCCCTGTGGAATTTTTCCATTTGCTTGTTTTCCTCTCTTGCTTGCCGGGGAGGCTTTCAGATAAACAAGTGACGTGCATCACCGCCGGTCGGCCTCGTGGGGCTCCGCTGGTGGACCCAGGTCCCGCCCGGACCCCGGAGCCTGCAGCTGGCCTGGGGAGCCGCGCCGGCTGGGTCTCCTGGCTAACCGTAGCAGGAAACGGTGGTGACTCCGTTTAACATCTCAGAGTCATTTTCCAAGCTCTTCAGGCTTTCCTCCCCAAGCACTCTTCCCCCCAGTTTGGAGTCCCGGGGGCCTTCTGAGAGACGCTCTCTGACGCTCAGTAGTGTCAGTGCGCTAATGTTTCCTTCTGGGAGCTGCTCCGGGAAGGGGCTGTGACTTCCTTTTCAGGGCAGGAAACCCAGCACTGCTGGAAGTAAACAGGCCAGAGGTGAGCACCAGGCTGCGGAATGGTTGAACAGGAAGTTTGAGGTGACTCTGAACTTATCCCAGCATGCTCCTTGTTTCCATCCACCCCTTCTCAGCAAGAGAAGCAGACCCTGGAGACTGCAGGTGGGACCGGAGATCACAGCTCCTTTGCTAACTTGCAGAGCATCCGGGCAATGCATTTCTCCAGTTGCGAGCAGCCCCGGGCCAGCCTCCCATCTGCCAACCAAGGAGTGAGAGAGCCCCAAGCCAGCTGCACCCTACAGATCTGGAAATCTTAACCCCCAGCTGACTGTACCAATCCAGGCCTCCCCAGACATTGCCCTGCTCCTAAAGGTAGCAAGGTCCTAAATGGTGAGGTGAGAACAACGTAACTGTTGAAATAAGCAGAGCTCAGTTACCCTAGCAAATGACTCCTGTTGCCCTGACCTTGCTGCCCAAGTCTGCTCCCTCCTTTCTTATTTGTATTTCTGCTTACTAACAGACAGCTTTTACTCCTCAACAGGAGGATGTTATTTAATATCTTGTGCTTCTGCAAATGCCACTGGTGTGCTTTTAGGTGTCTTCAATTAAGTTGTGTTTAAGCTCGTATTTTCTCTTGCCCTTTAGTCCTCTGCCCCTGGCTATTGTCAGCACACACACACACACACACACACACACACACACACACACACACCCTCCTCTCCTGAGGTATAGGCAGGGCCAGGGATTCTGTGTTCCTCTTTTCAGTCCTTCCAAGCTTTCATTGCTGTGGGCCTTTTAAAGGCAAAGGAAACCTTTTCCCCTCCTCCTCCTCCCTTTGCCTTTTGGATTTTGCATCCACAGCACCCCCAGCTAGTCTGCTTATTAAAAAGCAGCTCTTCCCAGAACAGTCTCTCCTCAGGGGACAGTCACGAGCTGGTAGCACCTGGCTTCTTCCAGCCCCGCCTGACTCCACATCGAAGGGAATGAGGCTGCAGACACAGAGCCCAGATGAGGCAGAGCCCCTTCCGGCCCATCAGGAGCCTCCTCCCTCTGGGGGGCAGCAGTCCCACCTTCGTCTTTACCCAGATTCTACCCTCTTCTCCAGGTCCCCTTCTCAAGTTCTTTTAGGTTATGAACTGAGAAGTGTGAAATCATCTTTGTGCTATAACCTAGCAAAGGCCCAGTGAGACTAAGGAGTTTACATCACTTAATCCTACAACCCTAGTTTAATCTCATTTTACAGATGAGTAAACTGAGGCTTGGAGCTATTAAGAAACTTACCTAAGTTCACCCAGCTAATGAGTGATAGAGCCCAGATTCAAACCCAACAAACTAGACACAAATAAGGAGTCGGGAGAGAGCAGAGAGCTTAGCCAAGGGTTCACAAGATTGCCCCATTTTTTGCCCCATGCGTTGACAGCAGTCTAGCGTGTGGCCCTAACTCTGTAGGATCAGAGGTGCAGTTTTGCTCACTCACTCAAGAGTGGATCCCTCTCTCCAGGCAGGCTGGTGTGAATCACACTCAAGACTGATGTAGGGCCCTAGATGCCAACACAGTTGGGATTGCTGCTAAACATGAAATCCGGAAAAAAGGGACTTAGGATTCAGATATTTTACAAAATCAGGTTGATATGGTTTGATGGCTGCTACACCATGAAGACAGCCTCAATCCAGAACTCTAACCTCCGGGTCCTCCCCACCCTGACCTCTGCCTCCCTTGGCTGTACTTAACTGTGACCTAGGCTGGGTGGGTGTGCTATTCTCTCTAGATCTCCAGTTTCCTGCTCTCTTTCAGCCTCTCTTCAGCCACTTGCCTCTGAGGTCAACAATGCCCTGGACTTGACCTGGTTATGGCCAGGCAGGAGATGGGGAGGAGGAGGGTGCCTCCTCTCCAGGAACCTCCATCGGACCTACCCATAGTTGTCCCCTCTGCCTCCAGCTTGCTCAGTGCGAATGTCAGGGCCTTAGGGGTTTGGGCCTCCCGGGAGAGAACCATGAAAAAACCAGAAGGTGATGGGGCCATTTCCTTATATCCCACCACTGCCTCGTTCCAGTGCCCCGCTTGGAATCAGACATTTCTGGTTTGAGAGTGGATTCAGCAAACTTCCGCTGAGCACCCGGGGACACGGCGCCGCCCCACCCTGGAGGACGCGAGTCCCGCAGGCCGGGTGGATCAGAGGGCTGGCACGGAGAGTTGGCTCCGGCCACATCTGACTTCAGCCAGTCGTGGCACATGGACTTCAGGGCCCATGAAGACTTCTTAAAGGTCATGGACCTCCCGTCTTGAGTGATGGGAAGTGGGCCTCTGGGAACTCATTCAAGTGCCTGCAGCTCTTAGACTGGGTCCTCAAGTTCTGGGTCCCAGCTCAGTGACCAGTCTGAAGGGCTGAAAGATCCACAGCTCTTGGGGGAAGGTGGGAGAAGTGTCTGAAGGTCAAAATGCTCTGGCCCCCAAGACAGGGATCCCTTCAAATCCACATCCAAGAAAGGAAGGGGTTCCCCAGTGCCCTCCTGAGAAGTGCTAGAGTGCAGATCCATGCCCCCAGCCTGGCAGAGTCAGATAAGTCGAAGCAAAGCTGGTACCTCTTCCCTGAACATCTCCGAAGGTCTGAGCCAGTGAACATCCAGGCAAACTCAGAAACTCCAGGGCCTGACCCTGGAATAACAGGTTGGCAAACGAAGAGAGGCTGGGAAAGACAGAAGTGAGGGGCCAGGTGATTCCTGCAGTCATGCCCTCCAGCACCCTCTCTCCCCAATGCCCAAAAGCCAGGTGTCCTCCAGACATCACAGGGCAGCACCAAATGCATGAGAGGCCACACAGAGTAGTCTCGTCCACACCCCTCTGCTCCAGCTTGTGTATGGTCCACCACCTGTCCTGTCCGCCCCACTCCATCCGCCTCAGGGCTTTTGTCCTGGCTCTGCCATTAGCCACTGCATTTCCTCGGTCATTCGGTTCAAACAGCCCTTTACAACACTTGCATATTTTTTTCACTGACTTCTACAGCACTGAGCATAAGCAGCACAGACATTACTGTTGCCCATAAATGGAGAACTCTTAGTCAGGCTCCTTGGGATCGCCAGTGACAAAACCCAGTCCAAAACATCTTAAGCAAAAAAGGGAATTCATTGTCTCGTGTAACTGAGAAGCCTGGGGACGCTGTTTGGTGGGATTTGGCAACTCAAACGATGGCATCTGTCTCGCTCTGTCTCTCAATATTCTGTCCTCTAGCTCAGCTGTATTCACAGGCAGGCTTCTCTTCACGGGGTCACAGGGTCACCCGCAGTTCCAGGGTCACATCCTCACAGCTCCTAATTTAAAGTCCTATATTTAATGTTCACTGGACGGAAATGAGTCCCAGACCCACCCCTGAAGGTGGAGTCAGTCCCACCCAGGCCCTGACTACCGAGAGTGATTTCCAAGGAAAACGGAGGTGGGATTAGCTATAGGCTAGTCATGCAAAATCAACAGATGCCCCCAGATGGTAACAGATGGAGAGCTGAGTTCCATACTTTTAGATCTTTAATGAGAAGTGACTGAGAAAGAAATGAACTGAACCTGACCCCCCTCACCTCAGCGGGGCTAGTTGTGTCTCACCCATGGTGTCATTTAAGACTGAATATCCAGACCTAGGTTATTAATAGCCAGACTTAGGAAATGAACTGATGTCACCTTATAAAGCAATTAGCTTACTGGGGCCAGGAGTCAGACCTCACCCTATGGGTGGGAGCAGCTTTTCCTGTAACGGAAATAGCTGAGCCAACTGTGAGTCCCCCTGGGAGGAGATTGATGTGGGGCCAGAGGAGGGGGCATAGGTGTGGGGCTGAGACTGGAATTAGGGGAAGCTCTTCCTTTTTGCTTTGTGGCCAGGGTTAGTTGGTATGAGGACACTTGCATTTGCCAGTGGGGGGCGCCGGGCACAGGTCGTCCATGGCCACATGAAGGCCAGTGAGAAGTGAGCCAGAAGCCTGCTACCGAAGGCCAGCTTATGGGGTTGCCACCTGGGCAGTCACGCAGTGCCCCACACCTGGAAGGGCCCCATGTTTTGTTTAAGACTCTGCTGTCACTATCTTGAGACTCTTAAATTTTGTTCAAGGAGCCCTCTATTTTCATTTTGTGCTGAGTCCCACGTGATGTAACTGTTCCTACTGTCAAATAAGAACCCCTGGAGTGGGTGTCTGAGGTCAGGTCTTTGTAGTCGTTCTGAGCTATTCTCTGGGGTGTGTCTCCCTTCTTTTGGCCTCACACCACACGTGCTTTCAGAGGAGCCATGCAGAGCCCGAGGAGGGTCACCTAATGCTCTGGGCAAAATGTCAAAGGCATGGGCAGAGCCCCCCCAGGGCCTTCATTGTGTGAGGAATGGCAAGGAGTGGCTGTGTCCAGCAGAAGAGAATCTGCGAGCTCACGGGCAGCAGGAAGTTTGGTGCGGAAGGCAGATGGGAACACGCACAGGTGGGCAGGCACGACTCCGGCCGCAGGTGCGCCCTCAGGAGCCTGGGGAAGAGGTGAAGGGGGCTTGCGCTTGTGATATGAGCACTGCTGGATGAACAGGCAGCTTTGATTGGTGGCTATTAATTAATAATGGGAGCCATTATTATTAATACATGTTTAGTTACAAAACCTGAGAAATGCACAAGAAAACAGTTAACCTGTGTTGTCACTGCTTCAAAACACACATCTTAAATAAAACTGAAATTGTGCTCAAAATATATATTGATGTTTTTATTTTATATATATATAATATATATATTAAACGTGGGTGGCAAAATGCTTGTTTGTTTTATATATATACAAGAGACATTTTGCCATCCATATTTCACTATCATTATTTTTAATAACTACAAAGTATTCCATGGTGTGAATATGTGAAAATTCATCATTAATTCTCAAATTTTGAAGCTTGATGAAAGGTAGAGAATAGCAAAGCAAAAGTACCTACCATCCATAGCTAACATTTTGCCTTAAAAAGAGCATTGAAGGAGGCTTCTACTGGGCCCCAGGCAGTAGCCCTGGGAACCTCTCAAAGGTAGCTGGGATCTGCTGGAGATGTGTCGGGGGGCTGAGCTGACATAGATCTTTATACACACACACACTGGGAACCAGGAGGTTACTTCGGTTACTTTGAAATCACAGGCTGGAAGGTCTGTGGCACTTTGATTAGGCCCCATCTTGCAGAGGAGTAAACAGACCCCGAGAGACATTCTGTGATGGCCAAAGTCCACTCAGCAAGTACATAAAAGGCAGAGCCCAACTCAGGGCATCTGACCTCCCTCCCTGGACCCCCAGAGTGCTCAGGGAAAGGAAGGCTTCAACTGGAAGCTATCCAAACCCTTTCTGTGCTGACCTCCCCAAATTCTAGTGCAGCCCTGGCGACAGTCTCAGCCTGGCCCAACACAAGCAGGGAGGCAGTGGCAGTGCCAGTGAGGGACGGTCACTCACAAAGCAGACTCGAGACTTGACCCCTGAAGCCATGCAGATGCCATTGGCAAGTAGCCCTGGTGGAGTGAGTCACTGTTAATTGGGTCTCAGGGGCAGAGGAGCCAAGCAACGTTATCCCCCAGGGATTTGCATCCGCCTGCAGGACAACAACCCAGGAAAGCCAGCCAAACTGCTCGGGGGAGGCTCTCCCTCACCTTTGCCCACTTCCTGTTCTCATGTCTCACTTTGTTGAAGATAAAAGACTTTACCTCTTCACTGCTTCTACTTTCATTTGCCATCCATGGGACACCAGGGTATTTCAGTGGGAGGACACAGATCTCTAGGGTTTAGTCCTTCTGCTTTTGTGATTTATTTTTAATTTTGCACAAGCTGTGTGAAATTTGGAAATGAGTACATCGCCTGAACTTTGGAACTCTTTCCAGTGACCAGAGGGCAGTGCGGCTGAGACCAGGGGCTGTGACCTGTTGCCTCTTGGTCTGCCCCCAGCACCCTTGAAGGGAGCAGCATTCTGCATGGGAAAGCCATGGGGAAACTCAATGTGGCTGCTTTCCAAGTGGCAAACCTATCAGATCCTTAATTAGCACAAAGGCACAACTGGCATTGGCCTGTGGTTTTACTGGGGGAGAAAAATATTAAAATAAAAGAGCTGCATAGGCTTGTCCGTTTAGTGCAAAAAGCCTCATGACGCAGTCCAGTTCATCTGATAACTTTGCTAATTAACATGAAGATAAGGAGAGTGGGCCAACGGCTGTGATGGACCCTGAGAGCTACCTTAGGCAAGCATCTTCCTCCTTGGAAGGAAAAAAAAGGCAAATAATGAGCTGTGTGGCTTCAGTAGTACTGGTAATGTTCCATTTCTTCAGGAGGGTGATGGGTAAATGGGTGTTTGCTTCATTATCCTTTGTAACATGTACACACACTATGTAGACACATGGTATGCATTAAATATTTTATAAGTTAAAATGAAACAATAAGCTAATAAACAACAGGATTAAGGATATCTGGGCTTGCAACACAGAAGACAGGAAGGTCATGTGGAGGGATGTGGGAGGTTCCAGAAACTCCCTAGGATGGGATTTTTTTCTGGAAACTGTAGTGAACAGAAGAGAAGACTTTCCTCCACTCTGCGAAGAGTAGGTTTTCTGCCACAGAAGGGTTCAGAATGTCTGTCCTCTATTTCTGCCCTTAGAAACAGAGTCTTTCCCCTTCCGTAATTCTGAGCCTGTCCTCAGATTTCCTTCAGTGAGTCACTCTGGGGAGTCAGTTGCCCTCCCTTGATGCAAGAGCCACACATTTTCAGGACAGGGTCATGTCAGCTGTGGGCGCAGGGGAGGAGCTTGTGCGGGGCAGGCAGAATCTGACTGATTGAAGGAGCCTTTTCACAACCCATGTAAGGCTCTGGGGCCCTTATGAGTGACTTCCTCAGTCAGCGTCCAAACCAGGATGGTTGCTAGAAGCCTTTGGGGAATGCTAGACTCCAATAGCTAGGAGAGAATCCCTGTCTAGGGAAGAGTGTGAGCAAGGTCACTGGCTGCCAATCCTTAACCCATATGTGAGCACCAGCCTTGTAGGAGATTATGCACGCACAACATAAATCCACATTGTCATTAAGTTACTGTCATTTCGTGGCAAACACTGCCTACTATTCTGACTTGGGGTGCCTAAATGTCCTTTTTTTGTGTGAAATTATGGTCATAATAGATGGTTTAGTAGAAACTTTCTTAAACATTCACTCACTAAACCAACTTCCCAGAACAGCCAACACCCTTCAGTCTTGTGGGGAGACACTGACTTTATGCTCATGGAAGTGGGTAGCCCCCTCATTTCTGCTGTCACCCATTGACATGCATGTTTAATGGAGTCAACTGTGTTCATGCCCAAACTCATTTAGGAAGGTCATACACATTACTTATAATTATGAAATTTATTTAACTCATCCATAAACTAATCAAGAATGGAAACAGGAAAGATATTGACCAATGAACTAGGAGTATAAACAAAAAGAGAACTGTTATTTCTGCAAAAACTAGACTGCATGCTTTGGAAAGAATCAATAAAAGCATGCCTTAAAAAATGCTGTCAAATTAGGAATGCATGAGAGAACTGTAAAATCTGTGAACGCATGAAAACGGAGAAGGGTCTTGCAGATTACTTCACAAGTGTCTAGAATGTCTTGCTCCACGTTAGAGAAGCTAGAACTAGAACAGCACATGTATGTGTGGTTTGTGCAAAAAAAGGCAACAAGCCCCTTCTTTCAGGATATCCATAAGCAAAAAGGCTTAGGTCTACATCAGAATACTAGCAAATTACTATACATTTAGATATTTTGAATCAAAATCATTCATTTAAAGAAAGAGTATAATATCTCTTTTATAACTCCCTGATTTAACCAACATTTTCAATGAACTGACCAATGGTCAAGTCCAATTACATTGGATAAGAATACACTTACTTGGTAAAATAAAAGGCTGATCATTGTATCAGCCCCTCCCAATCTAAAAATTGTGGATTGGCACGTGAAATTAACTGATTCCAGCAGGCTGGCCCTTCCAAGGCTAAGCAGCTATGAAAGCTATTTTCAGAGCGCCCAGCAAAAGCAGCCTTCAGCCTCACTTCAATCCCACACGTGTATTTTGGAGGTGACAAGCCTGGTATGTTTTTCTCCCTCAACTGACTTTCTAAAAGTCTCTGTCTTCAAAAAGCCAGCAATATGCACATAGTTCTCAAAAGAGATGGTCCAAATCCTACAATTTGTATAAAGTGGGACTTTAAATATTAATAACTCAAAAGCCAAAAGAGGGAAACCCCAGCGACTTTAGACAGGCTATAAATAATCAGCGCTGAGTGGTTAAATATCTTGGAGTTTGTCTTAACAGAGTATGCTTTCCTGGAAACCATACAGCGAAGTGGTAAATGTCACTCTCAGTCAGACCAGAAGATCCATACCTGAAGTTTCTCTCTTGCGATAAAGATGCTAGTCCCGCACCCGATATATATGCCTTAGCAAAGTCTTTAGGGAGCAGTCGGATATGGCTGAGACAGGCCAAGATACCAATCTACAAACAATTTCCCTTCAAGCCTCTTGCGTCTGTTTGCCTCCCTTCCCCCAGGCCTGACTTCTTCCCCAGCACTGTCTGGACTCTCTAGTTCAGGCTGGAAGAAACTGGGCTGGATTCAGGGCCCAGTACTGCAGTCATGACCCGACACCTAAAGAGCCCAAGTGCTCCCCAAGAGGACCACCCGTCAGGAATCTGCTCTGCCCAGCTGTGGAATGGATTGGACAGGTTCCATAAGTGTCATGGGCTAGTCAGCTCTGAGAACACAGAGTCCCCTTCTCAGACAGCCACCGATCCAGCTGGTTAGAATTTTGGATAAAGATTTTAAATCCGACGATCTATCTGATAGACACTCTTTCAAAGCTGGAATAAGGCAATTAAAAGTAATCAGAGTGGATCTTTCTAAGCTGATTTACCTTTCCTCAGTTCAACCAGGGTGCCAGAACCTTCCATTTCCAACCCATATCCACTGTCTAGATAAAGGCAGGCAAAACCAGATTCCTGCAGACAAACCGAACTAAATTCTCGTCTTCCCTGTGTTTCTAGGTTTATGTCAGAAGTTCCGTGGCAGTAACCTGCACTAGTACCTGTGATCGATCACCAAAAAAGATGATGAATCCCTTACTGTCCAGCACACGCATGTACTTACAGATTCTGTTTGGTGCTGGCTGCTTCAAAACTCAATTTAAAAAAGCCACTTTATACATAATAGTTAAAATGGTATAGCAATGCACAGGCCCAAGGCTTTCTGTTAGGACTTCTATTCTTGTACTTCAACTCACTCTAATTTTGCTCTGCTTTGAGGTTTTCCATTTAAAGATCTTTCTGTAGGCACTTCTTGCTCTGTAAATCTTAAAATGGCCTGGGTCAAAAACAATCTCACTCGGACCCCACCGGCATAAATGAAGAGCCCAAGCCTACTGAAGCTTGCCTGGGCTCTGCGAATTCCCCTAGGATGGTAAAAGGTCTTGCAGCTCTGGGGAATCATCTTTCGGGGAGTGGGAGGCAGAGCAAAGAACAGCACATGCTGAGGTCCACCAGGCCACCTCCCCCAGACCACAGGGGGTGTCCAGGGCTGTGAGCAATTGGATAACCCTCAGGACACACTGATGGTGGCCCACTAAGCGGTCTACAGCTTGTGCACCTGCTGGGCCACTTCCCTGTGGCCCCAGGTCTAGCTTGTCATTTCCTTTGCAAGCCATGTCTTTTTCCCCTGACACTTCATCCCAGCAGCCACCAAAGACACCCAAGTGAAGTGTAGACCCTGGTCCTCCCACTGGAAGGGTGACGGCTCTCACGTCTCCCCTGCTCACAGGAGGAGAGAAAGAAGGCTCTCATGCTTCTGGGAAGGTGATTGTGAAATCCTGCCCAGGGGGCCTGGACTCCCTTCCTGGAATGATGGACACAGGTGCTCCTGAAAACTTGCCTGGGTTCCCAAATCCAAAGCATCGTGTTATTTATTTATTCATTCAGTCAACATAGAAACACTTGAGAACCCACCACTTACCAGACCTTAAGCTGGGCAGGGGGGAGACAGCAGCGAATGAGACAGAGTCCCCACCTTCAGGCAGCCTTCAGCCTCTCAGGGAGGGGAAACAGTGAGCCCATATGCCGATAATTACGTACATTTACAGGGCAGTGAATGCCAAAAAGGCAGTAAAATAGGGCAATTGGAGGCAGTAGCAGGGCCTACTGCCCTGGGTGAGGTCAGGGAAGGCCACACTGAGAGGGGACATTTGAGCTGAGATATGATGATAAAAAGAAGCTATTCACATTCTGCAGGAAGAGCATTCCAGAAAGAAGGAACAGCAAGTGCCCACCTCCTGAGAAGGGAGTAGGGCTAACCCTGTTAGAAGCACAGAAGAAAGCCCAGCATGGATGGACCAGAGCAAGTGCACGTGAACGTGGCTGGGGATGGGCCGCGGGGGCAGGATGGGCCCAGGGCCTCAGGGATGCACTAGAAGCCACCAGAAGGTGGTAAACAGGGATGAGAAGGTCTGTGCTTCAGAATGGTCATTCTGGTTACTGGGAGGGTAATGGACTCGGGGCAGAGAACGAAAAGGGACCCTGGGCAAGAGACAGGACACTTGCTTGGACTAAGCTAGTAACCATGGAGACAATGATGGGATGGGATGTGACAGGATTCGGGACCTACTCTGGAGGAGCGCTAGTCCAGACCCTAGTCCGACATCTGTAAATGCTTGTTCACTGTGCTGTGTGAGTAGCTGTATGAATGTGCACACGTGGGCACGCGCACACACACACACAAACACACTATCCTCCTTGTACGCACAGTGCAGGGTAACAGCCCGGACTCCAGACTCTGGAGTCAAAATGCCCAAGTTCAAACCCCGACTCATCCATTCACTAGCATAATGCATGCTAAGTCGCTGAACCTCTCCGTGCCTCGATTCCTCATCTGTAAGGCAGGGGCAATAATAAAGGTGCCCTCGTAGGATTGTTGTGAGGATTGAATTAGCTACTGTAGTAACAGCATCTGCCACACAGCGTATCTATTTCCTGTTGCTGCTGTAACAAGTTACCACAAATTTAGTGGCTTCATTAAAACAATGTGAATTTATTTTCCTACAATTCTGAAGGCCAGAAATAGAACATCAGTTTCACCAGGCTAAGGCCAAGGTGTCGGCAGGGCTGGTTCCTTCTGGAGGCTCCAGGACTCGCCTTTCCCAGCTCCTGGAGGCTCCAGCACTCCTTGGCTCCTGGCCTCATCGTTCCAACTTCTGCTTCCATCAGCCTCTGCTCTCAAGACCTTCTTGCCTCCCTCCTATAAGGACCTTTGTGACCCATCTGGGTAATCCAGAATAATCTCCCCATCTCAAAATCCTCAACTTCATTATATCCACACCACCCCCCTTGGCCGTGTAAGATATGCTCACGGGTCCTGGGGCTTGGGGCACAGATGACTTTGGGGACCATTGTTCAGCTCACCACACATGGTAAGCAATAAATAAGGTTAAATATTACTATCATTATCATCATTTTCACTCCCTTAGCAGCCCCAGAGAATATCCTAGCCCCCTCCCAAGCTATGTGGGAGAGGAAGGGAGGTGGAGAGACCCCTGTCTATCTCCCAGCAGCCCCCTGAGACCAGGCCCCCAGTCCAGATCAGAGCTGGAATGATGCTCACTGACTCAGATAGAGGCCTCAGGCACCAGGTGGACAAGGCAGGAACATGATCACAGGCCTGCGACTGGGCCAGAGGGGGGGCCTGGGGCCCAGGCTACGACTTCCTGATGGTGCTGTATTGTGAGGGCTCTTCGTGGCCCCTGCCAGAAGTGTGGGTGATGAGGCAGCCGGTGTTGCTGTAGGTTGGATCCTGATCCAAGGTGTGCAAATACAGAGCTGCATAGGAGATGTCCTCCTTGGGAAAGGAAGCCTGCAGTAAAGACACCCGCGGGTCAGAGAGGCTGGCAAGAGGCTACGCCCACAGGTGGAGGCTGCCGCAGATGAGGCTGGGGGTCAGACCGTTCAGGGCCTTGGAAGTCCACTCCCAGGCCTTCCAGCTCCCCTGCGTCCCCTCTGCCAGGTGCCCCGCGCACTGGCCTCAGCAGAAGGCATTCTCCCTCAGCTCCGTGCCAGAGCAGCACGTTTTGCATGGAATCCCAGGTCACTTGGCCCATCTGGGTCTCCCCTGCCCAGCACAAAGACCATGTTTGCCTGGTCTCTGTGTCCCCTTTGCGGACACTTCAAAGGCCGAAAGCCTGGAGAGCTCCACAGGCAGGTCCTTCACCAGCTGCGACTTTGCCCAGAGCCCACGCCCCTCCTCCCTGCCCACGTGGATGGGAAGAAGCCCATGCTCAAAGCAGGGCAATGGCAGGTCTGGTTCAGAGGATGCAGCCCCACCAAATACTCACCATGGTGACATATTCCACTTCCTCCTGGCTCGCCTGGGCAAAGGAGGAGGGCTTTTTGGAGGCCTTCTTCTCGGAGGAGGTTCCGGGCTGCTGCGGGGTCAGGTTTGCATAGCAGAGGTCTCCCTCCAGGGGCTGAAGCACCTACAGGAGGAAGCACAGGTCATCCTCCCAGGAGGGACATGGGCCCTGCTTCCCTGGGTCCCCCCTCCCAGCTTCCTCTGCAAACCCCATGCCTGTGCCTCCCGGCCCCCCTCCCTTCTGGCTGTTTCCAGCACCCCCACCATCCTCCCAGCCCCACCCCTGAGCCCTGCAGCACAGACACCTGTGCATATGGTTTATGCACATGTTGGGACCTGTGTGCTCCTGGGAGATGGAAAAGGAGGAAGAGGGAGAGGAACTGTCTGGTGTCCGGCCTCACCTCGGGGCTCTTACCTGCTCTGGAGATGTTCCAGCAGCTAAAAGACAAAAACAATCAGAGTTAGAAAGCCCATCCCAAGACTCGCAGGGCCCCAGATCTGGGGGAGAGAAGCGGGGAGGAAAAGGGGAGACCGAGGCTCCAGGCCCAGAGAGAGGGGGCCTGGTTCTAACGCTGTCTCCTCTGATGACACTCAGTGTGACACTGGGCGCTTTGCATCTCTGAGCTTCCGTCTCTCCACCCGAGAAGTAAGGAGAACTTGCCCCATCTATTCCCCAGGTCACAGAACTTGTGAGCGACCGATCGGGTGCCCTGCCAACCATCAGCTCCCCTGGGGTTAGGTTTCCTTCTGTGCAACCCCAGGCTCAGCCTCTAGCCTCTGCCAGAAGTCTGCCTGGAACTCATTTCTCTGCCTGACTTGTCATTCAGGGGTCACCCAAAGTCACACCCATCTGCCCTCACTGCTCAGGCTTGGCTAACTGCCCCCTGCCCGCCCCCTGGCACTTGATTTATGTCTGTCTCGTTGCCTTTGCCCCACTGAACTCTGGTGACTCCTCAGGTGAGACGAGGGCCGCGGGGTGGCTGAGCCCATCCTTGCTTCCCCAGGGCCTGGCTGTGCCTGCCACACAAGCGTCCCTGAGCCCAAGCTGTCTGCGGAGACGCAGGCTCCAGGCTGCCCTCTGATGGAGCGCGGGAGCCGAGTCGGCGTGGTATGGGCCCGCTTTCAGGGGCCCACCTGTCCCTGTTTCCTTCCGCCCCTGGGCCCTTTCCCCTGACCCCTGTCTCCCCACTTTAGAGACAACAAAGAAACAAGAAGGGTTTTTACCCCAGTTTTAAGTTTCAAAAGTCTAGATACCAAGGAGCACAAAAGTGCTTAGAACGTAGGTCACAGACAATATATTTGGGAGAAAATCTGATGGACAAAAGTCAGGCTCCTCTCCTCCAGACTACAAGATTCCCCGTGCCGTGGGAGGGGCAGTGCTGGAGAGGGCTGGGGTCCCCTGGGTTCTGAGAAAGGGGGTGCTACAATCATTGTGAGAAAGTGGAAGTGGAGCCAGACAGGAAAAGGGTTTGAGTGAGGCCAGAACTTGTGACTGATGGGTGTAGGCTCCAAGCACAGAGATTCTTCCCTAAAAAGCAAATGTACAAAGAACAAGTAGGTCAGCCTGAGAAAGGGCTGGGGCAGAGGAAGGGCAAAAGTAAGCGTCGCAACCAACCTTCATGGTCAAATCCAGAGGACGGGATGTTCATGTGTTTGTGTGTGTGTGTGTGTGTGTGTGTGTGCGTGTGTGAGACTTACAGGTGCTCACATATACATGTGTTTGTGTGTGTGTGTGTGTGTGTGTGTGTGTGTGGTGTGTGTACTTCTCCCTGCCCCATGTCAGTTCAGAACCTTAGCAACCACACACAAATCCTACCAAAGTGGCACCTAGATGGGCTGCCCGCCTAAGGCTATTGCCGCCTCTGCCCCCAAGAGTCAAACTGGGAAACGGAGAGGGAGCAGGTTAGAGAGAAAAGCAGGGAGGGAGTAGAGGGCAGACAGCTAATGCCAAAACCTCCCGGGCTCACCCACAAGCTCCAGCCTCCCTCCAGTCCGTTAGGCTGCCGGCTGCGGGCAGCCTTTGCTACAGCGCCCTGTCCAGACCACGTGGGCAGCCCCTTGGCCAGATGGCCCCGGGTGACAATGCCGGCCACTGGCCCCTCGCGCCTCCTTGTGCCCAGCCCAGCCAGGCCTTCCTACCTTTCTTCTGCCGCTTCACCAATCTCCAAGCCAAGAACGAGGCCGCCACCAAGAGAAGCAGAAGCACCGCGGAGACGATGGGAAGGAGGATGCTGAGCTGCAGGGAGTCGCTGCTGGAAACAGAAGGGTGCCCCATGCATGCGGCCTCCCTCCGGCCCCAGGCCTTCCCCCACCCACCCAGTAGCAGGGGGGGCCACACCCCTTGTCACCTGCAGACCTGTGGTGTCCCGCCTGGGTGCCCGCAGGGACACACACACATACACACAGGAGGAAGGGCAGTGACAACAGAGGCAGAGATGGGAGCAGCGCCGCCAGCGCCAGGGACGCCGAGGATTGGTGCACCCCCCAGAGGCCAGGGCAGAGGCCCGGGGCAGGTCCTCCCTTGAGCCTCAAGAAGAAGCCGACCCTGCTGACACCGATTTCAGGTTCCAGCCTCCTGTGCTAGCAGGGAGTAGTTTCTGCCGTTCTAAGCCCTCCGGCGTGGTGTTTCCTTACAGCAGCCACAGGAAACGAAAGCACCTTCCTGTAGTCCATCCTCCTCACAACAGCCAAGGTGGGGGGCCTTTTAAGCAAAAGTCCCAGCGTATCCCCGTCTGTCCACAGCCCACAACAGCACCGTTTTGCTCAATGACAGTGACTTCCACTGTCCCCATACTCCACTCCTCGTTTCTTACTATTCTCACCCTTGTTTGCTTTACGGGGAAGGAAAGGATTAGTGTCCTCATAAGAAGAAGAGATTAGGACAAAGACACACACAGAGGGGAAGCCACGTACAGACACAGGGAGAAGAAGCCATGTGTAAGCCAAGGCAGAGGCCTCAGAAGGAACCAGCCCTGCCGACACTTCTCGCCTCCAGATCTGGGAGAAAATAAGTGTCTGTTGTTTAACCCACCCAGCCTGTGGTACTTTGTTATGGCCGCCTGAAGAGACTTAACACAAGCCCTATCTCTTGTTCATCACTACACACAGAAATTTGTAGAATAAATCCATCGATTAATTTCCTCTATTAAATTAATTCATCAATTCTGTCTCGACTGTGAGCGCCGGGAGGGCAGACAGCTTGATTATTCTGTTCATCCTAACAACCCCTTACAATCCCCTTATAAGGCATGAGTGGGTGTGCGATAATTATTTGTTGAATGAAGGAACAAATTACGCATCTCATGCTGATCAAAGGCCCTAACTGGTACTTACGTGATGAATCTGGCTCTGATTCATAAAATGTGGAAACTCCTTAGCTATTATTTATTAAAAGCAGTTTGGTAGAAGGAAACTTTCAAAACTGAGAGCAGATGGGAGAGAGGGAGAAGAGAGGGGTCCTGGGGGTCGAAAAGCCTGGGATCTCCCATAGGAATTCTGAGGGGAGGCCCAGCAGCAGAGGATTGCAGAGATCTAGAAACAAAGTCAAGAGAGCCAAAAAGAGCAAAGGGAGGACGTGAAAGGGTCTCTGTAAAGCCCCTTTGGCTGCAGAGGCTGGGCAGGACACTGAGAAGCATGAACAAGGCTCAGTTTCTTCCTCTGTAAAATGGGAACTTTCGTATCTGCCCATTGCTCCTCATGCAGTGGTCATAGGCAGGGTAAAAAAATGAATAGATAGTGGGCAGGAAAGACCTTTGTGAGCTGCCACGTGCCCTAAAGATACAAGAAGCTCTCAGCATCACTGTTCTTGCAGAAACAGTAATTAGGAGAAACAGGATATCCCCAGGCCCTCCCTGTTCTTCCAGAATTTGGACCAAGAGCCATCCCTATGACCCCATGACCCCCAAGCCCAGACCACACTGGCCAGGCCATCTGCACTACTGCCTCCCCTGCGCATCCATGTCCCACACTTCACTCTGAGCCCTGCAGGGGACACTCATGTCAATGTCTCCAAGGCTCAACATAGTGCTGGCCACGTAGACGTCAACACAGTGGAAATGAGATGCACAACTTGATGCTCCAACAGTGCTGCCACGCACTGGGCTCCAGGGTGAAGGATCTGGGGGGGATCCAAGGGAGCCTGAGGGGGAGTGGGGAGAGCCCCTGGAATCCTTGCCCTCTCAAAGGGGCCTGAGGGTCTGGAGACATGCTCTGGCTGGGACCTGAGATGATGAAGGGCCCCCCACTGAAGGAGTCTGGGCCAAGTGGGCCACAGGACACAGCAGCAGCACAGCTGGCTTACCTGCCATCCGGGTGGTGGCTGGTCATATTCGGGGAGCGCAGGGTCTCCTCTGGGGTGACTGGCACTGTGAACATGGTGGTGGTGGTGGAGGTGGGGGTGGTGGCCGCCTCTGTCGTCAGTGCTTCGCATACAGACCAGATTACATACTACTCGGCCCACTAACCTGCCCGCAGCCCAGCACGTGGCTCTGGCCCTGGGAACCTTGGCTGCCCGGCCTAAGAAGTGGGAAGGGGCCTAGGACCCAGACTGCTCATATGTCCCTGGCCTCTAGGAGATCCACAGGAAGGTGGGACTGGACACAGGGCCAGGGTGGACATCCAGCAGGCCCTGGAAGGGTAGTGGGGGGGGCAGGATTGCCTCAGGACAAGGGCAGCTGGAGTTCAGCTGAACTTTCAACATTCCTGATGCCTCTGACAGGGCCTCAGCCACTGCCTCCCGCCACCTTATTTATCCAGCAAGAACAGAGCAGAATGCGGGCTTGCCCTGTGGCTACCACCCCCAAGACCTGTGATCTCTAAGGTCAGGACCAGCCCTGAACAAAATGATGGTGTTCTGGAAGAGCCTTTCCTTTGGGCAAATTATGAAGCTTCTGTGGTGGGGACAGTTTCAGTCCACGATGAAGGGCAGGACACCTGAGCACCAGAGGTCCCAGGAAAGCATTGGCAGGAATTGGTGTCTCTGGGTCCCACAGAAGAGGGTCCCTGTGACCCAGAGACTAAAACTGGGACCGTCACCTTGATCTCTGTGGCAATAACCTCAGGCACTGAGCTATGCAGAGAAACACATGTGCCCAGAAAGGCTTGACCCCATCCTGGAGGAGGCCCGGGAGCCGTGAGAGCATCTACGGGAAGCCCCAGGCCTCCTGTCAGGCTCCCACAAGACTCAGGACCCAAGCCGCTCTAGGACGGTTCACTCTGAGTGACAGTCAAGTCCCTGGAGAGGGACCTCAGGGGCCAGGACAGAGCAGGCCCTGAGGAGACATGTCCACACATACACATATTCTTACCTGGGTCAACGGCCACTTTAACTTGGACCCCAAGATCGTGTCCGATTCTCTCAATCCCACACCAGTAAGTGTCTGCATCGCTCCACCTGAGCTCCTCCAGGGTCACAGTGAACACATGGTTCATCTGATCGTCCCCGATGGACACGTGGTTCATCCTCACCTTGTGCTCTGATCCGGTGGTTTTCACAAGGATATTGCAACTGCCCCAAGCAGCTCCCCGACACCACCACTTGACATATTTCTCCCACCCTGGGTCATAGTGGCACTGCACAGTCAGTGAGCCCCCAACCGGGCCTCTCACCGCTTCTGGACCCCTGATGGCAGATGAGGCTGGAAAACACAAATCCGTGTACCTGTCACCTCCCAGCCTGAGGCCAGGGCCACAGCCTCCTGTGTTGCAACTAGCCCGATAAATCCAGTGCCTGCTGAGTTGAGAAACAGGGAAGGAATACACCTTCCACAAGGCAGAGCTCCTGTCCTGCACTGGGCCAAAGCCACCACGGGGATCCCCTGACGCACAACTGCAAATCCCAAAGAACAAAATTGTTGACACGGAGCAGTACTAGCTTCCTGTCCTTCCCTCCCTCCCCGTCTATGGCCAGTGCAACCCGGAGAGCACAGGGCCCAGGCACAGGCTCAGCCGCACGGACCCTGCCCACACTGACCCCGGCCACAGCTGACCCCGGCTGTCCCTGCCCACCTCCAGACCCGGAAGGTGCTTTTCTCAGAGTTTCTTTCTGCTGTCTTGTCAAGGTTTGACATTACAGCCATGCTAGTTTCCTAAAATTGATCTGGCAATTTCCGTCTTTCTTATTCTCTGAGATCAGAACATAAACAGAGCAAAGGAGTTGTTGTACCTTTAGAAACCTAAAAGATTATCTGCAAAACTATCTGGCAGCCTCTTTATTGGGGCAAATCCTTTGGTTAGTTAAGATTGTTTTCCCATGAATATTGACCTATTTAAGTGTGTTGATTGTTCTCAAATCAATTCTATTGTTTTGTTTTTTTCCAAAAAGTTTTCTGTTTTATGGAGTATGTACTAGCACAAAGTTCTACAACTGGAAAGTAACCTTTTATAATTTATAATTTATTTGATCACATGCACTATTTGTTTTACTGGCTACATGCGCAGCAGATATCCACCTCCTCCTCCTCCTCTTTTCCTGCATTAAACCAGTTTCGAAATACAGTTGGTAAAGCACATTTAAGGTGCAGAATTTACTTTTCCCCACCTTTTAAATTGAGATATAATCACATATCATAAATTTTAATCTTTTAATATATACTTCAGTGGTTTTTAGGATATTCACAAAATTATGAAACCATCAACTCTAATTTTGGAACATTTTCATCACCCCAAAAAGTCACTCCCCACTTCCCTCTCCCCTAAAGCCTTTGGCAACCAATAATCTATTTTCTGTCTCTAGATTTTTCTATTCCAGACATCTCATATAAATGGAATCATACAATGTATGACCTTTTGTGTCTGGCTTCTTTCAGTTAGCATAGTGTTTTTACAGTTCATCCATTTGTAGCATGTATCCATCCACACTTTATTCCATGGTCTGGATATGCCACATGCTGTTTTTCTATCCATTAGTTGATGATACTTGAGTTGGCTCCACTTTTTGACTATTGGGTATAAGGCTGCTGTCAACATTTATGTATCAGTATTTGCATTGAGACATGCTTTCAGTTCTCTGGGGCATATACCTAGGAGTGGAATTGCTGGGTCCATACAGTAACTCTATGTTTAACTTTTGGGGGAGCTGCCAAACTTTTCCCCAAAAAGTTACTTTGAAAAACAGCTCTGGCCATGTCACATATGATTTTGATATTTTTGTTAAAACATAATGAGTCTGTGTATATTTTTTATATTGTCTATAATCAGTTTGAGTTTTTTTAAGGGACTTTTGCCTCCCCCATATCAAGTTTTATTTTCTGTAAAGCATTCTCAGATGTCTTTTTATTTCCTGTGAATAATTTGCAAGTGTATTCTTCTCTTGAATATTTAGCTTAATATTGTCTTTCCTTTGTGATGTGGGAATTCATTCATAGTTAGCTAAAGAGACCTTGAAAACTCATCTTTCCTCAAAGGGCTGTGTGTAGTTTTCTTAGTCCCTGTGGCTGTCATAGGAAGCAGATTCGAGTGTGCAGCCCCATTTCTGCGGCTAGCAAGCGTCCCACTGGCAATGCAGTCCTGTGTATCTGCAGTGAAGTGTTCTGCAGTGCTCACCACTTTGAACCTCAGCTTTGTCAGAGATCCTGATGCAGTCCAAAGTTTTCATATACTATATATATATATATATCTGTAAAAAAAAAGACTTATGTGCAGAATATATAAAGAACTTCTACAACTTAATAAAAACATTAAACAGCTTAATCTTTGAAAATGCCAAAGACTTGAACAGACACTTCACAAAAGAGGACACTTCACTTCCACATGGCCAATGACACCTAAAGTGTTCAGGCATCATGATGCATCAAGAAATGCAAGCTAAAACTGCAGTAAGAGGGGCTCTCTTGTCCCCTCCTGGCGTGTGAGCCAGGAGCTCTATTCTCTCACTTTATTTCTAAATAAAAGCCTGTACCTTGCTCTCCAAAAAAGAAAAAAAAACTGCAGTAAGATAGCACCTAAAACCCACTATATGGCTCAAGTTTAAAAGACCAATATCATAAACGCTGGAGACTGTGTGGTACGGCTGGAATGCCTTGTTAGTAGCAGTGTAAAATGATCCAACCACTTTGGTGCACTTCACAGTGTTTCTCTGTCTCTTATCAAATGAAGCGTGCATCTGCCCTACGACCTAGCAATTCCACTTCCAGATATATATCTAAGAGACATAAAAACAAATATCCACAAGAAGAATTTTCTTGGCAGCCTTATTCATGATAGCCACAAATTAGAACTAACTCAAATGTCCATCGACAGGAGAATAGATAAAAAATAGTGGCATATTCATAGCAATGGCATACTGCAAAATAGTAAGAGGAATGAACTCATGATATACAAACAACATGGATGAATCTCAAAAACATGCTGTGTGAAAGACATGCAAAAGAGGACACACTTTATGATCCCATTTATGTGAAGTTCTGCAGCAGGCGCACTAATCTTTGGTGACAGAAATGACAACAGTGATTCATGAGTGGGGGAAATTGGGAAGGAGGCTAAGGAACTTTCTGGGTGATGGGAATATCCTGTATCTTGATAAAAATTACAAGTTATGTGCATTTGCCAAAACTCATAAAATTGTATACTTAAGATATATGCATTTTGCTATACTTTAATTATATCTTAATTTTAAAAAATCTTATGGGATACATCTGGAATTGTGCTTAAGGACATTTCATAGCATTAAATGTATATATTAGAAAAAAAAGGACTTTAATGTTAAACATTTATTTCAAAAGTTAAAAAAGGAATAGAAAGCAAGCTGAATCCAGGGATATATAAGAAAGATAATACATTACCACCAAGCTGGGTTTATACCAAGAAAGTACAATTGTTTGAACATTAGAAAATCAACATTAGAAAATGTAATACATTACCACCAAGCTGGGTTTATACCAAGAAAGTACAATTGTTTGAACATTAGAAAATCAAGTGTAATGTGAGTATGCCACATTAACAGAGTAAAGGAGAAAAATCATGCGATCATCTCAATAGATGTAGATGAAAGTATTTGATAGAATTCAACACCTATTCGTGATTTTTTAATAACTCTCAACAAAATAAGAGTAGAACCTCCTTTATTTGTTAAGGATTATCTGTCAAAAACCTCAGCAAATATCACAATGATTGTGAGACACTGGTATGTACTTCATAATAATGTATTAACCTGGACATTGGTGCTTTATCCACTTTTCTGTACATACCTTATTTTCTACAATTAAGAAAACTTTTAAGACTATCATAATCCAGCAGCCAAATTATTCTTAACAGTGAAATACTACAGGTATTTCAAGTTAAATTATGAATAAAACCTAAGTTGCCATTTATATAGTAACATGATGTTGGAAGTCCTGACCAATGTGATGAGACATGGAAACATACAAATATATAATTATTGGGGGGAAATGATAACATTTAAAGAAAATTTTTAAATCTTAAAAAAGTATTTTAATTCATAATTGGATTTAATGGAGTGGCTAAATACGCTAAATACAAAATAAACATATGAAAGTCAATGGTTGTCCTGTAAGCCAGTGATAAGTAGTTAGGAAATAAATTGGAAAAGTGCTTATTTACAATAGTAATAAAGTAATAAAAAATAACCCTAACAGAAACAATCAAGGCTTGTAGAAAAAAACAAACACACGATAAGATTTTACTGAGAAACAAAAGTTTTAAATAAGAGAAGAGCTACATTATGACCTACACTTAGTGAAAATGCTGTGTACTGTAGAGTCCCCTTCTCTCCAAATGAATTTATATATTTAACTCAAAATCCCAGAACACTTGTAGAGCATATACATTTTTTAGATAATCTGTGGTATATGTGTATATGTATGTATGTGTATATATACATATACATAAAATCAAGTCTGAGTAATATTACTCTATTATACATATATGTGAGTATATGTATGTATATATATACACACACACTAGACATTATCTGAATAGATCAACAGATGAGCCTTTTTAACATTTTGAAGATGAGTAAGGAAGGTCTTGCCCCACCAGATGTTAGGACAGTAGCAGCCATAATGAAGACCAGCTTGGAAATCTGGCAAGAATAGTAGAATAGAGTCAATAGCCTACAAACAGACCTAGCCTATTTAAGAAGTTTACATATAGCACAGATGACAAAAAAGATAGGTGAGAAGGGAAGTCATGGCGGGATGCTGTCCCCTCTGCATCCCCATTTAGGCAAATTCAGGGACATGAAGGAGGTCAGCATAAAATAGCAAATCATCTTTTAAATCAGAAGAAAACAGAAGTGAATCTTGATAAAAATCTCCAGATGAAAGGGAGAACTTCCTAAACTTAAAATTAGTGGATAATACCACACAAGGAAGAGTTGGCCAATTTGACCATACACAAATGTAACACTTGGACATGCCAATAAACAAAGATGATAAAAGCAAAGAACAGACTGGGGGAATATTTAGAATAAATAATGTAGAAAGGATTCATATCCTTTCTCTTTTTTGAAGAGTGTATACAAGAAAAACATTAAGACTCCATTTGGAAAACTGATGAGGGAAAGAAAAGTCAAGTCACAAGAGGAAATTCAGGTGTCATAATCCAAAATGTTACATCTAAATAATCTAGCAAATAAAAAAAAGGCAGTGCTGTTTTTCATATATCAAGCCAGCCAAGTTTCTGTAACTGACATGTTCACGACATGGATGAGGGGGACAGGGCCCTGTGAGAAAAAGCAGCTATAGCAGGCATCACAAGGCAATGAGGCAGTTGTACGTATCCAACATAGCCTTTCACTTTGCTCCAGTCATCATATTCCTAGGATTTGCTCCTCAAGAAATAATCAGAAAGGCTAATAAAAACGTGTACACAAAGATTCCTTACATAATTATTTATAATAGCAAAAAAAACCAACAAGGTTAACTTCCATCCATTGGGGACATCAGTGTACAGTGAAATAGAATGCAGACACAGATAATTATGCCTTGAGCTATTCTTAAACATGTGGAAAATCCTTACATGAAGTGAAAATGGGTTTTTTCTTAAGTATCGTAGATAGTATAATCTCAACTAACCTTTAAAATATGCATGGAAAAAAATGTTCCAAGGAAATCAGCCAAAATGTTGACAAATGGTTGCCTTGGGCATTAAAATCATAGACATAGGCTTTTTTATGTTTATTAGTTCTTCATTTTTTTCCTGTACTCTCTTAACTATCAACAATGAGCATTTATTACTTTCAAAAACATGGGAAAAAACCACCAATGCCTGGACAGAGCTATTTAAGGGTGTGGTAGGCAGAATAATGACCACTAACAATGGCTACATCTTAATCCCCAGAACCTGGGAATATGTTAAACCCTACATGGGGAAAAGGGACTTTACAGGTGTCATTAAATTAAGGATTTTGAGATGGACAGAGCATCCTAGAATATGGAGGTGGGCCCAGTGGAATCATAAAGGTCCTTATCAGAGGAAGGCAGGAAGTTCAGAGTCAGAGAACAAGAAGTGGTTCCTCCTTCTCTGAAGGACGCAGAATTTGGGGTGATATAGAGCCACATGCCAAGGAGTGCAGCAGCCCTGGAAGCTGGAAAAAGCAAGAAACCAGCTTCTCCTGCCTGAAGCCTCTGGAAGGAACATGGTTCTGTGGACCCATGTTAGACTCTGACCTCCAGACTGTACATTATAGATTTGTGTTGCTTTAAGTCCCTGAGTTCATGGTGACTTGTCCCAGCAGCCCTGGAACACTCATACAGTTGGCCATTCCAGCCTCAGTTGCCCTGTTAGCCCACCTCGCCTGGCCATTCAGTGTTGGGCCTGCCTCCTGACCAACTGCTCCACTCCCTTCTGGACCGCTCTGTCCAGAAGGCCCTGCCCCATCAACCTGGGCAGAACCCGGCCCTGCACTCCGAACCCAGCCCTGAGCTCCAAGGAGCAACATCCTCCTCAGGCATGGTCATTCCCAGCCTGGTGCATGCAGAATAATCCTAGATCCGGGGGAAGCTAAGCCCCAGGGGGGAGGTGACCACTCTCTGTGAGTAACAGTCAAGACTGGAGCCCATCTCCAGCGCCGCACAGGACATGGGCTCGTCTCCACTCTGGTCGGCACAGCTGGGGTCTTGTCCATCTCTGCCATCACTTACAGAGAGGCTTGGGTTGGACAAGGCAGCTAATTTTTCTCTGAAAAATATAAAGTAATTCAAAATCTTCCTCCCTCACAAAAAAATGAATGCGATAAAGTCCAGTGGGAACTTTCTAGTTGATATTTTTTCTTGTGTACTTTGAAAACTATGAGCTCTTTAAAGGAGAGAGGCAGTGTGCTGGAAGCTCAGTGCGAGAGGTTGGTGAGGACATACTGTGCCTGCTCACCTCAGACAGATGTCCGCGCTCGCCTCAATCACGCCCAAACCACACGCACGTCCTGACACATGCACTGCTCTCACATCTGCGTACCTCAAGTTCCTGTTTCCAGACATCAAGAGAAAAACGGCCCTTTCTGTGTGTGTGCTCTGTCTTGCCAAGTTATCTCCTAACCCAAAAACTGCCTTCTCCATTTCTGAGAACCAGTTCCAGCTCCGCCTTTACCAGCCTTGTGGTCCCAGACACATCACTTTCTTCCTCTAAGACCTTTCCCCAGAGGTAATAATACCCTCCCCATGTGCCCACCAGGCTGTTCTGAAAAATGTAACAAAGCCATAGGGCCTTTCTGTTCCTCAAAGCCGCCAAGGCCAAGTTCATTTCCACATCAGAAGCTGTGCCTGAAAAGCTGCCTGGGCTCACGAATGCCCGCTCCTCCCCGTCCTCCAGGTCAGCTCAGACGGCGCCTCCTCGGAGGGCCCCTGCCCGCCCACCCTATCTACAGGGGTCTCATGGGACCATGTCATCTAGCTTGGCTTTCCTCACAGCACGGATCTCCTCTTGCAGCATCATTTCTCTGGCTGGTGGACTGAATGATCAAATCCGACCACGTGAAAGAGTCCCAAGTCCTAAAAGGCTGTCCGGTTGCCATGAACACCCCCTTCCAGAGCCTCAGGTCCGCAGACATGCCAAACGCTACCGAGAAACTTTTCTCAAGAAAGCTCTGCTCTCCCAATTCTTCTCTCACCTCCTTTATTATTGTCTTCTTGAGGAGTAATTTGCATACTGTACAATTCGTCCTTGTAAAGGGTACAACTCAGTTGTTTTTAGGGCATTCATAGAGTTGTACAACCAGCACCCCTATCTAACTCCAAAACATATTTATCACCCCCAAAAGAACCCCCCCATGCCCATTAACAGTCACTCCCCTTTACTTCCGCCCCCCACTCCAGCCCCAGCAACCACTCATCTACTTTCTGTCTCTATGAATTTAGGTATTTTGAATATTTCATAGGAATGGAACCAAATGAAGTATGGCCTTGTGTGCCTGGATTCTTTCACAAGGCATAATGTTTTCAAAGTTCATCCATGTTGTGGCATGTGATCAGTGCTTCATCCTTTTCTGTGGCTGAATAATATTCCATTGGATGGGCATATCACTTCTATTTCTCCCTCCATCGGTTGATACACACTTAGGTTGTTTCCACCTTCTCACTGTTATGAAGAATGTTGCCATGAACATTTGTGTACAAGTTTTTACATGGACAAGTGTTTCCAAACCTCTTGGGTCTACACCTAGGAGTGGAATTGTTATGTCATGTGATGACCACATGTTTGACATTTCAAGGAACATCAAAGTATTTTCTAAAGTATTTTCTAAACCATGTGACGTTCCCATGAGCACTGTGTGTCCTCTCCAGTTAATGTTAAGAGTCTCAGTTGCTCAGTTCTCTGACAGTAGAAAGATTTGGTGTGTGTGTCAAGGGGGTGGTTGCAGCAATCATATCATTCCCTTTCCATTAGATACACTCACTCAGCTAATACTAATACTGTTTGTCTAATCTTACATGGTAAGGTTGTGGGTGCAAAAATCCCTGCCCTTCTGAAGCTTATATTCTAACAAGGTGGGGAAGGGAAGGGACAGAAAGTGGAGAAAAACAATTCTTAATGAATGAGCAGTTGGATAGAAGATTCTGGAGTCCAAGGGGTTGTCCAGGCTAGGGATCCAAAATTGGGAGTCATCTGTATAAAGATGGTATTGAAAGCCAAGACAGGAGGTGAGATCAACAAGGGAGTGACTCTAGACAGAGAGGAAGCCCAAAACCTGAGGCCGAAGGCCCTCTAGCATTTCAAAGTCAAGAAAATCCCCTTAATTTTTTAAAATCAAAATGGTATCCATCGCCGTAGTATTGACTTCATGGCTCCGTCTCTGCTCACATCTCAGCCCCTCCTTTCCCCATGTCTCTACCGAGCTTACCTCCCCTGGACTTTTCCCATCCCTCAGCAACTTTCACTATTTCCTTCTGCCCCAAATGCCTAGAATCACCTCTCGCTCCCAGTCTGGCAAACTCCCTGCTTCCTGTCTTTCAAAGCCCTCCATGCCCTCACTTCTTCCGTGAAGCCTTCCCTGGCTCATAACACATCCGGTGGTGCTGAGCAGGTGTTCACCAGCCCTCCTGAGTGGCCAGGGCCCCTCTACTTCCCCCTGACTGGTGGGGAGCCACTCATTCTGTCCATCCTGAATCATCAGCTCCCAGGTGGTCAGGAATTCTGCCTCTTGCTGCGCTCACCGTGAAGGCCGTGCCCATTATCACTGCGTTGGCAATCGATTGTGGGCACTGAAGTGCTGGGTGAGTTGTGCAGTGGATGAAAGACCCAGGCCATCACTGGGAGGAACTACTTTGAAATGGAGCCGGCTTCTCAGCAGGACACCTCGCTGACACCTTCCCCCCTTCTGGCAGCCACTTTCTCCTGCCCCATGAGCTTTTCCCAGGAGGACAGAGCTGAGCCCCACTCACCTGAAACCTGGGCGAGGAGGGAGAAGAGCAGCAGCAGGTGCATTTTCTCCTCACCTCGGCTGAACCTGTAAGTAAGAACCAACTGCAGGCTCAACGCCTCCGTCTCCCAACCCTCTGCTTTGCCTACTTGTTCTTGTTACTTCCTCCCTCAGCCACTTCCCACTGGTGAATAAAACGAAAAGAGGAAGGAGGTAGGATGGGTGTAATTTCAAGGCAGTTGGCAATGCAAGAAGTCCCAGCGATCATGAATAAGCTTTTGAGAAATACCTCTCTGTCCAGAGCCACAACAGAGTCTTTAAAAAGAGAACGTTGCAGCCCCTTCTTAGTCTTGTGGAATTTATGGACCACTGGGCCTGGCTGGCTCTTACTCAATCTTTCTTCCCTGCTGGGGAGACGGGGTCAGGGGGGAACCCAGCTCCATCAGAGAGGTTCTGGAGAGCCGAGACTGATGAATACAATGCCCAAAATGGAATTTCAGGTGTAGCCATATTCTCGGGAGCCCAGAGGTTGGGTGTTCAACTGTATCAAGGGTGGCTTGGGCCAAAGTTAGAGATTGGAATGAGGGTTGAGGGGATCTCAAAACCCAGACTACAAATAAAGGGGCTCAAAGCATCAGGACTGGTTCAATGGGCAAGAGGAGCCTCTGTCCTGAGAATATACCAGAAACTCTGACTGCTGTGCCTGGCCCACCAGGGGTGAGACCGTGGACATCGACACCAGCCTGAACCCTCCAGAAACGTGTCAGGTATACCAGGGGCTCCCTCCTGAAGAAACCTGCTATTGCTCAGGACGATGTCCCCGTGCTCTTCAGCCCCCGCCCCTGCCTCAGAATAATGATCTGTTGGCAAAAGAAGAAAGGAAGCCCAGATTCGCCTGTCTTACTCCCTTCTGACAATGTTGTTCCCCATCCCCCCTCAGGATCCCAGCAAGCCCTGGGGTGGGGCACAGAGCTTAGGAAAAGGTAGGCCCTTTCTCATTTTGCTGCTGGAGCCACTTTGCTGTGTCACGCATACCCTATGACATCTCGAGGAGCGGTGAGCCCCAAGGAGGGACATAAGCCCCTCACACCCTAGTCAGGAATGAGTGGGTGGGTATGAAGGAGGGTTATTTGCACAGGTAAACACAGGAGCCAGACCTTTCCAGGATGTGGTCAGAGATGACTGCTCCCTTTGCATACCCTCAGACCATAAAGATCAGCAACACAGGGCGAAGCCTTGGTTAGCCCATGGTCCCCACTGCTTGGCAAGCTCATCCTCTGGCCAGGGCACTGAACAGTTACGCCCAGAGACATCAGCCTTTGCACCATTTGGCTTTCCGGGGAAATGACCGAGGAAATAAGTGAGATGGGGCAGCCCTGACAAACAAGGGTGCAGAGGTTTTAGTAGCCTCACAGGTAACCTTGCCATTCCTGGGCATGGGCAGTAAGGGGTGCACAGCATCTGAGCTGCTCAAAGCTCTGCCTCTGGCCCAACCCCTTGAACCTAGGCTCTCCTGGACCCAGGTTACCCAGGGAAGATTCCCCTTTGAATCAAGAATAGAATTAGCTGAGTGTCTCTGAGTGGTCATAAGACTGCTCCTCTAAGCAACTGTTTCTGGGGACTAGGGGGAGCCAGGCTATTGTGACCCTGAGTCCTCAGAGGCACGTTGGAGGCCCTAGTCCTGACTTGGCTTCTGCACGAGGCAGTTACCTCCCCAGGCTTCCACATCCCCATCTGTGAAGGAAGGGATTGGATGGATCATCTGAGGTTCCCCTTGCCCTAAAGCGCCCGTGTGTATGTGTGTGCATGCATGAATATGAGTGTTTGTGCACATGTGTGTGTGCATGTACGAGCACGTGTGATAGGTTTGTGTTTGTATGTGGGCATATTGTGGGAGCTGTGTGCACATGTATGCATTGCACTGTGCATGCTAGTGCTGCATGGGCACACGTGTGCTGTGGTGCATGGTGAGTGTGTGGTTTGTGTTTGTGTTTAGATATGTCTGTTGGGTTTTCCTGGTTACAAGGGATAGAAACTTGCTCATGCTACTTCTCTTGGCCACTTTGGATTTACAAACTGCAAACAATCTTTTCAGAACCCAATCAGTTCTTAGGTGGAGGAGCTCCTGTACTGAAAGCACTGGTTTCGATGGGTCTCTCCCACTCTGGATTAGCAGGTCCATGAGGGCTGTATCCCCCATGGCTAAAATCACTTTTGACACATAGTAGGTGCCCAATAAATAACTGGTGGAAAATGAATAAATGAATGAACTAGTTTTACTGCACTGTCATTCTTCCCTGGCCCCACAACTCTGCTACGAAACTCTGTCTAGCATCTAAGTCATCAACCATAATCGTTCTCAGCAACACTTCCTGTCCTCTTCAAGTTCACCTTTGACCCAAATGTACTTCATCTTTTCTACCCACAGTGTGCCATTCTCCATACTTTCTATAATTATCACAGAATAGTCCTCACTATAAATCTAGAGGGAAGGTGATGCCACTCCTACTTTTCAGATAAAGAAACCAAGGCTCAGAGAACAAGTAACTTGTCCAAGATCGAGCTAGTTAATTGGCAAAGTCGGGATTCCACCTGGGTCTGGCTCACGTAAGCATACCATCCTGCTTCCTGCTGAAGAGGTGGAGAGGGAAGCCAGCTGCTCTTTGGTCCTGTGCTGACAATGAAGAAGGAAGCTGGCATCAAAAATTTATGAAGATAGAGCGCCCTGTGCTGGTTATTCTCAAGGTGTCCACCACATGGCTGTTTTTAAAACAGGCTTCCCCAAAGTGAAAGACTGTATTGCCACCCAAACTGATTTAACAAAGCAAGTAACTGAGAAAGCCAACCTTTAATGTTTTTCAGTTTTAATGACCCTTTTCTGGAGTCTATGGGTTGGGAAACTGAGTCCCAGCCAAGCTCTTGTCCAGGAAACCAGGAAGAGGCAAAGAATATTTTTGAGAAAAACACAGTTCTCCAAAGAGTCCGTTAACATCCACAAGGATGAGGAGATGAAAGGGCTCTGTGATCTCAGGACAGTGCCTGCCCTCTTTGCACCTGACCCTCAGGTATCAAAGGTGTGTCAAACCTAAGGTGTGAAATCAACAAAGTGAAAGAGTTGCAATTCAGCCTTTTTTAGCTCAGAGAACCCGATCTTTTTTTAAGCACCGACTAACGGGCTAAATTTATTTGAAAAAATAAAATCAAACATTTGTTCAGCAACAGTTAGGCCAAACATTGGCATCCTCCTCACTTTTGCCAGTCACCCAGCACGACGTTCCTCCCCAACACATACATGGACGTTTTCCTGATGACAAAAGTAGTGTGTGCTCATTATAGAAGAATAACAAAATACAGATGAACACAAAGAACACATCCGCCCACCCAGCAACAATCACTGTTAAATATATATGTGTGTTTCCATGACCAATCTTTTGCTCTTTCTACAGAAAAGTGATTTATCCCAGGTTAAATAAAGGATCACTCACATATGAATATACTTCATCAACCAGTTTATTACATTTATTAGGGATTTTTAATACAGAAAAATGACAAATAATCCCGACTCTGAAATACTTCCAGTTAACGCTTTTTTAAAAAGGTCATGCAAGCAATGTTTAAAAAAACAAAAAGCATAGAAAGAGATAAAATGGAAAGTAAAAGTCTTCTCTCCTTTCCCCACTTCACCATCCCCAGAGTCTCAAAGGTAACCACTCTCAGCCACTGCTGCCTACGTGGAAAAAAATGTATGTATAGTCAGTAGGTACACCTAAGTGGAGCATACATAAGCCATCATACAAGCAGAGCTCTCTGCCCCTTCTTCTTTTACTTAATAATATAGTTTTTCCCAAACAACACATACAGATCTATCTTCTTTATCAGTTTCACAATATTGTGTTGTGCGGATATTCTAGAGTTTATTTAACCAGTCCCCATTGCTGAAATACTGGCTCTTACAAATGCTACAGTGAGCGTCCTTGTACACCGATCTGGGTGTACTTTTGCAAGTAAAGTCATAGAATTGCTGAGTCAAAGGAATCTGATTTGTAACTTTGATATTGTCAATTGCTCTCCAAAATGCCCCAATGTATGCTCCCACCAATAGAGTGTATTTGAGTGCCTGCTTCCCCAAATCTCAGCCAGTATTGACCAATATCACACTTCGGTCAAACCATTACAAATTATATTGTATCAGTCAAAGTTCTCCTGAGAAAAGAACCAGGAGGAAATATGTATGCTATTTTATATTGTTATATATTATTATATTATGTTTTTTATTATAATATATACATATTACTAAAGACTTAGAAGTCAGCTGACTATAGATGTTAACCACATCCATAATATAACTTCACAGCCTCATCTAGGTTCATGTTTAATTGAGTCACTGGGTTATAGCCTGACCAAATTGAAATATAAAACTAACCATATATACACATACAGAAAATATACCTATTCAGACTGTGTTCATTTTCCTTTTGAGATTTTCTTCCAAGAGCTCTTTATATTACTAGGTATGTTAACCTTTTGTCATACATCTTGCAAATATTTTTCCTCTATCATTTCTTATTTGATCTTGTTTCTGATATCGTCTGTCAGCCAGAACAGTTTTATTTCTATACAGTCAGATCTACTGATCTTTTTCTTTATGGCATCTGAATTTCCTGTCTCGTTAAGAAGGTTGCTCAGAGCCACATTAGGAGCTGTGGTAACCATCCCATTCACCTAGGTATGCTAAATGCTCCCCTGAGTCACAGGAAAGCAGTGCACTCAACGTCATTAGCCCCCACTGAGAAGCAGCCACTGACCTATGATTTAATGTTAGGCCCTGGCTTTTTGCAGGGGTCAATACAAAGGCTATAGGAAAGGCTTTGTCTCTTCTGCAAAATTACAGTGGCCCGTTTTGTCACGCAAGGCCCCTTGTATTAGAATCCACATAAGAGATCGGTCTCTGCATCCTATACCAGGAGTAAATACTCACAAACTGGAAGGACTCAGGTGAGAAGTACCGCACACCCTCTCTGGCTTCCCATTTTGTCTTGACTCTCAGGAAATCTAGAGCCAAATGTGACGCCCAAATCAGGAACAAGGCAGCCTCATTCTAGGGCAGATTTCCTCAGGCACTATCTTTAAGTGCCCTCTTGTATAAGTGGGCTTGCTGTAAATGACCTCAAGTCCCTTTTGGAAGCGGATGAGGCACAAATGCAAACATAAACAAAATGACCTGAGAGAACAATGACACTTGTCTGACTGGTGGCCAGCTGACAGAGGTTTCTGTCACACCGTGATTAATTAGCATTTCCATAAATGCTCGGGAGGAGGGAAAGTGCGGGGGAACACCTGGATCCGAAGTTGACATTCAGCTCATCCAAGCAGTGAAGCTTAGAGCCTGCTTGGAGAAACTTCAGGAAAATCCTGGAAGCTGTGGAGAGAGAGACTCTATTGTTTATCTAAAGTAATGGATTTAGTAATGGACTTTTAGTAAAGTAATGGACACACCCCTAGCACTTTGGGGACCAGAGCTAGAATATAAATGGAGGCCCATATACCACATGTCTCAATATTTTAGTGTTTAAATCCAGCTAATAAACCACCCAGTCGAGTGTGTCCTAGCTTCCTACTTACCAAACACACCTTCCCGCTGACCTGGCAGCCAGACTGGAATGTAGGATTCTCAGAAGTTCCACAGCACAACGAGGCAGCCTAGTGACATCCGTCCCAGTCCTCGGCCCCCAGCCCACAGCTGCCCCGCTGCTCTCTCCCTCCTGGACACCCCACACCCCTGTGAACACACCCCAGCCTTCATACCCAAGCTCTGCCCACATCCCTGCAAACAGCCACCCCTGGCCACTCCTCAGGCGTGGGGATGCAGCACCAGCAGTGAGTTTGCAGCAAAGTGCAGTCTGTTGGAGGGACACGGCCTTTGACCTTATGGATCACTCATTTCACAGAGAAGGGCATAAATAGAAGAGGGCCAGGTCTCGGGGGGTCCTGGATTTAGGGGGAAATAATTCAATAATGTTTGTAAACTGATCAGCTCTGAGCCCTCCACCAGAAAAAATTCCCAGAGTCATCAACTAATTCACATGTGATCATCTCTGCAGGGCTGCTGTTTCTAAAAAGGCCAATAGGAGAGCACTGGCCTGCCCCTGCCCCTGTCCCTGCCCCTGCCCCTGCCCCTGCCCCTGCCCCTGTCCCTGTCCCTGCCCCTGTCCCTGCCCCTGCCCCTGCCCCCAGGCAGGATTCCGCTGGATGGAAACCCTGGACTGTGTCCCCACTGAACCAGAAAGGGTCCCAAGAAGATGGAGCTGTTTTCATTATGACGACAAAAGAAAGTGGTGGGAACCCGTCTTCCTGGAAAGGCAAAGGATGAAAGTGAAAATATTGAGAATCTGTTATAACCCTTAGTAAATAAGGTGGACGTGGATGGTCTGACCCCTCACATTCTGGGATATTCTCTCTAGGAAGCACTTCTTCAAGCCTGAGGAAGTCGGATTTGATATGTAAATTACTAAAGCCACTATACACAACAAATAAATGGAGCTCTTTAACCAGGAGGAAACAAAGGCTGAATCAAATTTGGTTCAGGAGGTGGGGTGGGGCACCATCATCAGGGGACCTCCAAAGTCAGTATGACAACCTCGCATTTGCCCTGATGCCAGTTCAATGACACTGCTAGAGTCAAAGAGCGCTGGGGCCACGGGTCTGACCCAAGGAGGCCCTGTCCATCTTTAGGTTTTCACATTTTGGTTTTTTTTGTTTTTATGTTTTTGCAAATCCAGCTAAAGCCAGCTAATCTCCTAAGCCTTCCCAATGCACTTGAAGGCTTGCCTTTTGAAAGGGGCTATTGTTCACCTTGAAACTAAGGCATTTAGCCATTCATTCATTCATCCACTGAGGGCTCTCTGGGTACCAGCCTCTGGGTGCGTGGGTATTTCTTCTCTGTTGCTTATGAGTTTCTCTCAAATACAGCACCTGAACTTCAGCCTCATGCTCCCACCACTTCCTTCAAGTCCAGAAGTTCTTTCCCAAACTCTTGCTTCTCTTTGAAATATTGTCCTCTCAAGGCCTTGCTCCAGGGCCAAGCACAAACCCTTTCCAAGGCATATATCCAGATACCCCGGCTTTTTTGTTTATTATAGACTATTTTCTTAGACTTTCCCATACAGGAAACCCATTGTGTTAGTTCAAGTCTTCCCTCAAGCAGATGATGCCAAAAGGGAATTAAATGTGCAAGGATCTTATTAGGAGAAACACCTGTGAAAGAAATGGGGTAGGAGCCAGGGGAGGCAGGGAGAGCATCAGACCACGAAGCAGGTCCAGCCACAAGTGAAGGTGCGAGGCAGGAAGATTGTGTGGAAGTGTCAAAGACTGCCGTGCAGTCTCTGGAAGGTTCTGTAAAACTGAGGGAATCTTCCAGCCAAAGTCAGCCATGACGGGAGTCCTATGTCTCCCAGAAACAGGCCTGCCTCAGTGTCCCTGCCACACTCCGCCTTTGGCTGGGGATTGCCCCTGGGAAGCATGGCCTTGGTGCAAACACACCGCCGGTGGATGGCAGAGCATAGTAGCAGTGGGCTGAGTCGGCTACGTCTCTGTGGTCAGAAGGCTGAGAGGCACATTCTCTTGGTCACCTCAGATGATCATTAACTTGGGGTGATACAAGAATTGCTCTATGTTTTTATGCCTTCTTCAGTGTCTTCAAGATGAAATCAAGAGTTTGGCATGCGTGCATGTATGTGTTTCTCACATGAGTGTGTCTGTATGTGTATGTAAGTGTGCACATGTGTACATGTGTTTAGAAGGAACCTGCTCCCACAGCCACAGCACCATCTCAGAACCCCAAGCCCTACCGCAGGCCCTCACCCCTCCGGTGCTCCTTTTCAGACCATCCTGGTGGGCGACAGCGGCGTTGGGAAGACATCTCTGTTGGTCCAGTTTGATCAGGGCAAGTTCATCCCAGGCTCCTTCTCAGCCACCGTGGGCATCGGATTCACAGTAAGCATCCCAGGCTCCGGGCCAGTGTGTCTGTTAGGGTCCCAGGAGGAAACTGATGGGCATTCACCTGGGCTCATTCCAGACTGTTTACCAAGGTGTAAGCAGGGTGTAGAGAAGCCAGGAGGGGTGGTGCAGTGCCCTGAGCAGTACAAGCCTCCATCCCACCCGGGCCTAAAATGCAATAGGTGAGAGGAGGGAGCTGACCGGGACAAGAGAGCTGTGGGGAGAGCGGGCTTGCAGGAGCTGGGACCTCCTGCGAACAGCCCATAACAACCCTCCCCAGAGGTGGCTGAGCAGGAAATCGGCCCCTCCCACACTGCTCTCCTCCTGCATCCCAGCTCCTTCTGGGGCCCCCCATGGGCTGAACATAGCTAGAAACTAGAAAGCCAGGGAATGTCTTGGTATAGATTGCTCAGGCCAATCTTCCAGGGCAAGAAGAATCTGGAGAGGCAAAGGGGTGGCTTAAAATTTAAACACAATCCAAACAGCATTGTCTTGTGGGTCTGAGGGGGCCAGCCGGCCAAGGGTTAAAGTTCAGTGTGTCTAGCACTCTCCCTGGACACAGCACAGCAGGGAAACTCAGATAAAGGAAGTATTCTCGACCCACAGCCCCTCTGTGGGCTAAGTCCTGCCCCCACCACACATCCTTTCCCGCCTCTTTCCCCACGCCCGCCGGCTGCCGTGACCGTGACCGCGAGTCCTGGGAGGGCTCTGGCGGTGGTGTCGCTCGCGGCAGGAGCAGAAAGGCTCTCTGTTGGTGTCCCCAGAATCCTAGCATCTGGAGATGGGGAAGAGCAGACGGCATTGCTTGGGCAGCGAAGGCGATGGAGAAGCTGTCCTCTGGAAAGGAGCAGAGCACAGGGCCTGTGGGGCCATACCCAGGGCCAGGCACAGCAGAGCCATGCTGGTGGGGAGGAGGGGAACCCCAGGACTGGAGTGCTGGGAGGGCAGGGCTGAGTGCCAGGACGGCGAGGCTGCCCTGACAATCCTGAGGCCCTGAGGCTGGACAGGCTGCCGTGAAGGGAGCCGGGATGCCTGGTGCCAGGTGTCCCCTGTGGCAGACCCATGCCCGGCCTGACCCCCAGCACACAGGGCACATGGCACATGGCACCTCCCCCATGCCATGCCCATCCTTCCACCTGTCAGATTCAGAGGGTGGAGAGTGGGGTGGGGTTGGAGTTGGTGCACAAACTCTGATTCACACTCCACAGATGCTCCAGGGTGGGACCCCCAAATTTTGCCACTAACCTGGCAAGAAAAGTGAAGTAACTCACCCACAAGGGAGAAGAAAGCGTGTGGTCAGAGCTAGAGTCTGAAGCCCTGAGACGGGACAGGCGGGCCCCCCACGTCCCCTTCCAGAGCCGCAGTGTTTCGCCTCAGCAGTCAGAACCAGGAAGGCTGGACTCATCTCGGAACAAACCTGTGGGCGGCTCACGCTGAGTGAGGGTCTGGGGGCCCAACCTGGGCCTCAGCCTGGGGTCACCTGGGTCAAATGTATGACCTGGGAACACAAATGGATGCATACCCTGCTCCTCAGCGGGGACACAAACCCAGGAGCACCCCACACGCTGGTGGAGGGGGGCAATGACAGCAGCCAGTGATGGGAGCCACATCGAGGACACGTGACCGACGTGGTCCCCGATGCAGCTGCTCTCTTACAGGCAGAACACTGGGAAAAGGCTCCTCCCAAGCCCCCTTCCCGCTGTGCCGCCTAGTGCTAGGGACCCTCCATTCCTTTCCTTTCCGGAGACAGTTCTCTTTCCAACCCTCTGCCCAGAGAAGCTGGATCTTTGCCCAGCAGCTAAAGTCTCTGAAGTCACACTGAGCAAAGGGACTGGAGGACATTGGGGTGTCCTTCAAACATCAGTGGTCTGGGGGTCCCTGGAGCGCCAGGCTACAACACGCCTGCGTACTCACAAGGAGACGTTAAATACGGCTCACAGCTGTCAATTTGCAGGTGCCCTGGCTGGCTACAGCTGTGGCCTGGAATTCCTGCGTGATGGTCACAGGCAGAAGGGGCCACGGAGGGTCCTGCCGGCCCATAAGGCTGAGTGCAGCCTGGGGGACAGGAGATGGAAGCACTGCGTGGTCTTCCATTTTAAAGAGATGGAGGTGAGGGGGGTGGGTGATGACCTGGGGTGTGCTTGCCTTCTGGAAGTGGGGCCTGTCCAGATCTACCCAACGTCTCCATCTTGCACTCCATCAAGCTGGCTGCTGAGCCCTGCTGATGGGCGTTTTGGGGGTGCCGACCCTGACGGGGTTCACACAGCAGTCCTCCCAGCCAGTCCCTCTCCCACCCAGCTCAGGTCCTCCTGAGACCTCCTACCTGTGCTCCCCAAATTCTCCAGTCCTGCCCGGAAACTGCTGCAAAATTCGCTCCTCAGAAGCCTTGCTCTGTTCAGCCCCCACCCAACACTTTCAGTGGCCACTGCTGCCTCCCAAACACGGTCTGAATCCAGCTGGTCGAGACTTTGCACCGCTGAGGCCGGCGGGTTTCAGACACTCATTTCACGCACATAGAACCTCCAGGCAGAAGTCTGTCTGCAGTGCAGATTCCAAGCCCCCTGCTGACATGCAGTGGGGACCAGAATCTACACTGTGACAGGCACCTGAGGACTCTTATGCAGGTGGCCCGTGTACCACATTTTGAGAGACATGAGTTTAGGCCTCAGCCCTCCAGCCTCTGTCCCAGTCGCCCTTCCACATGCCAACGCTGCCTCTCTGGGCTGGGTGTTGGCCCCCTAGCCCTGGGCTCTTCTTCCAGCCCCCTGGCTTGCCCCCTCTGTTCACACCTGGATGTCAGGGAGGACCCCCCCAGATCCTCAGCTGCCCACAAGGGCCCTCCTCTGAACGAGGTTTTCCGGTGGTACTCATCACCCCTCTGTCAGGAGGGGTGTGTGAACATGTGGTGCCTGGGACAGGGGTATCATTAGGGGTGACATGGGGGGGTGCATTCAGGGTTTGGGGTGGTGAGAGGGGCTGGGGTAATTTAAGAGATGCTTTATTTGGAGGGTATCTGTGCATTTGAGAGGATGTGAGGTGTGGGGGCAACTTAGATGGTGTGTGGTATGATTTGAGGTGTGCGTGGTATGAGGTGTGTGTGTGGTGTGAGGTGTGTGGAGAGCACACGGGAGGCCTGGGCTTCCCTGAGGCCTTCTCCTGGCACCACATCTGAAGGGTCCCCCTCCCGGTGAGTTGTGCTTCCTCCCTCCCCCTTGCACCTCCCAACTCTGAACATCTCTGGCCCCTCCTGCTTCTGACTCACTGGAGGCTGCCCTTAAACACCGATGTGACACTTGTCTTGTCACTAGGGACAATGCGTGGCATACTCTGCTTACGAGCTTGCCCACATGGCCCAGACCCCACAGGCCAGCCAGCCATGGCCCGAGGGCCCGCTGTGTCTCTCCCTACTCGGAGACTTCTTTCCGCAGTCCCATTAACCCAGCCAAACTCTAGCGCAGCCGCACAGCAAGACAGCGCTTATTCCTCTACTCCTGGAGTTCACGCTGATGTTCAGCCTGCTCCATTCTGAACCTGTCACAGGACAAAACAGTCTTGGTTAAGTCAACAACACTACGACAGAGGCGGGAGAGAAGCCCAAAGCCAAGGAGCCGGCAGGGCCGTGTGCCCTCCAGGGGCTCCAGGGGACGCTCCTTCCTGCTCTCCGGGCTTCTGTGGGCGCCTGGCCATCCTGGGCATCCATGGCTTGTGGATGCCTCACTCTGAGCTCTACCTCTGTCTTCACATGGCCTTCTCCCCTGTGTGTCCTCCCCTCTTCCTGTAAGGACACCAAAAACATATCTTTAGAGGGACACCACGTGACCCATAACAGCATAATTTGCAGGGGAAGGTGAGTGAGGGCCATGCCACTTCCCCTCTCTTTCCTCCTTAGCCATGACCCTCTTGCACTGAAAACCCTCGGCCCTGCCAGGTCCCTGTGCGATCGCTGGGGAACCTGGAGCCTGGGGCATGGAATGCACTGGGGTGTTATTTGCAGTACAAGCCCTGGCATCCCAGCAGGGGGACACAGGTACTGGGCAGCCTCTCCCAGTTGTGGCTCCCTCCGTGGGCCCCACCCTATGTGCAGATGAAGTCACAGTACACCCACCTCCAGAAATAGCTCCAGCTGAGACCGAAAATCAGAGGGCTGGAGGCGGTTATACTCACTCTCCCCACAGGGCCTACAGTCGCTCATAAGCCACACCTGCCCCTTGCCTCCACCCTCAGCTCCTAAGTACAGCTCAGTGCACATGCCCCTTCATGCCGCTCGGACAGTCTCTTTGTAATGCATGCACCCTGGTCCCTGGAAAGTTGAACGGCTTGTATAGAATGGTGGGACACAACGGGTAACTGAATGGTGGGCCCAGGCCACAGAGCCCCTGTACTCTGCTATGGGCAACCCAGGACCCACTCTCACCCTCCCTCACTGGGAGCTGCAGGGTTCCTGGCATGTCCGGGACTCTGCTCAAAATGGTCCACGACTTCATGAATTAATTTGATAGCAAACATTTAAGGCCTACTTGATGGGTGCCCGTGGTGGAGGCCCACACGTGAATAAAGCCAGCCCTGTTTTCAAGAGCACGTAGATTGGGAGGCATGGGCAGGGAAGGCATTCCAATGGTGGGACATTTTGGATGCAACCCAATAGGCCAGGGAGAAATGAGAGGTGATCTACACTAAAGGGTCAAAGTGTGAACACTGACCAGGGGTCCCAAAAAACCACAGTGCATATGTACTTCGGGATGAATATCGGTCTGTAGGTAAAATTATATTCAGAGGAGCTCGGGCTGGAGCACATTATAAGCAAAAGAGAAAATGCCTGGGCGCTGTCCTCAGAATGCAGGCCTCCGCTCAAACTCAGACCCGGGCTGGCCAGAGGCGTCCCCAGGCTCCCCACTCCCCCCCGCCCCTACCCAACCTCCCTGCACCCTGTGGACCTCCAGCTGGGCAGGGCTCGGGCGCCGCCTGCTGGCCGGCAGCGGGAACCCGGGCGCCGGTCCGCCGGTTCCAGCGATGCCAGACCTTCCGCCTCAGACCAGGTCCCTAGGGACTGCTGCCGCGGGAACCTAACCCCAGCGGCTGGAGATCTTGCGGGATCGGTCCTGGGTCTGGATCTGGCCCACGCCCTCAGACCACAGAGCGGAGCCAGTGTTGTCCAAGGGACCCGCCCACCCCTCGGGCGCTGACCCTGCGGTCCTGCGCTCCCTCGCGGGACAGCCCGCTCAGGGTGTGCGTGGCGGGACAGAGGGAGGAGCCTGTTGGGATCCCGACCAAGGCGGTGAAGGGAGGAAGGACGGGGCGGAGCCTAAGGCAGGGCCACTCCTGCACGGTCCCTCGCCTGCCGTCGGCCCAGCTCCCGCTCCTCCAGGGACATGATGGGCACGCCTGGCTCTGCAGCCGCCCGGGAAGGCGAAGCCCCAGACCGCTCCCCGCCCTGCAGTCCGAGCTACGATCTCACTGGCAAGGTGGGTGAGCAACGCGCCCAGTGCTGGGGACTGTGGTGAAGGAGATGAGGGCCACCCCTCTCCGCGCCTTTTGCCCTGGGACCCCGGCCCTCCCTGAACCAAGCCCCTTTCTGGCTCGTCTGCGTTGGACTCAGTCCTTCCCCCAGGCGGCCGGATCTCCCAGAGTAGAGAGGGAGGGTCGGAAACACCACCCAGGGACCCATGCCAGCGTCTAGGGATCTGGGCTGGCTCTGCAAGGGCGGGGAGAGGAAGGTCGGAAGCACGGACTTCTTACCAAGCGGACCCTAACCCAGTTTTTTTTCCTGCCATACTCCGACCAGTATAAATTCCCAGGGGCGACCCATGCTTCTCAGTAAGGATTAAGCGCACAACCCTCCTAGGCACTTGCGCCTGTAGTTCTAGGAAATAGGGATGCCTGCAGCCTCGGAGGTGACGCCCCCTGGTGGCAGAGCAATTCGCGGGTAATGCCCTTTACCCAGCTGAGCTCTCAGCTGAGACCTGACATCCAGTTTCAAGGTCTTAGGCCCAAAACTCTTCAGGTCCCCAGCTGCCCCAAGTCCTACCCCCTTCTCGTTCCACTGTGGCAGGCCCTGCCTCACATCTTCTTCCAGGAGAATGCTGCTAGCCAGAATGTGGGCCCACCTGGGAATTTTTAGTTTCAAGTTCCCCACCTGGGAGAGCTGAGTCAGCTCTCAAGCGTTCCCTTTGCAGGGTGGCTGTACAGAAGCAGGTGAGGGTGGCCGGCGACACTCACTTGTCGGCCCTCTCTCCAGGCCTTTGGAGCCAGCAGGCACCAGGAGCTCTGAAAGAGGTGCTGAGGGGCCCAGAGCCTCCACTCTCCGTCTGTGGGGCAGGGGGCAGCTGAGTGACCGCTGGATGTCCAATGCTGCGAGGCCTTGAAGGAGGCCTGCCTCCTTCTGTGCCCTGGTTTCACTCTCCCACACCAGGGCTCGCTCTCACTGGGAGCCTAAGGCCTGCACCCCTATTGTTTCAGGGGAAGCCACTCTGCAAGTCACACCCAGAGCCGTTGAGATAAGCGTCTTGCAGGAGGAAGTGGGGCTCTTCGTCTTTGGGTCAGGCCTGGGAGTTGCTGAGGGCCAGTCCCCAGGCTCGTATGGACCACCTGACCTCCTTGCTTGACAAGCCAGCTGGGCTCTTTGCCTAGGAGGTGGCAAGGCTGGGCAGCTGTTTGTGTTGGGAATTGCCTGGCTGGGTGGCTGGCGTCGTTTGCTCGAGGCAGCTGTGATCTGTAGACAGGAGCTCACCCTCCCTTCCTCCTTCTCCCCGTGGGGGCTGGGACCCAGGAGCCAAGGACCAGTGCAGACTCCAGAGGGCTCCCAGGCCCCCAGCCCTCTATCTGTCCCCTGGGCCAAATATCATTTGCTGAGAGTCACCCAATGCCCCAGGAGACTGAATCCAGAACAGTCTGGGGGGAACCTGGCAGCAGCTCCTCGAGCCAGATGAGAGGGGATGGGGGCCACAGACAAGCACTGGGGTCTGCCTGGGCCATTCTTCCCTGAGTCTTCGGTGGTTGGTGCCAACATTATTGGTTCTAGTCATTAACAGATAGAAAGGCCTCCAAGAAATTTCCCCTCCTCCCTTCTAGCCACTATCCACTCCCTTCTAGGGTCAAAAGAATCTTCCCCAAACCCCTGAGCAGACCATTTATGAGGCAGGACCCCAGCCTTCATAGACCTTTTGCTCAGCCCCTCCCACCGCCTCCATCTAAGTCAGGTACTTCCAGTACCCCACACCCACAGCAGGAAAAGCTTTGGGCTCCATTGTCAAAGTCAGAGCCCCCAAAATAACTCAAACCCAGTCCCTGCTCAACCCATTAAGTATGTAACCAGCCACTTGGGAGAGTTCCAGCATTAGGTCTAGACCTCTGCTCTCCAAGACTGAGGAACGAGTGGACCGAGGGCTCCCCTCCCTGACCCCAGCTAGTACCCCAGGGAAGATGAGCAGAGACTGGCCAGACAGTAAAGGGGAGGGATAACACCCACCTTCCTACTGGATGGTCGGTCACAAGTTCCCCTTCCCTCCCCACAGTGACCCAGGGAGGCCAATTTGCAGCCATTTGTGCCACTTGGAAGGTTTCTACTGAAAGAGTTTCAGGCTAAACGTTTCCCCACTTCAGTATAAATTTCAACCTTCCCTAATTCATGTAGCCATTTTAGAAACCTCAGATGACACTAGAAACTTCCAAGTAGCTGTGACCAAAAAACCCATAATTTTAGAATATTCCCCACCCCCATCAGAACTCCATACACTCCCATGGGTGGGAATCCCACCCATCCCACCCATCCCGGCAGTGTAGCCCCGCCCACATGTGGACAGCTGCCTGCAGGACATGCCACCCAGGAGGGAATCGCTGCATGGGGTGACAGGGAGTGGACATGGCCAGAGTCTAGACCACACAAATGGTTCTCTGGGACCACTGAACACATCTGTAGACCTGTTCGTGCTGAGGTCTCAACACTGCTTCCAGGAGACTGGGTGAGGACAGGAGAGTCAGTGGGTGAGACAGCTGAGCCAGGAGTGTGGAGAGGAGAGGCAGGGAGAAGGCAGCAGCGGCTTTCCCGGAGCAGGTGCCCCTCAGTGCTGGGGAGGGCCTCCCCAGGCCCTCTGCCCCTCCTTGCAGGGCTTCTCTCCCTGGAAGCCCGGAAACCACCCCAACTCCCCATTAACTGCCTCTGCCCCCATCTCTAGGTGATGCTTCTGGGAGACTCAGGTGTCGGCAAAACCTGTTTCCTGATCCAATTCAAAGACGGGGCCTTCCTGTCCGGGACCTTCATAGCCACCGTCGGCATAGACTTCAGGGTGAGGTGGCAGCAGGCTCCTCCTCCAAGCAGCAAGCCAGGGGTCTTCAGCTCCAGCAAAGGGGTGCTGCCCCCTCCTGGCTCCCCTGGCTCCTCCGGACTGCTGTGGCTCACTGCCCAGAGGGCACCAGGGGTGCTCCCGTAAGGACCACAGAGGTGGCAGGGTTAGAGGAGTCTGGGATCCTTGCCCACTTGCAGGATATGAGAAATGAGAGACAGTCTTAAAATCCTGCCCCAGAGCAGGACAGACACATCTCCCAGTATGAATTGAGTTTCCCAGTCCTCGGACCCCTTGCTCATTACCTTCTGTCAAGGCCTCAGAAGTCAACCAGCCTTTCTGGAGTTCCCAGGAAGCACAGGAGAGCAGTAGGTTGAAGAGCTTGGCTGGCCGTGCGGGAGAGAGCAGCTTGCCCGTGTTCCTCCCTCTCACCTTAATGAGCCCTTCTTTACAAATCTGCATCAGGGAGACTGAGCACTGAGCACTGCACACCAAAGGGTCCAGGAGGGTGAGGGTATAACCCTGACAGGGGGGCTCTGCAGAGGCTGGGTGCCTGCCTCCTGGTGGGAGGGGAACTGAAGCTTCGCTCAGGAGAATGAGTGGGCAGCCAGATGAGAGATGACCTGCAGACCCGGCCTCTGAGGTCCCCGGGATGCTGCTGTGCATCTCATCTCTAAGGGCTCAGTTTTGAGGGTGATGCTGAGCTCTGGGGGAAGCAGGTGGGAGTGGGGAAGGGGCAGGGCCCCCAGTGCCCAATCTTGGACTGCTTGCTGAGGCAGGTTCTCAGTCTCCCCATGGCCTGGCAGGTTGTAAGAAGAGCAGACATAGTCTCAGAAGAGAGGGTTCTGCAGGGGGGCTATCTGGAGATAGGGTCCTGGTGCCCTGATGGGGTGATACGGCTCCCCACACCCCCTCTAGCTAGGAGGAGCAGCCAGGACAGGAGAGGATGTCAGCAGAGCCCAGGAACCAAGCCTCCCCTGCCCGATGCACCCACCCTCTCTCCCTCTGCCCTTTTCTCTTTCAGAACAAAGTGGTGACCGTGGATGGGGTGAGGGTGAAGCTGCAGGTGAGAAAAGAGACTCGAGGGCAGGGGTGGGGAGAAGGGAGGAGCCTGCCTTTGCTCCTCACCCCAACTGCAGGAGGCCTGTGGCCCTGCCATCAGCCTGGGGTAATTTCCTGTGGGGCCCACAAGACAGGAAATGGCTTCTGTTTGTTTGATGTCTGCAGAAAAACAGTTCCCAGGCACCCTCTGCTATCAAAGGCAACTCAAAGTGCCTTCAAACAAGCTTAGGCTCACCCCACCTCCTCCCCAGTTTCCTGGACCTCATCTGTTCTAGGAGGTTGGACACCCCCCCAACCCCTGGGCTAGGGAAGAGGCTACAGCACTAAATGAGCTTGAGAGCTCAGTAATTCCACCCTTCAGGAATCCCCAGATGTTCAGAAGCCCTGAGAACCTAAAGCAGGAAATACCCCCCTGCCCACACATCTCTCATCCCACGGCATGGGTTCCCTCTGCCCAGGACGGTTTCTGCACCCTGCTTCCTTCCGATGGTTTGTCCATTCCTTCCCAGATCTGGGACACAGCCGGGCAGGAGCGGTTCCGCAGTGTCACCCACGCTTATTACCGAGATGCCCAGGGTAAGTCCTTCTTGCCCCCCCAGCTCCTTCCCCCAGCCCACTTGTAACACCCATCCTTCTGCCCCAAGTCCCCTGTGTGATCTCTCTGTCCCCTGTAGCCTTGCTCCTGCTGTACGACATCACCAACAAGTCTTCCTTCGACAACATCCGGGTAGGTCCCATCTACCCACTACCCATAAGCAGCCAAGGCAGAGCCTCTGCGGGCACAACTGCTTCCTGCTTTGTGGAAGGGGGTGGAGCATGGAATACTGCTGCCTTCTAAAAAACATGAGATGTGACTCAGAAGTAATAAACTGCTGCTGGATATTTGATTGACGTGTGGGCAGAGAGGCCAGACAGGCTTCGTATGCCTGTACCATCTGCTTCGCCCTGTGATTCCTGAGTGCATTTAATGACACGGTGTTCAGAAAGTACCCAGCTCCATGCTGGACAGTTGCCCACAGAGACCAAGGAAAGAACCCACAGGAAAGTCTATCCATACAAACAGGCCAAGTTGTAAGAAAGTCAGTCAGGCAGACAGTAAGTGGCTCTGTCCTCACAAACAAACTATTAGAGAGTAGAGACAATAATTCAACAAGTACATGCACTGACCCTATGCATCACACTGTGAAGGTTTCACATGCTCCCTGACCTCAAGGAGTTGACCGGAAAACTTGGGGAACAACTTGTATGGATATATAAAACAGCTCATAGAGGAGAGAAATCCATGGAACTCATGCTGCCACCTCCAACCCCATGTTCATGGCAGACATCACTAATCAATCATAGTATTCTTGATCACTGAGCCCTTATGTATCCTAAGAAGCACTCCAGGAAAACACTGGTGACTATCAGCTGATTTTTTAGGTAAAGCCTCTGCCGTCTCTATCTCCCATAGAACTGGGAGTTGCACTGCCTGGGGTTTGCTGGGGAAGGCCACTCAGGACTGTAGAGGCCAGAATAATGATGCAGATGAGAGAATGCAGAGGGCATCATGTTCAGGGGGCAGTGAGTAGCTCAGCAAAAATCAAACAAGGCAGAAGAAGCAAGGGTGAGAGGGAGGGAAGGAATGGCTGGTGCGCAGCCTTGGGCTGGCTCAGCTCAGCCTTTCCCACAGGCCTGGCTCACTGAGATTCATGAGTATGCCCAGAGGGATGTGGTGATCATGCTGCTAGGCAACAAGGTGAGTGGTTCCATGGCAGGGTCAGCCCGTCCTGGCACCTCTTCTCCCACTGCCCCACAGCATTGGCTCCACCCAGCCCCATAGTTGCCCAGCCCAAGAGTGTTGGCTGGATATTCCTCCAGCAAAGGATTCTTTCCAGTCTCCAGTTCAAAGGTCAGACCTATCTGGCACTTCAGCCCATGTCATCTGTCTTCTGAAAGCTTTGGAAGGGGCCCCCTCCAGGGAAAGCCCAAGCTGCTGCCCAAGAGATCCAGGGATGCCCAGCTGCTCAGCCCTCATTCGATCATAAAGTAGAGTCACAGCTGAAGATCTAAGATTGGAAAGGATTAACCCAAACTACTGTCACCCCTCTGATTATGGTCACTACACCTCCGCTAAGGAGAGTTTCTACTTCCCCTAGTGGGTGTGAGATTCCCAGGCTGGGAGCTGGATAACGCAGCTGGACCAAGGCAGAAATCCTGGCCCCATGTCAATTGTACTGCCCGCAGACCCACAGGCTACCAGCAGAGGGCGGGCAGTGCCTGCTCCTGGGGCAAAAGAGGGCCAGCAGGGGCAGAGAGGGGCCAGCTGGGGTCAAGATTTCCTTCCCCAGAGTGACCCACCTGGGCTTGACAGGCGGATGTGAGCAGCGAAAGGGTGATCCGTTTGGAGGATGGGGAGACACTGGCCAGGGTAAGTGTCTGCCGGTGAACGGGGCAGGGCAGGGGAGGGGCAGCCCGGGGCTGGCCCTGTGAACACTCTCCCTGACAGGAGTATGGCGTTCCCTTCATGGAGACCAGCGCTAAGACGGGCATGAACGTGGAGTTAGCCTTTCTGGCCATTGCCAAGTAAGAGCTGAGCAAGGGAAGGAACCGTGCAGGCAGGGTGGCACCATCTGGGAATCCAGTAGGGCCTGCCCTGGCGCAGCCCCTGGGCCCAGCTGCATTGTGCAGCCAAGTCCGTTTGCCCTGGGTCATGGCGGTGGGGAGGATGCTCAGCTCCTCACTCCCTGCCTAACCCATTGCTTCTTCCTTTTCAAGGGAACTGAAGTACAGAGCCGGGCGGCAGGCCGATGAGCCCAGCTTCCAGATCCGAGACTATGTGGAGTTCCGGAAGCAGCAGGCCAGCTGCTGCTCCTTCTTGTGAATCCCAAGGGGTTGAGAGGAGGCTCCAGAGGCCCACAAGGATGCAGCCTTCTCCCCCAGACCTGGTTTATTCTGAGTAGCTGAGCCAATGGGGAGGCAGTCGGGGGCCCAGTATGCAGCCCCTTCCCAAGGGGAAGCTGTATTGCCACCCCTCCCATTGTTCCTGTAGCTTCCCTGCAACTGGAAAAGGGTAATATATTTATATTTCATTTTAATGATACATAATGTAATACAAAAGAAGGGCACCAGGAAACCCTAGGAAGGGAACTGGTGGCCCCTTTGCCTTCTAATACTTGAACTTTGGGGGCTGGACCTACCTCCCAGCCATGATGAGGGTGCTATTGCTCCAGCTCAGCACTAGGGGGCACTGATGCACCCCTGGGGTGTGAGGCAGGACCCTCCCCATTCCCACCCTTCGGCTGGAGAGGCTGAGCAGACACCAGCCCTCATGTCCTCCAGCTCCCTAGGGAACAATCTTCCCCAGTAAGGCCCGTTGTGCTGGGAGGCTAGACCAAAGCCTCAGGCAAGATAAGAGATATGGAGATTGGGCAGCCTCTCTCCCTAGGAAAGGGACAGAGGACTAGCAGACTTGGTCTGTCTGTTTGGCCTTACTAGCCCCACTCTGGGTGGTATACCCCTTTTCCTCCAACCCATAAGCACATTGGGGTGCCTAGAAACATTTGGTTCCTATTCTCTGGACCTCAGATCCCAGGGGAGCCCTTTGTCTCTGAATCCCTGGTCTTATCTACTTTTCTGCCTGTGCCCCTAGACACCTAAGGTCACAGCTAGGCAAAGGTTTCTGTTCAGTCCCAACCCTTTGGTAGGTATGCAGCCCCACAGGCTACTTCTGCAAGCAGCTGTTGTGCATCTTCTGAGTTAAAAGCCAGATAAGGAGAAATCCCTGGCTCCTGGGGAGGTGGGAGGCAGAAGTGAACAAACCTCACCACACGCAATCCCCTAAATCCAAGCGCTGCCTTCTCCCTGACCACCCGTGTCCTTTTCTTCTTGGACACACCAAACTGCTTTATCTTCCAACTCCTACTGAGCCAGGTTAGGGAGTGAGAGGTCATCCATTTCTGGGTAAACCAACAGGAGGTGTGCAAAACAAGGTCATGTAGGTGAGACTGGGGTGGGGAGAGGAGCAGCAAGGAGTTTATGTGGGGCCAAGGTCACATGTCCTAAAGCCCTGACCCTAGCAATTGCAAGTGGACAGGAAGGAGACATGCAGGCCACGGCCTAGAGATACCTTTCCTCCAGCTCTCCAGGCAGGGGCAGGGGAGAGGGGTGAGAAAGAAGTATGCACTGCACATTTCTGAGGTTACTGCATTTGCTTTCAAGGCAGAAATCTGCTCTCTGAGCAGTCAGCAGCTCCAACTTGGGCCGGATAAGGAAGCTCTCTGAGGCCTCTCCCTGGCACAGCAGGGAGGAGCCTGACTTTGCCAGGCTTTTCTGGGGCCCAAGGCAGGTCACAGGCGATCCAATCATGTAGGCTGCTCTGGGCTTCTAGCATATGTGTTTTTGAGAATTAAATAGCAGTATTTTGTGAAGTACACGCTGTCCCCTCCTTCTTTGAGGTATGCATGGGAGGGAGAATCATGTTGAAAGGACTGCTATTGTGTGTTGGGAAATGTTTAAAAAAAAAATTCATACAAGTAAATTTGAAGATCTAATTGGCTTTATTAAACTATTCATGAATCGAGCAGCATCCACTCTAGAAAGTAGAGAGTTGCTCTGAGAAATTGTAGAAAATGGAAGGTTTTTATACACAGCTGGTGGTTGGGGGGGATGGTTTATTAGCAAAAGAAAAGTAGGGATTATTTCAGACAAGGTCACTTTGTCTTCAGGGGAAGAGCAGGGGTTCTTATAATGTAGATTCCTTCATCTTCTTTTAAGATGGAGAGACCTCATTTGACAGATTATTTTATCAAAGATGATAACCAGAAAACTCCTGACTGACTACTTTTCTTGGGAAGGTTGAAACCGTAATTGGCTTTAAGTATTAAGCCCCTGGTTTGGTGTCGCAGCCTAGCAGAAGTGACTCCATGTTGGGCCTGTGTCTTTCTTTTTAACAGGGAACTATCACCGACTGCCAAAATAATTTGATCCAATGTTCCCAACTGGTCACCTTACCCTTAACAGACTGCCCCCGCCTCTGTGACCAGGCTCTCTCCAAGGAGCTGAAAGGTTTATCTTAATGGCCTTAATCGTTTTTCTTTCTCTATTGTAAAAAGCGAGGGCTCCTTTCCCTGTGGATGGCACCCACAGATTGGTTCCCTGACTCTGTTCCACCTCTCTCAACCCCACCTCCCTAGTCAAACGCTGATGCCAATGCTCACGCCTTTGCTCTAGGTGGCCTGTCTTCAGTGGGGAGCCCTGCGAAGCCTGGGCTCGCTCTCTGCTGAGCCCTCACATGGTCCCAGCGAGGATCAGAGCCCGCACCCCTATGAGCAGGTCCTGGGACAGAGCAAAGTGACTCCACAAACGGGAAAATATCGGTATTCAACAAGTCCCAGGTGGACCTCTGTCTTATTCGTAAGACCTCTGGGACCTCCCAGTCCCAGAGCAATAACTTGTTTCCTTGGCAACAGTCGCGCACCCCACCCCAACCCATTGGAGATGCACACAGGTTTTGGCTAAAGGCTGTTAAAATGTTAGGGTTCTTTATCCGGGGGATGGCTCTCCTCAATTCCCGCCACAGGCTGGGAGAACTAGAACGGAGCCTACTGGCCCCTCCGCCCAGTACCGGGAACTCGCTCCGCCTCACGCCCCAACTCCTGCCTCTTGGTAACAAACACTTCCACTTCCTGAGCCCTCTTTCTTCTCCCGCCGCGGGGTGCCGCGCTAAGCTCAGGGTCCCGCCCCCATGCGTTCCCATTGGCCAGCGTAGTTCACCAGGCCCGAGCGCCCTACCTGTGATCCCTGATTGGTCCGTGGAGGTCCACACCCTCGGCGCGGCCCCGCCTCCCGAAATAAGTGGCCGGGACGGGTTCTGGAACTCTGAGACGCCGCGCGAGGCGTAGATTGCCCCGCGCGTTCCCGTTTTGGACCCTCGCAGCTGGCGGTCGCCGCTGTTGGGACACCTGCGCGATCTACCTGTCCTGAGGCACGGGTATTCCCAGTTGCGCTCCCTCTCACCTCCCGGTCCGCAGACCGTCCCACCTCCAGCCCCCCACGGAATCCCGCATCGCGCCGCTGAGCTGTCGCAGGGCGAGATGAGCTCGGACGCAGAGGCTGGGGCGCCCCTGCCCCGGCTCTGCTGCCTGGAGAAAGGTCCCAATGGCTACGGCTTCCACCTGCACGGGGAGAAGGGCAAGATGGGCCAGTTCATCCGGCTGGTGGAGCCTGACTCACCAGCCGAGAAGGCGGGGCTGCTGGCCGGAGACCGGCTGGTGGAGGTGAACGGTGAGAACGTGGAGAAGGAGACCCACCAGCAGGTGGTAAGCCGGATCCGCGCCGCGCTCAACGCCGTGCGCCTGCTGGTGGTTGACCCCGAGACGGACGAGCGGCTGCAGAAGCTGGGTGTCCAGGTCCGGGAGGAGTTACTGCTCGCCCAGGACGGGCCCGGGCAGGCCGAGTCGCCGGCAACCGCCGAGGCGCAGGAGGCTGGCAGCCAAAATGAGCCGCAGGCCGCCACGCCAGAGTCACGCGAGGCCGAGAAGAGCCATCCGGAGCAGGTAAGTGGGCCGGGAGGCGAGGCTGGAATGGAGTGGGAGAGGGGGATCGGGGAGAGTCCCAGGCGTCCCGGGTGCCCCGGCGGGTGCCCGCCTGTTCTTTCTGAAACTCGATCCTCGAGGGGGAGCCTGCTTCCGCCCTCTGGCCGGACGTACTGGCAGTTACAGGCTTTGGGCTGCGTCCCCGCGACACGCACCCCGTCCCCAGACCGGACTGGTACTCCGAGGCCCTTGCCACCTGCACCTCCTGTGCCTTGGGAGTGGGTGAGGAAGGGCGGCTCAGGGGCCCAGCCCCCTTTTCCTCGACTCCGCTGGTGGTGCGGTTCTACGGAACCCCTAGCCCCGCCCCCCCAGGACCGGCTCCTCGGCCACCCCACTCCCAACCGCCCCAGAGGTGCCAGCTTCCTCCACCGCCCCGACTTCAAAAAGCTAGAGGTGTAACAGCCTCTTCCTGCTCGGAGCCCAGGCCCTGGGAGCGGAGGGACGCAGGCATAGCTGTCCCCGCACCCCGTCCCGCCGCTGTGTGTGTCAGTGACTTCAGCCCGGCCGGACTTCAGCCTCCCCCTGAAGTCGGTGTGCCTTCTAAGAGGGGAAGCCCCGCCTTCGCAAGGCGATGCGTGGGGGTGGGGTACGGGAGGAGGCGCAGAGGCTACTGAGGTGGGGTGGGGGGCGGCCCTGCCCCCCAGGAGGATTTATGCGGCTCAGGAATGTGAGGAGTAAGCGCTAGCTTGTTATCTGGCCGCGGGAGGGAGGGCCTTGGAGGAGGAGAAATGGCTGCGGGTAGGTGGGGGGGGTCCCGCGGCCCTGGGCCCAGGAGCGGCCACAGGAGCTCACGACTGGCAAGCAGTTTGCTCTGTCTCCAGGCCCAGACAGTAAGCAAGCTGGTGGCTTTTTGCCCTTGTTTGGTGTTTCCCCAAACAATCCCAGTTTGGATCAGCTGCCGGAGGGGCAGTGGCAAAACAGGAGTTGTGCTGAAGCTCCTGTCCCCAGAGAATGAAGGGTAGGCCTCAGGCTGCAGACTACTGGGGGGCAGTGCCTGGGTCTCCCCAGGGCCCATTTGGCTTGCACCAGCTCTCTGCCTGGTGGCAGCGTGTGACAGGGGTGTCCATGGTAGCAGCAGGAGCTTCCCTGGACAGAGAAAGAGCACAGTTCAGCCTCAAGGTAGGAGGTGGAGCCTGAAAGGACCAACTGGTTTGGTGGAAATGAAGGAAGTGAGGTCACCAGTAGTCCCATCCAGCCAGAGCTGGGTGCCAGGAATGCCAGGGCCGCTAGGCTCCCACTTCCTGCTGCTGCCAGGCTGGCATTGGCAAGAGTGGGAGCACCACGGTAGGGGTTTGACACCAGGAACTTGGAGCCCATGACCTCTGATCCCAGGCAGAAATTCAGTTGTCATGTTTGTGCTGAGTGCATCAATTTGCCATCACCCACCCACCCCCCTTTTTTTTTTTGGACTTTGGCACTTGTGTGAATAACCTACCCCCACCCCCAAGTTGCAGTGAAGTTCAGCTCCTCCCACCGCCCTTTAGGTTTTACTGCTGGGTGCGGTTGGGCCTGGGGGCAGGTGGGGGGTTGCCCGGGCCAGAGTGGAGGCTTGACCTAGCACGTGATGTCCTTGCCAGGCCATCTGAAAAGGCATCAAGGCTTGGCTTCCTGCTCTCTGGGTGTCCACAGAACCGGATTCCCAGTTGGTGGCGTGACACCTGCATCTGTGTGTACTTTGTCAGACCAGGAGAAGGGCAGAATCACTTCCAGCCAGACCTGGGGTTGGGGTTTCAGGTCAACAGGCAAGTCACAGAACTTCTCTGAGCCTTGTTTTTCCTCTCTATAAAATGGGGAGGGGAAAGTATTGGATTACAGTGGTACCTGCCTTCTCTAGAACTTTCTAAATAATGGGAAGTATTTGAGCCCCTAGTAGATTGAGCTCCTTTATGCCCAGGCATTTAAATCCCAGCTCTGTGCAGGATTCCTGCAGCCTTATGCACAGCTTCTCAGCCCTGTTGAGGCCCTATGTCAGGAAATTCCCATGAAATCTAGTATGGTGGGCATGCAGATGACCCACCTTACCATGGCAAAAAAATGTTAATATCATAAGTTACTTTTTTTCCAAAAAAAAAAAATCTCTTATATATAGCATTTGAGTTTTACTTATTAGTTTTAACCTGAATTTGTTCACTAAGTGGGCGCTGTTATGTTATCTTCACTAGTTCTCCCAAGCGAAAAAGGTGTTCAGTGGAACAATACTGAGTGAGTGCTGGTGACGTGACGTTGGGAAGCCCAACCTGGGTTGAGACTGTACAGGGCAGAGGGTGAGGGGGGCCATAGTACTGGTCTAGGAGGAGGTACAGGTGTACTTCCAGCTCTGCCAACCTGCTTTGTCGATGGCTTTCCCCACCTCCCCGGGGGAGGGGTGGGGAGGGGTGGGGAGCAGCAACACCGTCAGGCACAGAATGAGACCTAAACGTTGCAGCTTGGCACCTGGCACGTGGGCCCACAGTGACAGCTGGCAGGCCTGAGCCAGCTCAGCTGTACTAGCTGGGCCACTTCCAGCCAAGTGTCTTAACCTCTGTAAGCCTCCGTTTCCTCTTGTGTAAGTTGGGGGCAATCGCTGCTGTCTCCTGTCAAGCAAGTGCTCAGAGCCTGACACTAAGTAAGTGCTCAGCAAACCTTGGTTGTTGGTATTTTAACTAATAAATATTTCACAGAGATTATTACATACCCACCCCTGGGGCAACTAGCCCTGGATCTGCCTGTCTTGCTGGGCAAGAGCGGCTGTGGCCAGGCCAGGCCTGGTGCTCAGTAAGTGCCCAGTTCCGGGTCATTGTTGAATGATCAGATGGTGTTTCACAGCCCTTCACAGTCTGGCCCCCTACTCTTTCCACCATCCCTCTTGGGTGCAAACTCCTCCTAGTCCCCATCCCCTCAAAACCACCCCAAGGATCAGAATTCCCTTCAAGCCCGCCATGCACTCTCAGCCTTCACACTGGCTGGAGCCTTAGTCCCCTTCTCCAGCACGCTCTCTAAGACCAAGGAGTGTCTCTGGGACCCCGCAGGCCGAATGACCCCCTTTCCTCTCTTCCTTCTGCTCCCTGTCCTTACACCTTTTATCGCTTTGAGCAGACAATATTTGAGTCATCTGTTCATAGTCCCCACCACCACTGCATGATGGATCCTGAGGGAGACAGCTGTGGCTTATTTGTGTTCATGTCCCCAGGACTGTGCCTGGCACAAAATCCAGAGGGGCCCAATAAATAATATTTGAATTAATGAATGAATGCGTACCAGCCAACAGGGACTTTTATCCTAATGCATCTCGGTCCAGCACACCTGGGCCTGTTTGCACCTGAAGCACACCGAGAGACCGGAATTCCAGATAGAACCTACCCACTCCTTTTACTGTCTACTAGCAGCTTCCATTTTAAGACTAGAAAACCAAAATTCTGGGCTTTGGGGGTCCACCAGATCATGTGCAAATCCAAGTTCTGACACCCACTGGCGCTGGGATCCTAACTGTTCCCTGCAAGCCTCAGCTTCCTCCTCTGGGAAATGAGGACACCAGCACCCACCCACAGGGTTTTGGGTGCAATTCCATGAGATGGTATGTGTGTGTATATGTATGTAAGTACCCGGCTTAGGATGGGTTCTTGCCAGATCTGACGCTGATCCCAGAGGCACAGACGGTGCAGGCAACCCAGGTGGCAAGACAGGCAGGCCATTTGACTCTGATCAAGTTGGAGTTTGGGAGGGCAGAACAGGGTTTGAGCTGCAGGGTGTTTGGGTTTGAAATGGACATGGTGTGTGATAGTTTGTTCGTTCATCCCCTTAAGCCACATGTTTGGGATCTCTTTCTCCCCTGGGACAGCCCCAGGTTCTTACCTTCAGGTTCCTGTAAAGTCAGATCAGTAATTCCAGAGGTACTTCTCTTGGGGAGCGAGAATGGGGCTTCCTCCTCAAGGAACTCTGTATGTCTACATGGGGGCCCCTCTTTTCCTGCCCAGATGTCCCTTCCCATAGGGCCCTGGGAACGTGGGTGAGCACTTAAGAATTAGGGGAAGAACGGGCCTAGCCAAGATCTTGTTGGTGCTACAGACCTCTTAACAGAGAGAAGCCAGAGTCCTAGGCCCCAATTATAGGTACTCTGCTCTTTTTCTGCTCTGAGATAGAATGGCCCTACCTGGGAAGGAAACTCAAATTTCTAGTGCCCAGCATTGTGCCATAAAAATATCAATATACATCTCATTGACTCCCCATGGTAACCCTGCAAATTAGGTACTTTCTCCATTTTGTCAGTTGATAATAATTGTTCAATAAGTGATAGTTATTATTTGTGTCTGTCAACGTGCTATGTAATAACATGCCTTATCTCATTCAATCCATACGCCCACTCTGTGAGGCAGATACTCCGCCCTTTGCCTGTCTATCATGTGGAGACTCAGCTTTGGCCAGTTCAGGTGGGCGGCCCCAGGGCTCTCAGCTGGGAGAGAGCGTAGCAGGGGGTGTGTCGGGCAACCCAGCTGCTCTCAGTCCAGCGCCTGTTCATCCATTCAGCCACACAGCTGGGTTGTGCTTGAGGGCCTGACTTTCCAGCTGGGCATCTCTGCCCATCACATTCTGGGCCACACGAGAGTCATCAGAGTGGCATAAATTCAGGCTACTTGAACCAACTCCCTGCGAGGATCCAAGAAGCTAGGCCCTTAGATCCCAGGTGCTTCTGTCCCCGGGGGCGTGCTTCAAGTACTATCAGGGAAGGTAACAGCCCTGATGGAAGGTCTCAGCCAAGAAGGGGCAGGCTTCTGTCCCTGGCCCTTATGTCATGATGGACAAAAGACCCCCCTGGAGGCTGACTTTGACTGTTGGCCTTGGCCTTCCTTCTCCATTCCTTAGGATAGGACAGCTTGCCATGTCCCCAGACCCTTAGGCAACCCTTGGGTTCTTGTGCCCTAGAAAAGGACAAGTGGTACAGACCCCCTGAGGTCTGGGTAAGTGCTCCCTGCTGTGTGTCTGAGGCCAGAGTTCTGACTTCCCAGAGAAAAGGCTCCATGCTCTCCGTGTGGAAGTTACTAGATCATGGGTGGCTGATTCAAACAGCAAAGGCCATAGGGATTTAGAAGAGTGTGTGTGGCTGACAGCCTAATGGATGAGGATGTGGCCTCTAGGATCTGTGCGGGCCACGGGGGCAATCACTGGCCACATGTGGCTCTTACTGCTTGAAACATGCAAGTTCAAACTTCTATGTGCAACAAGTGTAAAATGCACACCAGATTTTGCAGACTTAGTACAAGTAAAAGGATGTAAAATATCCCATTTTGCTGATATGATAGTTTGGATATATTATGTTAAATTAGATATTACAATTATTTCTCTCTTTTTTTTTCTTTTTAACGTATCTACTAGAACATTTTATATTATATACATACATGACTGGCATTATACTGCTGCTCTCAATCTGAGTTCAGGGCTGCATGTACTTGAGCAGTTTATGCGATCTCTTTGAACCTGAGTTTGGGATGAAGTCCATAGTACTTTCCTTATATATATACTACATATGTCTTCACAGCATTATATTTGGGCTTTAATGAGAAAGTACAGGGCAGTGCTCGTCAGGTAGTAAGCGCTCAGTAAAGGGTAGTTGCTGTGGGTTATTTCCATAAGGTCAGTTTCGCAAGCTCCCTGAAGGTCCTCACAGAGCTTCTTGGAACAGCCCACAGGGGTTAAATCCAGCAACTTCTGGGAGATGGGGGAGGGATGATGATGGAGTGCTTGCGGGATAAGCAGGCATGGGGTGGCCAGCTTGGATAGTGTCCAGCCAGCAGCAGCCCATGTACCAGCCTGCTCCGTCCCAGGCCTGCCCAGCCCTGGGCAGACCTGAGCCAAACTCCCTCCGGTGGGTCTCTGGCCAGCACCTGGAGAAAAGAGCAAGAGGGAGAGGCTTGGTTCAGGGCCCCTGTGTGGGGGTGTCAGAGAAGCTGCCCCCACTTTTAGCATATCTGGATCCCACCCTGCTGGGCTCCCAAGAATGGGCTTCCCACTGAGAAACTGGGAGTAAGTACAAGATCAAGGGCTGGAGCAGCTCCTTTTTTGCAAATGGAGGTGTCCAACATTCCTCAGTTTGCCCAGACCTGGTGGTGAGGTCCTACAGTGTGAAATGAAGCCACTTTGGGGTCATAGGGCATGGGGCAGTAGCAACCAAACTGTTTGAAACCCCTACCCCAACTCCCACCTCCATCCCCCAGTAAGGAGAGGATACCTTCAGCCTAGACCTCTGGGCACTGCCCAGCCTGCCCTGAGGACAGTGCTGCCATGCTGCCCAGTCACACACTACCCTCAGACACGTTACCATCCTGGGTTCCTTGAAGAGCTGAAACAAGACCCAAGACTGTCGCCTGAGTCCTGTGGAATGAACAGAGCTGCCACCTACAGCAGCCACGGTTCCTTACCCCCGACGTGCCCCCCACCCCCGCCACGTCCACCACGTTGGCCAGGGCTCCTCCCCACCCCCCATCTCCTTTTCACCTGCCCTGTTGTTGGGGCTGATTTCCTAATATGGGGCAGCAGGGCTCCATTATCTGCATAAATTAAGAGCCCTTGGCTGGACTGGGTCGGGGAAAGGGAGGTGAGGGTCACCCCTATTGTTCCCCTAGCCACTCTGGTGGGCTTCTGGTCCCACAGCCCACCCCTTCTGGGGCCTAGAGCTGGCTGACCAGCTGGAAACAGCCTGGTTGTTTTCTATAGAGCCCATCACCATGGCACCATCCAGGGAGGGGCTGGGCCCAGTGGGGCGTTGGCCACCAGCTGCCCTTCCTGAAGAGGAGCAGGGATTGGCCCTGGGCTTGCTCCCCAGAGACGGTCACCAGGATTCAGGTATATCGACTTTCCCCAGCTTTCCAGGTGGCTGCTGATGGCACCTATTGAATTCCGTGCCCGCCGTCCACTCCCTTGGGCTGTGTGGGTGGAGGTGACTGGGTGGCCACTTGGGGCTGGGCTGGGCTCTCTTTGGGGTGGGGAGGAGGTATTGGAGGGGGAAGCCATGGCAGGCCTGGGACAGGATTTGGGGCAGCCTGAGGACCTGAGGGTGGGAGAGGCCCTGTGAGAGGAGTCTAAGGGCAGCTGTCCTGGCAGGGTCTTTTCTGGTCTGCTGTTTTCTGGAATTGAGAGACTCAGACCCACCCAGGCCCCAGCCACACCCTGCCCACCTGTGCTGCCCGCTGGCCACCACTGCCTCGCGGTCCTTCCTCCCACTTCCAGGTCTCTGCCAGTCTCTTTGCTGAACAGATCCTGATTTTTACTTGCGCTCTCATTGTCATGGAGTACCCCCTGAGTGTCTGAGCGCCCTGGGGCCATGTTCCCCTTGAGGTCACCCCCTCACCCTGGCTCTGCACCCCTCTGAATATGGTACCATGGCGGCAGGCCCCTCCTGAGCTCCTACAGGCCACATACCAGGTATACTTCCCATTTTTCCACTGTCCCCAGAGGCAGAACCCAGGCCTTGCCCAGCTCTGGGGATGTAGGGCCAGGAGCAATGGCAGCCACACTCCCGCCAGGTTTCTGACACCTTTCCATCTTCTCTTCTCAGTGCGGGGCCAGGCCCTGCAGATCCCCAGGGAGGCTGCCCCCAGGGACTTCTGGCAGCACCAGCCTGCACCCAGGCTGAGATGGGCTCCTTTGATGGGCTGACCTAGAGCTGCCAGTGACACCCCTTGGAGACAGCTGTGGGAGGGGTGAAGGACGGGTCTTCCTGGAAGAAAAGGAAGCCCCCAGCCCTCCCATGGAAAGGGAGGGAGCCTCCAGGGATTTGAGAAGGAAGGAGCTAGACAGAGCTCTGTAGGTGTCTGAACATTCCAGAAAACTACCTGAGGCTTCCTCTCCTCCCATCCCAGTGACCCCCAGAGGGCAATCACACAGGGCCCAGTGCAGGGGGAAGGGAGCAGGGGCCCTGACCCCTCAGGCTGGGTCCTCAACACTCTCAATCCTCATGGCTTGGTGCTGGAAGAAGGGAGTCAGGTTCAAAACAGGCCCTCCAGCTTTAATGACAGGTCACTAGGCAAGAGGTCCAGGGTTGAAATGTGCCGAGGATCATCGGTGAGGGAAGCCTGCAGCACAGAAGACCAGGCCTGAAAGCCAGGAGAGTACCCTGAGCCCCCAGATCCCCCTTCCGCTGACACACTGAGCCCGGGGCTGCCCACTGCCTCACCACCTGGCCCACGGCTGCAGCCCTGGCTGCAAGAGGCTGTGAGCACCCGGAAGGAAGGCTGTGGTTTCTGTAGCTCCCAGCCGCCTCCTGGCAGGCAGACTACAACCCCTGCAGGAAGGGCCACCCGGTGTTTGTGATGCCTGCTGAGGCCTCAGCTCCAAGTGGGCCTCCTCTCAGGCTGGACGTGGATCCTTAAGGGCCAGCCCACGGATGGTGGCAGGGACACGGGGCCAGAGCGCGGCTGGTGTTCTGGCTCCGACACTGTAAGGCTGTGTGATGTCAGGCAGTGGGCTGATCGTCCCCAGTCTGTTTCCCCATCTCGGAAACGGGAGAGACTTGGCCAGGCTGCTGTGGGAAAGCTCTTTGGAGTGAGGGGCGGTGGAAGGAGCAGAGACATGAGAGCCACCCCCTCCCCGCCTCCTTGAGACAGAAGGCTGAGCCTGCCCGGTGGTGACAACTGGTCGGACCTGTTTCTGCTTACCTGGGCCCGGGGAGGGCTGCCTGGCAGCTTTGTGGAGGGATTAGCTGGAGGGGAGAAGAGCCTCACCGCCCAGAACAAGGTCCCGGTGGGCTGTGGGGGCCTCGCAGGGATAAGCAGCAGGCGGTGGCATCAGCAGGCCTGCTGGGAGCGGGCCCTGCAGCGAGGAGCCAGGGGCACGAGAACCCGGTGGGGCAGAGAGCGCCTCAGTGGGGCCCCCTACTTGTTTATACTCATTTAATTGTCTTGGCTGTTGGGATAGGGGCGCCTGGAGTGAAGTCCCAGGCCTCTGTCCCTGATTAGGGTAAACGCAGGCCAGCGGTCACCCCTCCTTCCTACATTGGTGACTCCACACCCCTCACCAACATCCTGAAACACAGAAAGACCCACCCAGGTATTTAAAGGAAGCCAAGTCAGCCTGCGCCACCCCCTGAGAGTGGAGGGCTGGGGAGCCTCAGGTGGCGGCTGCCTCCTGGGGCCAGCAAGTCGGGGCAGGAGGCCTTTAAAAAGCCCTCCTCTCCTTCCCCAACCCCTCCCTTGCCTCCTCCACGCCCAGCTGGGGATGGGCTTTTGGAGCAACCTGGCCCCACATCTCCAGAATCTCCCTCCTCAGCTCACGTGACCATTCTTTAGTCTTAACAACAGTGGGAAAATCTACACGTGCACAGGGATTTCAGAGTTGTAAAATGTTTCCATGTATGTTAATTATCTCACTGGGTCTCACAGCAACCCTGGGAGGCAGGTGGCACTATAGAATATATAGAATGATCTATAAATGAGGAACCCCAGGCTCTGAGAAGGAAATTACTCTCCTCAGGGCACATAGCTAGTGTGTGGGGGGGTGAGGATGGTGCTGGAACCAGGGTCAGGGCCCTTAGTGGCCATTGCTCATTGCCTAGCATCCGCTGCCTTGCTCACTGCAGAGAAGAAGGTACAGAGGGGCTGGGAGGCAAGACCCGGGATGATGTGGAATGGCCATGGACCCTCCTTCATCCCCACAGAGTGAGCTTCGGCCTCGGCTCTGCACCATGAAGAAGGGCGCCAATGGCTATGGCTTCAACCTGCACAGTGACAAGTCCAAGCCAGGCCAGTTCATCCGGGCAGTGGACCCAGACTCGCCTGCTGAGGCCTCGGGGCTCCGGGCCAAGGACCGCATCGTGGAGGTAGTGTTTCTTGCCTTCCTCCCGGGCTCTTCCTTCCTGACTGCCCCCCGCAGATAAGCCACTCCTGGGGCAGCCTGCACACCCTCTGCTCCTTGGTTAGCCCCTGGGCCCAGGCCACCCACAGGTGCTGGATAGATGGAGGAGTGGGGGGGATACAAGGGTGGGCAGGAGGGAAGGAAGGGAGGAAAGATGGGTGATGGATGGATGGATGGACGGACAGAAGGGCTGACTCCTCTCCTGCCCCCACATCCCCGGGCAGTTTTTCCCCTGAGCAGACACTCGGTGGCACGTGATTTACCCACCCGTCCAGCGTCTTGGGCTACCCCAGAGTTACCCACCGCCTGAGGCCCCCATGCTGGGCATAGGCAGGAGGGATGAACGCCTTCTCCAGGGGTGAGGCCTTTCGTGCACTCATATGCTCGTACACCATGGGACCGGGCTCAGTGGGAGAGGAAACGTGAGCCAAGTGCCTTGGGCGGGTCCCAGAATCTCAGTCTTAGAACCTTAGAGCTGGAAGAGCAGCTTTCGCAAGACCTCTCATTTTACATGTGAGCAAACTGAGGCCCGGGGGGGGGTCGGATGGCTAGTGCACAGAGAAGCTGGGGCCCGACCCCGATCTTCCTGTCCCCTCTGTCACAGCTGTGTTTGTTTAGTCTCGTCTAGATCATTTCTTTGGCTTTTCCCACATGTCCTGCCTCCCCCACTGACTGTCCCTTGGCCTGATTTCGGACTCTCTGGGCAAGGGGCATGAGTGTCCCCAGGCTGCCCACTGGCCAAGGACAGAAAGGACCAGTTGCACCTCCTCCACCTAGCCCTCCTCCCCACCCCCACCCCCACCCCAGCTGAGGCCTGTGCTGGTAACCCCACCCCCACCCCCAGGTGAACGGGGTCTGCATGGAGGGCAAGCAGCATGGAGATGTGGTATCTGCCATCAAGGCCGGTGGGGACGAGACCAAGCTGCTGGTGGTGGACAAGGAGACCGACGAGTTCTTCAAGAAGTGCAAGGTGACCCCATCCCAGGAGCACCTGCATGGTGAGCTGGGTGGACAGCCGAGCCGGGGATGTTGGCTGCGCCCCACACTCAGTGCGTCCTGGGTTGTGGGTGGGCAGCTTTCTGCATCAAATCTCCCTCCTGGCCCTGCACGGGAGGCCCAGAGGTGCGGGTTTGGAGGGAGGGGCCTGGAGTCAGGAGAGAATCAGGGAGCCGCAGTAGGTTCCTGAGTTTGGCCCCTGATAGTGGTGAGCTGGTACCAGGGAGGGTGGGATAGGGTGGAGCTGCCGTACCAAAGGGAGACCTGAGCCCCCAACGCCTCCACCCCCGCAGGTTCTCAGGGCAGTGCTGACACAAAGAAAGGGTTAACTCCGGAGAGGCCTCCAGCCTTTGCGTGGTCAGATCAGAGTCCAATGGACAGGGCCCAGGGCCTCCCCTCCCTTCCCTCAGGTTGTCTTGGAAACCCAGGCTTGCTGGCTGTAGGGAGCAGTGGGTCCCCCATCGGTCCCTGCGCCCCTGCCCTCCCCATCCCCCACATCCCCTTGCCAAGCCCTGCACCTCCCCCTGCCTGAGCCCAAGCCAGACGGGGCAGGGCTGCTACCCTGGATCAGGGAGGAGTCAGGCAAGCAGTGCTCTGCTACCCAGTCTGGACTTTCTCCCTGAGAAGATGGCTCCTTGGGGGGATGTGGGGTAGGTGGAAACTCTCTGGACTTTGTAAGAGGTGGAGCCTCCCAGGGGTGTCAGAGTTCTCTTGGCGGGGGGTGGGGGGTCCACACAAAGGTCCCGCTGTTCCTGCCACAGACTTAGACCTCCAGCTGGAGGGGCCCATGGGTCCTGAGGGTCTCCTGGGGATGGGTCAGTTTGAAGTCCCCAGCAGACTTGGGGCCTGGGAGGTGGGGCAGCCCCTTACCCTCATGTCCCAAGTTCATGGGAACCACATAACTCAAGATAATTGCCTTCCTCAGTAAGGGGGATACTGAGACCCAGAGAAGCCCAGCCTTGCACTTGGTGACATGATGTGGGAAGACACAACCGAAATTGGACCTCCACTCCGCTCCTCCCCTGCCATCTCCAGCCCCCCTCTTCCCCTACCCTCAGATATCCTCTCTCCTGTCTCACTCTAGCTGGGCAGGAAGGGCCCTGGGAACTAGTGGTGGCGACCTCTAGCCAGAGGACCTGCACAGGGAGAGGCCTGGGGCTAGGTCTCCTCCCCAGGTGTCCCTCCAGGTTGGTGTCCCCACCCTGCTCCAATGGGATGGAACTGTCCCCAAAGAGGGGAATGCACCCCCTCCCAGCAGCTGCCCCCTGGCCACCATGAGACAGGGTGGAGTTCAAAAGGAAGGGGCTGGCTTGGGGAGAGTGGGTAAATGTCCCTGTGTGTCAGCAGTCCCCTGGCCGCCGTGGGAGGGCTGCAGGTGTTGAAAGGAGGATATGCTGGAACAGTCCCCGTTGTAGCCATGTGGGACCTCTGTGTGCAGCGAGCCCAGTGAGGGTGGTCCTAGGCTGGTGTTCTCTCCCTCTGACACTGCTGACACCCCCAGGTTTCCCATTGGCTGGGGCAGGGCACACCCCGGACACTACCCTGAGCCCTCTTGTCCCCTCATTTCCACACTGGCAAGCCAAAGAGTTGGGGTTATTTTCTCTTTCAGCGGAGGCAGGTACTAACCGTCATCTGGGATGTAGTTCCAGTTCTGGTGATACCATCATTATCTAGGAAGCATTTGAAAAATGTTGATTCCTCGGCCTGCCCACTGAATCACAAGCTCTGGGTGCCAAAGTCCAGGAATTATTTCTGACAAGCTTCCCAGGTGATTCTCAGGCATCCAGCCTAGGATCTCCACCCCTTCCAGGACACTACTTTTTTCAAACAGCTCATTACCCATCAGTGGCTCATGAGATCAGTTGAGTAGGCAGAGACCAACATATTTTAAAAAATGAAACTGAATCGAAAATATCAAAGAGCATTTTTTTTTCAATATAAAAGTATTGCTTTATGAAACCTGTGTTACACACACGCCGTTACTGTGTCAGCTGAGTCATCAAAATGGCAAATGTACGTCCAGCGGGTTGCAGTCAGGAGACGGATCAGAGCATGTGCCCAGCCCTGGTCTCCCTCCCCTCCAAGCTGCACTGCACTGGCATTCCCCAGAGCTGCTGGACTCACCTCTGCCTTTTCCTTCACCTAGGTCCCCTGCCCGAGCCCTTCACCAATGGGGAGATCCAGAAGGTAAAGGCAGGCCCTCTAATTGCTCCTCTGGCTCAGTCTGGGGGCTGCGGGAAAAGGGTGGAAGGTGGAGGGCGGCCAGCTGGCTTAGGTCGAGTCCCTGGTGTCCAGGCTGCTCACCCCTGAGCTCCAGGCTATGTAACTGCTGGTGGACTCCTCGGCTCTGCCTAGGGCGCTTACGGTCGGGAGGGCGAGGCCTGGCCAGGCCCTTTGCAGCAGCCATCCTGGGTGACAAGCCCTGCCTCCAACTCCCCACCGTTCAGAGGAAGCCATTCTTCCCCCCGAGAACAGAGCTTCAGTGTCTGGACGTGCACTGCGCTGGCCCTGCTACTTCCAATCTGGGTTGGAAGAACAAAGCCCCTCCTCCCTGGCAGAAGGGAAGGGGAGGGGAGGCAGGGCGAGATGCCAGCCGGAGCTGCAGAGGAACCCAGGCAGGGCTGAGCACCAGGCTGAAGCACTGGCCAGGGGGTGGGCCGATTCAAGGGTCAGGCACAGAACAGGAGCTCTGCAGGGTCTGCTCAAAGGCCTCCCTTCTCCAGGGGCTCCTGCCAAGGGACGTAGCCCTGGGCCACCGGAACCTTCCATCACTCTATCCAGGGGTCGAGAGCTCTCATCCACCTTACTCCATTAAAGCCCTTCTTGGCTGCTTTGGGGTTAAGGTTTCGAGATTTCTGGGGTCAAGTCTAAGTAAACAGCAGGGCCACAGGAGATTCAGGGAGCATCACACGTGTCCCCATGCCAAGCAGAGAAGCCCCTCCTCCATCACTTGCCTACAAGGTGAGTCAGCCTTGAAGGCTACACTGGGAGGACTGGAGGACTGAGCAGTTCGGCTCATCCCACGACGCCACTCCCACCTGGGCTGTAGAACCAGACTACCCGCTGATCCTTGGAAGAACGTGAAAGTGTAAATCCCCCAGGAGGCGCTGGCGGGCTTAGGCATGGGGCTTTGGGGTGGGTGGCAAGGGCCTGAGTGGAATTTCTCAGACCAAGGCACCTGTCTTCCTTGGGAACTCCCCTCCTTGCTCAGGACTTCCCGGCCCAACCCCCACCCCTCCTTCTTTGTACCAGGAGAACAGTCGTGAAGCCCTGGCCGAGGTGGCCTCCGAGAGCCCCAGGCCAGCCCTGGCAAGATCCACCTCCAGTGATAACAGTGAGGAGGTAGGCTGGCTGGCTGAGCGGGCAGGGGGTGGCAGGGGGTTGCAGGAAGCCCAGTCCCAGACCACACTCGTTCCTGGCACACCAGCCTGCCTTGGAGGTCACGTGCTGAGCCACATCCTGTTCTTGTGACCTGGCTTCCCTTGGTGCCACCCCCAAGGGAGTCACCTCACCAGGGCTGAGGACCAGGACACCTTACTGGGCACTGACCATGCCCCCTGTGTCCTCCTCCTCCTCCTCGCAGCTGAATTCCCAGGACAGCCCCAAGAAACAGGACTCTGCAGCACCCTCATCTACCTCCTCGTCCTCTGACCCCATCCTGGACCTCAACATCTCCCTGGCTGTGGCCAAAGAGAGGGCCCACCAGAAGCGCAGCAGCAAACGGGCCCCGCAGATGGACTGGAGCAAGAAAAACGAACTCTTCAGCAACCTCTGAGACCCCTTGCACCGGCCACCCAGGAAAGGTGGAAGGGCCAGGCCAGCTCCACAGTCAACCTCTTTTTCCTCCCCCCCACTTGCCCCTGAATTGACATAAATCAACACCAGCAGCTCCCTCTTTTTTTCCTGATTTTTCTAGAGAACTGTGTTCTTCCCTTACCTCACAGAAGGTCGTTTTTCCATCCCTCCCAATCAAAAAGCAGACTGTCCCCCCTCCTGAGTGCTTCCGCCGACTGGCTGTCCCCTCGCCACCCTCTTGGGACATCACTGGGATTTAAACCAAGCGAGGATCATGGGACCAGGCGAGAGGTCATCTTCCCTCACCACCCCAGGTGTGACTGGGTCCAGGGTTGATCAAGGATCTGATTACAGCGCGGCATCTCACAGCAGATGGGGCCCATCATCCCGAGACTAGCTTGGGCATGTTTGTTTTGTTCATTTGATTTTTTTTTTCCTTCATTAACATGATTCTTCAAGTTGTTGCATCCAGGACATAGCAGTGGCCTCGGCCTAAAGGTTTTTTGTTCCTGCTCCCACCCCCTTAGCCCTGGACAGCATGGGGAGGGTTTGGCTCCCCCTGCCCAGCCCTGAGCCAGGCACCACCATTGTTAAGAAAACTCCATCAGAAATGCAACTGGTTTCTCCAAACTGCCTCAGCCTCTGCGTCTTCCTTCAGGCCTCTGTCCTCCTGGCTCTAAGAAATGGGGAATGGGCGCTCCCAGGGTGGCCTCAGGCTCAGAGGGTGGCCCAGGGGGAGAGTAGCCCTGGGCTCCCGGGCTCCTAAGCCAGGCATGGGGTGTGGGTGGGTGGCTGTTCCCAGAGGGCTCAAGCCTGTAGCTGCCTGGGCCACACACGTCCTGTGAGAGCCGGAGCCACCCAGTTCCTACGTGCTTTGCTCAGGGGTCAGCATGCCTCTGTGTGCAGAGGCTGCCCTATAGGGATGTGGGAGCTGAGACCCAAATGCACAGAGGGCTCTGAGCAGTTCCTCTAATTACAGGAGCACTGAACATGTAAATCACAGACGAAGCTGGGTTTGGAACGTGGGGTGCGGGATTCCCAGGAGGGACGTGAGCTGGCGCCAGGTGCTCTATCTTATCTGGCCACAGACAAGACTGGAGGGCAGTCGTCCAAGACTAGGAGAAAACAAGACCAGCCTGCTGAGCGTGGGGACATGCCCTGCGGCAGGTAGTGTGAAGGGGGACTTTCCAAGGGCGAAATGCCCTGCTCCTCCACAAGAGGTCCAGGTCCCTTCTGGATCTGGCACCTGAGGCCACACCTGGAGGTCTATCAGGGTGGCCCCTGAGGGCCAAGGCTGCAGAGCTGGGAAGTGCCAGGGCAGGCGCTCGGAAAGAGGGGGAGTTGGCCCTAGGCTGCTCTTGCCAAGCCGGAAGGTCACTCAGAATCCAGGTTCCCGGAACTAAGAACAAAAAAAGACACAGTGAATCAACGAGGGGACCCAGGGATCACTGGGGGCTTAGAGAAGGGCTGATCACACTTTGGCTCTCTTTTGTTAGGGCTTAGATTCAACCAGCAGTAAGAGAAGCTATCCAAAAAAGCCCTTACCTTGGCACCAAATGCCCCAGGCCCTGATGGGGTAGGTGTGGCCTTCCCCCAACCCCAACCTCTATCCTTTGACCCATTGAGGAGAGGGGGAGGTAAGCAAGCCTGAGGACTGCCCCTCAGGCTGTGGAGGCGCCTTCCCTACCCCCACCTACTGGGTGGGGAAGCCCTGAAGGCAGACGGGAGAAACAGTGGCTCAGAGGTAACTCATGGCCGAGAGGCCCCAGCCAGCAAAGCTTGTTGTCCCAGGTGTTTCTTCTATTCTAGTTTTCCATGTGCTTAGTCTGGTGTGAGATGCCAGGCTGGACGGGGCTGGTTGCCAGGAGGCCTCAGCAATCACTGTAGTTCTGCCATCAGACGCTGAGTCCTCCAGCAGGTCCCCTCTCCTGGGACTGTTTCCTCCTCAGAGTGCCTCAAGTGTCCTCAGGAGTCTTCCACAACTGTTTGAAACAGGCCTGGCCTTTCTTCTCAGTCCCCCAGTTATGATGGAGGACAGTTAGGAGCCAAAGGTTACCCGCCTTGTTCTGAGATGGGGAGACAGGCCCAGCTCTGGGGCTCCCTGGCACCAGTTGCCAGGCAATCCCAAACCTGTGCCTCCAGCGCCCCCTGGTGGGCTCGTCAGGTGCAGCTGCTACAGAGGCTGAAGGGTGAGGAGTGGCCAGCGCGAGGCCACAGTACCTTCAGAAGGGTACCACGGAGTGGCCTCCATTTCCTCCTGCACCTCTTGCAACTGAGCAGCAGGCTCCAGGTTTCATCAAAAGAAGGGTGCTCTAGGCACGAGGAGCTGTATCCAACACTCGTTCCTAAACACTCCAAAGGGGAGAAGAGGAAGGACACTTGCCCTCTCTCTAAACCTCCTATCTGTCCTTCCAGGGCCCAGCTCATTCATTCCCAAGCCCAGGCTCACACCCAGCCTGCTTCTGCAAGACCAAATGGTCGTGAGCTGCCCCTGCCCCTTTCCTACCATGCTGGGCTGGATGCTGCGGGCTGCGGACCTGGGAGCTCAGTTTCACTCAGGCCCAGTGAAGAAACAGAGAAAGCTGCATGATCACTTTACTCCGGGCCAGGCCTCAGCCCCAGGGCGGTGCCTCTGGCCTTCAGGGGAAGGCAGATCCTGCCCATCTGCCAGGGTCCCCTCTGCCTCCAGCTCCCCGCTCCACCCTGCATCCGTCCTCCCGCGGATTTGTGTTGTTCCCTCCAGGTTCCGAGAGCCTGAGTCCGGGTGGGCCCTGGAGTCACTCAGCCACGCTGCCAGCCTGCAGGAGGCCAGGAGCACTCCATACCCAAGCCCGTCGGTTCACCGCCTGGTGCAGGGCTCTGGCCTTGTGGAGCCACTGACACAGTGGGGCTCCGATGACCCATCCCTGTAGGGCCTCTCTTCCACGTAGCTGGTCTGCTCCAGGAGCCACTGCCGCTCCCGCTGGCTCACTGTCAGTCTCAGTGTCACCTCCTGGAAGATGCTGCTCACGGCCACCTGCGTGAGCCAGAGAGCAGCCTGCTGAGTTAACAGCCACAAGTGCTGGCATACCCAGCCCCAAGCCACAGACGTCCTTACCTGCTTAAAGTGAAGCTTTTGGAACATCCGGATGCTTGGTTCATTTCTTTGCCCAATTTTAGCCTCAAACTTGGTCAGACCCAGCTTGGCCACTCCTCCCAGAGATGAGAGAGAGGGACAAGCTGCAGGATGAAGTCCCCCCAAACCCAGCACCTCCCACCCCTCCTGTCCTCATGTGCAGTGGGTACCTGTCACCCACACCCACACTCAGGCCTGAGGAAGGCTCACTCCCAACCCCTAGGCCTCACCTGGGGCCTGGCCACTTCTCCCCACTTTTCTGCTCAGACTCCCTTACCATAAGACATCATCATGAGAACGGCCTCTGTGCCAAAGCCTCTGCCCCTGCAGTTGGGCTCTAGGAGAGACAACGGCAGTCACTGGCACCACATGCTGGGCTCCAGGGCAGGCGCTTGACAGACAGGACCTCATTCAGTCCCCACAACTCTATGAAGTTGGAACTATGACTACCATTCTGCAGACATGCAAACAGAGGCCCAGAGAAGTTCAAGGACTCTCCCAACAGTTCCCAGCTTGGGGACCCCCAGCAACCTGCCCCAGAGTTGACGCCTTAACCTGAGTGTGCTGCTTCAACAGGAGAGGCAGCAGCCCCTTAGGGGAAGGCTGTGGACCAAGGACACAGAAACTGGAGAGGCTCTTCCCAGAGCATAGGGAGAGGCTCCAGGGGAGATCTTTTATTTTTCAGAGGGCCCCCAGCCCCCTCCCAACAGTGGGGCAGGCTCAAATGTAAAGACCCCCAAACCAAAGGTTAAGTACACATCTAAGTACAAGACAGGAATAAAGTGAACCAGCAAGGATGAAGCACCAGGCTGATGGGCAGTCTGCCCAGGCCAGGTGCTGGGCTCACCAACACGGAGCCTCCCATCGAGCTCTCTGATTGCCCCATGCAGCCTCGACTGCCTTAAGGTTCAGCAGATCCAAAGGCTAGGAGGGAAGGCAGGCGGGGCCAGGCAGAACAAACCTGCAATCATGACCTCGATCTCCCCCAGGGAAGGGTCCCCTAGGTCTGTGAGGAAGAGGTTCACATCTCCCGCCATACAGCTCTCCTCAGTGGGGCCTGGCTGGGCCCGCCACTTCTCGGCATCCAACACAACGAAGGTGCACTCTAGGGAGGGAGGGGCCGAGGTTACTGCCTGTACTCCCAGGAGGGGTGAGGTGAGGGCAGTTTTCTCCCCAAACTAGAGGCCTCTAGACCACCACCATCTCTGAGACCGTCAGGGGACAAGGGGGCCCACAGTCTCCCTCAGCTGACGACAAAGACTTAACTCTGTCTCGTGAAGGAAAAGACAGCCTTCTCCAAACAACAACTGTATTCTCAGAAAGCATGGGAACCAAAGAAGAGCAATAACCACAACTGAGTTTGTGGCAAGGGATGTGAGGAACAGGCCTCAGTTTACATCCAGTGCCCCAAATGCTTTACTTCTGCTAGTCTTTCTGAGCTTGGTGCACTGAATGGGCAGAAAGACAGAAGCATGCGCCACAGGGACAGGCTACAGCGGGCATAATAGTATATGGGTTTCAGGCACCTTTCAGACTTTGCACAAAGCGCTTTTCACAAAGTTTCTGTGGCCCCAGAAGGGCTTCAACTGGGAGTGAGAAAGGAGGGAAGCTGGAGACTGCCTCTGGAGTCAGGCCTCCCACTACCAGCCCAGCCCAGGCCTCTGCTTCTCACTGTCCGCATCCTCCCGCCAGCTCTGCTGCATGGCATATTCCTGCTCCAGGCTCAGCGGCTCTGAGGCTGTCAAACGCTGCAGCTCCTCTGATTTCATCCACTCATGATACCTGCAGGGACACAGAGATGGCCTTCAACATGCAGGACTGATTCAGAAGCATGGGTCTGACACTCTATGAGATGAAGAAATGGATGGTAAGAAAGGAGAACCCCACGGGGCTAACACAGGGCTCACAGAAGACCCAAAGAAAGGGTTATCATTGCTTCTACGGCAGAGGGCCACAATAGAAGACCTAGAGTCAGGCCAGTCCTACAAGAAGACAGCACGAGGGGTCAGTTCTATCCATCCAGCTTCCCATCCAGTCTCAAGGGTCAGTGCAGGGGAGCAGTCTAAAGCCAAACGTTCCTCAAATTCCTGACGGGAAATATATGGCAAGCTGACCTCAGTAAACAAAGCTGTACAGATCTCCACAAAGGCCAAGCATCAAGAACCGCACCCTCCCCCGACACATACAAAGAAAAACTACAAGTAGAGAATACACCCCTACATCACCACTATCCCAGTCTACCAGACAATCGCCAGCTGCTCCAGCAAGAGTCCTGCCCTGTGACTCACTCCTGTGCTTTCAAATCAATAGACATCAGAGAGCCCAGCTCAGGTTTATGACACGCTCACATTAAGTCTCCAAGAACTGAGCATATTTACTGGCACCAGAGAACGTCACTAATTTACAGTTGGGCGAGAAAACTTTTTTTTTTTTCTTACACACATTTCATTTCCTTGCTGTAAATCCAAAAGGGAAGTTGGGAGGGTGAAAGGGAAAAACAGGGATGGGCAACTTCTTCCAAGGAAGTCACAGTCCGCTGCTTACGTTTTCACTTTTGCCTGTATATAATCACTTCTCACACCAATATTTGTCCTACGCAGAGGAAACAGCCCGATATTTGGGCTAAGGAAGGCTGACCCTCCTTACTGTGCCTTGGAGAGCGAGCTCGCATCCTGTGTCAGGCGGAATGGTTACCTAGGCACGTGCTCCGAGGTGTAGGGTACCAGCACCACCTTCTTCCCCAGCAGCAAAATGTTCTGATTTAACCTCATGGGAGCAGCCTGCAGGTGAGAGGACAGACTTCAGAACCTTCCACTTAGGGTAGTAGCTAAATGCCTTCTGAGGGTAAGTTGTTGAAGTGCCTTGGGCCTTTTTTTCCAGACACTTCAGAGAAGGCGGGCTCTAAACCCCTTGCAAGAAGGAGAACCGGGCTGGTTAAATATATTTAAAGAACCTTTGACTCCCACCTCAAGGAGCTAAGCCTGAGCTGCTATTTCGACCGGTCCCTTCCATCCCCCCTCCCAAAACCTGGACGCCTCAAACCCAAGCATTAATTATCCCCAAAGTTCCCATCACTTGCCCTAACCCTGAAACCCGCCCCAGGATCAACTTTCAGCCCTGCCCTAAACCTACGCGCAACCCCTCTCCTCAGCAACCACCCACTGGGCTCTGGCCCCTCCCTCTTATCCCGCAAGCCAAGTCCACCAGGCCACTTTGGGGCCGGGCTTAAGTTCCCAGTCCCCTCCCCTCTGTGTGGAGCTACAGGCTGCTCTCCTCGACCGCCCCGCGCCCCCACCCACCAACTACCGGCGTCCCGAAACGGCTAAGTTCACACTCTCTCCCTGCCGACGAAAGCGTCCCAAGTAAAAGGGCAGATCCACCTCTTAAAACCAGCACGGCTGCGCCACCGGCTGGCTGGCTGCTGTCCCTCCCGCCAGCGCGTCGCCCACTTCCGCCACGCAGACGGCAGCTGCTAGGGCTCAATCCCGGTTCCGCCTCCGCGAGGCGCCCAATCAGCGCTCTGCGCCCCCGCCCGAGGCGCGCGCGGAAAAGGTGGGCTCCTGGCTCAGGAGCATGCGCGCTGTGGGCGCTGGCTCGGGACAGCTGGCGCCGGCCGCTGCCGAGGGGCTGGAGGCGGTGGGCGCGGAGGCTCGGAGCGAGCTACGCTGCAGGTGTCCGGCCGCGTGGGAAGGTGGGATGGGCTGGGGTGGCATCAAACTCCGAGCTTCTCCTGGAGGGGGGAAGAAGTCGGCGAGAGGCTCGGAGCAGGGCTCTTGAGAAGAGGAGGAGGTTTGAGGGTGGGAAGCCTTAAGGCAGAGCAGAAGGCAAATTGGGGGGCGGGAAGTGGAGGCCCCATTAAAAAAGAGAAGCTTTGGGGCAAGGAGTTAGGTTAGGGACAACCTAGAAAACCCCCCAGCCCGTTTTCCTAGGCGGAGGAGACACAGTTACTTGGGCTGCCCTGCATGAGCTCACTCTTCCTGGCATTAAATGGGACAGTCACTGTAGAGTGTGCAAACGGGGCGCTTGTGATGAGTGAGACTTAGTGGCTTCTGGGGCCCCTAAATCAGTTGGAGTCTGAGCGGCAGTGAAAACATGCATGCCCTGCACAGCAAGGAAAAAAGAAGAAACCACCCACGTGAGAGTCATGCAGGGGGACCCTTGCCTCCGGGCTGTCTTGTGACATATATTGAGGCCGTTTAAGTGTCTCTAATAAAAAGACAGGAATGGGGTTGGGGCTCTGCAGCCTGCGTCCATCATAAAGTTAAGCCTGCTCTTTCGCCTTAGGGAGCCGCAGCCGCCGCCGCCTCCGCACGGAAGGAACCTCGGCTGCCGACTGACCCCTCCTCACTTTTGGAAATGGCGGGCGAAATCACAGAAACCGGGGAGCTTTATTCTCCCTACGTGAGTTTTACTTTCAGAACCTGTTTTGCCCACGTCAGTGCCCCCTGGCTTCTAGAGAAGCACGCTGCTTTTGTAGTCCCTGGTGAAAGCAGTGTGCCAGAACTCTCTTCAGCAGCAGCCGAGTTGCTGCTCTCCTGACTCGGAACACGTAGTAAGAGTTTGATTGCTTCTTCAGTGTTGATCAGAGAGTGATCAAGAAAACAAAATTGACTTGTTCGCTCTTTATAATATTTATCTCAGGGCCCCTACCATTCCCTGTGCTGCTCAGATGGAGAATGATGGACAGCTGTTGACTCCGGGTTTTGCTCATCTCAGCAGTTTGAAACCACTTTGATTTTTAGCTGAATTTTAAGTTGCACAACACTTACAGTCTTGGATGGTGTGAGAGGCAGAGAAAGCATGCGGAGACTTCCAGTTGCAGTTTGGAGTCTGTAATTAGAAAATGAGAGTGATGGATTGCTCACTGTGTTGGGTCTGCATCAGTTCCCCCTCCACCCACCCCACAACATACACACACAGTTTATTTTCTTTGTGTAATATAAGATTGGTCATGGTTACACCATGGAGCCTTCTTGCGTGGATGAGTAGCTGGGGGACTGGAATAATCAAATGATTGACTCATGTTGCTACCAAGTATCCCCAGGAAAAGCAGCATTGCCTTAAGGGTACGAGATCTCTTTCTAGAACTTACCTAACTGTAAACAGCTGCCCTGCTTTGCACTTAACTTCCCTAGCCTGGGCATCCCTGCTCTGTTTCTGCTAGCTCCACAGGCCCTGGAGCTGTAGTGTGATAGATGGGGAAGCATCTCTGAGAACAGCTGGCAAAAAGCCTTCCTTGCACCAGAGTCTTACTGCTGCATCTGTGCCAGTCATGTGTAGCACCAAGGGAGCCTCCTTCCCTCTGCAGTTAATCAGGGAAGTCCTCTTTGAACCTTGGAGTGGATTGAATCATGCCCCTCTCTTCTGAGTAACTGTGTATCAGCTCACAGCCTTCTCTTGGTATCAGCAATAAAATGTCCCCACTGCCCATAAAAGTCACCAGTGAGAAGATGTTCCTGTGTCTCACAGCATCTATATACTTAGAGTTGAGGAAAGGAGTCATTTCTATAACTGAGTTGGGAAGGACTAATCTTTGATCTGGCCATTTTTCTTGTGTCTCCAGTTGTTCAAGTATTCGTTTCACATGTCAGCAAGTGCCCACAGGAAATTGGGCAGTTTGGCCTAAAAGCCTCAGTGGGTTCTGCTTTTTAAAATCTTTTTTCTCCATTTCCTATATGTTTGGTTTTGTTTGAGGTTTGTGTTTCAGGGCATTTGTGGACTCTGGGCGTTCACTCTAAACAGCTGCTTGTTGTATCCTCTTATCCTCCTGGTGAAGAGAGATGTAGGGGAAAGATGGGTGGTGTTAAGAATGAGGTGCAGTTAATCAGGAGTTAGTGATCAGAGTTTAAGAAGAGAACATACCTTCTTCCTTAACTCTGCCATCCTGGGAGAATGGTTTCTGATTCCCCCGGGAGACCAGGAGACGGGTGTAAGATTCTTCATCCGCTGAGCCCAGGACAGCTGTGAAACTGACTTTGCTGAGGATGCTGTTGTGAACTCCCCTGCTCAGCACTGGGCAGAGCCTCTGGCTTCCTTGGAGGACCCAGACACTGAGCACTTACTTGGTGTGTGACAGTGCATCGGCCCATAACCCGGTTATTCCCAGCGCAAAGCCTCCCCTTGCCTCTGTGTCGCCCTGCTGTGAGTTCTTTTCCCTGTCATGGCCGTCAGGGGTGTTCACCTGGGCTTGCACTGTTCTGCATAAAATATTGGCAATGGGCAGACGAGCCGCACAGTAGGCTCAGATGACAGACCCTCTCAAGGATCCTTCTGGACACAGGAACATGATTCAGGCCTGTATGTTCCCCCATAAGTGATCCTAGAGCAGGTATGCCTGTTTCCCCATTTACGGGGGCCAGGAGTGGCTCAGGACTGAAGGGGACTGTGATCAAAGCAAAGGATGGAGCAGATGGGTGTTATACAAGGGTCAGCTGCTGAGGACGCCTTCACCAGCCAGCCTTGCCCGAGCCCATTGCTGTTGCTTTCTAGGGAAAGAGCATCTGTTTCACAGCCTTAAATCCTGGTCATTGCTTCCGCATCTCTGCTGCCCTCTGTTTCCTGTGGCAGCTTGTCACTGGGGAAGCCATTGAAGGATTCCCATAACCCTCAGCTCTTGCACGGCTGTGGGTGAGGCCGCTGGACAGGAGATGAGGCAGTCAGACCACTGCACTGAACCCCCTAGAGCACAGGGGGCAGGTCAACCGTCCCAAGGAACAGGACTGTGCCTCCTCCAGTTCAGCCTCTGTCACTGAGACTTATTTGAAGTTTCTGTTGGGTGTGTGCTTATTTCCTTGTGTCTATCAGCAGTGGGTCTCAGCTGGTGGCAATCTTGCCCCTCTTCCCTCCCCCACTTTGGCAACGTCTAGAGACCATCACAACATAGAGGTGAGGTGGAGGGTGCTGAAATCTAGTGAGGAGAGGCCAGGGATGCTGTCAAACATCCTACAGTCCCCAGGACAGCCTCCACAACACAGTGACCTGGCCCCAGATGTCGACCGTGCTCAGGCTGAGAAACCCTCCCCTACAAGAATGCCCTTGAGCCGCTGTATCCCAAGGCCTTCAGGCATCCCTGAATTTACAAATACCTCTTGTGCTATTTCATTTCCCCATTAAACTTCTGGCTAAGAACCATCACTTTCTCAGGACTCTTTGCTTTCTCTTTACTTCCATCATGAGACTCATCACCAAGGCCATTTTCCATAAAGAAATAAGGTTCTACCCTTCATAAGTGTTACTGCTTATAAAAGCAACACAGAGAATAAAGCTGCAGGAAGATGATTCAGACTTGTTTTAATCCTTCTGGAGTCTGTCTATGGGATCAAATTGAGATTGTGGCATTTAAAATGGGACGAAGGTGGCCAGACTCATGTGAGAGAGGACCTGAGCCAGACCCAGTCAGCTCCGCTGAGGAGGCCTACCTAAAGTCTGTGTGCCAGGACCCTGAGAAACGCAGAGAGAAGTGAGGTCCAGGCCACAGCCGTGGCCACTGTGAGCCTCAGGTTTACCAATAGGGGAAAGGTAAATACACCACCATACAAAACCCAGACCAGGGCGAAGGAAGTGATCCTGTTCCAGCGGTTCAAAAGCGGGGAGCGAGACGGATTTGGGATACTGGAAAGGACTTTGTATTAGGAGGCATGTTTGAATGGGTCTTGAATGCAAGTGGGAACTGTGGGGCAGGGCAGGAGGCACAGGGGTTGGGAGGATGCCCTGTGCCAGGTGTAAGTGCACTGGTGGGGGTGTTCCTTCCCCTCTGCAGGGTGCCCTCTCATCTCTCCATCTCTTAGGGGTTCACTAACTCCTGCTTGGGAGCCTGTCCTTCCTTAACCACTGCTCAGTCCCTGCTCCCTGTCAAGGGCCCCAAAACGGTAGTTGATGTGTCCTGTCTCTATAAAAAAAAAAAAAAAAGTTCTGACTGAGGCTAAGAGTATGGTCCCAATTGGTGAGTTGGGTTCTGGTGAAAAAAAAAAAAATGGTTATCTTTTAAAATCTTCAAAATACAGAAAAGTGCCTCTTTCTAAGAATGGGGAAGGAAAATGAGAGATGGGTAGGTGTACCCTAAGACAGAGTGTTTTTTTTTTAAATGACCAGAAAGGAGCAGTAAAACAAATTGAGTCGGCGGGGTCAGCAGAGTACAGGAAGGTTTAGGGATTGGCTGTCATAGTCCAGGCCCAAAGTGACGAATTTGAATTGTAAATGAGAATAGGAGCCAGAGGTGGCCACAAAAGGCTCTTCAGAAATAAAATTACTAGCCCTGGGATATGGCTGAGGCCACCGATGGGATGTCCTAGTGGAGGTGACCAGCCAGCAAGGGGGCTGGAGGTCTGCAGAAGGGCTGATGGGAAGAGAGGGACCGTTACCTTTTGTCTGCCATGAGAGTTGAGGCCATCAGATTGAGTGAAGTTGCTCAGGAAAAGACACATAGAAAAAGAGGCAGCTAATGTGAAGAGTATAAGAAAGAATGAAGACTAGGAAAGCCATTGGACTTGGTGAATAGGAAGCCTTTGGTGATATTTAAGAATGTAGTCTCAAAAGAGTTCTGCGGATGGAAATCACAAAGTGCAGGGCCCTGGAAATGAAAGCCGGGGGTTCCAGCTGCTTCTTCAATGAGTGGTGAAGGGAAAGTGAGGGTGATGTTTCAAAGGTGTCAAGGACATTTGTAGGCAGAGAGGAATTGCTGGTAGGGAAGATTCCAGAAAGGACTGAGCCCAGAAGTCTGGGTGCAGGGCTCAGCCCCAGCAAGAAGGAAGCCTCAGGCTCCCCAGTGGCAGGGAGGAGTGGGGAGGATGCAGATGCTTGTGATTTTTGATCCAGGAAGGAGTGAGGCTTGGTGGGCAGACGTAGGATGCCTGGGTCACCTCCACCAAACAGGAGATGCGGCCTTCATCTGGGAGCTCCCACGAGGTTTGGTGGAGTTCCTGCAGGAAATGCTAGGAAGTCTTGGTGAGGAAGAAAGAAAGTCTGATGCTGCCTGAGCACGCGTGAAGGAACCACTCGGTTGTTTGGGATCAGTCATTATAATTAGAAAAAAAAATTTTTTCAGGAGCCTTTAGCAGCTTCACATTAGGGATTCAGGGAAGCCGGTGCTGGGTGGTAACCGAGGCTGGGGGTCAGAAAGGTCGGTCAGAACAGGGAAGAGTATGGGAGGCTCGGGGACAGTGTGGCTTGTGGGAGTGTAAGTGATGCTGAAGCATGTAGGTGAAGCCCAGCGGAGGTAGTGGTCTGTGCGGGGCAGGCGTGCGGGGCAGAAGTCATCATGAGGACAAAGCAGGCTTGATGGGAATGCTCAGGTTCATCGAGTCAGGGGCTTCAGGTCAGAGGAAGGAATTTCATGGTCAAGATGCTGAAAAAGGAATGATTATAATTAACTGAGCTACAGTCAAGTTGCTGTGAATGAGAATGAGTTTAAAACTTAAGTCCACAACCCAGCAGTTCCACTCAGGGAGGGGGGTGGGGCTGGCTGCCGGTGGGGACAGGGTTTCTTTGGGGGGAATGAAACGGAATCCGATGGTGGCGCTGGTTGCACAACCTGTGACCATACTAAAAACGACTGTGTACTTTAAAATGGCATGTGGTTTATATCCCAGTTTTTAAAAATCCCTGAAGCTAGTATGGGGAGGAGGGTCAGGAAAGGGAAGCTGTGTGAATGCCGACATCCCAAAGGACACTGGAAGTGTGGGTGGAAAGGACTGGGCTGCAGGCTCGGGGATCCTGGAAAAGTAGGCAATTTTTTGAGGTCAGCACTGGGTTCCTCTTGTGCCTGGTACCCCAGATTTGATGGGGCGTCCTCAGGAAGCCTTCAGTCTGGTTCAGCAGAGCACTAACATCTAAGCAGCTTTGAACAGTATGGAATGATGAGGTGATGGGGATGATAACAGCAAAAACAGGAATAAACCTGATAATCAGGGATATTTTGAAAAGACTGACAGGACGTGGACCTTCAGCCTTCCCAGTGTTGATGTTTGCTTCCCCAGCCTCCGCTTGCCGAGCAGGCCTCCTGCAAACCTGGGCAGGATTCTCCCTTCCTTCTCACCTCCCTGTCTAAAGTCTGGCCCCCACGGTTTGGCTGTGGCCCAGGGTCATCCTTGGGAGCCACTGGAGGGAGAGGCTAATTAATTTCCAGGCTTGAACGTCATTTCTCCTGGCTCCAGGTCGGATTGGTGTACATGTTTAACCTCATCGTGGGCACTGGCGCCCTCACCATGCCTAAGGCCTTTGCCACCGCTGGGTGGCTTGTCAGCCTGGTCCTGCTGGTGTTCCTGGGCTTCATGAGGTAAGAGTTGGCACTGGGGTCTGGCCTGACCTCTCTCCATGAACATAAGGAAGCATGCGGGCAGGGTGGGGGAGGCCAGGCAAAGATGCCATGGTAATGAGTCCAAACTAGGTGCCCAGAGAGAGGGGAGGAGATGCAAAGGTCTCCAGAGGCTTGTGCTAATGGAGCAGCTGTAGATCCTGATCCGTTCGAAACGAAGACACCCAGCCAGGCTTTGGAATGTTTCACATGGGGCTCAAGTGTTGCCCTGGCTGGCTGACTTCCCCTGTTGTATTTTTGTCCCCATCAGTTTTTGTTCTCTGAGAAAAGACTGCCTAGTCACAGAAAAGGAATTTGACAAACATTTAAGGTGATACGGGAAGTCAGTCTGGAATTTAGAATTTGCCTAAGATAGTTTACAAAGTTAGGATAAACACACAGGTACACCCGTAATCAAGTGTCAATCTCCTCTTCCTTTGTGCCTGGAATCAAATAGGAGGCCAGGGCCTTCCTAAGCCTTTGGGGCACCTGCTCCTTGAGCCGGGGGGGTGTGTTTCACCAGCTGGTGCTTCAGAGTAGGAAAGCACCCACGTTTCTCAATTTCTTCATGCATTTCCCTTGCAGGGTTCTATGGCCACCCGTGGGGTGATGTTGGCTCATTACATGCTTCCAGCCCTGGCAGCCAAGAGCCCTAGGAGTCCTTGGCCTTCTATGACTCTGCTGTCCCCTTTAAAGGACCTTCGAAGGCCGCCACCTGAATAGGAAGTGATGATTGAGGGCCCCCAGACAGGGGCTGCCGTGCCCTTCTCCTTGCTCAGCCCTTTATGTTTGAACGTGAGCAATGACTTGGCTTTGTCCAACCATGAGAAGCCTCTTTATGCCTTAATTAAGATTGATTTTAGTTTCACTTCCAAAAAGAAGGGAAAAAATCTAAATGGTCACTTAGGCAAGATAATGAGAAACCTTCCTAGGAGGTGCTGGTGCAGCTGAATGGGAGTTTCAGAGCTGCCCCACCAGACCCCCAAGAGGAAGTGAATATGGACGTAACTCCTGTCCCACCTGCCACCTGGCTGCTGGGCTAAGCAGTGAGCCTGTGGCAGGCGACAGCACCCAGAAGGGCTGGGGTGGAGTCCAGCCCCAGGGCCACACGGGCCTCAAGGAAGAGAGAGGTGACTTTCTGTCCCAGGTGGTTTCAGCAGGACGATGGCCTTCCCTGTACCTTCTGCTAACAAAAGCGTTCGTGCATCCCAGCCACTGTCTGGGTGTCTCTAGCTTCTTTAAGAGGAAAAAAGATGATTTTTAACTCAGGTCTGACTTCTCAGCCAACATCTGGTGCCACCTCCCCGTTTCCCTTTTGATGTGAGCCAAAAAATGGAAGCTTATTTTAATTTTAGCCAGATTATTAGGAAAATAAAAGTACTGCCAATAAAAAAAGGGGGGAACAGATTCTGGAGCGAAGTGTCCTTTTCAGTTATCCAGGCCTGTGTTCTATCCATTAGTCTGTGTAACTGGGAGCTGCCTGCTTCTCCGAGTCCCAGCAAGGGGAGGCAGGGGCTTCACCTGCCCTTCCCAGAAGCTTCAGGGGGGCCCCCTGTGAGCCAGACTCCTCTTCCCAACTGAGAGCATCAGAGTGTCTGTCCCCAACCTGGGCCCCACAGACCCCTTCTTGGGGTGCAGTACTGCCCCTGGCTCACTCTCTTTTCCTTATTTTACAGCTTATTTTACACCCCTCTCTCCCATGCATGGGAAATACAACCTAAATGTATTTAGGGGACATCAAGACAAGCTCTGGAGACCTCACATATGCACACGCATCCTTTTTAATCAAGTCAGATCCATCTTAAAGTTCCCTGGGGAACAGCTCTCAGAAGAGAGAAGGCTCTGGGCTGGTAGTTCTTGTCAGGTCTTCAGATTTCTTTAACCTCCTCCAACCTCCTACCTGCCTTTGGCAATTAACAGTGACCCTCCCCTGCAGCTTTGTGACGACTACCTTTGTGATGGAGGCCATGGCAGCAGCCAACGCTCAGCTCCGCTGGAAGAGGATGGAAAACCACCAGGTGTGCGTGTGTTGCCCTGTGTCCAGGCAGTGCCTCGTCCGGTTGTGTACCAAAGAGGTGGCCCTCAGCGGCCAGTTCCCCCCTGCCCCAAGCACAGAGGGCTTATGTCCACAGCCCTTCCCCCAAGACCCTAGTCCAGAGCTGAAGCTTAACAGCCACATAAGTGTGCAAAACAGATGCAGCCTCTGCTCTTAATGTCACGCTGTGGGTCCCTCCTACCCTGCACTTTGAGCTGGCTCAGGCATTCTGAACCTCTGCCCGGGACTGTGCTGCAGCCTCAGGTGTCTATGTGTGGCCTGTACCATCGGATGTGACAGTATGCAAGTGCTGAGAAGCTTCCTAGTCAGACACCTTCTAGAAACAGATAGCAAAGGAAATGCATTCTGCATTGTCCCGGGGATTTTCTGTAGTAATATGCTCCTCAGTGTTCTTTTTCCTCTCCTAACCCCTCCCAGGAGGAGGAAGAAGATGACTCCTCCTCCGTCTCCGACAATGATGTTCTTATCCAGGACAACTACGAGCGGGCAGAGAGACGGCCCATCCTGTCTGTGCGTAAGTCTTGGGATTCCAGGCAGCCTATACGTCCCTCCACCCACAGGTTTCCTGTCCTCTTGGAGGGGCTGGGAATCTCTGCAGGAACTCTGTGGCACTCCTGTCTGCAATTGGTCAGCTCCCGAAAAGGCATGTTGGTGGAGTACAAGAGCCCATCCGAGCCCTGGCATCAGCCCTGCCGGCCCCAGCACTTACTAACGTCTACAGCTTGGGCAAGTTACCCTCGGCCCAGCGCCCCACCTCTCCTGCTGTGACTGACATGGTTAAATGCCTGGTTCAGTGTCCTGTATGCACTGGAAACTCAAGTAACGTCAGGTCTCTGACTGGGCTCTCCTTCCTTCCTGTCCCTGTCCCGCATGTGTGTGCCCACATAAACGTGCACACGTGCACTCATACATGAACACACGCACACATATACACAAGCACGTGCATGCGTGCCTGTAGGTCCCGTCACTGGTCTGCCCCGCCAGGGCTGGGCATCCCAGCTTTGCCTCTCACTCTGCCACCAGGTGGGATCCCTCTCTATAGAATGTTTCAGGAAGTTTTCTCAAGGGTTTGAAATGCTGAGGAATTCAGTGATCACAACACTCCCTTCTGGGAGCTTTTCTGAGTGAAAGAACCCCTTCCTCATCCTTGTCCCTTCGGCTCCACAGAGAGACGTGGATCTCCGAACCTTTTTGAAATCACAGACCGCGTGGAAATGGGACAGATGGCCTCCATGTTCTTCAGTAAAGGTACGAGTTCCTCTTTTCCAGACAGGACAAGGGTGCAAGGAGAGCTGGTACCTCTCAACAGACCTGGGCACTTGGAATGGGGTCCCACCTCGATGACTAGGGCTGGGATGGGGGGTGCCAAGGAGCAGATTGTCGGCCTGCCCCCAGGGTGTTGGAGAAGCCACCTTGTGGAGAGGCCTGAGCTGCTTCGAGTTGTCCTGGATTCCTCCCTGCTTATTAGCACTGGGAATAAAGAAGGGCTGCTTCACCCCCGCTGCAGGTGGGGCCAGGAATCCTGAGCGGGTTCCAAGGAAGGAAGCCCCTGGAGGCCCTTGCTTCTGACTGTCCTTCCACCTCAGGGGCAGTGATAGGTCTCACTGTGCATGTGCAAGGGGGAGAGAGAGAGAGAGTGTGTGAGTGTGTGTGTGCGTGCAAGTGGGGGGGGGGGAGAGAGAGAGTGTGTGTGTGTGTGTCTGTGTGTGTCTGTGTGTGTCTGTGTGTGTGTGTATTTCTTCCACGGCCAGCAGAGGGTGCCAGGAGTCCACACACAGTCTTGCTGTCTGGGACGCTGAAGGTCGGACGACCTGCTCCTTAATGGGATTGGCTACCACCTGGAAGACCAGCCCAGCTCAGGTGCTGGGCTGTTGGGTATTCAGCCACAGCGTCCTATACCTCATGGCAAATCTTGTTCTTTGAGAAGATGAGCTATGTAAGAGTTTCATTTTTTAATCCCAAACCCGTCCACTTCCCCTTCATAAGGAGTCAAGCACATTGCAGTAGGTCCTTGCCTTTACAGTGATCCTGAAGATTTTCTGCCCCTTCGCCACGCCAGCTGCTGGCAGGGGGCATCTCCACAGGTTCTTTCCAGTGCTGTGGGTGTGTGTGCACTAACCTGGAACTGGGGGGCAGGAGGGTAGAAATGAGTCTCCTGGACTGCTTTCTAGGACATTAAACATTCAGTTTATCATTGTGGAGTGATTGGACCATCCAGTCCAGAAGATCTGGTATCAGCCAAAGGCTGCCCCAGGGTCTGGTCCCGTCCCTCCCTACAAGCCCCACTGAAGGTGTCCAGAATTCATGAAAACCAGATTGTGTCCAGCCCCCTTGTGGGCTTTTCCTCTGTTCCATTTCTATCTCTCCCTGTCTCATTAGACTGAGATAAGAGAGCATAAACATTCCCTCCCGACAGCTGCATGCAAGTCTCCTTCCATATGCAAGCTTCTGAAATAAAATGCATGTTGGACGGAGGGCATACACCTTTTAAACCTTTCAATTTCCATGGTTTGTAATGTACCCTGATTTCTTTAAGAATTCTAGGAATCCATGGGTTTATTTTGTCTCCTTTCCATCCCTGGCTATGGACCAAACTCCTGGTTTACCCAGATCTAGTAGAGAATGAGCCCCTCCTTACGAGAGCAGCCCCCCATTTGGGGGAGGTCTTCTCCCCGTCTGCTCCAGGGGTTCCCAAGCCCAACATTACTGAGCCTGGACCAGAGAATTCTTTGCCGGGGGCCGTCCTGTGCCCTGGAGTATGTTGAGCAGCATCCCTGGCCTTGGCCCTCTTGCCCCCAGCAGCCCCTCCCAGTTATGACAACCAAAAAATGTCCTCAGACATTGTCAGGTGTCCCCAGGGAGGTGGTGCCAGGCAAAGTCACCCCCAGTTGGACACCACTGCTCTGCTCTATTCCTAAGTCACAGATTGTCGTGCTCATCCTGAAGGGCTGCCACCCTCCACAGAAAGCTCCCTCGGGGTCCAGACCCATTTCTTGTTGTTAGAAATGCCAGGCCTAGTCATTGCTCTCTTCCCAGGAGGTTAATTGATTCTCTCATTTTGTGTCTAGTAATGAAATTTATTGATCAGAATGTGCCAATGACAGTTTATAAACAGCTGACCCTGGAGTCCGTGGGCAGGTGGGGCACAGGATGGGAGTGGGGAGGGGACGGTGCCTCCGTGCAGAGCACTGGTGTCAGAGCAGAAAAATAAGCTGGGCCACAGGCTGTACTTGGAGCCTGGGGTGGGACTGGCAGCCAGACCCCAGGGACCACTGAGCCTGGACATCAACACCATCTGAGGCCCTCCAGGGTTCTTTTCTAAAACCGTATTTTCCTAGCCTCTTCCCCCCAGACTCCTAGGAGGAGAGCCGACCTCAAATAGCCCAGGAGGAACATGTCCCGATGTTTCCCTTGGGGGCCGTGGAGGCTCTTCTGAGGCACCAGGATTAGAAGGGAACTGTCACTTCATTTTTCATTCTCTTGTTAGGCCAGCAGCTTGAGACCAGTGACATCAAAATCGAGCAGCCAGTGTGAGTAGGAGTTTCAGACTGGTTGTCTGGGGCGTGACCCTGAGTTTGTAGGCCCCAGATGCTTTGCTCTGAGCTCTCATACCTGGCCTTTATAGCTGGGATCACATACAGAATTCAGCATGGGCAGAATTCTCACTGCACAGGGGTGGAGGTGGTCAAGGACCTGCCAGGGTCAGGAAGGGGGGCCAGTGGGGTCAGGTTAGAGCCTGCAGTCCCTTCTCCCAGTGCAGGCCCTCCTGGAGGGAGAGGGGACCAAGGATCGCCTCTGCAGAGGAGCGTCCACATCGTGCACCTTCCAAAGCCAACATCCACCCTTGCACACATTTCTCATAAGACGGACCACGAGCCCGCCTGAAGCCCCTCCTGCCGCTCCCTCTGTTGCCAGCACCCGTGGTCACCCAGTGCTTGGCAAACAGATTCAGAGTGAGGCTCTTGGTCTTTGCAAGTCAAGGGCTTTTTTACCCTTTTGGTTTCAGCTTCAGAAGATGGGCCATTTCTCTCCTCTTTGCTTTCCGATTCCTCTGTAGCACCCGTCTGGGAGCCCCGCATTTGGTTGCAAAGGGGCTCACTGGGGTTCAGGGCCCTGATGCGGGCGTCTCTCCTTTTTCCTCCCATGGCCTGTCCTGAGCATGCAGGCGCCTCTGGCTCCTCCCCAGCCAGTCCCTGCCTCACACTTGCCCTGCACCTGTCTGGATTCAGAGCCTCTGTGACCCTCCAAGCCTCAGGAAGCCCCCCCTCAGGTGAAGGTCAGGAGCAGATGTGTCTCCTGCCTGCACCACCACGGTGTAGCCAGCCAGGACAAGAAACAGGACTCAGGGATCATTTTCTCACTCTTTCTGTAGAAAGTAAACAGCTTGGAGAACCGAATGCTATGGCAGTGGTAGATTTAGTTGTCAGAAGAGAATGCAGACATTTCTCTCCAGCTCCCTGACCGGTGGCTTTGTTCCTCTCAGTGGGCGTCAACCTGTTCTATTTCTGCATCATCATTTACCTGTACGGGGACCTGGCCATCTATGCTGCCGCTGTACCCTTCTCCCTCATGCAGGTGACCTGGTGAGTGTCCCCCTCAGCCCCCGCACTTGCTGTAGCCAAAGCAGGCTTCCTTGGCCCATCAGGGCGTGTTGCACGGTAAAAGCACCACTGCCAGTGAACCCCTCAGCATCTGAGGGCTGTAGGGCCCGGCACCTTTTTCTGCACACCCCTCAGCCTGCTGTCCCCTGCCCTGCCCCGTGGGCATTCCCCTCATGTCACCTATCACACAGGCATTTTGTCATTTCACATCCTTACAGAAAGGGTGAGTACAGCCCAGTAACATATTCTGAGAGAGAGGGCGAGAGCCCACATTCACATCCCTGTTATTACAGTATGTCATAATTATTCTATTCTGTTATTGGTTATTGTTGTTAATCTCATACTGTGCCTGATTTTGTAAGTGGAACTTTATCATAGGATGCACATTTAGGAAAAAACGTCCTGTATGTAGGGTTCTGTCCTATCTGCCATTTCAGGTATCCACTGGGAGTCTCAGAATGTATGCCCGGAGGATATGGAGGGGCGACCATAATTAGCAATGTTACATTCTGCCTTCTTCCGGCCAACCAGGGGCCACACTGAGCCACTGTTCTGTTTATCAGCAGTACCACCAGCAATGACTCCTGTGGTGTAGAGGCCAACACCAAGTACAACGACACGGACCAGTGCTGGGGGCCCCTGCGCCGCGTGGACGCCTACCGCATCTACCTGGTGAGTGGCCTCACCTCGGCTCCCCGGCCCCATGCAGCCCAGGGTCGGCTGGGCCAGCCTGTGTGGCCAGAGCATTTGAACTGCCTTTTCTCAGATCAGGGCCTACACATCTCTACACTCTGGCTAATTACTGGGGCCTGGGGCCTGGGCAGAAAATGTTACTAAAACCCTACCCCAGTGTGTCCTGGTGACCAGGTTTCAGTCACACATGGCTTGGATTGGTGTTAGGGTCGTTGTCCGCTGCAGGGCCAGCTTGCACACTTAGCTCAGGGTCTGTGGGGCGCTCTCGCTCAGCTCTTTAAGAGTTTCGGAGCTCACTTTCAGGGGGCTCCCGTGTTTTACCTTACCCCTGGCCGTGTAGTAGATGCCGGGTTTCCTGGCTGTTCAGGTGGGAATGAGCCATCCTACAGTTCACCAGGTAGGGACTAGAAACGGCTCCCCAGACAGGGAAGGATCGGCCCAGCTCTCTGCCCATTTTCCCTCCTCCCCACAGATGGGAAGATGATGACTCTCCAGCCTCGTTCTCGGTTGCTTTGTGCCATGGCGGGGGCAGGGGCAGTTGGGGCTGAAGACAGGTATTGGATAATAAGATTCAAAACCAGAGGCAGTTATTTATCTCTGCCTGCTTTGCAGGCAGGACTCAGAAATGTTTCCCTTTCCCTTTTGCAGCATCTATTAATATTCCTTGCTTCCTCTTAGTCCTCCGCAGCCCTGACACAGATTTAGGTGTGCCGGGTGACACACAGTTTGACACGTGGCCACTTAGCTGATTTGGAGGGGGAGGCGGAGGTGGGAGAGGACTTGGCCTCTTGACTTAATTATCCCTATCCTGGCAGAGGTTTCTGCAGGCCCTGCCAGCCGCGCTATTTAGAGCTGAGTTTGTTAACCCCACGGACCACTGAGTGACTGTTTTACCTTCCCAGTCGCACCCAACAGACCAAAGAAGACCTGTGGCCCAGGCCATGGGAGAGATTTGCTTTCCTCTGCTTTTCTGGAGCATTCGTAGTCTGTTCCTTCTGGCATATTCACCTAAGGTTAGGAATTTGTCTTACTAGAATTGTATCTCAGATCCCCCACCACAGCTCGGGCGGGAAATCAGTAGCCAGTTGGTTGCTTGGCACCCTTCCCCTCTTCCCCAGCTTGGGGTGGGCAGAGTAACTTAGTAGGGCAGCTGGGAGGGCCTAGGTGCTCACAGCCAGCTGAGGCCTGCTGACCTCTTAGCATTTGAAAGAACAAGACTGCTAAAGTTAGCAGAGGTATTAGTAAGCGTAAGGACCCACCTGGATCTCTAACGGGCAGATGGAGGAGGTGAAGGAAAGGGTCCCAGAGGCTCCACACAGAACAGGGCAGAGGAACAGCAGCAGAGCCCCTCGGGTAGCCTTTTCCTGGGGAGGCTGCTGGTGTCCACACAGAATCTGCCTGGCACATTCCCCTGCCCCCTGGCAAAGCAGAGACAGAGAACTGGGACTGTCAGCCGCTGCCATTTGCCTGGTGAATTATTTAGAGACATTATTATTGCCTTATTAAATTGTTCCTTCACTTATTCCTATCAACCTTTCACATGACAGAAACCTCCATCTCTGAATCTCAATAACTCTCTGACCAAACAGAAGGAACCCTCCAAGAGAGCAGCCAGGCATTAATTACTGCCTTCATCTCCCAGATATTATACTTATAACTCACAAAGCTAATTGCCACCAGGCTTGCCAAAGCTGTGGAAATGGGAAGGGAAGAGTGAACAGCAAGAATGCCCACTGTCTCTGGGTTGCAGACAGCCTTCCACACCCCACACCCCCAGCACACACACACACACCCAGCACACACACACCCCAGTCACTGACGGGGGCTCCCGTTTGTTTGGAAGGTTTTGGTTCAGATGTACTCTTCCGCCTGGTTTGGAGAAATTCAAGGCAGATGGACCTTCACATTGTTTCAGAAGTGCTTTATGACTTTGCACGTGACTCCCAGGGTCTATGGCTTCTGTGGAACAGCACCTCCTGACCCTATGTACTAGGAGCCATCCATTTCGTCTGCAGGCCTCCCCTCAGTGAGCTGGAAGGGGACAAAGTGACTGGAGGAAAGGGTTGACGCAGATGTGGTGTCTTTCCTTGGTCCCAAGCCCTCTGTTGCAGGTGATGACAGTGTCTTCCTCGGCCACGCTGACCTGCAGGGCTGATCCTAATGTGTTCATCCCATCCGGTGGCCTCTTCCAATCATGAGAGAGGGGGCCCATCCTGTCCCCTGTCCCCCAGTCACTCATGTCCAGAAGATTGTCCATTCCTTCTAGCACCTCTTTGCACTGGCGGTTTCTGATTTTGCTGCCATGCAGACTTCACCAAAACATCGGCAAGGCAGCCAGGAGACCAGAGCACTGTACCCGCCCCACACACGCTCCCCTCTTGGTCTCAGGTAAACGAGGCACCTACACGGCCTGCATGTTTAAGAGGCCTTGTAATAACCACTTCATTGCTATTCTGGGACAGTATGTTCTGGGGAATAAAGATACAGGCTTTTATTATATAGTTTAATTTTCAGAAAGTCCTCTGGAAAAAATCTCTTCTGTGTCTTCCTGGGAATGTTACTGAGGTGCACACACAGAATGAGAATATTTGGGATATTAACTGTATCCAGAGGCCAGACTATGCGCAGCGTCATGGTTACTTGTAAGAAGGCAGCTTTCTCTACTGGCACCGTCATCTCCCCAGAGCCCTTGACCTTAACAAATGGAAAATTCCTCCTCCTCTCCTGCGACCTCCGTCCACATCCTGTGATTGCCAGCGCAGCTGACATGAGTCAGTTTCTCCCTCTCTTTCCTTGGAGTGGCCACAGAGCAAGGAGCTGTGAGGAGAGGGGTCCCATGAGTCACATGCACTCCCCAGGGTGTCCCAGCAAGCTGCCCAGCCGCAGCCAGCAGGGCCCCAGCCCCTGCCATGAGGGCCCATGAGAATTAACATCAGGACCTGCTTTCAGCAGGCCCAGGACTCTCAGAACCCCTCACCACTTCCCTCCTTCTTTGAAGGATCAGATGTGAAAGTGTTCCATGCCCCAACCCTTTCAAACCAGTAACCTTGCCTCCAGGCTGGGGAATATCTGGGGATTCTTTCTGTAGAGCTTCTCCAGCTTTGGTGGAAAATAGTCAGAATTTAGCATCTTATTCTTTCCTGTACTGAGAGGAGGAACCAGGGACCAGTGGTAAAGTATCAAGTTTGTAGGTTAATCAGTTCCATCAAGGAATCGGACTGTTGACTGTTGGGAAACAGGACGCGTCACTCTCTCCTCAAGTAAGGGGCCCTGCCAAGCACTCGTTTCACTTCCTCGCACCCGCAATGCTTCCCAGCCTATCATTCTCACCCTTTGCCAGGGCCTGGCCCTGTCATTGCTGCCCCCTCCAGAGTGTCAGAGGGAAGTCCTGGGGGAACAGGGGGACTCCCCAATGCTGAAAGCTTGGCGTTCGCAGGAGCGGCCTCTGCCACTTTCAGGGGGACAGATGCTGTGGGTCATTGGCAGCCCAGCAGGTGCTGGCCAGGGGGAGCCAGGAGCACAGATGGCAGAGCAGAGCTCGTCCTGGCTGGAGTCTCAGCTGCAGACTGGTGGTATTGAGTGGGGGTCCCCTCGTGGGCTCCCCTGGGACAGGACATGGTCACCCTGGCTTGCCATCCAGCCTTGAACTTGGAACTGTGAGACCTTCCTCTAGGGCTTGGGTGACCCAGGAGAAAGATGTAGCCTGCAGGTGCTGGCAGATGAGCTGCCACTCTGCCGATAGAGGGGGGTTCTCCCTCTGAATACCCCCTCAAAGAGGCGGGATGTGTACTGCGGCTGCAGGGGGATTTCTGTCTGCCTGACTCTCTTCCTAGAATAGGTCAGTCTGATTCGGGCTGAAGTTAAATCTGGAAGAGTCCTTGCAGCCCTTCACCGAGAGGCCTGGTTCTCTCCCAGCCAGGAGGCCCTGACCTCTGACTCCATCTTGGCTCAGTCTTACGCAGCAATACTTGGCTCTGTCCACAATATTTAAACAGCATGCAGTCCCCTTTTTGAAACCAAATGGTCTCTTCCTAATAGAATGCCATTCTAGGGAAAACCTCCTTTGTGTGCGGGGCTGGAGAAGGTAGTAGAGCTCCCTGCCGCCACACGGGCCAGGCTTTGCCCGGGCCTTCCTGCCCTGTGTTCTGCATTGAGGGAGCACGGTTCCGCTCATGTTGCCATTTCCGATTGGGGCCTCCCAGCCACGAAGCAAGGTCTGTGGCAACATCCCATTTTACAGGAGAGGAAACTGAGGCTTGGAGACTGTGCCTTCCCCAGAGGCCCAGAGCCGAGGCAGAGGTGGCAGCCAGCTCTTCAGGCTCTCGGCCCCGCCCTCTGGCCCGGGTAACAGACTTGCTCTCCTGCGGGGCAGCCCCACCTGGAGGTTTGGATGGGAGGGGGCAGGTTGGCACCTGTTCCTCGGCCCTTTAGCCCTTGGAGCTTGACATTTGCAGAGCATTAAGGTGATGCTGCCTGAGGTTTGTGTCTGTTCCATGATCCACGTCTGCACATCCTGCCCGTCTGCTTGATTGATTCGCTGTCTTGCTGCCCCCCACCTCCTCTGCTCCTCGATAGTGAGGCGGACTTCTCCCGTGTACTCCAGCAGCAATGGAATTGAATGTGTCTCGCAAGGACGTTTCCTTCCCTGCCACGGCCTCTCTCTGCATGCTTTCAGCATCAGCCGCTGTGCCCTGGGGCTGTGGCATCTGCTAATAAGTGGGTCACCGCCACCACCGCTTGAATATTTATTCTTACCAATTCTGGGGCAGAAGGTAGCCTAGAGGCCCTTGGAACCAGTGAGGAGGGAGATTTCACGTGGAGCAACAAGTTTTAGCAGCGGCAGTGACTTGGCAGGACCGGGGGACTCTCAGGTACCCGCTGCCCCAGCGTGGTACGTGGGGGCAGGTCCCACCACTTTGCCCCAGAGCGCAGCTCCAGCAGGATGCAGTGTGCGTGCTGCCCTGGTGCAGCACAACGGCGGGAACCTGGAGTGGAATGAAGCTCAGTCAGCCAGGACGGAGGCCCGGAGCGCCGGTGGGGACAGTGGGACCTATGCAACATCTTTCTGGAGGGGGTGATGCTCTGGCTCTGTTGGGAAATGGAGAGCAGGGCCCTGAGCCCAGTGGCGGCCCCCCTTCTCTGGGCAGCGTTCTATCCCATTTGACCCACACGAGTTGGGACTCAGCCCGGCACCAAACCCTAATCGGCCCAGAGAAGAGTCCCGGCTGCCTGGGGTAGAGAGGGTGTTGCCCCAAGGCCTGTGACATCGAAGTGCCACTATAGGATGGCGACTGGGACCCACCGGGCTACCAGGAAAGCCGTCCTTCTTGCGTTTCCTCCTCCCCGTGTGCTGCTTTGTCGGCACCCCCTCATTCAGCTCTGGAGGCTCCAGAAAGGTTGGTTTTGTTTGCCTCTCACCCCTTCTCCCCACTCACCCTTACAAAGATGCCTGTCACGCTGGGCACTTACCGCAAGCTTGGTGAGCGGCAGCTCTCCTGACCTGTGCCTGTGCCCTGCTGGCGCTGGGGGCTCAATGGGGTGGGGTCAGGGGTGTCGCGGCCTGCTGCTGGGTGTGGGCTCGAGCCTCCAGGAGGACTCCGGTCCCCACGTGCCGAACCTCTGCTTTCATCCCATGATCCTGGGTCTCAAGGAAGGACGAATTCCTGCCCCACACCCCAAAAATGTGCGTACCCACTATCCAAACCTGAGCCACGTCTCTGATGTTGAGGGAATTCTAACTTCAAACAGTGCCCAGCACTCAGATTGAAATGACCAACTTTAAAGGATTAGCTTGTCTTTTTCGAGGAAATCAATAATACAGGGACAGGCCTGTTTTTCTTTTTCTTTCTTTTTTTTTTTCCCTAGGGGCTGTCTCCGTATCTCACCCTAGGAACAGCTGCTTGTTTTTCGGTGTGCTTTCCATACTCCCGGCCCCAGCCCTTTCTAAATGAAATCCGGATTACTCTGTCACTCACTCCACACCGTGGCTTGTCTCACAAACTCCTGCCAAGGGAGCCTGTGAGCCCCGCCACCCCACCATTGTCCCCCACTGCTGTCAGCTCAGCCTCTAGTCCACGCCCAGTGTCTGCTCAGCGGCTGCCCAGTCTTGCTCTGGACCAGTCCTCACCTGTCCGAGGAGACCTGCATAGCACCTCTCTGGGCCACAGGGACCACCAACACCCCTCAACCTCCAGCACCTTTGGGAGATTGGCAAGGGCTTCCTCCTCCAGCTCAGTGAGAGGACTGCTCTTTTTATTTTGAATGCAGCCCTCAGGGACCTGGGTTCTGTAGACTGGGGTTAAGTCTGCCATCCGTCCTTCACGCCCCATGTCCTGCTTCTGCCATGGCCGATACCTGACACGCCAGTTTAGAGGATGATGCCTGATCCCCTGCTCCCTCTCCACGTTCCCAGTAAAGATTCCAGGTTTGGCAAGTCTGGATCATGAGACGGTGGGAGTGGTTTCCTCTGAATACTTCCTACCACCCCTCCCCCAAACAAGTTGGGGTCCTCCAGGCATTACTCCATTCTACTGGGTGACGGGAACCTGTGTGCCTGCTCCTTAGCCAGGTGAACTACCCAGACCCCTTTTTTACGATGGCAGTTTGGGCATCTCTGCCCCTGTTCAAGGGCCCCAGATCTCTACCCGCATCTCCATTGTCTGGAAAGTAATGAGCACCCCCTTACAAGTAACGCTTGCCCAGCAAGCCGGTTTTGACTCCTGGGCCCAGGGGAAAATATCAGTTTGATTTGACTGGTTTCTCTTCCTCCCTTGAGCCCCCACTGCCCAGTTCACTCCGGGAAGTGCACTGGGATGGGGAAAATCGCCTTGTGTGCCATGACCTTGCCACCCTCCCCCACAAGCATGCTCAACTCTTCAGAAGCCCCATTATATGAGAACCCAAATGCATAAACAAACTAGGGGAGTAATTATTTGTTACAAAATGATTATTACACTACAGAAGGATTCCCTGTAGTTTCTCGGAAGTACTTAGTTTTTCTAGTGTGTTTAAAATGTTACTCTGTGAAAATTAAGTATTTATAAATAGAACTTTTAGAATCCTAGCTCTTGTATAAGGGGCGGTATCCATGTGTTCCTGTGCAAAGATGCAGAAATGCAAAGCCCAGTTCATGTAGAAACAGGAAGACACAACCCAGGGTTGGGGCATCCTACCTAAAAAAAGTAACTTGGGACCCACACACCCACATGCATGTACGTGCGTGCACACATACGTACACATACGCTAGGAAGCTTCTCAGAGCTTGTTAAGTACATACTCACGGCCCATACTCACAGACAGGCCAGTTTGGTTGGGAGCCTTCCAAATAGATCTCCGTGGGGAATGTTATCCCTGCTGGGGACCTTCTGCTCTGTGCTTTTTCAGGACCATTTTTATCCATGCTTCACACTGATCCCAAGCAGACCCTGAGCTCGAGGCTTGAGCACTCCTGATTCGTGAGTAGTGCAATCAGGGATAAAAACCTGATGCTCCTACCTGGGATGAACTTGGCCCTGGCCCCGTGCGGGTGTCTTCAGTCATCCCTCTGAAGACGGCTGCTCCAGGCGAACTCCCAAACACTGCAGCCTAGGCCCTCTTCACACTCCGCATCTCCTCCGCTTCCATACTTCCCATTTCTGGGCAAGGAGCTAAAAATGACTCTGTTCTTTAAGGAAACATCCAAGTTGATTTCAGATCCTCCCTTTCTGTTTCATTTCCCCAGAGTATAGAAAAAAACTGTAGTCTGAGGAATCTGGCAGCCTCCCAGCAGTTGTAGGGTAACATGGGATGTTCTTAAGTATTCTGTGCTAACCAGAATGAAAACTAGATGCCAAACCGTTTTCCTCCTGTTCATGTCTCCCTGATGCTCTTACTCCGTAGATGAGTCCATCGTACTTGTGAAGGCCCTGCTGAGTTTGTGAGCCTGCACTGCTCGCTGCCCGATGCTCGCTCTGTTACAGGGTGTCTATGATAATCACAATCTGGCGTCTTTCTAAATAGTGCCCCAGGGTCCTGGCAATAATTGTTTAATTAAATAAAGCACTCATTCTGAAGTAGTAACTGTGCTCCTCCGTGTTGCTGGCATCCCAACCAACTGTGCAGAGAATGTAAATGTCTATAGGTGCGTTCTCTGGCCCAGAGTTTGGCCCCAGGGAGAAAGCAGGAGCAGAGAAGCCCAAAGTGTTTGCAGCCAGCGGAGATGCATGATGGGCAGTAGGCGGAGCTGAGCAATTTGGGTGCATATTAATGATGACATCTGATTACTTAGCATGAGCTCGCCATGTCTGGTGGATTAGCCGAGAGTAGACCAGGTTACATTTTAATAAGCCTTCAAGTGCAAAGGGAGCGTGGTGCTGAGCGGATGCGGTGAAATGAGTGTGACTCTAGAGGAGGGGTCACAGAGACAGCAGGGCATGTTTACTTTGGCTCTGGGGAGAACTGCCTTCAGCCACAGATTGAGATGTTCTCTGCAAACCTTGACAAGAGGAAGGAAGAGACTGCCAGGCCAGGTGTTGTGTGCTGACCCGCCCCATCCAAGCCGTTCTGGCATCTCCCTCCCATGGTGGGGAGGCAGTGCTCCACCTGGCAGACAGGCGGAAGGTCTCGGAACGTGGCCCAGCTGTTCCCCTTCCGCTGGGTCTGAGCTGTGTCTCCAAGTTTGGTTCCAAGTCCCTTGGCACGAGAATGCCTTTCTTGTGAAAAATAAAAGATTCCTGGGTCCCTCCCCAGGCCTAATGTAGCAGAACCTAAGGCTGCAAAGCCCAGGAATCTGCCTTTTCAATGGGTTCTAAGGCTGATTCTGTGTACTTTGTCCTTTGACGCCGGATGATACTCTCCAAGGGCCTATCCCATGGTCTAGGGTCTTGTTTAGCACCCTGTCTCCAGGGACAGGTCTGCTCTGGTCTCTTGTAAAGAACCGCTTCCCAAGCGGCAGCTGTCGGGCAGCAGTCAGGTGCCTTGCCTCTTCAGGGAAGGATAATGGCCAGACGTCCACAGGTCCTCGGGGCTGCAGCCTGGCATCCCAGGTGGCACATGGGAGGTGATGTCTCGGGCGCTCGGTGCAGACGGAACAGCGTCACTCCCCTCTGATCAGACCATTTCAGCCTTTAGGTGTCCCCAAGGGAGAAGGGGCTCCGGCAATACCTCTTTGCCAGTGGCTGCTTTGTTGACCTGGGGCCAACAGGTCCCTTCTGGGTGCCTAGCTCTTGGCTTCCTCTTAGACACCACATGGTGCCCGCCTCGGGGTCGCTTTCACTCTGACCATCAGTGGGGGTGGTGGGAAAGCTGGGGGTTATTATTTCTTTTACCCATTTGACAGAGCTCGTTAATCAGCCAGCTTGACGTGCTACCTCCCCCCCTTCCCCACCTCCAAGGTTACTCAGTGCCCGCAAAGCAAAGCAAAAAAGCCTCCTTTCGGATCTATTTCCAGGTCTGACGTCAGGGGTGAGGGGTGGAGCCAGCCAGGCCTGTGCGGCTCCTGTCTGCAGGGCTCCGTGGTCTGGGCACCTGGCTGCCTTCCCTCGCTCCACTCCAGCTCCGCACAGAACATTCCCACCGCCCACTCTTATGGGCAGAACAAGCGGGAAGAGTGGAACGAGGAAGGGAAGGTGGCCAGAGCATCTGCAGTGATCACCTGGCTCCTCCCGCTGCTGTGCCCTCCCACATCCCTGGGGCAGGGGCACCAAGAACAGTCATGTTTCAGGTGGTTCCTGGAAGCGTTAACAGCCCTGCAGGTTCTAAGATCCACAGGGCGTACACACCATTGATGATGAAAGTATCTGAACAGTGTAGTTCCTGATAGAAGCAGATGGTTGGGGGCTTGGGGACTTTTTTCCAAGGGAGCTGAGGAGCAGAGCTGATGGCCCAGAGGCTCCCAACTCTCCATCATCACAACACAGTCCACAGCGTACAGGGTGCTCACCATGCCACCCGTTCCCCTCAAGTCCTCCTGAGGATCTGTATGTCCACTTGACCCCTAGCCTGGCCCCAAAAGCTGCTCCCAGTCCCTGGTCATGTGGCCAAGGAGGAGGAATACCTCTAGCTTTGTCCAGAGTGGAGCCGTGGTATAAGTCCTCCACCCCCATGCACCCCCACAGGCCCAGCCCCGGCCCAGCCTTGGGGAGATAATACACTATACCCATCCTCCCCTTTTCCTTGACATCCAGTTTAAATAGACCAGGACACAGAGCTAGTTTGGATTCTCTGTGGAGAGATTCAGTGGCCAAAAAGCAAGAGCCAGTAAACCAAGCCTGCCGTGCTGGAGAAGTCATCTCTGCATCTGCTCACTCAGCACAGGGAGAGAGGTTGCTGCTCTTCCAGAGCTCTCCAGCTCCACCAGCCTGTCCTACAGCACCTGTTTCCTTTGCCACGGAGGGTTTGCATGGAGCCTGCCCCAGACGTGCTCATTCCTCACTCTGGCTTCCGTGGCGCTCACTGCAGGCAACACCCCTCCCCCCAGACCCCTGCCCTGGCATTAGTTGGACTTTGATGCAGATTCAGTTCCTTGGCTTCACTGTGAGCTCCTTGGGTTCAGGGCTGTGCCTTGTCCCCCTTTATGTCTAGAGCCAGTGTGTGGCCTCACACAGGGCAGGTGCTCTGTGAATGTCCAAGTGGATGAGACCACTGTCAGGTGGGTTACCGCTGCTGGGCCTGCCCGTGGCCGGGCACTGGCCCCGTCCTTCCCTCAGCGCTCCGGCCTGCTGGCACCCAGGGCTCACCACAGCTAGTGGCCACAGATCCAGCTAGAAAACTCCACACCCGGCTGGCCTGTCCCCTCCCGAAAGCACAGATCATCTTCCACTCCTCACTTCCAGGATGGACGCTACCTCTCAGCAAGGGCCTAGGGCACCCCGTCTGTGGGGGCTGAAGGTAGAGGGGAATCAGAAGCTGTCCGAGTCCCAGGAAGTCGGGGATGGCTCAAGGTCCATCTCTCTCTCTGCCACCTCCTCCTTCAGTGTGAGCAGCCAAGGGTCGGAACAGGTGCCAGCTCCAGAGTCGGGTATGCTTCTCCAGGCAGGGCTGCCAGTCTGTGCCCGCTTCACCCACTCCACCCAGCCTCCTGCATGCTAGCACCCTCCACTCCACCCTGCCTCCTGTCACTGTGTTCTTCAAGCCCTAGTCCAAGACCAAGCCTCTGGGCCCTTTCGAATGGACCTGTGGGCCTAGACTCCAGCTTTCTCTTTCATGCTTGTGAGGAGCCAGGCTATCCTTAATAGACCCGGATGGCTTATAATAATTGAGTGACTGTGGAGGTCTTCCACAATATTTATCTTTTTCCTCAAACCAGAAGGGGTACAGCTCTGGCATCAATTCTTGGAACTCTGCCCACCACCAGGCACCATCTGGCTTTTCAGCTGAGAAAGAGACAACACAGGCACGCAGGCTTGTCCTCCAGTAAGAGGGTGAGGGAGACGGCCGCCGTGCCAGGCCCAGCCCTCTGCCCCTCCCACAAGGGAGCCAGCCAAGGAGGGACGTGGCATTGGGATTAAGGGGGGTACAGAGACACGAGGGCACAATCAAGGGAGGCAGCTAAGGGCCCTAAAGAGGGGATGGGCTTGGATATGGACAATCTGAGTTCCAGTCTCAGCAAAGTCTTAGTCACTATGAGATCTCAGGCAAGTTATTTACCCCCCTCAACCTCAGTTTTCTGAAATAGAGACAATTCACAGGGTGCCAGGATTAAAAAGATCTTAACCAGAAGATGTTGTCACGTCTCAGCACTCAGGCGGTGCTCCGTGATTTTGGTTCTCTGAGCCTCTTTCTTCCCTCCCCCAGGGTGAAAGTGATGCGTCTGATAGATCAGTTTCCTAGGGAGCATCAGAAAGCAGGGGAAAGGCTCTGGAGACAAAAGGCAGAGTTCTCCCTTCCTGCCAACAGCATCCCCTCAAAATGGACCCCCAACCATCTCCCAGTAGGGGGAGCTTAGAGAAGATGGGGCTTGGTGATACGTGGAACAGGTGTATGGGACTTACCCTGATTGCCAAGGCTGGGACCAGGAGGGGAATGGGATGTGATGGTGGAGATGGCTGCCCGGGAGCCACGGCTTGCATTCTGCAAAGGCAGCAGCCACGGCACAGAACCGTTTCCCAGCGGCGCTCAGCCAGGTCTCCCTGTGCTGAAGGAGGCTCCAGTGGGCCCTGACATTGCACTCCCTGCCAGCCAGCTACCCCCCACCCCACATCTTTACAAGGTAAGCAACCAGCCAGGCCCCTAGCTAAGGCATCACACTGCTCCGGGGTGGAAGTTTGGGATGAGCTTCCAACCTTTCTTTTTTTGCCAAGTGGATCAGGAAGGAGACGTGCTGGTGTTTTTGTTTTTGTTTTTTGCCTCCCAGAGCAAAATCCATGCAGACAGGTTAGAAACCTCAGTCCCTACCTAATCAAGGGTTTCTTCCTCCTCTGAGTAGGGCAGAGGCATTTAGAGAAACTCAAGAAAGGAAGTTATTTGGATTCTTTCATAGATCTGCTCAGTTTCCAATTGCCTTGAGAAAAGGGCAACAGAGATTTTGAGGAAGGGACCTGGGGACGTGTCCACCTGTCATCAGAGGCAGCTCTTCAGTCCGTGTGTCTGGGGAGTGACGGAGCAAGCCTGAGAACTGCTCTGAGGGCCCTGGGCTGAGCAGGTGGCACCCAGGCTCCATGGGATTGGCGAGTGGTGCTCCGGGGCCCGGACTGCCTCATATCTGGCCCTCTCCTCTTGGAGCTGGTGAGGACGGTCCAGAGAGCTCTCCTCCCACACAGCCTGCATCCCAGCTGCCTCTCAACTGCTGGCCTCCTGGAAGCACCTGCTCCCTGGGCTCTGCCCAGGGGGCTCTTGTCCACTCTCCCATGCTGACCCCTGCCCAGCCACAAACTGACTGAACTCCTCTCCTCTGGGAGGCAGTGTTCTGGGCTTGCAGTAGCTGGAGCTGTGTGTGGGGTTGGGAACAGCCACCCCTTCTGTGGTTTCTCTCTGAAACCCTTCTCCTAGGCCCCCCAGTATCAGAGACAAATCATGCTTTTCCAGTATTTTAAATGACCTTACTGGCCATTGCTGCCCGGAGTATTGTCCTCTAATCTGTTACGTGGACGTAGGGACAACCCCTCCCAGCCAGCTCTCTGGCCCTCGGGTCTGACTAGCTATTCAGTCCCTGCTGCCTGCGTCTGGTTTCTTGCCTCTGTCCTGTGGCCCTGGGGCCACTTAAGAACTCCCTGCAGAGCAGCCCAAATGGACCAAAACAGTAGCTTTTAGGGAGTAATTGTGAGCTGCGTGTATTTTCATATTATTCTTCATTCAAATATTATTCATCCAAACATTGTCCTATCAGCAAAACCCTGAAACATGATGATAATTAAATTCAGTCAGTCATCTTTGGTATTGTGCCCACCTTCAGTCCTGGCAAGCCATAGCTTTGCATTCACTTTTCAATCTTGTCATGTCAAAGGTATCTTTGCAAAATATATATATGTGCAATAAAACACATTTTGTTTAAAAAGAAAAGAGCTCCCTGCGGAGTCTTCCAGCTCGTCATTGCCTTTGCTGGGGGCTCGGCATCTTCCAACAAGTCCATGTTTGCCTATTGACAAGAGCTGCATGTGATGCGTGTCTCCACTCACACTCATTGAGGGTGGGGAGGAATTGTTTGATATGAGCAGGCTTGCTTTTCTGCTGAAGGGTGTCGTGAGCTAATAGCTGGGTTTGTAGAGCTGCCTCGTGTGCTCAGGAGCTTGCTGTTCGGAATATTTGGCCATCATCTCTCCATTTTTACCTGTAGGCATCACCTGAATCTTTCAGTCTTTGAATCCCTCCAGCAACCATCACCCAAGTGAGGGCTTTTGGCTGGGGGAGACCAGGAATAACCAGGTGGTAACTTGCTCTGAGCGTGTTTGGAAAGGTGTTAGGCAGACGCTGATCACTGCCTGGGGGGGTGAGTGCCTCCAACCGTCTTCATTACTCATTCTCCAGCAGTAGACCATATTTGAGGGGTCGGCGGGTGGCAGATGGGCAGTGTCTCCATCGTGGTTGGTCAGTGTATGGAGCCCAGCAGCCTGTCCCGGCAGAAGCCCCCTCCCGTGGCAAAGCACCCCTCTGTCTCTGGGCCAGGCCCTCAGACACTTGCTGCTGTCTTCTGCCCCATGGGAGAAGGTTGTCATTTCTGAAACCTCCTTCTCAGTGTCATGTGAAAGCATCGGTCCTCCTGCAGAGCTCAGAGGGCCTCCTGGATGGCAGGCTGCACCCCATCACAGCATTTTGACAAACCTGCTGTGATGACAGGTCCCTGGGTTCTGTGCACACAAGCTGCCAGCCTGGCTTCAGACCCGCAGCTGTTCTCATTCTCACACCACCGTCCTCTGCGTGACGACTGATCCTTTGTATTTGGTTGGGAAGAACTTGAACTTCCCAACCAAGCATTTGGACCTTTATCAAACCTGGGTGGAGGAAATGGAAGTCTGGTGAGAGTAGTGGTGACCTAACATTTCTTTTGCTGGAGGTCCTCACATGCCTTCAATGGCTTCGTATTCCCCCACTCAGGGTGTTTGGAGAACAGATGCAGTGTGATAGTGTGGGTGGGCTGTACGCATTGGGGCCACACGGCCAAGCCAATGTTCACGAATATACCTTCTGTGCACACGTAGGGTGCTTTGAGGTCGCTAACGCTCAGGGTCTCACAGTTAGCTGGACAACATCAGGACCACACCCGCGCCCTGCACATGTGACGCTGAAGCCTGTGTGCCTCCATTGTTCCTCACCACCTCAGAACTTACCTCCTTTTTGCAGATGAAGCCCCAGACGTTGTACTTCAACTTGGGAAAATAAAAACTCCCAAACCAAAATACTCACAGCCACTCGAGAAATAAAAATAGAATCCTTGAACATTTCTTCACTGCACCTCAAGGATGCACTGAAAGTTTAGTTCCTGTTTAGGGATGGGTTCATACTGAGTTGCCATTAACCCCAGTCAACTCTTAATCCCAGCACCCACCAAGGACAGCCCTGTGATGTGGGCATTCGTTTCCTTTATCACTTGAAATAACCCACAGGATGGGACCAGACTGCTCAGCTGTGCCGCCAGTGCGTTACCATCTCCACCTGCACTTGCTCTGTGGGCCCTGGGCGTGCCCAGCTTTGAGTTTGGGCAGCCTCCGGAGCTCGCTGTAGGTTCAGGGTACATCAGGCGGTGTATCGCTGTTCAACACTCCCAGACTTGCATCAGCAGTCAGCTGGCTGTTCTCTCCTAGGAAATCTTCTCACTGTCACTTGTTGCTGGAAGTAATTGCTGTTGCTCATGGTCCCATGGAGGTTCAAAGACACCCGTCCTGTAGGGTGGCCAACCCATTAGCACCTCATTCTCTCCTGTCTTCCCTTTCCTCCAAGAATGGTGTGCCTCTGCCTCTTCCCAGCAGGAGGAAGGATGACAGCAAACAGGATTGGAGGCTTTTGTTTTGTTTTGTTTTGTTTTGTTTTGTTTTGTTTTGTTTTGTTTTGTTTTGTAAGAGAACCAGTGGGTGGCCAGTTTGTGACTGGGAACCCTGAACCCACCGTCTCCCAAAGGTAGGCGTGAGAAGAGTCTCTCCTTGAAGACCTTTATGTAGACTGTAGGTTTCTTCTAAAATATCACCCCTTCTGAGGGCCAGGTAGATTCTCAAAGTGGTGACAGTCCTTCGGGGCCTGAGCCCTCCCTTGGTGGGGGTCCCAGGAGATGCTGCTGATGGCAGGCAGGTGGCTGCTCTCAGCTGCACCCCTTCTGCTTCACTGGGGCTCAGTCTGTCTTCCTGAAACCAGTGGGTATGCTCAGAGCAACACTTCTCAGTTCACTTTTCCTAAATCAAACCATGTTGATCTCACAACTGTTTTGGGAAGAGTATTTTCCCAGACAGAGTCAACTGCTTCCAGACAGAGGGTGACTGGCAGGCCTGCACACTGTTTGCTCTGCCAGCTCAGACACTGCCCGTGGCGGGAGGGTCTGGTGGTGGGTACCAGGCAAGTCAGCAAGGCCTGGGTTGCCTCGTCCCCCACTGCAGCAGTGCACCTTTCCACCAGGCGCTTCCGCCACCAAATTCACTGTATTGTGTAGGTGCTTATTGAGCGTCTCACATGTGCCCGAGCCCTCCTCAGTGCTGGGGACAAACAAGGCTGTGGTCCTGGCCATTGTGGTGCTTACACTCTGTCAGGGGCACAAAATCAGGCCATGAAAAAGGAGCAACTTAGAACCCGGAATTAAGTAATGTGGTGCCAACTCTGTGTTTGGTAAATCAGCCCCCAGGGAGGCATAAAATGGGAGAAACTTGCTGAGGAGAAAGGCACGTGGGCAGGGCTTTGAAGCTGATTGGAATATGGAAGTTGGAGAGGGAACCTCTTGGCCAGCAGGTGGACTCACCAGTTAAAGGCCTGAGGTTTAGCATCAGCTTGATGTGGGATGTGAGGTGTCAGGGGGCAGAGCAGCCAGCAGGATGCAGTGCGGGGACCACAGTGGCCAGAGGGAGGGTGGCAGGAAACTTCGGGCCCCTTCTGCCACTTTCTTACTCTGTCATTGAGCCCCTCGGGTCCTTCAACCCCCTCATTAGTAAAACGAGGCATTGTCACCTGCCCGGCGAGCTCACAGATGGCCACGATCATGTCATAAAATCCTGCACAGGTGAGCGCTTTGTAAAGGGCGGGGGGCCTGCAGCCCTGGGCGGTGATGTTACCACGGGACCGCTTTGATGTGATGGGGTGGTTACAGCAGCTGGGAAGTCAGGGTGAGGTCAGTTTGATAAACAGGCCGAAGGTGGGACCCAGAGACTTTGCAACCTGTTATACTGGAGTTCAATTTGGGATCAGCACCAAATGTACATTTTCATTTTGTTTCTCTGACCAGCTTAAGTTGTGGAGAAATTTAGGGAAGGAGAGACAGTAGGAAGCTGCTTTACTTCCGAGCTCTGATGTGGACGCACCCACTCCTGCATTCCTATTTTATACACTTGAACAAAGGACGTGACATGACACGTGGTCGGCCCTGGTCACGTGTTATTTTGTGTGTGAGCAACATTGAGTTGCACGGGAGCCTTTCCTGTCTGAGCGCGGTGGGCTGCAGGGGTAACAGGAAGGTGGAGAAGGAGGAGACCGGTGTGAACCCAGCTCAGCCTCAGCGGGCTGTTGAGAGGTCCTGATGCAAACATCCATTTTCTTAAAATAGCACAGCATGTGTTTCTCCCAAGCCATAGCTGGGGACAGACTGTTAAAACTGCCCCAAACCACAGCCAAGAGGAAAGTAAATTAGTAACTGAGCCTTTGGGTTCCAGATGCCAATTGGCTCATGTGGGTGTGAGCCTCTCCACATTGGGGTCTCAGCAAAGCCTCCATCCCGTCCAGGGAATTTCTGAGAGCCTCTCCCACATCTCTCAGACTGATTCTGAGAAGTGGGTGCAGAGAGCTGGGGGTTAGATTAAGACTCTCTTTATTCCCCTGTCCTGGGGTCTCATTTCCGGCAGAGGCTGGCCAGCCCTGTCCTCCAAGTGTGTGCCCCATTTGGCTCGGCCGTCCTGTGGGGGGCGCTGTGCCAAGAACTGCAGGGACACTTGATGTGCAGAAGCTGCTGCGGCCCGAGGGCTTGTGGGGGAAATAGAGCTGATTCCGGAAGACAACAGCTGGGTGAAGAAGCAAACTTCCAAGTGGGACCTGACAGATGGCAGGACTTTGGCCAGCGCGAGTGGGGTGACATGCTTGACCCGCAAAGGCCCAGCAGCAGGAAGGCGCTGCACACTCCAGGGACTCGCGCGGCCCGGGGCTGCTGAACACAGGTTCGCAGGGTGGTGTCTTCAGAGACGAGGTTGAAAAAGGTGGCTGGAGGCAGATCCTGGGGCCACCTGGCCTTTGTCCTTTCTGAAATGACAAGCCCTAGAGAGCTGAACAAGGACAGGTGTGGTTTCGGCTGAGCGCGGAGAGCTGAGACAGGCACCAGGTGGCTCCGGGCCCAGGAGGAGGAGGACAGGGACAAAGGGATCGGGACAGATTCCCCCGGGGGTGGCCCTGAACCCTCCCCAACCCTTTGCCTACCTGGCTCCTCTTACTTTAGGTATTATGTCCTCTGTAAAGCCCCGCTGTGTTCCCACCTCAGCCCCACCCAGGCTGGGTCAGGAGCCCGGGCTCTGTGCTCCCAGTTTCCCCTCCAGGGCTGTGAGAAATACAGTTCTATGATCTGAAGCCACCAAGTTACAGCAGACACACGACACCAGTGCGGAGAGGAAGGAGTCGGAGATTGTTGGAAGTTCAGAGCCAGAGCGTGGGGGTGGGTGGTGCACTTGCCCTGCAGGGCACGCGGGAGAGACAGCTGTGTCAAGCTTTAGACTCCATGTCAAGCTCGGAGAGCCACCAGACACTGTAGGAACTGGCCACGCAGTGCCAGCAGCGCCTTGGGAACACAAGCTGCCTTGTGTCCATCAAGACTGGTAGGGTTGCCATGGAGCCTTTGGTGCATCTGGACTCACAGACCGAAGAAGCAAGACACGAATGACCCCGTTTGCACCCTCCCAGGTCGGTCTCAGACTTTATTCCCAGTGATCAGTTTGAAGAGTTCATTAGAAACCAAAGAATTGTTCTTTTTTTTTTTTTTAAGAAACACATTTGGCCGCAGCAGTTGGTGTCCTGCCTCCTGTAGTGAGTTGCACTAGGAGAGTCCCTGAACAGAGGCCGAGTTTGAACTGACCAGTGAACTCTGTCCCCACTAGGCCATTGGAACACGGGGGCCGTTTCTTCTCCTGCAGCCCCTTCCTTCCCCGAGACCTCACGGCCGCCCTGGGGTGGGCAGCTCACAGCGCCTGTACATGTCTGTCTTTTCCCATTCTGGATGCTACTCTGCAGCTGCCGAGCCCGGCTCTAACTAATTTGAAGGGGACACCTGTTCCTTAATTAGCCACTGTGTATCTCGGTCTGGGCACCCTCTGATGCATGAGCTAGGGCCCCACACAAGGGCTGCTGTTTGGCAGGCTGTGCGAGCTCCCACCTTCCCACGTGGTGTCATCGGTCTGTGCATCCCAGCCGCTACCCAGCCCTGGATGACACGGCTGTTGACCAAGTCTTCCAAAAGAGCCCTTCACCGCCAGTCCCCACCCTGAAGCTAGACCTGCCATCCCCAGACCTGGAGGGGAGGGCACCGACCTCACTCCGAGCCCCTTGGACTCATGGTCCCCTCCCTCCGTCAGCACCCTGCCTCCACTTCTGACGCAGCCTTTTCGAGCTGTGTCTGTATGCCTGGTCTCTTAAATAGAGGGATGCTCTTAGTGGACTGGAATCCCCTCTGCCAGGGTCTATAACACGAGGCATCATGTGTATTAGGATCTTGGTAGTCATCTGCTGAGGAGGAGGGTGAAGAGGACTCGGCATCCAAGGAAGGCCACCTGGAGGAGAGGCCCTCTGCAGCCTGCAGGAGCAGGACGCCCTGCCTGCCCTTGGGGCTCGCTCTGCCTTCCCTGCTCTGACATAGGGGAGCCTTCTAAAAACCAGTCTGCAGGCTTCAAAGATCTGACCTCCCACAGAAGCACCCCAAGGAGACTCCCAGCACCCACAGTTGCATACTGTGTTTTCAGCAAGAGGCATCACAGGTCAGAGGTGAAACACCTCAACACCTGGCCCCCCATCCCCCGCCCCTGCTCACCAGGCATCCAGCTTTGAGCAGGCCGGGCTCACTTGGAAACATGGTGGCAGGTGGCTTTGTATGTCCTCTCCCACAGGACATTTCCTTCTCCCATCCTTCTAAAGAGACATTCTTTTGAACTTTCCCTCAAGTGGTAATTTTCCTAAATGGCTTGCTGACAATGCTGTACACAGACTAGCTCCACAGACTGTGGATGACTCTGTGCCTTTCTGTGTCCCAGGGCCACACCCCCTCCTCTGTGCCCCCCCATCACCCCTGCCTAATGGCAGCGCTTCTCCTGAACGGAAGCAGGGCTGGTTCGGGGGAGCAGAAACCCTTTCCAGAATCTCCCAGCCCTGGTGACTGCCAGGCTGCCTATCCACCCCAGCTAATTAGAGCCTGTTCCTTAAGCGGCACTTTAGTGCTTCGTGTTGTTCGTTCTCACAGTGATAATGGACTTGGATAAGAGGTCACAGCTCTCACTTCCTGCTCTCCTTGCTGAGGGGGCGGGGGAGGGACGGGCCGGCCCCCCTCTGCGACACCCGCCTGTCACAGGGGAGCCAGGGACTGGCTGCCAGGCTGAGCAGCTGTGATGGGTTCGTCCAGATCACAGGGCCAGAGCCTGACTCCCCACAGCGGCCCTGCTCCCCACATTCGGGCCTGCGAGCAGCTGCTGCGTCTCTGCTGAGTGTCATTAGCATTAACGTGATAAAATGGCACTGTGTAGATGCTAATGAGGTCTGGTCCTCTGCTGCTTCCAAGTGGCAGGCTGGAAATGGTATCAGCCTCGTAACTCCAACCAGCAGCGGTGGATTCCTCTGCTCCCTGCGCAGCCTGTTTGGCATGGAAACCCAGGCCTGCCCTCAGTCCCAGCCCGGCTCCACTGTCCCACGCTTACCCCATTTCCTTTTGCAAAGAGGGTTCAAATGTCCCACAAACCAGTTTTCTAAGCCAGGATTTGAATTATTTTTTTTTTAAGTAGACACTCACTTTCCTGTTCTGCAAAGAGGAGGAGAGCGGAGGGGGTCCAGAGCTGGCAGGCCCCCTTCTCTGGCCAGGCCTCCCCACCCTGTTCTCCTGCGTGCGGCCCCTTCTCTCCCTGGCGTAGGGTGTCCCTCACAGGGGTTTGCCCTGGATGCCCTGGCTCTGGTTTTCCAGGCATCCCCCTCTAAGCTAAAACAGGGCTGATTAACAATGTCCTGATGCATCCTTTCCTGGGGACGCTTCAGACCAGTGTCCTCTCCACTATGCTGTGTCATCAGGACCCTGCAGCCCCTCCTCCCCATGTCCCCTCTGCCCCGTGAACTGTTGGGGCCAAGGTATTCCTGTCAGAGCCTCATCTTCCTGCCCCTTGAACCTAACCCACACTTGTGCCCAGTCTGGTGCTGGGCCCAGGGATCTTTGACATTGTTTGCTCAAGAGGAGGGGCAGCTGATGTCCCTCAGATGTGGTCCTGGGACAGTAAGTGTGCAAAGCATTAGAGAAGCTCGGCTCTGCATTCCTGTTGCGCCCCTTCCGCCGGGAACTTCCCAGGTGATGCTGGTTGACCCCAGGGAGCCCCAGCCAGGCCAGGTGAACATGCGGGTTGGACCAGCCTGAAGCAGGCAGAGGCTGTGTGAACAGCCTGCACCCCCCACACCCCACCTGACCTCTGCGCCTCCCTCACTCCTATTTTCGTCATCCAGGCTGTCTTCACTCTCTTCCTCGGGCCCTTCACCTTCTTTGACGTTCAGAAGACCAAGTACCTGCAGATCCTGACCTCGCTGATGAGATGGGCCGGTGAGTCTACCTTTCCTCCCCTCAGCCCTCAGCTTCTCGGCACCAGCCGCTTGCTCACAGCTGTAGCTGGAACCTGGGGGTGTTATTTGGCCCCAAGGGCAAGGAGGAGGCTCCACCCACCTTTTGCCACTGGGGAAATAGAGTACCAGAAAAGACAGTGACTCCACAGTCACGTATTGTGGACGAGCTGGAGCTAGGCCAGAACTGCCAATTCCAGAGCCAGCCTTTCGCACACGCCTTTGCTGGATTCCCAACGAACTGCAGGCTGGGCCTGGGCTCCTGAAGGTCGGGTCAGTCTCTCCCCTGCCCAGGGCGAGCAGTACGGCTCTGCCTTCTCATGGGTGTGCTGTGTGGCACAGCCATAAAACCTGGTGGGCCATGGTAGCCACCTCCACGGTCACCAGGGCCTGAAAAGACACCTCTCCACAATGCCTCTGACTACCTGGCTGATACCCTGCTGAGCAAAAGCCCCATTGCCCTCAGTGGGGTTTCAGGTTTGCAGAAAGGAGCTCATTCATTCTGCTGCACCATTCCACCTGCCACCTGGAAGGGCCCGACTGCTGACCCACCAGGGCCCAGGACAGGAGGTTGGCATCCCTGCCGCCCCATCAGCCAGCACCTGCTCCGGGATGAATTGCATACTTGTTTTGGCCTAAAAACAAAGAATGCCATTACCATTCTGGTTGGGGGCCTGACAGGGTAGGTCTGGCCAACCTCCAGGACCCCTAGGGGTGCGCCCCAGATCCTGCATACCCCTTGGCACAGAGGATCCTAACAAACCCGAGGCTGGGACGCCCCCTTCCTGACCCTCTTGCAGCCCCCTGCTGCATCTGCCCCTTCTCCCCCAGCAGGATCCAAGTACACATTGCTCCTCATTCTAGCCCAGAACTCAATCAGGACAGCTCAAGACAGGTTCTGATCCAAATGAGTTCTGGCAGGTCTGGCCCCTCTGGTCCCCTGGCTCCCCCGACTCAGAATTGCAGGATCCCAGCATAAGGTGCCACCATTTCACAAGAGGGAGGGGACTGTGGCTGTCATCCAGCCTAGGCCCTGCAGCATGCAGACGGGGCAGCTTCTGGCTCCCGCTCTGCCCTTCAGGGCTTGTGTCCTGCTGGGATGTCCCTTATCCTGAGCCAGATTCCCCAGCCTGTGACTTCTTCCCTCTCTGGTCCTTCCTTGCAAGGAAATGAGAGCAGGGCTGAGTCATCTGGGGTGCAAGCTCTGGGGCTTCTGTGACTTGATGAGCCAGCCCTTCGTCCGGAGGACACCTGTCCAGTACCTGGGCGCGGCGGGGTTCCGTGTCTCCCCCATTCAGTCAGTTTGCTCCTGTGCTCACCTGCAGGCAGCTGTTGCTGATTTCCACTCACACATTCCAAAGCCCTGGGTTAAATTAACATGACCACCTAGGGAAAAATAACATGTTACTTACAACATGAGGCCCACACCAGCTCCAAGGATAAGGTACTGGAATGGGGCCAGGAGGGGCTGCGTCCAGAAGTCGGGATGAGCAGGGATCGTGACCACCAGCCACCCACCCTCCTTGTAAGTCTGCTTCCAGGAGGTGTTTGAAGGCCCTAGTGACCTTCAGAAGAGAAGTTTCTCAGCAAAACAGTATTTGGAGGGAAATGTGCTCCCTCCCCCCATCCCTGGCCCAACGCTCATCCCAGCAGCTTGTCCTGCCGCCGCCAGGCCCCAGGTCCTGAAGGTCCAGCCCTGACCTGCAGCCTCAGCCATGGGAAGGGGCCTGTTAAGCGCTGGTTCCCATTCCCTTCCTGATGACAGGAGCAGAGCGGAGAGAGGGGAGGGGACGCCAGTGCTGCGGCCTGCGTGATGGGTCCCCACGTCGGCCCGCACGGCAGTGGCCACCCAGTGATAGCTAATGGCTTCCATAGCGCTCCTGTGCTGTTCAGTGTGGCCAAGTCCATTCTGCTTCTGGTGAGCAATACATTCATCAAAGGAGAAGATTGGAAGAGAGAGAAGAGGAGTCTGACGGTAAACAAAGAGCAATCGTCTCAGCACAGGATACAAGACGCCCCCACCCAGGCTGGGTCAGACTCAGCTCGCACCTGCAGAGGACGTGCTGAGCTTCTGTTAGAAAATCCACTGCTCTGTCCCACAGCTCATGGGGGCCCCATTTCGCCTCCCCTTCTCCCACCAGAGCCCCCTCCCACAGGGCACAAGGCAGCCGCTGGCCCCATGGACCCCCCTCCTGAGGCCCCGGGCCCTGGGCGGCAGCCTCGCAGTGTAGCAGAGCGAGGCGGTGGCCTTGAGGGAGGTGCTTGGCAGCAGAGAGGGGATGAGGTAGACCAGCTCGTGTTGTTGGGTGGTGACATTGTTGCCTTGACATCATTGTCTCTGCAAGTCATTTGCCTCTTTTCTCCCTTTGATGCGACAGAGAATAGATGGCAGCAGCCTGTCTGTGAGCCTTCTCTGCAGAGTGTTGCTGTGGGTGCACAGGGGGTCGTTCTCCCCAGAGTCGGGGCCTCTGCGTTTGAAAAGCAAACCTCTGCGTGACACAAAGCCCTCTCGGGGGAAACACAAATTGCCCGGTTAAATAAACTCTAACGTGTAGCCAAGCCAAGGGTTCGGTTCCCAGATGGGGTTCTTGGAGCCACCTGGGCACATTTCTGCCCAGAAGGGGAAGGTGTCTCCCTCATGCTGACCCCGGGCAGCAGCCTGGCATCAGGAAGGAAGGTAGGGGACAGAGCTCGAGGAGGCCCAGGGAGCCACGCTGTGGGAGCAGCCGAGGTCTGCTCCCTGGACGTTTGCAGGCCATTGGAGGGATCTCTCCTGTGGCCCAAGATTGCCCCAAGTGATTTTTCTAGAAATCCCCCAAAGCCCTGTTTGTCTTCTCAGGTCTGCACCAATTATCAGTTTGCCATGGACTCCCTTTTCATTTTCCTCCTGAAAAGCAGCTGTGCAGTTGTGTCCCCCCGACTCCTGCACACCCTGCGCCCCTCTCCCCAGGTTAGGGCCCCCACTGTCCAAGACAGCTGAGTGGGGAGCTTGGGGTGGCGATAGCTGGCCTGGGGTCTAGGAAGACAAAAGGGAAGAATGAGACCGAAGGGACCGGAAAATCATAAATAAATGTGCTGAGCTGGAAACTTTCTTGTGCTTAATCAGGAATTTGTTCTGCCATCTGTTGAAATGAAGCCGGGGTGGACGGCAGGAGCCCCGCCCCAAGCAGGGCCCCCACGCTCAGGACAAGCTGAGAAGCCTGGAGGCCGGTTCCTCTGGGCTAAGTGGGGTTCCTCTGAGCTAAGCCCTTCAGTTCATTAGCCCCAGGAGCCCCTCGTGCTGCCAGAGTAGGATTGGAAGGGCTGGCTGGCCTTTGCAAATAGTCACTTGTCAGGAAAATGTCAGAGCATATATAGGTGGACATGTTGATTCATTTCTTTTGTCCCACAAATAAGTTCTGTGGAGATCTAGCTGGTCAGTTTGAGAGGCCTCGATTGCAGTGCCTCTGAATTCACACAGGCAAAGATGGTCTCCAGCTGCCATCCTGGCAGGTTGCTCAGGCCTTGGCAGACTCCCTGACCAGTCTCCTTTGTCGTCCGGTCACTCATGCCCCCTGGGCAGCTGCTTCAGATCAGCGGCAGGCTCCCCAGCCATGGCTTGGGCCCTGGCCCAGGGGCCGCACCTGCTGGCAGCTCACACCGCACCTCTTCTCTTCAGTGAGGGCCCCAATATTCACCACAGCCCAGGCATGCCTCGGACAGCCTCTTTGTCTGGCGTTGGCAGAGTCAGGACACCCGTCATGGGGCAACAGTGAAGATAAAAATGGGACCATGTGGACAGCGTTATCAGCACAGTGCCTGATATTAGCCACAACTTTCAGATATTAGCCACAATATGCATCCCGACCATCATCGTCTCTGTCAGCCAATGAATCCCACAAGTGGCCTCAACGGGAGCCTCCCTTGGGGCTGGCCTTGAGATTGGGGGTGGCCCAGGCCACCTGCAGAAAGAGCTGTAACACCGGTGGCCCCCAGTGAGCATCACGGATATCTCTGTACACGCTCACTTCTGCCCCTGTGCTGGTCCCCGAGCACCCCGGGCAGGGCGCCCTCCCTGCGCCCACCAGCCTCCACCCTCACAGCTTCTGGGAAGCTTGAGCCCAGGGGAAATGAGAGGCAAGCCCATCTCACAGAGCCGCTGGGGGCGTCCTCTGGTCCTCTCTCTGTCAGCCATCCCTTAGAGACACAGCCAAAGCTCTGCCCTTCACGCCCCCCCAGGCGCGGCAGCTGTGCTTCAGAGCCCAGCCCCAAGCCGCTGCGCGTGCCCGAGGGCTGTTGTCACCTGGGCCTCCGAGCAGGGAGCTCTGGCTGGAAGGGCCCTGGCAGCACCATTACTTCATCCCCATTACCAACTCCTGGCAGACGCCTCCCACTTGGGGACACAAACAGCTGGCTCAGCTCGGGGCACCCCATTTGGTGTTATTAAAAACCCGAGTCTTTCTAAGAAAGGCTCCGGAGCACAGCGCCCTTGCTGGTCTGGGCTGTGAGGACCCGCAGGGCTCTTTCCCTCTGACTGTGTGTTCAGAGCAATGCCAGCATGTGACTCCCATCTCTGGGCTCCCCTCAAAGTGGGTCAGGCGCCGTCCCCTCCAGTGTGGGGGTGAACTTGAGCCTGCCTCATGACGTTTCTCAGCCCTGCTCTCCCTGCTGCCCCACCCTGGGCCCGGCCGGTGCCCCAGATTTGTGTTCCAGACCAAGGCAGCGGGGAGAGGTGGGAGGTGCTGGCCCGAGAAACAGAAGGTCCCCAGGAGGAGGTCACCACCTGGGAACATAAGGGCTCCTCAGTTTGGCCTGTCCCCAGAATTACCTGTGGCTGCTTGGCTGTCTCCCCGCGGATCGCAGTCCGGCTCTGATATGTTACCACCAGCCGCCAGGGGTCTTCTATGTCTGGGCCATCTGTTCCCCACCTCCTGCTGGCTTGATATGCCAGCGTGGTGTGTGAATTCCGTCACAGCCACCCACTGCTGTCCCCTGACTGCTTTCTCAGAGGCCCAGGAAGGACCCCCCTCCCAAAACGGAGGTGGCACACTGGTGCCCCTGAGCAGCCAACCAGCCTTGGCCTGCCAGCACCACCCTGCCCTGTTTTCATGGGCAGTCCCATGCTCCCTGCCCACCCTCTCTCTAGGCCAGGTGCAGGGTTCTCCTGGGCTCTGAAGTGTCTAGCTTTCCCTCATTACACACCCAGTGGAGGCATCCAGGAAAATCTTTTTGTATATGTTTCATTTTGGTCTGAATTTTATTCTTGATTTTGTAAAACTTCTATCTGCAAATGCAGAAGTCAGTTTAGAGGGGAACCTGGGGTTTCTGTCCTAGGGCCCTTTGGGTGGAGAGCACACTCAGTAAAAATTTGCTGAAGAGCCGGCCATGTGCCGCCAGATTGCCCCTTTGGGTGCAGCAGCCCTGGCCCGAGAGCTCCGCTCGGCCCGAGCAAAGGCCGGTGCTCTCTTAGCCACACCTCGCCTTTGGGCAGCCTTTGCTGTCAGCGGCTCTGCTCCGCACGTGGCTGGTATGTGCGCTTACCCGGCCATCAGACAATCCCTCTTGCTCCACCCAGGAGCTGCCTGGACACTGGCGAGGGAGGGAAAGACAAGACCCAGGCAGCTCGAGGTCAGCAGGGTGAGGCGTCTAGCCGATGACAATGGCTGCAAGGGTGCCTCTGCACAGAACTGGGCTCCACAGGTGCCGGGGTAAACCTTAGCCTTGCGTCCAAGTCCGTCAGCCATAAACATCTGCAGAGCCCATGTGGAGCTCCAGAATTGACCTTCAGACCGGAGGAGTTCAAACAAGGTGCCACCTCTTCTTGTCTTCCCCACCCCTCTCTCCACTCCAGTTTCCTGTCTGCATCAAATTACTGCTTAAGAGGTGTCTCAGCTCAGGCTCCAAAACAGAATGCAACAGGCTGGCTAGCTTAAACGATAGAGATTTATTTTCTCAGTTTTGGGGGCCAGAAGCCCAAGGCCAGGGTGCCAGCAGGGTTAGTCTCTGGTGAGGCCTTTTCCTGGCCTGTAGATGGCCACCTTCGTGCTGTGCCCTCTCATAGGCTCGTCTCTGCACGTGAGGGAGAGAGTTTTGGCATCTCTTCCTTTTTTTTTTTTTAATTTTTTATTAAGGTATTATTGATACTCTTATGAAGGTTTCACATGAAAAAACAATGCGGTTACTACATTTACCCTTATTATCAAGTCCCCACCCATACCCCAGTGCAGTCACTGTCCATCAGGGCAGTAAGATGCCACAGAGCCACTATTTGGCATCTCTTCTTCTCATGAGAACACTGGTCCTGTCAGATCAGGGCCCACCCTCCTGACCTCATTTCACTTGATGACCTCCTTACGGGTCCCATCTCCAAATACAATCACACTGGGGGTCAGGCTTCAGCACCGGAATGGGCGAGGAGGCACTTGAGTCCGTAACAAGAGGAAGGGCTGAGTGGCCTTCAGGAGAGGTGGAAGTGCCTTGGCTTATGTTTCTGACCTCAGGGAAGGGACTCAGCAGCCAACAGTCAGAGGCCCCTCGGCTCTGCTTTCCCGCGATTACAAACCCAGCGCTCTGACAGCTTCAGAGTGGAGGTTGGAGAGCCCGCCCTCCCAGGTGCCCTTGCCATGCCTCGAGGCTGTGGAAAGGCATAGGGGGCAAAAAGTCCAGGACTCTTGACTTCAGAGTTAAGACTCATGCTTGAGACTCAAAGGCCTGCAGTCTATCAGCGACCTCCTCCTGACACACTTGGAAAGAGAAGGGCTCTGCTCTGGGTCCTCCAGCATGAAAGATGCAGCCCCGGAGTAGAGGCTCAGTTAGGCTGGCGATTTAAACATCCTTTTCTGCTCTGTGACGATGATGATGGCAATGACCATAGAGCTGGGATCCTCCAGGAGCCACAGGGGCTGACCCCCCAGGGGAAGGTAGGCAGATTGGCTTTGAATCCCTTCCCTTCCGTGGAAACCCAAGTGATTCTTTTTGTGAGCTACCACAGGCAAGGCCAGCAATCAGAGAATGTCTTTCTGGCCTGGGGCAGAAATCTGACCCAAGGCCCAGCTGTGCCCGGAGCTGCTTGCTTCCCCAAAGGGAGCTCCTCCCGGCCAGAGGCCAGCGTGTCCCCACCCCAGCCCACAGCCAGTGCTCAGGTGGCAGGGCGACAGCTGAAGAAGGATGGACTAACACGTGAGCCCCAAAGAACCCAAACGAAATTCCTTTTCAGCCTCCCTTGGCCGTGTACCGAGAGAGCACATGCCAGGGGCCCCCAGATGAGAGGGTGGTGGGACAGCTTGGCCTTGTGTGGCCTCAGCTGGAGCAAGAGGAGGTCACTGGTGCACAGAGCAGGTGTGAGCAGCCTGTCCAGGGGCCTCCCCGCACACCCCCAGAGCCCTAAAGATCAGCGCTCACCTGGGAAGGGTCATGACTGCCGCTGCACCTGGCCAGGGAAGGAGGGCCCACCCCACAGCCAAAGGAGACTCCGGTGAGAACTGGAGGTTGACACGCGTTCCTGCGCCCAGCTGGGGCCTGGCCTTTCAGGACGGGGTGTAACGTTGCTGCCATAAACCAAGTTACTTCCACGTTTTTTAGCAGTTCCTGGGCAGGCTCTGTCTCAGGCCATCCTGCACCCTGGGTTCACCTCCATCTTCAAGGCGAGGAGGCACAGCACTGATGAGTGGCGTGGCCGCCCCAGGGTGACACAGCTGCGTGGCAGAGGCAGGAGTTGAACTCAGTGTAACTTGAGAGTTTGGGTTTGTTTAGAAGGGCAGCAGCCCCCGCCTCCTTCTGGCTGTTTCCAAGGCATCAGAGCCTCCTGGGGTGAGCTTCCATCACCCCCCGGGCCTGCAGGCCCTGGTGGCCTCAATGGCTCTCCGTTCACATATTACTTAAGGAACAAATGCCCATCACCTGCTCCCGCTTTCAGAGCTACAAAACTGCTTGGACTTTAGCGGTTCTCCGCTCAGGCCCTTGTTACCCCAGCAGCTCCTCTCAGCCTCCTGAATCTCAGGAGGCCCAGGCCAACCTCCGACTATACGAAGGAGGGACACTTCATGCCCCAGAGCCCTACAAGGACAGTGTGGTGGTGAAGGTGGAAGCTATTGCCAGATGCTCCCCGGATGCAGCTCTGGTGACAGGCCCAGCACAGCCATTCACTATTAGCCCTGGTGTGTTGACTCTCTGCTGGGAGGAGAATGCCATCCTCCCAACAGCTGCCTGGACGGATGGCCTCCACCTCTCGTGCGGCAAACCTGGAGCCACTTACGGGCTGGGAGAACAGCAAGGCATTTGGGGCAGCCCAGGCTGGGGCCTACCTGAACCTCGGGGCATCTGGGGCCAGGTTCAGAGGTCAGAGTTGAGAGGGCCGCTCTCTGGGAGTCAGCCCAGCCAAGGCAAGGTGCGACACAGTGGCTGGCGTGTGGGAAGGGCCTACGGTGCTGACTCAGGTCTAGCAGCGCCTCTGGGGGGGGCCTGGCAGCTTTACCCTGGGTGCTTAGAAGTGTGACCCTGACCCCTACTGCCTGTGTGCTCCCCGAGCATTGGGAATTAAGCACCAGGGTGTGCGTGCAGCCTGGCTGTAGTGGACGTGCATCCCCCTGCTCTCCCACAGCAGCCATGCTCCTTACCCTTCCCATGCCTGCAGAGAAGACAGGTGGCACTGGGGTCAGGGCTCCAGGCTTCCAGGGAAGCTCTGTTCCAGCTGGAGCCTTTATCAAGGTGTCCCATGGACTCAGTGACCCAGGATCACAGGTCCCTTCAAAGCATGCCCAGACCCAGCCAGGGCCTCCCTATGCAGGGCAGGCCGTTCTGGTAGTCACAGCCCAGGGGGACTCAGAGCCTGTCTGTCCTTGAGTTTTTCAAGGTGGACGAACGCAGTATCATGCCACTGGGCTTCGGTGTCCCAGTACGCAGCAGGGCAGGTGACCGAGGGCTAGATAGGAGGACTCAGGGTCAGTACCAGGGCACAGGCTTGCCCTCCGCTCCTGTCTGTCCCGCTGCCTCCCGGGGAGTGGGTGTGTGGGGCTGGGGAAGCAGGCTGCAGCTCAAGGCGAACTGACGCAGTGTCTCAGAGCAGCGGTCGGGGCACATCTGTGAAAGTGGCATACCTCTCAGGCCAAGCCAAGTGGTGCCCTGGCTGTGGGTAACCCAGGGCCCTATGTGGGCCCCTCCCCCTCTCCTGCTCTGCAGAGTAGGACAGCCCAACAGGTTTTTCCAGAATCTGGTTCTGACACCTGATTCCCTCTGTGACCCCCAGGTGGCCTTCTACGCTGGGGCTTGGATGCCTCCCACTACAGAGCTCTCACTACCCATCCAACCCCTTCAGCCTCCCCCACCGCCCACTGGTGTGGCCCTCACCAGTTCTTTCATTGGTTGTGATTTGTCTCCTGCTCCCACCCGCTGGTCCCGCTGGACTGCGGGCTCTGGGACAGGAGGGGTGTCTGCTTGCTCAGGTGCTATCCGCAGATGCCCAGATTAGCAGCGGCGCACGGTGGGCACTTGGTTCGTCTTTGCTGAACGTGTGGATGGGTGGTCCCAGCTGAGCCCATGAGTTACACAGACAAGTGCAGTTGTTTTCTCATGAGCTATCATGCAGATATTTCAAGAGAAATCTCCTGTCCCATCTCGTCACCTTCTGAGGTGGACAGCCAGTCTTCATGTGACGTGTATCAGGCCCTCACCTCCCTGCCCCGACAGGATCCTCCCCAGCAACTCGCTGCATCTCCTCACCCATGGAGCAGACTTGCCATGTGGAACACAGTGGGATGTGGTTGTGACCCAGGTCTTCTATTCAGACTCTGAGCAGGGCCTGGGGGGGTCAGAGAGACGCTAAGCTGGCCCTACCCAGTGCCCATCCTTGTGGCCTCCCACGCAGCCTCGGCAGGTGGGCACGAGCTGCCGGTGGCCGGCTGAGTCCTGGGCATCGGCGTGTGCACTCAGAGCCCTGCTCTGACCTGTTTCCTGGCAGTGTCTGTCACTCACATCTGTCATCCTCATTTCATCTTGATTTTGTATCAGACCTAATGAGTTTTGGGAGCAGTTGTCTCCCAGAGACGGGATGATCAGTCTAGGAGAGGGCCGTTGAACTCTGCTCCTCTGTCAACCAGGGAAGTGGGGAGGCCGGGAGCAAAGGGGTGCGGTCACAAGAGCAGGGCCTGGTGGCAGCAGGAGTCAGTCTTCATGTCCCTAGTCCTGGGCCCTCTCAGGGTCTAAGCAACCCGTGCCTGCCTTCCTGCTTCCTTCCTTCTCTCTCTGTCCCTTCACTCCAAGCATCATCGGTGTCTCTGAACTTGCCAACTTGGATGCTGGGGCAGAATCTTTTCCTGGGCCCCTCCACTCCAGAGAGCAGTCCAGCACCCATCCGGTGTCCTCGCAGTGCTTTGGGGGAACTGAAGGGCCCCCATGGCTCACACTCCCCTGCTCCTTCTGGAGGTTATTGGGGCTCCTGGGAAGCTGACCTCACCCGCACTCCAAGCCCAGGCTGCGCCCCTGGGGTGCATGCTGCTGGAATTGTGTGCCCTGCCCAGAAGCACCTCTCAGCTTGAGCTCATTACCACGCTGCTCCGGTGAGGGACTTTCCCCAGCTGGAGTGTAAGCGTCCTGAGAGCAGCTCGGGGCCTGGTTTTGCTTCACCACACCTGGCACCAGCCAGCACCCAGCAGACACTCAGGGGCCACGGGGCCACAGAGCTGCCCCTGCACTTCCGTGCTGCTAAGCCACACCGCTGGGTGAGCTTTCCACAGAGCAGCATGGACTGTGGCTAAAGGGAGTGGGGCTTGCCCAGCGCACCTTCCACCATAGCCTGTCCCCTCCGGAGGCTTATCCAGGAGCTGCAACCCCACCAGGCAGCCACCTTTTAATGCTCCTGGAATCGCCTCCCCAGAGCCTCCGGCATCTTCATTCCTGGACAGGAGCAAACATCCAGTCCTTAAGGGTAGGGCTGGAAACAGATTTGTTTGATTAAGAGAACAAGGTGGGTAACTAATCTAGATAATAGCAGTGTGATATAAAACTAATTATACCTAGAAAATTGAGAGATAAGCTTTCTCATCACCCATAGCCCTGCCTTTATAAGCCATACTGAAGATTCTAGAAAATGTACCACATCATCGACTAAAGATAGGTCCCCCAATCACCTGGGGGTCACAGAGGGAATCAGAACCAGATTCTAGGGACCCCTATTAGTGGTGGTGGGTGGGTTATGCCTACACATGCTTTAAAGAAAGTCTCATGATCTGGAAACCTGCTTCAGAAACTGGCTTATTTACAATAAGGAGAGCCTCCAGTCAGAGCTGCCCAGACAGCTCACCTTAAAATCAGTAATCCTGCATTTCTTACAACTTACTGGAATTTAGGGTTGAGGAAGAAGATGAGCAGATAAGCACTCCAGCATCCCGGACTGGAAGGAGCAGTGATTAGGGGGTGCTCACGTCCAAGCAGCAGACTTCTCCCTGCCTTCTCCCATGCTCCTGCACTAGGGCCCCCAGGCCTAGGGACCGAGAGCTAGAGGGTTTCTCCACTCACCACTTGCTAATCTGCGCTGGCCTTGGCCAGGCAGGGGTGGCACCAGGTCACAAGGTGACACCCGAGATGGCAGTGCAGAGCGGGACTTGAATCTTGCCTTCCAGCAAGCTATCGCCTTTGCCCTGACCCCGGTGCGCTCCCTGTGGTGCAGAACTGTCAGCTGCAGCCTCCTAAACAGCTAAGCACCCCACAGTCCCAGGGCCCCCGGTCTGCCAGCTGGAGCCACCCTGGTGCCTGGCTCTGCTCTGTAACTCCTTCTGGCCCAGGACAGACTCCGTGGTGCCTGGGGACTCCGCCTCACCCCATCCAGCCTTTCCGCTGGGTCCCTCACCCTCTCATGCTGCCCCCGCACACTTCCTCCACACAGACTTCTGCCCTGCATACCCCTCCTGCACTCACCCCCCACAAAACTTGAGGCAGACTGCCAGGGTCCTAGGTGGTCCCCGAGGGCACAGGGTTACCCCGTGGGATGTCCTGTCATCCACCTTACCCCCAGAGGGTTAAACCAGAGGCAGCTCCCTGGGCTGAGACCTCCAGGGAGGGATGGGTCACCGCCTTCCCCTTGACCTACCGGAGCTGGGAAATTGGTGAGGTCCCAGGAGCAGGGGGGGTCATGGGGGCCCTCAGAGCCTGAGCAGCAGAGCTGAGCGTCAGAAACAAATCATCTTCTTTATTGGCAATTTTCACAAGCCTGTCCCTGCTTCCTCCTCCTCTCCTGTCCCCGACAGTGTCAGGCAGTTCTGATTAAAAGTAGTAGATCACAGGTGCGTCGATCCCACTCCCAGGTGTCACTGTGGGAAGACAAAGGCCGTCTCCTTCCAGGGAGCAGGAGAGTGTGGTGTGGGCTGAGGGGACAGTGGGAAGGCCCCCAGCCTCAAATGGGCCCACAGGCAGGGCCCACACAGCCAGTAGCAGCCTCTTCCGGCCAACTGCTCCTTCACACTCCGCCTGTGCTGCTAAGAAATGTCATCTCAGGCTTACCTGAGGGATCGGGGCGCAGGCCCAAGGGGCTGCGAGACCTGGTCCAGAGGCCGCAGGGGTTTATGAACTCCAAAGCCGTGTGTGGAGAACGGCTCGTGGTGGCGGTTCTAGGTAATCTGGGTGGCGGGTGCTAGAAGCTGGAGACATGCAGGGTCAGCTCCACCTGGAAGCACGTCTTTCCTCGGGGAGCTTACCTTCCCAGCACCCACCGGAGAGCCCGGCTCCCACGTGAGACCCGCAGGAGGGCCGCTGTGAAAGGCTGCCAGGGGCAGCCAGCATGGAGCCGTTGGCTCTGAACAGTCACGAGCCCCTTCCACCTCTACAGCATCAGTCCCTGTCCCGCACTCGTGCCGCAAGGCCCAGCAGAACAGAGCAGTGTGCCTTTGCCTCCCGCCGTGGCGCCAGCGGCTCAGAGGACTCTGCTGGCCCCGGCACTGGTCTTCGGTGCCATTTCTCCCCACGAGTGGCCACAGGTGTCTTCCTCCCGGTGAAAGCCCCAGGCCCCTGCCTCTGCTCAGAGCTGCTGCCACTCCTCCCCACCTTCCCGCAGATGCCTTTGGCCCCGAAGGGCACCTCCTCCCAAATGTTCTGCGCCCCTTACCTCTCCAGCTCCCCAGCCGGCTCCCCAGACACACAGTCTTTAAACCAAGAAAAAGGAGAGTGAACACAGGGCCTGACGCAGGCCTGATTCAGGGGGCTGGGCAGTGCTGGCCAATCGGGGAGCTGCACTCCCCGCAGAGGACAGTGCGGGGCCACCCAGCCAACACCCCCAGGGCAGCTCTCCTAGCGTTCCCAGGCCCCCCAGGGACACATGCCCTCACCTGCTGGGGGAGGGGTGAACAGGTCACACAGGGAATGCAGGGGACATCCTAAAATCAACAGCCGCTGCTAATCTGCCCCAGCCTGTGGCCATCAGGATTATGTGAGTGTAATGATTCTCACGGGGCTCCGGCCCCCAGCAAGCACCCCCAGACCAGAAACAGGCAGGGTAGGGCTGTTTCCTCCCCTGGCTGACTCTTCTCTTGTTTTCCAGCCTTCGCCATCATGATTGTGCTGGCCCTGGTGCGCATCGGGCACGGGCAGGGGGAGGGCCAGCCGCCCCTGGCCAACCTCTCGGGGGTCCGGAACCTGTTCGGGGTGTGTGTCTACTCCTTCATGTGCCAGCACTCGCTGCCATCCCTCATCACCCCTGTCTCCTCCAAGCGCTGCCTCACATGCCTGGTCTCCCTGGACTACATGCTGATCCTGGCCTTCTACGGCCTCCTGTCTTTCACCGCCATCTTCTGCTTCCGCGGTGACAGCCTGCTGGACATGTACACCCTCAACTTCGCACGCTGCGACATCGTGGGCCTGGCCCCCGTGCGCCTCTTCCTGGGCCTCTTCCCCGTCTTCACCATCAGCACCAACTTCCCCATCATCGCCGTGACCCTCCGCAACAACTGGAAGACCCTCTTCCACCGCGAGGGGGGCACCTACCCCTGGGTAGTGGACCGCGTCGTGTTCCCCATCATCACCCTGGTGCCCCCCGTGCTGGTGGCCTTCTGCACCCACGACCTGGAATCCCTGGTGGGCATCACGGGGGCCTACGCGGGCACAGGCATCCAGTACGTCATCCCCGCCTTCCTGGTGTACCTCTGCCGCAAGGACACCGAGCTGGCCTTCGGCTACGGGACTGTCAACAAGCACAGATCCCCTTTCCACCACACCTTCTGGGTGGGTTTTGTGCTGTTCTGGGCTTTCTCCTGCTTCTTCTTCGTCACTGCCAACATCGTCCTCAGCGAGTCCAAGGTCTGATGGCAGAATGGGTCTGGTGACAAGAGGAGTGGGGGGTCCCACCCTGGCCCCACCCCCACCTTCCCACCTGTAGAGCCAAGATCGAGTTGCCTCCCAGGTCTCCGTGGGGCAGGCGAGGCCAGGCTCATGGAGGGGACCCTCCGTATCTCCAGCTGGGGTCTGGTCCCCACTGTCTGTACCGCGCCTCACCAGGGCGGCCCTCCCCACTGGTCCTCCTGCCTGGAGCTGCCCCTCACCAGCCAAGCTGCACAACCCAGGTACATGTTGCTCCCAGGTTCCAGGACTGGTTACGGCTTTACACCCACCGCCCCACACCTGGGGCGGACCCCTCCCTCCTCCTCCCTCCACTCGGTGGAGACGCAGCGCTGGCGCTGCAGCTATTTATACCAGACGTGTCCCCCTCCAACTTCCTGCCAGCGCCCTCCCTCCTGCTTGTCTGGGAAATCTGCTCCACTAGGAGCTGCTGCCCCCTCAAGGCGAATCCCAGGCCCTACCCTCCTCTGGGCTGGGCCCACCTTCCTGTCAGGCCTGGAGTCACCAGTGCCCTCCTAGGGGAGAGCACAGCCAGCCCCAACGACAAGAACGGGATGTGCCAGTCAGCACCAGGGTGCCTGGGCCAGCGCCTTGGGGACCCTTGCCGCGGGCACTGGCTCCCGTCCTCATTCTCCTGAGCCCAGGATGGCTTGGGAGCAATAGGCCGGAGCAGCCCTGCCGAGCGGCACAGCAGCCAGTTTTAAGCCCAGAGCTTGTGAGCCCTAAAAGGAGCCCTTTGCTCTTCTGACTGCCCTTTGGGGTCCTTGGGGCCTCTGAAGTGTGGAGGGGAGGGGAGGCAGTGCACAAGGGCCACTCGTGGGGAGCTACCCCCTGCTCCCCTCCACGGCATCAGCTTGGGGGCACCGGAGCATGTCGTGGTGAACAGGCCCCGTGGTTCCTGCCCTGTAAGCGGTCATGCCTCCCGTGCAGCAGGGTCCTTGGCTGTCTCTGCTCCCACTCCAACACTGAAGGTGGCTTCCTTTCAAGCTGGGCCGTGGGTGCTCAGAGTTCACACTCTCCATGCCCTTTGGGTGTCACAGGGTGAGACAGGACGCTGGCCGTCATTCTCATGGGAGGAGGGCCAGGTTCCCAGCCACCTCACCGGCTCTGCTGCAGTCCCTTACCCGTCACAATCATGCATGCCCCTGCTGGGCCAGCCTTCCTCGGAAACATAGGTGACTCCAACAGACTATTTTCAATGTGCCTTCTCCTGTTCTAGGACTCGAGGGTCCTTCCTGACCCTCCCTAGCACGCCCACAACCCTGGGCCTGGTCCCCACCTGTCCTGGAGCCCAGAGCAGCATGAGCAGGAGCTGCCTGTCTGGGGCGAGGGCTCAGGCCCCTGCCGTCCCCCTTGTGACTTCAGTGCCTTGCTCAGCCGCCCTCGCATCAAGCTGTCTTCATACCTTGGACACAGCTACAACACTGGGGCCCCTAGTGGTCTCAGGAGAGGGGGAAAGGATGTGGGATTTGCCGGGAGGTAGGGAGGCCACCCACTGCTGCCCGGCCTCTGGCCTCTGGCAGCCCCAGCTGGTGAGGCTCCTACATCAGATGACCACTCTCTGCTTTCTCACTGTTGTCCCATGTCTTCTCTCAGAGCTCGTCCCCATAGATCGTTGTTTCCCATCCACATGAAAACCAGACATTGCTTCCCGTCTGCCATTGTGGCTTCTGCCCCGGAGGGGGTGGGCAGAGCAGGGAGGGCCCCTCCTGGCCAAGTCCCCTGGGGCTCAGGCCTTCCCCAAAGCTGCCCTGCTGAAAACTCAAAACATCTGTGCTTACCTTCCTCCGGTTACCTGCCCTCTTGCTTAAGGACAAAGCAAATTAAATCATCCTGCCGCCCCAGGCTCCAAAGCAAATTTTGGATGTGGATTTATTAGCATCATAAAGTCCAGGTTGATTTATGTGACAATCTGGAGCCACCAGCAGTGGAGTCGGGTGGCCACATTCCCCTTTTCCAAGCTGGGCAGCCCCAGTCCTGGAGGGAGGAGAGTGACCCGAGGTGACCACGTGACTGATGGCAAGTCAGGGTGCCCGCCGCTGCCACGTCTGGGTTCCTCGGCTCCTCAGAGGTCACCTGCTGTCTGTCTGCTAGAGGTCAGATGGGGCTGCCTTCCTCTCTACAGCTGGTAGGCAGGGGGGCTTGGGGCAAGGAGGTGAGGACCCCGAAAACTAGATACCCCAATGATGTTCACGTCATGTACATTCGGCTGTGTGTTTACATCAGCCTGGTGAGGTGGGCAAGCCGGGTCATGCTATCCATTTTCCATGTGGGCCTGGGAGTCGGTGGTGGGAAGGGTAATAGGATGCCAGCCCAGGCGCAAGTGTCCCTGTGGAGGGGAATGTCAACTCAGCAGGCGCCACCCAGTGCCATTCACCCACACTGCCCCAGATTGGCCCGAGGGCAGGCCAGGTCAAGGTGGGAGTCGGCAGTCTCCCTCTTGTGCCTTGCAGAGCTCCATGCCATCACGCCAGCAGCTCCCACCTGTTCCTCACCTGGGGCCAGAGAGGCAGCTGCAGGCTTACGGAGGGGGCAGATGGCAGGTGACAGGCTGGGAGGCACCGCCGAGTGGTGGAAGGTGGGCAGTGGGCACCTTGCCATGCCCTTAGCCACACAGCTCTTCTCACCACATGGGGAACAGGAGCAGCTTCGGCAACAAGCAGAGACTAAAGTCAGAGTGGTGGGGACGCCAGGGGCTGCCCCTGGCCTCGTGGGAAGCCAGCCCAGGGAGAAGAGCCTGGCAGTGCCTGGCCTAGGGCTGCGAGACCACAGGTGGGCAGTAGGCCGAGACCATGCCTGTCTAGGGGTCCAGTTCCTGAGCAGGGCTCAGGCCAGGCCAAGCCGTGCTAATGGCCACTGAAAAGGTGCTCTTCTGACACCAAGATCCAGGACTGCGTGAGGGAGCTTTGTGACCCCTTCTCCTCCGGGCCTGGAGCTCATGGCACCCATTAGAGAAAGGCAGAAGCAACATTGAGTGCCTGGCATGTGCCAGGCATGGGGCTGGGTACTTGCTGTGTGGACCCTGGCATAACTGGGATTTAGAATTCAGACCAAGAAGTCAGACCTGCCCCTTGCAGGCAGCCTCCAGGCTCTCTCTTCCTGTCATCTGGCCATCCTGTCACTGACCAGCTCTGGGAACTAACGTACTGAGCTTAGTGTTCAGTAAAGCTACTATGTACTGATGTCACTTGCCAGTCATAACCACTTGTAGCTCCAGAGCCCCAGCCCCCTGGCTTGAGTTCCCAGGCACCTAACCGGTTTCATAGCCTCCTAATGAGTCAAGTGTCAACTGTCTGCTATAGTTCAGAAACAAGGATCTGACCTGAATTCTTTCAGGTGTGGAGGACTTTGGGGAGGAAACTTAAGGACAGTTATCTCCTTTCAAACAGCCGGCCTGAGCCAAGCTGGAGCGCTCTGGAGCCGGGACTGAAGCCCAGTGTCCTGACTGAGCACACCACTCCTGCCCTTTTCTAAGCTCTACTCCCCCTCCTCACACACAGGCCCCAGGAAGAAGGTGGTGTGGACCGTGAGCCTCTCACTAAAGACAGAGGACACCACAGCGGCAGCAGCCAGAGAGGATGGGGTGTGATGGTAGGAATCTCCTACTGCTGAGACAGGTGACCAAGGGCCAGTCTCTCCCTGTATCCCACCAAAAGGAAACAGCATTTGAATGTCTGGTCTGGATGAATTCACATTCACGACTTTGCTGCCCAGTCACGCACCTGTTTGTGATGACTGAATGTCTGTGGCCTCATGCACAAGGTCAGCTGCCTCCAACCCGCCAGGCTTTCTGCCCTCGTCCTGGATAGTGCAGGGCTCTTCCTTGGTTGTCCCTGGGAGGGCAGGGGCTTCAACTGAGCAGAAGGTTGGGAAGCCAGGCCAAGCCAGCTCTGAACCTGCAGGAGGCATCCTTCCTGCCCCCACATCCCACAGGGCTCACTTCTCCCCAGAACACATTCCTAGAGCAGGGACGAGGCAGCCAAGAGCCTGGCCCTGGAGGCAGGGTTGGCCCCCCCTCGGAGCCAGCTAGCAGCAGGCTCAGCGCCACATCTGGCTTCTGATTATCCTTCCAGCTCTTGGTAATTAATGATCTTAGGCAGTGAGCAGAAAGCAGCCTGAACCTCGTGGCTCCTCCCAGCTCACCTGCTGCAGGCTTCCACCCAGAGCTGCGCTCAGACCCGGAGCAGGAGGGCCCAGGTCGGGGAGCTGGTGGCCACCAGTTATTAACCCTCTCACCAACGAAGTCATGCAGACAAGGTCATGTTCCGTTCTGGGGCAGTGGCCTCTAGCACTCACCTAGACTCACAGTCACCACCTGTTGCTGCTTCCCCCAATCCTGGACCTGGATCCTTGAAAATCCATAGCACAGGGGACATAAAATTTACTGTAACAGATGGGGGCCACCCATTCTTGGAGCAGTCAGGCTTTCCAGCCAAGTAGAGGGCTACTAGAGACTCCCTCTCCTCTCTACCATTTCAGCTGTTCTCACTCCTAAAACCAAACAAAAATGTCCAGTTTTCATGGCCCCAACCATGCAGTGGGGTGTTGGGAGCCTGGAGAGGGGATCCCACTTCTTGGGAACCCGCGAGGAGCCATGTGGGAAAGAGCACTAGGCAGCTGGTGGCCTCCAGCGCCGCCCTCCCTGGCCTCCTCCCTGTTACATAGAGTTTGTTTCTGGCCTGCCTCACCCAGCTTGTCCCAGAAGGCTTTATACACTCACAGCTGGAAAAGGGTCTGATGGCACCAATCACGCTCACTGTGTTTGTGGACTGAATATGGAAGAATGAGGGCTGGCTTGCTGCCCAGGGGCATTGTGGGGGCTAGATGGAATCACAGGGGTCGAAGCATTGAACACTGTAAGCAAGAGCCATCTTTCTAGATAGTCCAGGGCCAATGACATGTGACAGAAAGGAGGTGGGGCTGAGAGCCCAGAGGGAGGATGCAGGGCTGCGACACAGGCAGATTCTCTGACCCAGGGCTCGCTCCCTCCCTCCCTCCCAAGGAGTCCCGGTAACCGCAAGGCTGGGCCATGCCTGACCTGGAAGCCTCCTGTGCCAGGCTTCCAGAGCCAGCAGGCAGTCTGGGCTCCACACAGCCACCATGGAGAGTGTACAGTGGGCCAGGGCCCAGGAGAGCCCAGCAGGGTCCTCACAACCGACCTCCCTCTGCCATTTCCGCCACAACCCTGTCAGGCTCACAGGTGGGCACTTATCAGGGCAGGATGCCCGCAGCCCCTGGCATGAGCATCTCTTTCCAAGGAGACTGAGGATGAATTCCATCCATCGCCATGGGAGCCCCCGTGCTGAGCACGTTTGTTACATCCAGCTCCAGGGTGGATGGGAGCTGGTGCTGAATGCCAAGGGGTTTCTGTTGCCCTGAGCCCTTATTCAAGCTCACCCTCCAGATACTCCCCAAGAGGGGCCTGCTTACAGCCTCTAGGCAGACGCCCTACCCAGGGTGCTTGTATGATGAGCCTAGTGCCCACAGCCTGTGATGAGACCCTCCAGGGATGCAGAATGAGGCAGCCAGGACCAGTGGGTTGGAAAAGGTCTGTTTAATGTTCGGTGCTCTGGGGAGAAGAAACTCCAGCGGGCAGAGCAAGGAGCAGGACAGCTTTGCCCCAACACTGAGTTCCAGCCTCCATGCTCTCACACCAGGTCCCCAGCAGCCTTGACAGGAGCCCCCTGCTCCCTGTGACTCCAGGCCACGTGGGCAGGGCTATGCATAAGAAGACAGCAAGAGCCCAGCCCAAACCAGGACCTGAGACTGCTGAGGTCACTTAACCGACTGTGGGCAACATCACCTGCCACTGGGTGCCCATGGCCAGGATTTCATGGCAGAAGCCAAAAAAGGCCAAGCCTGCCTGCCCCCTAACCCTGGCAGTGCCAGGTGGATAATCCAGCTGCCCGGGAACCACTGGAGTGGACACCTCACACTTCTGACTCCAAGCTGGAGATCCTCCGCCAGGTGCAAGGTCTGGGGAATCCATGCCTCTCACAGACCACCCTACTGACTTCTGCCAGCTCCCCCAGGGTCCTGCTTCTGTGCCCCGGAGGTCCCCAAGCCCCAGCGAGCCAGGGTCCGTGGCTGGCACAGGGCGGGAGGTGAGGGCATACAGCCTCCCAGCAGAGCGGCAGGTGGGCATGGGCGTGAAGGCAGGCGTGCTGTCTGTGCGGCCAGGCGGGGGCCCCTGCCCACACGGACCCCCCGCAGGCCTCCCGGTAGGAGGGCAGCCGCATCGACTGCGCGGGCGCCAAGCGCCCACAGGCCGGGAGCGCACACCCGGCGGGCGGCGGGCAGGGCCGGGTGAAGGCCTCAGCCACCGAGCTGGGCAGGGAAGCGTGGCGTGGGCGTGGGCCCCGGGCCCAGGCCGCACGCAGCAGGGCCTCCCGCCAGGCCAGCTGCTCCGGCTCGAGCAGCGGCAGGTCCTCGGGCTCCGGGGGCTCCGGGAAGAGCGGGAGGAAGGGGCGCCCGGGGCGGTCGGCTCGAGGGAAAGAGCTGTAGTGGCAGGGCTCGGGAGACAGGGGGCGCTCTGGGAGCGCGCGCCGCTCGGACGCCCAGAGGTGCCGCCCCCCGCACCCACTCTGCGCTGGCGCCTCCCAGGCCGGCCGGTCCCACACCCGGGAGACTTCGGGCAGGGGCAGCCCGAACGTCAGGGGGCGACCCGGGGACTTCGGGACCCTGCACCCCGGGGCGGCGCGGCCCCCGCCTGGCGGTCCCCAGCCGTTGGGGCGCAGCTCGGGGACCGGGACAGGGGTGGGCGGCCGCGGGCCGGGGCAGGCAGGCGGCGGGGCCGCGCGGCGGCTGCCGCCCCAGCTCTCAATGGTGCGCGTGGCGCGATCCAGGGAGCTGCTTACGCCCGCCGTGGTCACCATGTCGCGCGCCGCCTGCAACATTTTAAGCACGCTGGCCTGGGCTGAACTGGCCGTGAGGTCCGGGCTGGGTGGCCGCGCGGGGCTGGCCAGGTTCTGCACCCCGCCGAAGCAGCTGTATATGCCCTGGGCAGTAGGGAGGAGACAAGGTGTTAGCAGCCGGCTCCTCTCAGGGACCGCCGGCCTCCCCGTCCCAGTCATAAGCCCAGTCATCTCTAGGGCCTAAGAAGCAACTAGTGTTAACGGCCTGCAGGCACCGGCTGCTGCAAGGGGCGATGGAGTTGTTGTCTGAGGCTCCAAGAGGTTAACTCCTTTTCCTGAAGTCACACAGCTTGTAGGGCAATGGGGATTTGATTCCGGGTCAGCCTGGCTCCCAAGTACTGCCCTGCCAGTTGAAAAAGGGCTCTGCTTCTCATCTGCGGTGCGATGTTAGTGAGGCATGCCACCTCTCCCGCCCTCCATTTTTACATCTATAAATGGGGCCGTGGCTAGCTCTGACTTCTGGGATGGTGCCTCTTTATCTGGGGCCTGTCTCAGGTGGGGTGAGCACGCACCCTGCTGAAGGCCAGCAGGAAGTCCAGCCGGGATGTGTTTGGCACGGAGTGACGCAGCTTCCAGTAGACCAGATGCTCCCAGGCAAAGACCAGTAGGGCCAGCCCCATGGCCACGAGCAGCATGTAGAAGACGCCGGCCATGTTGTCGATGTCAAGCTTGCTGCTCATCACCTCGTTCTTCTCATTCTGGCAGATTCCCGAGAGCCACACGGTCTCCAGCTTCTGTGTCTCCCCTGGTGTGGGTGGGAGGACACACCTACTTCATGAAGGACCCTCCCAATGCTCACCCGAGTCTGGATCAAGGAGTCTGTGGACAGGATGCCACGCCTTTGTAGGACTTCACAGAGATCCAGCTCCACAGGGGCAGGATTTGAGGGGCAGGGGTGTCAGTGGTCAGGAAGAAAGGAAAGCAAAGAGCTGGGCTGGGCAAAGCTAGGCTTTGACACCCCCCACCCCCACCCCATACCCAGTAAGAATTGTTGACTGGGTAAACTGTATCATACATTTATTCATCAAACTTTTAATGATCATCTCTATGCCAGGTATGGAGCTGGGCACACAGAAGGCCTGGACCCCCAAGGAGACCACAGGCACCTTCACTGTGATCACTCATTATTCCATGGTACTGATGGATGGAAAATCAGTTATTTATCTAATAATAGGATTGGAACCCAAAGCTCTCTCTGGATTTGGGGGCAGGCTCAGCTGGATCACTCACACATGTAAGCCCCTGGTACCAAGGCAAGCCTGTGCCCCAGCTCTGGGTCTAGGCAAGCACTGGGCACTTCCCAGGTGATCTCAAGATGGGGAGGGGTTTTGGAGAAAAACAAAGGAGTTCAGCCACCCCCAACCCCGAGTGTGGCCTGAGCTCCTTCCTGTCTTCCTGCCCTTCAGGGACTCCCCAACTCTATCTCCCACTCCTCCCAGCAAACCTGTCTCTCACCCATTTCCCTCAGGTCCCTCCAAATACTCCTCCACCCACTGCCGCAACCTCTCACCCCCAGAGACCTCTCCCTGCCCCCAGGCCCTGGGACTCAGAGGACAGTAATGGACTTGCTGACCAGCCGTCAGGCCACTGCCCCATGACAGGCTCCATGGCCCACCCTGGAACCCAGTCCCCCAGCAGCACCCACCGTCCCCCAGAAACTGCAGGAGTGCCAGATCTATGGCCCGCTTCCAGTGGGAGTCCTTCTGCATGGCAATGCCATAGCCAGTGGTGGCAAAGACCTTGCCGGAACCAATGGTGACCAGCTTGCAGCCCTCGTCCTTGCCCGCCATGTAGTTGAGGACAGCAGCATCGTAGATGAAGGCGTCCAACTTCCTGGGGACAGGCCAAGCCTTCAGGCTGGGGATCTCGTGGGGTGGGAACACCAAATCTGGGGCCTGACGGGGTCGGGCCACGTGAACCTGCTGCGCACACCCAGGAGGATTGGGCCAAGCCCTCTCTTGTTCCCTGAGGCTCTGGATGCAGAGAAGACTCCCTGCCGTAGCTCAGGGGTCCCATTTACCCTCCTCCTCAGAAAGGCGAGGAACACTCTGCCTCCAGAGGACACACCCTCTCTGCCCAGCCCCTCCATGCCCCTAAGACCCTAAGCAGGTCACAAGCACCACTTCAGGCCAAGGCTAAACTCTGGTCAACACCGTAGCTACATCTCTGAGCCACATGGGGGGCATCCAATTTTGCCTCGAGCTTCACTCTGCCCCCAAGACCTCCTCCCCTCCTCCCCAGGAGACAGTCCAGCCTCACTGTCCCCACCTTGGGTTTCTCAGGGAGGGACATAGCCAAGGCTGGTCACTGGGGAGATGTGGGTAGAGACGAGACAGAGGGTGGGTGCAGGGCTGGGAACCCACCCCATCTTGAGGCTAATGAGTGCATCCTCCACGGAGCGCTGGTTGAACTTGACCATGTGGGTGTGCATGTCGCGGTAGTTGCTGCGGATGTTCCGCTCCGTGCTGCCGTTGGGTACTGTGCCAAAGCGGAAGGGTGGGTACTGATCTTGAGGCCGCTGAAACTGTGGGCAGAGGGCAGCTGCCGTCTGTAACCCTGTCTCCAACCCTCCAGGCACCGACACCTCCAGCCCCCTCCCCAGAGCGCAGCCCTGTAGCCTGCCCTGGCAGAGTGCAAGCAGAATAGTCTTACAGGTTGTCCAGGCCATTCCTGTGTTTTTCAAATGGGGAAACTGAGGCCAGGACAGGGAGAGACTTGCCCAGGGCCACTCAACAGACCTGGGCCATGTCTCTCCCCATAGCCCTGCCCCCTCCTCACCAGGCTCCCCCAGTTTCTTCCTGCTCCCACCACCAGTTCAAATTCCCCTCCTGTCCCCTGCTTTCAGCATCCCCCTGCCTGCCTCCCAGTAACTGTGGCCCCAGAACCTTCTTGTCACTGAGGCCAGACACAGTGTCGATGTACTGTTCCTGGATCATGAAGGCGGCCAAGTTGGCTGTGTAGCTGGCAAGGAAGATGACGGCGAAGAAGGCCCAGACCAGGACCATGATCTTGCTGGTGGTGCCTCGGGGGTTCTCGATGGGCACCGAGTTGTTGAAGACCAGCGCCCACAGCAGCCACACAGACTTGCCGATGGTGAAGGACGGGCCTCCAGACTCTGGGGGTGAGAGAGCGAAACTGGGGCTCCTCATGCCTGGCACAGAGGAGCTCAGGTCTCAGCCCACCTGGCTCCACAGCTCCTGTCCCCACTCTGTCCTGGGTGGGGGCCCCATCCCTGGCCATACCCACTCCAGAGCGAGTCAGCTTACCTTGTTTCTCTCTCACATACATCTCATTAGCCCCTGCATGTGGTCTGAAGGCCAGAGACCTCCCCCAAGATCAGCATTCCTGAGGCCCTGAGCCCACCCTGCCGGTACACCCCAGCCCTGCTCCCTGACCCCAGGCCCAAGTGAGAGCTCACTTTTGCCACTGGTGAGGTTCTTGTTGTAGCTGACAGGGCTGAAGTACTCAAACATGAAGACCGTGATGGCCACCACAGTAAGACACATGACGAACATCATCACCCACACTGAGGGGCTATAGGGCTCTGGGAACAGATGGAAGTGGCTCAGAGGCCTCGGGGCCGTCCCTCCGCACCGCGACCCAGAGAGCTGGGTGCAGACAGGTGGGTCCACGTGGTCAGAGCCCATCAGCGCACCAACTGAGCCAGGGGTCGCTGCCTCTCAGAGCAGCACAGCCCCAGGAGAGAACCCCCCCAAGGGGAGTCAGGCTTTCCGGCATTCTTGGTCTCCCCTGCTCCTCTGCCCTGGGATAGGGTCCCCTCTTCCCCCGCACATATCCAGAAAACCTCCTCTGGCCACCCGTCTTCCCTGCATCTCGTCCTGCCTCTTCCCCTTATTTCCTTCCACAGGAAGAGGGTCTACAGCCCACGTTCCTTCCCCTCTCTCTTCCATTCCTCCATCCACGACCTGCTCCATCCCCCACCCCCACTCCAGCCTGAACCCACAAAGTCCCAGCTGCAGGCCCCCAGAATTGCCTCCCTTGCCCTCTCCTTCCTCACAGGTCGACCACACCCCTGTTCTCCCCGTCTCCGGCCCCGCTGTGTCAGGCCTCACACCAGGTGCTGAGGACCCTGAACTCCCATCTACACCCATGCTCCATACATCTGCTTCACGGGCCCCTCTGACCCCAGAGCCAACCCTGCCCACCCAGAGCCGCACCCAGGAAGGCCGAGGGGGAGACGGTGCCATTGCTTCGAGCCACCATCACGCTGATGCCGGTCTCCACGAAGGGGACAGAGAAGTCCACGACCTCGGAGCGCTCCTCGTTGATGGTGAGGGAGCCGATGGCCATGTCTGCCCGCTTGTAGTACACCTGGGGGCCACGGGGCCAGGCCCGGATTAGAGGAGGGGCTCCCCAGGCTGGTGCACTCTCCCCAGACTCCTCCTGCCCCCTCCCAGCAACTGAATCGGGTGTTCTCATCTGGGGCCCTCAGAGTTCCACCTTCAGGACTGACCACCAAGCGGCAATCATTGGGGACAGCCCAATCTTCCCTGCCAGCTGGGGGACCCCCTGGCAGGAGCTGGGCCTGGGTCACACCCTGACTGAGCCCCAGCACAGGAGAGAACACCTTAGGAGCATCTCGGCGGGGCTGAGGGAGGTGTGGGCCTGAGGCAGTAAGCAGGCAGGTGGGGTGGGCCTGAGAGGTGGACCTACCTCCCCAATCATGCCATTCCACACGCCGCGCACCCTCTTGCCATGCTTGCCATTGGTTACCAGGTACAGGTCATATGAGAACTTGACCACCTTGGCCAGCTTCTTGAGGATGTCGATGCAGAAGCCCTTGCAGCAAAGCTTGGTGTAGGGGGCTGCGTCACCACTGCTGCCACCAAGAGACCACCTGGAGTCACAGCCAGCAGCTCCTCCCAGCCTGGCATGTGGACCCCTGCCCCCACACCCAAGCATAAGACACACACAGCGCCTGCCCCCACACAGCAGCACACGGCTCACACAAGGCCACCCAGGTGTTCTCGCGGACCTGAAGGTGTGGTTGCTCTGCCTGCGGCAGGGCACAGTGTTGGGCACACAGCCACCCGTGCCAGGGGCAGGGCTCTCCACAATGACAAAGGGCCGCTCTTCTAGTGTGGCCACGGTCAGGTGCCGGCTGTCCACTACGGGCTGCAGGGAGGCACTGTAGCGAGGCCACACTGGGTACTTCATGTGGAGGACACCATGGGCCCACCGCCCCACCTGCAGAGGACGACCAGCTTCAGCCCGGGACCTGCAGCCCCACTACCCCTCCATCTAGATGCAGCCTCTGGGTGGGCCTGTCAGAGCCAAGAATCCGCTTCCCTCGCCTAGGGATGCTTGGGGTAGAAGACCGGAGGCAGGAGCATTTGGGGAGCAGGAGAGTCAGGACAAGGGGCTGGGCATGGGCCGGAAGGGAGGGCTCCCTGTAACCTCCGCCCGGCCTCTGGTCCCTGTACTTTCCAGTCCAGCCTCCACACTGCTGCTAGCCTACGGCATCTTCCTAATGCTCAGTCCTGAGCCTGCCTCACCACACTCATTGCCCCTGACTTTACTATGAAGTCCTTAGCCCAGCACTCAAGGCCTTTCACCCCCATAACCCCACCCTTCTCCCCCAGTCTCCATACCCCCAAACACATCACTTTAAAATACCCCAAACCCTCCTGCCCTTTTGCCTCTATGAGGCTAGTATCCCTTCCTGGTGGGCTCCTATTCAACCCTCTACAGCACAGCCCAAATGACCCAATTTCTGAAGCCTTCCCCAGTTTACTACTTTGAAGGCAGAACTAATTTCTATTCCTCCCCTCTACTCTCACATGTTTTGCACACATCTCTTCTCAAGCCCTGATTTCCCCAAATTCTATCTGTTTACATGTCTGATGGACCAACACAGCTCTAGGTTGCTCCTCCAGGGGCAGGACTATGTGCTAAGAGTGCTTGGTAAGTTCTGCAGTGGAGGGAGTGTGAACAGAGTGTTTTGGGAGCCGAGAGCAAGCACTTCGCCCACCCTGGGGGACCTGAAAGGCTTCTCAGACGTGATGCTGCAGCTGAGACCTGAAGGGTGAGGGCCTGGATAAGGGCAGAAGGGACTCTGCTCAGCTGTGGGGCAAGAGAGGCTGGGGACAAAGTGAGAGGATACCGAGGGCCCCTGGGCTCACCCCCTTCTCACCATCTCCCAGAGGCGGTGTCGGTTAAGGGCGATCACAACCATGGTGGGCTGGACCAGGTACCCACCAGGGCTGAAGGAGAAGTCGCGGCCCTCCCAGGTGATATTCAGTAGGTGCCTGCCGGAAGGTGGGGGATGGGTGGAGAAAAGCCTGGTCCCTTTAGCCCTGCCTGCAGCCCTGTCCAGGACCAGATGCCACCCCCACCTTCTGCCTCACCACCACCAAGAACAGGTAGCATCTATCACGTACTTAATGTCCCATGTTCCCCTCTATGGACCCCTGTGACCTCATCACACTCTCACACCCAGTTCTTTTTTTCAGATGAAGAAACTAAGGCCCAAAGAAGTGAGGTGACCTGGCTCCAAGCACACAGTTAGTGGGAGGTGTGGCCAGCAAGCCCAACCTCACTGCCACCCAGGTCCCCTAAAGCACCCTCCCACCCGCTCCCATACACTGAACAGATGCCCACCTGTAGAAGGCCACTCGGGCAGGGCCGATGGGCCCAGGGTGGCCACGGCAGTCACCAGCGGGGTCAGGCAGGGCGCTGTGCCAGCGCCGGTAGCCGTGGGCACCCAGGGCCAGGATGGCCACACCGTCGCGGACCTTCTGGCGCAAGCTGAGGCGCCAGCTCTCAGTGACGACACTTATGAGGCCCACGGGGAAGACGGCGGGGGGAGCGTCGGTGCTGCCCAGCGCCAGGCTTGGCACCAGCCATACATGCCCAGGCCCCACCAAGCCCGCCTGCGCCGCCTCTGCGAAGAGCACCTCGGCCTCCTCGCGCGAGCAGTAGGCCACCAGCACCGGGGCGTCGAGCTGGCGCAGCAGGCGCTGGGTGCGCGCGCGCGGCCCGCCGGGGCCCAACTCCAACGTGAGCACGTCCAGCAGCTGCCAGCCCAGGTAGCTGGCCTCGGCGACGGCGCGCACGCCCTCGAGGAAGAGCGCGTGGCCCGGGTGCAGGCTGGTGATCACCGCGAAAGCGCTCCAATCGTACTCCTCCAGCACCTTGAACAGCACCTGCAGCTGCTGCTCCAGGGACACGCCCAGCTGCAGGAAGGCGGAGCCCGGGTCCTGGGGGGCGGGGGCGGGACCTGAGCCGGGAGGGGCGAACCCCCGCCCCGCCCCTAGCCCCGCCCTAACTGCTGCTGCCTGCGTCTGCCCCCAGACGCCCTGACGTCGGAAGATGTCAGGGCGTCTCGGGAGCCTCTGGCCCGCAACATCTCTTTCCTACCCGGACGTGGTTTCTAACCCCAGGTGCCCGTCAGATCAGCTGGAGAGCTTTTAAAAATACTCATGCCTGGCGCCCAATCCGGCCGGTGCTGGACAGACGACCAGCCGCAGCATCAGCGTCCCCTGGGAACTTGTTGGATTGCAAATTCCCGGGCGCGTTGCATACTGGATCAGAATCTCCGGGGATGGCGCGCAGGACCTGTATTTTAACAAGCTCTTCAGGTGATCTTGAGCCCCGCTAGTTTGGGAAGCCCTGCCCCACACCTTCTGCGCTGGTACCTAAGAGATGCGACGCTGTGCGTCTGGATTTTTCTAAAGCACTGTGAGGATGGAGAACCACCATGGTGGGAGCAAATGTCAGACCGCAGATAACTAGGAAAGCATTATCCTCCAGGGAAGCCCGGGGCTGAGAAAATGCCTCGTCGCCCACCCCTCTGCCACACAATGCCCAGGGCACTGCCAGCTCAAGCCCCCCAGCTGTGGGCTCCCTCCATGATTCCACCACACTGTGAATGTCCCAGTCTTAAAAAAGCAAATTTGGGAAAACTCTACAGGACAAGTAACCCGGTTTCTTCAACAAACTGCGAGGAAAAAAGGAGATGGAGGAGGAGCCTAGGACCGTATCAGAAGCCGCCGCGTGGGAACCCAATTTGTCTCTTAATTCAAGCAAACAAATTTAAAAATAAACCTTGGTGATGTTTATGAAACAATGGGGAATATTTGAACACTGGCTGGATATTTGATGATGGGAATTTTTAAATTATCTTTTAGATGTGATAATGTAGGGTTTTAAAACCCTTATCTGCTAAAGATATATACTGAAATATTTATGAATGGAATAATGGGATGTCTGGGCCTTGCTTCAAGGTAACACAGAAGAGGGGGGTAAGGATCAGGCAGAGCCTGCCAGGAGAGGATGGGGAGTATACTGGGTCTCTTCTACTTTGACGTATGCTCAAATTTCTCCATAATAAAAATAAATATAAAAGAAAGGTACATCAGATCCAGCTCTCTCCTCAACACCTTCTTTGGCTCCCTAGTTACTTAGGATAAACCCAAATGTCTTCCCATGTGGTTGGAACCCCACCTTCCTCTCCAGGCTTCTCTCTGTTCCACAAAATCTCTGAGTTCCTTCCACCTCAGGGCCTTCACACCACCTGCTCCCTCTGCCTGGAACATTCTCCCCCACTGTACCCCACCACACATCTTGCCAGCTCCCCCTCATCCTCCAGGAATCAGTTTGGATAGACTTCCCAACCCCCGACCCAGATGGGGGCCCCATTACCCTCCATCACAGCATCCCGTATTTTTCCTTCAGAATGCTTATCCCAGCTGTGAGCACAGATGAGTGTGGGTTTAGAACTTTCTCCCCACAGGATGCAAGCTCTCTGAGGGCACGCCTCCACCATGCCTTGGATGGTGACCTGCCTCTGCAGGTTAACTACATCGGTCCCATGCCCAGCCTGGCCCTCCACTCCTGGGTCTGGAGCTTGACCAAGAAAGGGAGGTGGGCCAAGGCTGCCCACCGAAGCCAGAGGTGGGCTTGCCACTTGTTCAAACCTCACCCAGCCACAACTGTGAAAGGTTTAGTTCTAGAACACGGGAATGTCATTCCCACAGTCTCCTCCCTCAGCCACATCATACCCTCAGCATCCCCTCTCTGCTAGTCCCACCCAACCCCAGTTTCCCAGGACCTAAGTCTCTCTCTGGCCCAGACTCAGCACCATCTCCCCAGCCCCAGACCCAAAGGATGAGGGGACATGAGTTTGCACAGGAACCTTGGGAGTGAGGACCACAGCAGAGCCCCCACTGATGCTGAGGATCGGCACGTGAGTCTGGGAGGAGATGAAGTCCAGGATCTGGGCCACGGCCTCGGTGCCCACGTTGTCCTCAAAGACGATGCCATGGACGCTGGTGGCACCCAGAACCCCGCAGATCTGGGTGAGGAGACTGCTGGGGTTGGTATTGTTGACCCCCACAGTGAGTGGCTGGATCTCCAGCGGCAGGTCCAGGAAGCTCTGAGGGGTGAGGCGGATACGGGCCTGGGCCTGTGGCAGCCCCGAGCTGCCGAACACCACGGCCACCGTCAAAGCCTGCTCGCCCTGCCCAGGGCCCAGCTCTGCCCAGGCACCAAGGAGTGAGGTGAGCAGCAGGGCCGGCCCCAGGGCCCCACCCATGTCCACCGGAGGGTCCTGCAGAGAGATCAGGGTAGGCACAGGGCGGGAGGCAAGACAGACAAGAGGGGAGGGCCAGAGTCAGAGGGACAGACATCCAGGAGATGAAAAAGAAGAGGGGAGACCTCCCTCCACAAGGAGAGGCAGAGAGAGAGAGCCACAGACACGACAGACACAGAGAAGGAGACAGCAAGGTTAGACAAGCATCCCAGCATCCCAGAGGGGCAGGGGCTGGGGAGGACATGCCTCACTATGGTGACCAGTTACTCCCATCCTACTGTTGAACAGCACATTTGGCTAGAAAGGCCAGACCTTTGGAAACCCAACCAACTGAACTCTGCCCTAGAAAGAGACACTGGAGATGTTAGTCTGGTGTCCAAGTGCATGGCTTCCAGTCAGACCAACCTAAGTGCAAGTCCCAGTTCTGCCACTTACTAGCTGCGTGATCTTGGGAAACTACCTAGCTTCTCTGAGCCTGTGATAATCACAGAACCAAAGTCACGGCAGTGTGGGGGCTACTCACTGTCATCGTGTCCTTATCCGGTTGGTGACAATCCCACTGCTGGTGCAGGAAGGCAGCTCTTTTGACACTCTCTGCCCCAGCTCCTGATTCCCCATCCTAAACTGAAGCTAACAGCCCCAGGGCTCTGCCCTGTGTGGTCCTGCATGGCACAGAGCCCCCTCCTGCTGGGCACCAGCTCTCCCTACCTTCTCCCCTTGGCCCCCATTAGCAGCAGCTCTTCCACAGCAGGAGTGTAACACCACTGACTTGGTCAGGGCAGAGGGTCACCTGAAACCCCACAGTACCTTCCACACAAGCTGCTTCTCCAGGCTATGGAGGGTATATAAGATTTTTGTAACCTACCCAAGGGCCTGCCATGTCTCCCTGCTAAATAAATACCATTGCTTTGGATTGTGACTGATAGCCAACCAGTGTGGGGTGCCCCTGATGTAGCTGTCCCTCCCAGCTGGCCATTGGCCACAGCTCTGCTCCCTCTCCATCTCCATCACATCCCCAACAAAAATTCTGGATAGGGGAGAGCCAAAGGCTGGCCAGGGTGGGCCTCATTTAATTTCAGGCTGAGAAGACAGGATTTGGGGCAGGGGAGGGAATCCCGTCTCACGCTGATGCCCTTGAAATCTGCCCCTGTGTATGATTTCCTAGTATGCGGTCGAAGAGTGTCAGCCCAGAGACACGAGTGAACCTGGGATGAAACTAAGCAATGCCATGCCACGCATGCCTCACCTACCACAAATCAAGATTTCAAGTTATACCTGCAAAGGGCACTGTCCTGCTTGCTCTTCCTTTTGCAAGGCTTTTCTGTGCTCATCTCTGCTCACACCTCCCATCCCTGCAGGCTCCCTGCCCTCCGGGAAGCCCCAAGCCTCCCCAACCTCTGCCACAGATCTGAGCTCTAGATCTGTGCTGTCCAGTACAGCAGCCACCAGTCACCTGTGACCACGGGCACGTGACACATGGCTCATCTGAACTGAGGGATGCTGTAAGTGTAAAATACATACAGGATATCGAAGATGTGGTATGAAAAGAATAATGCAAACTATCTCCTTAATATTTTCATATTGATTACATGTTGAAATAATATTTTAGATACATTAAAATAAGCAAAATACACCATCAGAATTAATTTCACCTGTTTCTTTTTACTTTTTCTAATGTTGCTACTAGAAATCTTAAAATCACACATGCAGTTCGCATTGTGTTTCTTTTGCACAGCACGACTCTAGATGCAGGGCCTAGCCCCCGCCCCCACCAACTCCAAAAGGACACTAACCCCAGAGAGTCTGTCTAATAGGAAGGCGTGCTCTTAGGCTGGAGCCAAGGAGGACAGGAATTTGAGGTAGGTTGTGTTTCTCATCAGGATTGAACACAGAATACTTCTGGCTCAGGCAAGGCTCTGAGCTTCGAATAGCAATGGGCGGATTCAATATTTAGACTCCAGAGTCTTATCACCACGTGGCCTCAGCCTGACCCCAAGGCAGCAGGGTCATATCCCAGCCCTGGCCTAATGCTGTTCCCCACTAGCCTCCCCTGGCCTCTCACCTGTCCACCCCCGCATACCCCCCACCTCCACATGCGGCACTGGCCTGAACCATCCCTCTAGATGCTACACCTCTCCCTCTCCAAGCAGCCCAGCTGCTTCCTGCTGCCCACGTGAAGTCCAGACGCCTGGGTCCCACGGACAGGCCCCGCACACCCTGACCCCAACCAGTTGTCCTCCCCTCCATGGACCCCTCTCTCCTGCCAGTTTGATAGCCAGACAGCCCCCTGTTCTTGTCTCCAGACCTTTGCGCTGCTGTTCCCTGGGGCTGGAATGTCCTCTTCCCACTGCCTCTCTCTTGCCTACACGACAAAATCCCGGAATTTTCAGAGTCCAGCCTATATCCCTCTCCCACAGGGCACCTGCCTCAGTCCACCCAGGCCCTGGACACACTGGGTGAGGACACAGGGACTGCGTGGGGCTCTAGGCCACAGTGCCCTTCTTGCCACTTCCCCTCTCTACCTCTCCTGGCATGACACTGCAACAGCTGGCCTCATTTTCCCCCTGGCGGGTATTTGCCTTCTGGGTGATGGCCCTGCCACACACTGGACTGTTGTTTTAGAGGCCTCTGCCCTTCCCCTTAGGGTCTGTGCCTTTCGCAAATGGGCTCTTAACTTTTGATGAAACATCAAAAAGGCCAAGGGGAGGATGTCGGGGGTCACTCCTCTAGGACACGCAGCATCACCTTGAAATGCCTGAGCACCTCCACCCCTCGCGCGGTCTCAGGCAGGCTCCAGCACACAGATGTGCACACACGCGCTGTCGCATTCCACACACTGATGGCTCGCTCCCCACTCCCAGCCCAGAAGGCTTGGTCGCAGGAGTCGGCCCTTCTGAGCGGCCTTGCTGCTTCCCGGGAGCGGAGGGACCCCGGCTGCTCTGCTCCTCTGGATCCACTGCCCTTCGTGAAAGCGGCCTGTCCTTTGCCGTCGGTTATCCCTCCCTCCCTTTTGCCGAGCTAAAACCCGAACCCAAGCGTCAGGGGAGAAGACCGCCCCCTGCATCTTGCCCCACTGGTGCCGGCCCAGAGGTCTCCCCCCACAAGAATAACTCCCTAACTCCCCCACATCCCGCTGATTCCTCCCGGACCCCGGGGCGCCCCCTCCCCCTGGCAGGAATCTCTTACACTTGGGCTGTGAAGTTCGGGGTATTTTTAGGCCGGCGATAAATAATTCATAGGGAACGTGGCATCAGGCTCCCCCCGCGGGAGGACGGGGCGCAAGCGGCGAGAGCCACTGTCACCCGCGGCTCAAGGACACTCGCGATGCGGCGGCGGCGGCGGCGACTCCGGGAGCGGGGACCCGTGCCACGCCTCCTGGCGGCCAAACCGGGCACCACGCACTTTGCGCCTTCTGCTTCGCTGCTACCCGCTGCGGGCGTCCGCGGCTTCTTGGCCCCCACCCCCAATCCCGCAAGCTGGCGGCCGCCTGTGGGGGAGCTCTCCTGGCAGGCGGAGCTGTGGGCAGTCCCAGCGCAGCCTTGACCTAGGGCCTGGGGGAACCCAGGAGTCTGGTTTCAAACCCACCTGGTCCCCTCCACGTTCCTATTCAAATTCTTGGAATGAAGTTTAGGAGCAGATTCAAACGTACTGGAGCAGCCTGAAACTAGACGGGCTCCGAGACAGAGCGCAGGAGCCACAGACAGGCTCCTTTCCTCGATTTCCCCGTGGCCCCACCGTGGTGGTGGGTGGTGGGTCCAAACCAAGGTGGTGCCACCAACGGAGAGCTAGGAGACAAGAGACAGAGAACTCCTGTGGGGTGAGCAGGGCTAGGAAGCAGGGTGGACCGATGGCGTGGGCGCCAGGGCCCGTGGGAATTCCCGCATCGTTCACCTAGCTGGACTTCTGGATGGGTCGTGGGACGCACCCTTGGGGTATTCTTGCCTTCAGATGTCCCTCTCCCTGCCCACCTAGCCTAGGCATGAAACGCCTTAAGCGGCAGGAAGCTCGGGGCTTCCCTTCGACGGCGGGATCCTGGTCAAAGCCCCGGGGGAGACCAGAGAAACCCGCCGCTGCGCCAGGGCCCAGATCACCGGGTCTCACGGCCCCCCGGGGTCCTCCTCGCCCAGCCTTCCTTTAGCGTCCTCGGGGCCTGGGCCCGCCGGGCGCGGGGCTAGCATTATTTGGGCGGATCCCAGCATCCCGCGAAGCCCACGCTGATTCGAGGAGGTCAGAGCAGGGGGCGTTAAGAGGAGCGGAGAGAAGCAGCTGGCCGGGTCCCACGCGTGGAATGGGGCGGGTGGTGAAGGCAAACGCGCGCAGCAGGTGCCCAGGAGGCCCCAGGAGAGGCAAAGGGCCCGGCTCCCGAGCCCTCTGGCCCCTGCTCCCGGCCGCGGGCCCAGCTCCGCGCCCCAGCGGCCGCCAGCAGCAACAGTTGGGGGGCCCCGCAGCCCAGACTCCCGCGTCTGCGCACCGCACCCTCCCATACGGCGCCGCGACGCGGGGCAGAGAAGGCGCTGGAGGGCTCGGCGCCCCGGGAGGCGAACGTCTGGGGCGTCTCGCCCGCGTCCTTCCCTAGCGCCCGCCGCGCGCCCGTCACCTCGGCCTTCCCTCCGGGGCTCCTCTGCGCCCTGCGCCCGCCGGGCTCTCTCCAGGCGTCCGCGCCTGTCTCCGCCGTCCTTGTGCGCGCGGCGCCCGAGCTCAGCCCCAACTTGGCGGCGAAGTTGGGCCCCGGCTCGCCGCCCGCTACTTACCGCGGGGAAGGGGCGCTGCGCCCGCGCCGAGAGCCCACGCCGGCCGCCTCCCGCGCCGAGCATGGCCCGGCGCCCCGGCTCCGCGCGCTGTCGTCGCTCGGCGGGCGCCTGAGCCCGGGCGCCGCGGGGCCGTGTCTGTGGCGCGGCCTGGCGGCTGGCCGCCCCCGCGCCCGCCCGTGGCCAGCTCGGCGCCCGGCTCGGTCCGGCGCAGGGCTGCGCGCCGCGCCTCCGGCTCCCAGAGCTGGCCGGCCGGTGTGGCGGAGCGCTCGCCGCCTCCCGCGCGGGCCCGCCCCCCGGGGCCCGCCCCGCCCCCGCCCGCTCCCGCTCCGGCTCCCGCGCTCCTCCGGGCCCCGCCCAGCCGGCCTGCGCGCCGGACGCCCGGGTGCCTTCCCTCCTCTCTAGGGCTACGTCCCCCGACCCGACACTCGGGGTGAAGTGCGGCCTCGGAGAAAGCAGCCTGCCCGGAGCCCTGGGTTAGAGCCCACAGCTCACTAGCTGTGTGACCTTGGGCGAGTTAATTTCGAGGATCCCTCAGTCTGCTAAGTGAGGCCAGCATCTTGGGGACTGGCATAAAAGACGTTGAACACGCTTTGTAAACTGCAAAGCGCTATGGGGATTGAGGTACTGTTTTTAAAAGGCTGGTCGATCTGGCTGGAAACTGCGGAGGCAGGAAGGCTTTGGGAGTGGGCAGAGATGGGGAACCCGGCCAGAGGGACTAGGGCAAGCTGCCGCCTCTGCCCGTGGCTCCCACTTTTTCCCTTTTCTTGTTTTGGCTGTACTGGGGCCTAACCAGGGAAAGGCTGGCCCCATGGGGCCAGAAGAACCGGCAGGCTTGGGTCCGAGGGTGCCTGCAGTGAGGGCAGAAGGCAGGCAGGCTGCAGCAGTGGGGCCAAGCCCAGACAGTGAGAGTGGGTGCCAGGCGGGGCTGCCAAATCCCCTCAAGCCCCCGCAAAGGCCCCAGAGCTGGAGCTGGCTCTTCGGCGCCACCTGGTGACAGGAAGGGACCTGCGGCTGGAAGGTGACCCTGAGCCCCAAAAGAAGTGACACATCAACCGCTGGCCGCCTGTTGCAGCTGTTTTATTTCCAGCATATGCTCGACCTGCTGACCCTCCACAGTCCAGCTGGAGAGAGGTGGGAGGGAGGAAGGTCAGCCTGCACCTCCAAGCCGTCCTAACAGTTAAACCCACACTGGCAAGAGCAACCTTCTGTCTGGCAGGAGAAAGTGCTCAGAGGCCCCTGGAAGAGGCAGCCAAGGTCCCATGCCAGGCAGAACAGGCAGTGCAGCTGTGGCACACAGTCCTACCCAGGCTGACCTGGGCTCCTCTTCCCTACACAGCACTCCTCCAGCCACTGCCGGTCTGGGGTCTGGGGTCAGCGGCCCAGCAGACGCAGCATCTCCTGAGGATCCAGCAGCTTCTCCCTGGGCTTCCCAGCGCACCGGCCTCGGAACACCTCCTCAGCATCAAGCTTCTCCCAGTCCGAGAATGACACAGGCCAGACCCCTGTGGCAGAGGGAAGATGAGTCACTGCCCCCATCTCCTCTTCCACCCCCAGCCTAGGACACCCCCTCCCAAACAGCAGAAAGGCCCAGGGGGCTGCCCACCCCATGGCTCAGGAGCTCACACGGGGCCCAGACCTCGGCTGCTGAGCAGGGCCTCGATGGCCGTGTAACCAGGCTTGGGGTCAGATGACAGCAGCCCAGCCTTCAGGTCCTGCAGCAGCGTCTGGCCAGTGAGAAAGCCGTCAGTCATGGTAGTGGCAATGACACCTGTAGGCCCCCGCTTCACCCAGCCGCTGCAGTAGAGGCCTGGGAGTGGGTAACAAAGGGGTAAGGAGAGGGGAGGTGGCTGGACATTCCTGGCAAACCTGAACCCCGGTATATAAACATGCACATGCATCTCCACACTGCAAGTCCTCCCAGCAGTCCCCATCAGCTGAGCCCACTGTGGCTGCTGGCCCACTGCCCAGGATTCTCCACCAGCTTTTACCACTGTCCTCCCCTTACATCCCAGCCTCCCTGTAGACCAGGAGCTCCCTGAGGGTAGGACCTGGGTCTTGCCCACTTCACCATGCCCCTGGTAAACATTAACTGAATGAATTACTGAGTAGACAGGTATGTGGACATTTATTTAATCAGACCGGAAGCTCCCTGAGGACAAGAGCTACTATTCAATCTCCAATCCCAGCACCAAGTCAGGGCCTAGCCTAGAGAAAGCCTCAGTAAGCTGAATGACTTAAAAACCAAACAGAAGTGGGCATGTCAGCTAGACTGGGAACTCCCCTCCTAGCTAAGGCCAGGAGGATGGGAGTGGGTCCCAGGATAGGGCCTGGCTCAGAGCAGTTTCTCAGTGCATGTCACTGGAGGAGTGAATGAACGGCCCCAGGAGACAGCACCAGCTTCCCCATCCCCCCCACCATTTGCTTTCTAGCCTTCTGCCATTCTCTCACCTGGCACATCCACAACTCGGCCCTCTACATTGGGGATAACCCCAAGTTTGGGGTCAAAGGGCACAGTGGGGTCAATGAGGCGGCTCTTATACCCAACACTGCTCAGCACCAGCCCACAAGCAAGGTCCTCCGTGTCTCCAGTGGGCACAGCCTTGGCAGCCTCACCAAAACCCTGTTGGGAAGATGTAGGCAACATCAGGCTGCGGTGGGGGGACTTGCGAACGGGGCTGACTTTGCATAACTCGAGACTCACCTCCAGCCTGGTGACTGCCAGGCGGATGCCTGCTGCCCGCCGCCCGTCAGGTGACGGCAGCACCTGCTGGGGGCTTCGGAAAAAGCGGAGGCCCCAGGAGTGGGGGGCCAATGCCTGGTGGGCAGCCTCCTCCACCCCTGGCTTCTCCACAGCCGTTCGAAGCAGCAGTTCTGTCAGCCGCTTCCTTGGGCGGGGGAGGTCTGTGGGCAATGCAGAACGTCTCACGGCTGTCCCTGGCTTATAGCCCTATCCTCCGGCACCCACCCCCAAGCCCTCTCTGACCTAGACAGTCCCCTCCCTAGTGAGCCAGGGGGCCAGGCCAGGGCCCCTCACCCTTAATTCTGTCCTGGAGGCCCAAGAAATCCGCAGGATCCAAAATAGGCCGGGTTCCTGGTAACTGAATCATCTCCCGAAGCTCCTTGGGGATGGGGAGTGGGAGAGGAGGTCAGGCCCAGAGCACTGGCTACTCCTGAGCCCACCCAGAGCCCAGTCCAGGTGGGAGACACCACCACCCACCACAGAGGCACTGTATTTTCCTGTTTCACTCCAGGAGGCGGCCACTCCCAGAGGCTCTGTCTTGCCATACCTCCCCAGGGCAGATCATCTATTTGGGACCCTGGCCCCTCTCCCTCTGGCCCCAGCACCTTAATAGTGAAGGCTGCTTGCAAGGGTCCACGTCGGCCCACTATCCACACCGTCTTCACCTGACTCTGTCTCAGTGCCCTCAGGGCAGCCTCTGTGATGTCGGTTTTCTGGCACGAAAGGAGGGCCTTTAAGTCATCGGACACTGATGGTGGCGTGGGGGTGTATGCACACAGCCCTATTTGCTCAGGTCCCTACCTTCAGCAGTGAGAAGGTTGGCAGCCTGAAATTGCACCACTGCCCCAGCCCCACTGGTGGCCAGATGGAGCACTGCCACCAATTCTACAAATGGCTCCAACTAGTAGTAGCAAACCAGGCCCACGCTTTCATCCAACAAGTGTTTACTCAGTGTTTACCGTGCACCACGCACAATGCGAGGGGCATTGGGGGCTATCAGTGGTGAACAAAACAGACATGGTGCTGGCCCTCACAGAGCTTCTGATCTGGTGGAGAGAGAGAGATTCTTATCGAATATTTATCAATAAGTATAAAATTGCTGTGGTGACAAACATACTTTGAAACAGAAGCAGACAAGTCTATGAGATGAAAGTATTACAGGGAAATGGACCTATTTGGGGTGGTCCTGGAAGGCTTTCTGGAGGAAGGGAACTGAGACAGGAACTGAAAGATGAATACAGGTTGACTGGCAGAAGTTGAGCTGGGAATGTTTCAAGCAGGGGGAGTGGTGTGTGTACACGGAGTATGTTTTTTTTTTAAGGCCCGTGTAGCTGACATGCAAAAAGTGAAGGGGAAAATGGTATGAGATGAAGCTCACAGGCTTCCAAAAGCCTCTGCCTGACTCCATGGGGAAACAGAGGCACTGAGCTCAGTTTGGAGGAATGGGGCCTGACCTCTGAAGGCAAGAGTACCCTCTCCTCACTGTGACCCCATCTCCACCCCTCCGGCGCCTGACCTACCTACTTACCTCCAGATGCTCCGGGGGGGTCAGGAGGATCCGGGCCACGTCCAGAGCCACGTTCCCCTGCCCCAGAATCACGGCTGTGTCGCAGCTCAGGTCTGGAGCCAGCTGGAGGGGTGAGGTCTGAATAGGGTCCCTGGTCCTGGCTCTGGTCAGTCTCAGTCTCATGGCCCATCCCCACACTCAGAAAGCCCACCCCACCTGAGCCTCAACTCAAGGCCCTCCTCCCCGATCTGGCCCCACCTCTTCCCAGAGGTCTTCCATGATTGACCTCCCTATGATCAGCCTAACATCCCACATCTCATCCCACTGGGAGCCACTCAGTCCTGGATGGTGGCTCCCTCTTCCCCCAGCTGTGGTGTCCAAGGGCTGCCCCTGGCTGCAGCTGAGGGGTGGGAAGAAGAGGCAGCTGAAGTGCTCCCCAAACTCACCTCCTGGTTCTCAGGAAGCCCATTGTACCAGCCCACAAAGGCCCGGGCTGAGAACACACCGGGCAGCTCCTCACCAGGAATCTCCAGGGCCCGATGGTCCTCCGCCCCAAAGCTCTGAGGAAAGACCCGGAGCCCTCAGCACCAGCTAAGGAGCCAGGCAGCCCTTGCCAGGCTCCCAGTGTCCTCCTTCCGGCTCCTCCACAGCCTCCACGCTGGCCCGTGCCTGTGGTTTGGGCCCCACCCCTACTGCCCTCCACCCCCCAGCCCCCAACCTCCTGCTGCTGCCCAGCCCCCAGGCCCTGCCTCCCCGGCCCGGCCCCCTGCCTGCACTCACCAGCACCACAGCATGGTAGGCCTTCCGCAGCTCCAGCACGGTCACGTCCCTGCCCACCACCACGTTGCCATGGAAGGCACAACGGTCCGAGCGGGCTATCTGGGTAAAGGTGCTGATGACATTCTGCCAGGACCCAGAGCAGGAGAGGTTAGACGGTGGGGCAGCTCCAGTGTCTGCGCCTATACCACCCTCAGCCCGCGGTGTCCCTGGACAGAACCTAGGTTGCATCCACACGGACGGCCTGGGCTCATTCCATGTGGCCAGGGAGCCTCCCTTCCCACCTCACCTTGACCGAGTCTCCCCACCCAACTCTGTGCCCAGACACCCACCTTCACCTCGGGGTGGTCGGGCGCTACACCAAAGCGTACCAGGCCGAAGGGCACCAGCTGCTTCTCGTAGATGTCCACGTAGGCCTGGGTGTGGTGCTGGGGAGAAGTGGCAGCTGGTGGGGCCCCAGCAGAGGGAGAGGCCGGGCCCTCACATATCCTCCCCTTCCCGGACAGAGGAGGAGAGCCCAGGTCAGTGGGCTAAGGACACAAAGAGGCCTTGACCTCTGCAAGCAGAAAGAGGCCCCCGACTCCCCAGCTGCCTGCAAAGCCAGACAAGAGCAAGGCAGCAGAGCAGCACGGGCAGCCGGCTGACCTCGAGGGCTGCCTGCCCCCGAGACGCTGAGAACTCTGGCCAACTAAGGAAGGTGGTAGCTTCCCCCTCCCCCACCAAGTTGTATCTGGGGAGCTTCTTCATCTACTTGGGTCAAGTGTGACACGCAGCCCTGCCCTAAGATGCTTTGACACTTCTAGAATGCCCAGCCAGTTTGATCACCTGAGAACCACCGTCTGAAATTCATATCTGCCTTAGCTCTAGAGTCTAAGAGCATCCTGTCGGAAAGAGCACCAGCAGGACGGGAAGCTGGGACACAGCTGAAGCATGGGACAGAGGGACAGATGGACATGGCCCTGATCAGTCTCGGAAAACTCATCTCACTCATACACTGGTTCCACATTGCCTGCCCTCTGGCAGCTAGAGGGGCCATGCAGAAGGCACAGGGTTGGGGTTCAGTCACATGGCCCCACAAGCCCCAGGATCTGCCTGAGTGCAGGTCTCTTCCTCTGCAAACTAACACTGGTGACACCGCCACAGGGTTGCTGGGAAGCCTCCAGGTCAAAACGGTGAGAGACTCTGGGCCACAGGTAGGTTTGGGGTCAGGCAGTTGGGGCTCCAGTGGGTGACCCTGCCTCGCCGCCCACCCTAGGTCTGGCTGCCATACTCCCGAATCAGTGGAACCAAATAAGCTCCTACCCTCCAGTCACCCGAAGCCCTACAAAGGCTCACACTCGCCTCATCTTTGTCCAAACGCCTCTCCCTCTCTACGCACCACCTGCACCCAGTCCAGCCTGACCACCCCATCCGTGCCACCTCACTCTCCTCATCCATGCCAGCAGAATTCAGCATCATGCCAGCAGCATTAGCTGCAGGTGATGCCTGAACCACCCCCCTCAAGCCCCACTGATACACCCAGGAAGAGCTTCGGCTTCGGACTTGACACCACTATCTGGCTCTGTGCCATGAGGAATGCTTCTTTACCTCTCTGTACAACAGAGCAGCCTCCTGGTGTGATGCTCGAGACTGAATAAGCAAGGCCTGAAGCGCTTAGCTCAGCCTCGACCACTGTGCACATTCAATCCAAAACTCTCACGACCATCACTGTTGTTGAATGGCACCGCCTTACTCACATATTTTTCTGGCTGCCCACTGCCAAGGGACAAAGTTCAGACTGCTCAGCCTGGTGGTCAACCCCACACACAGCCCAACTTTTCATCTTTCTCTTCCACTCCTTCCTGCCATGAGGCCTCCCTCCGGGTCACTGCTCTCTGAGGCAGCCTCCACCTAATGCTAAATCCGGGGGGCATTCACGGGTACCTCATGTGGCTGACCTTGCCTTTAGGAAACCCTGTCCTCCTAGCTCTCCTGGGTCCCTCCCCTCACTCAGGCTGCTCTTTCTCAGACCCCCTTTCCTCTAGGTGTCATCCCCGCCTCCTTCCTGTAACAAAAACATTCTCTGAGCTTCTCGGATTCTGGGACCCCTCCTTTCCCCGGCACACATTCCCTGGGGCAGTTTCATCCTCCCCCCTGTGACCTCAAATTCCAGGGGACTTGCTGACAATGTTCCACTCTTCCTCTCCTGCCTAGACCTCCCCCAAGCCCCAAACCTGAGACCCCTGAACGACTCACTCGACACCTTAAAGCCATCCAGACTAAAGCCAACGACCCCTTCCCCCAGACCTCTCCTTCCTGCTTCTACCCTGTGACTCAGAGCCTGGGCCAGAACCTGGGGCTCCCCTCTGACTCCCCTCAGCCCTGTCCAATCAGTCTCCTTTCCTCGCCTCCTCCTCCCCATTGCCCCAAAGCAGCTCCTGCCTCCTGCTCTGCTGTCTGCCCTGCAGGCAGAGTTCCGCCCAAAGAAGGGGTGCTGTCAGCCCCTTGCTTAACCCTTCAGTGAAGCCAACCACCTGTAGCAAGGGGTGCCAGACTCCCCTGGGTTGTTTGTTTAAATCGTTGATTCCTGAGCCACAGCCCCACCTAGGTCTGAGCTAGGCCCAGAAATGTGCGTGTTAAGAAGTACCACAGGGACTTGTCAGGAGGGCGGCCAGGCGGACAGCATCAAGAGAAACTGCCTGACTCCAAGCCTGGCTGGTGGCTAGCAAGACCCCAGGATCTGCGCCCACCTATCTCCTCAACCTTCAGCTATCGCCTCTACACCCTCAGTGTGCACTCCTACCTTCCTCAACTCACCTGTCCCCAGAGGGGCCCTCTCTTCTTCTTCCGGGCCTTTGTCCACACAGTTCTCTGGGCCTGGGGCTCTCTTGCCTTCCACTCACCCCCTGCCCACCTGGCAGCAACTTCTGTCCTTCAGAAAGCAATATGAGCATCTCCTCCTCCAGGCTGGGACAGGCACTGTTCTCAGACACCACACCCTCTACCCCAGTTCTGTGCTTACACCATCACAGCTTAGAATACCACGTACACCCCCATCCCCTCCACTCCACAACCCCCACGTTCCAGGTCCTTGAGCATAGGGACGTCGTTCTACTCATGCCCATGTTCCCAGTGCCCAGCCCATGCCTGGAATATACTGGTGTCCAGTAAATGATTATTGAGTGAATGGCCTAGATAATGTAAAGAGCAGCTCTGCCATCAGACCACCTGCGCTCAGAGCCCAGCACCTCTCCTGTCCAGGAGGAGCCTTGGGCAGCCTCACTCAGGCTCAGTGTCCTCACTTGTGAAGTGAGAGTCATGACGCCTGCTTCAGAGGTTATCGTGAGGATGACACATTGTACAGACAGTGCCTGACTCAGCTAAGTGCCGCTGCCCCAAATGTGCCATGCAGGTTCTTGCTGCGGGAGCACAGCCAGTAGCTTGGAGCCCTCAGGGGACCAGGACCAGCATGTAACTGGCCTCTGTGTCCACTCCCCAGCACCTCACAAAGGACGCCCATGCTGAGTGCAGGCCAGAGCCTTTGCTCATAGTGGGGACACTGAGAATCCTGCCTGGAAATTTCCCGACCCATTCACCCTGCTCCCCAAATTTCAGGCTCACTAACACAATGCCCCTTACACAAAGCCCTCCAGGACCTCCCTGGGCCCCTATAATATCTCTGGTCTCTGTCTCAGAGCCCAGGGTGTGCTAACATGTGGCAGTCTGTCCAGGGACTCCACATGTGGGAGGCCCTCTCCAAGCCATGGCCTTCTCCAGGAAACACTTTCTGACTGACCACCTAATTCAGCTCATCCTCGTCACATTGTTGTAATTAGCTCTTTCACCTGTGTTGCTTGGCAGGCATGCTTAGGTCACTTTTCAGCAGGGTGACAAACTTACCTCAGTTTCGCCAACACCCTCCCCGTTTTAACATGCACATACTGGAACGGCTGGTCACCCTACCTTTTAAACACTGGCATATGTGTGTGTATAATTAATATATTAATCCTTTCTACTCCAAGTCCTCCAAACCAAGGCCGCTGTCTCATGTCTTAGCCAAGGTCTCCCTTCCCCCTAATCCATGGTTCTCCCTCCCACCAAGGTCTGCTGAAGTCTCCAGGGTAACCAGCAGCCTTGGGGCCCTGCCTGAAGGCCAATATGTAAGGCCTGAAACCCTGGCCTTTGGGTGGGGGGATGGGAGGTGGAGAGCAGGCTGAAAGAACAGCCTGGCATAGCTCCACCAGAGCTGCAGCTACTGGTGAGGAGGGCATGGCGAGGAGGCTAAAGTTATAGAAAACCCTGAGAAGAGACAGGAGCCTTGAGGTGAAAACTCTGGGGGACAGTAGAGACAGAGGAGAAAGAAGGGGAGATGACGGGCAGGACAACGTCATCCTGCAGGTATACGTAAGCTCCCTGAAGGGCTTGCGGACCATCTGCCACTGCCCACTGCCCATGAGGCAAACATTCTTCTCTCGAAGAGCGGGGAGCCCCAGACGCAGGTGGCAAAGCATGAAAGAAGAGTCCAGTCTAGATGGGCTGGGAGCCCCTTCTCCATTAGAGATCCAGAGCGCTTTTAAAACCTAAAGAGGCGGGACTTCCCCTCAGGACTGGAGCACCAGATGAATCATGGAAGAGGGAACCAGATGACATTGCTTACCTTTAGCAAGTGTTGGGCTGTGTAGAAGCCCGCTGGGCCACTGCCCACCACACAGATCTGGGGGCTCAGCTGCTGTGTGGAGAACTGCTGGCAGAAGCCTGGGAGAGGGGGGAGAGGGAAGGTCAGATCAACACTCCCCCTCCAATCCCAAACCAATGTCGTTGTAGGGTAGAAGACGGAATTTCACCCTCATCCTCCCCTCCTTTTCTGTTTCCTCAAAGCTTTGGCATTTGCAGGGTCTCTTACTTCATCTGAACTCCCAGAGGCTGTCTTCATCCTGAGCCCCACATCTCACCCGTGAACTTAACCACGCCGCTGAAGACGGCCTGCTCAATAACCCCTGCCAACCTCCGTATCACCCCCCATTCACCCCTTCTCACACCTGTGGATATCACGGCTTCCCCTTCTCACCTTTGTTGATCCCTGGCTCACCTAGGGGCCTCACATCTCACTCCACAGGCCCCATCTGCCCTGGTACACAACCCCCAGCTCGTCCGCAGGAGTGGACCCCCGCAGTCTCGCCCCTGGTCCCCTCTCTCGCCCCTCTGCAGCCCTGCCCCGGCTCCGCACTTAGCGTTCGCGGGCCTCCCAGCGCTCTCACCCAGCCCTAGAGGTGCCCTACTCCTACTCCTACTGCCGGCGGAAAGCGGCCGGGTCCCAGGGCACGCCGACCAGTGCCACCAGCGCCAGCAGCGCAGAGCCATGGCCGGGAAGAGCAACCAGCCATCCGATCTCATCCCGGCTCGGGCCCCGCCTCCCACTCTCCGGGGAACCCACAGTAGCGGCCCCAACCCCTCCCTCGAAAGAATCCCGCCCCCAAAAGAGAAGCCCGCCCTCGGACCCACCCCCTACAACTGAGTCAGCTCCAGGACTTCCGGACCGTACGCGATACTCCCTCCAATTATCTGGAGGGTAGAGTTGGAGGAGAGCAAATCCTCACCGCTGTTTCAATCCTCTGATGGAGGGAGCCAATTAGAAAGGAGGTTACTTTACTTAGCCTCTTTCTCCTGGCTCTCGTCGGTCTCTGATGACGAAAGTGCCTTTCTCCTTTGAAAGCCAACTTGCAAGCCCGGGTTTCGTCTCAGCCACTCAGGGGCCACGTTCCAAGCGAGCCTCCCCGCCCATTGGGCAATAACCATGGAGTCCGGAAGTGTGGGAAAAAGGGAGTCTCACCGGGACCTTTAACTCCCCATTCATATACTCGGGGCATGTTACAGGGGTGGACCGGCAAGATGCTGTCTACATAGCGCCAGGGAGGATTTTAAACCTTAGAAATCCTGTCCCGCTTCACCCTCCTCCCCTTTACGTAGATGAGGAGACGGAAAGAGAGGCTTCTCTCGTACTACGGACCGAGCCCTATCTCCCACCCTGTCCAACGGGGCTGAAACTAGGGTGAGGCGAATGAGGCACTGGCCTCGGGTGCAGAATTAAAGGGGCGCCAAAAGCTCAGTAATCAAGGTAAATATTTTAATGTAGGGTTTTTAAAAAATCAAAATTAACCCATGGTGAGTAAAAAATATTTTTATAAATGACAGGAAACATGGTCAATAAGCTTAATGGCAGCTTCAGCTTCCTTTTCTGCCAAAGACCCTCTCGTCAAACACTTTCTAACAGAAGTCTTCTCTGACCCATCCTCTCCCAAACTGAATTAGGACCCCTTCTTGTCTCCACAGCACTCGGCTTTAGTTCATCATAACTTACAATGGCTTATCATTTCTAATTATCTTTTTTATTGAAGTATAACAAAACAGAAAACGACACAAATCATAAGTTTACAATTTGATACGTTATACCATGTAGCCACTACCCAGATCAAGAAACAGAACATGTGCCCCTCCTAGTCGCTTCCTTCCCTCCCACTGAGAAGTAAACACTGCTCTGATTTCTTATAAGTATTGTGTTTTGTGCTTGTCCCACTAGACCAGGACTAGGCTAACCATGGTTTGCAAGCCAAATCCTGCCCACCACCTGTTTTTGTACTGCTCACAGCTAATAGTTTTTACATTCCTAAATGGTTTAAAAAACATTTTTTTAAGAATAATATACTGTGACATGTGAAAATTACATAAAGTTCAAAAACATTTTATTGGAACACTGTCCACGTTCATTTCTTTACATATCACATACAGCTGTTTTTACACTTTGACGGCACAAAGTGCTGTAAGTAGTTCTGGCCAAGACCATATATATTACCCACAAAGCCCGAAATATTTACTCTGGCTCTTTACAGAAAAAGTTTGTCAACCCCTGCACCAGACTGTAAGTTCCATGAGCCTGGGGTCCAATCTCATTTACTCTTACGTCCTCAGAGCTTTGCACAGTGCCTGGCCCACAAAGGATGTTCATAAAGAATTTGTCTTAATGATCAAGTCATTTATTAACCTTTCATGCAGCGGGAAAAGAAGATTCAGGCTCAGACACCCAGAAAGGCCTATAGGGTTCTCCACCCAGAAGGAATATGTCTGGTGGTTAAGAGCATGGATTGTGGAGTTGGACATACAGGTTTGAATCCTGCCACTTACTAGCTATATGACATTGAGAAATTAAATTTCTCCAAACTTATCTTCACCATATGAGGGAACAAACAGTACAAACTTGTCAAAATTAAAATTAGATGGCGTACGTACAAAATTTGCCATTAAGTTCTAAATAAAATGTTAGCTATCATCATCATCACCAATAATATAACCTCCCAGATGCCTCTGCATATTAGACCTTAGGTCTCTGCAGAGCCTCAGGAGGGCTTCATTCACTCCTATCTCCTCGCCATTTCAAGTCCCATGCCTCCCCAGCCCACATCCTCAGATGAACAGAAAATTGAGCCTCAAAGCAATCAAGTGACTTGTTCCCCGGTCCTGTTGTATAACCTCGTCTGGTACTAGGGCCTCTGGCTGCTGCCCATTCTCCACTCAGGCCCATATCAATAACAATGAGTCATTGGTTATGTATTAAGATGGTTTTAATCATTAGCCAGGACTATGCAGTGGGGCCTTTTCTGACATTGCATTTTTCATGTGGAGAATTAGCAGTTTGATTAATCACAGCCCCAGATCTTAAGGCCATTTCTGAGCTGCTAATGCATTTCAAAATAGCAGCAATAACATATAGCAAAACAGCAGTCTGGGGAGGCTGCCAAGTCTGCCTTGTTCCAAGAGGGACTTGGATCCAAAACTCTCAGCCTCCCAGCAAGAAACAGACGGCACATTCAAAGGGGCCGACTGAGGAGAGTTTAACGAAGGAACTCTGTGCAGAGGTGTGAGCAGGATTATGGGAATGGTGAAGCACCCCTGGGCTAGCAGCAGCTGGAAGCCACCACCACCCCAGACCCTGAAGGAACAAAAAGGGGGAGCTGTTTTGGAAGCAATGAGAGCTTGTGCTGTAGGAGAGGGCACTGCACTGGAGCTGGGCTCATTGGCAGAGGAAAGCAGGATGGCGAAGAGTGGGGCATGGATGTGGAGGGGCAAATGGCAGCTCTCCCACAGAGGCACACCACGGATGGGTCCTCCAACAGGAGCAGGCTCAGAGGATGCTTTCACCTGTCATCTAACCCCTCTGCCTATCCTGATAGCTGGCCTTTAGCCTCCTTACCATCAGGGTCAGCATGCCCTCCACCCTGTCCAGGGACTTCACTGAAAAAAACAAAGCAGTTATGCACTCAGAACATGGCTTGCATACTCTCAACCGGGGGCATTTTGCCCCCTGGGGGGTATTTGACAATGTCTGGAGACATTTTTGATTGTCACAACTTGATCTCCTAGCATCTAGTGGGTAGAGGCCAGGGATGTAACTAATCATCCTACTGTGACCAGGACAGGCCCCAGTGACAAAGAATGACCCGGCCACAATGTCAGTGGGGCTGAGGCAAGAAATCCTGTTACAAACAGACTGCCTGGCCTCCTTCTCTTTCCCTCGCTCTGCCCCTAGCTGGGCCCTTCCTTGCTTGCTCTCATCCAGCGCCTCCCAGCCCTCTCCCTAGCCTGCCCACTGTGGCTGACTCTCAGTGTGTCCCCCAGCACCCTGGCTCCCTCCTCTGGCCGGCATCGTTAGTTCCCCTATATTCCCGCCTGTCCCAGGCTGCAGATTCCTTCACAGCCAAGCCCAGTCCTTGACTGCAAGCTCTCATGTCTGCGCTCCACCTCCTTCCTCTCCCTTCTAAGGCCATTTGTCCCACAGACCTGGTTCCCATCACCTCCCTGCAGCCGCAGCTATGCTTCCAGTAAGTTTTCTCTCTTTCAATTGGTAATTATTCTAGGTCTACCCCTTCTAAACATCATAGAACAAAGCAGACTTTTTCTAGAGCTAGCCAAGGTCATGCTCAAAGCTGTTTATATTCTTTTTCCCCTTATTTCCCTGGAGTGCTTTCCCCACAGAACATACATACTTTGTCTCTCTCTGATACTGTGGGTCTTGGCTGCTGCTGAGCCAGTGTCTTGAACAGGTTTCTATGGCTGAGAAACTAGGAAGGTCTGCAGTAGTGAGCTTTCCCTGTGGTCCCTGGGGAGAGGCATCCTTAGGGGACAGAGCCTCAAAGGGCACAGGAAGATGCAGTGGCCAACCAAGTGGGGCTCTCCTGGCACCAGGAAGGCTCTAGCTAAGGGTCTGGCCCTTCTCTCTCCTAACCTGCCCCCTGCACAAGGCCTCTCCTTATCCCATCACCCTCCCTTAGCCCTACCAAGGTTCAGACAGAGCAGGGGAGAAATCTGACTATTTGTCCTGAGAGGAAGTTGACCAAGGTCCAGAGTCACCAGCATGCCCAGTCACCTTTATTCCTTTCCTTCACACATCCTTCAAAACCCAGAGAAACAAACAGGGGAGGTCACCCGGAGCTCTGTGCCTCGCTGCCCACCCAGGGCCTCCATGCTCCGGCAACCAAGCACACCCACGGGGGAAGGGCCCCAGACATAGCCAACAGAAGCAAGAAAGCCAGGGTTGGGCCGGGGAGGGGGCACAGGGTGACAGTGCCAGCCCACCCCTCATTGCAGCCCCACCAACTCAGTGATGGGAGGGGTCTGCACCATGAACTCCTCGTAGCGACTGAGAAACAGGCGGAAGCGAGCCAGGTAGGAGTCCTCGTTGTATGGCAGCTGCTTCTCTTGGAGGAACTGAGACACCACGGGCTTCACCTGTCAGAAGATAGGCGGGAGGAGGCGCGGCTGAACCAGGCCTGGGGGCAGGCCCATCCCTAGGGCCTCTCCTCCACCCAGCCCCAGCTCCGGCCTGCCTTGTTCCTGGTCCTCGGGAGGAGCTGAGGAGCCAGGAGACTTCCTGCCTCTCCCTTCTGGGAGTGTGTGGGAAGTGGAGGCTTCTCCCAGCCTCCTGTCCCAGGCCCCCAGCAGCATGACAGCCTTCCTTGGCTCCCTTTTACCAAGCACCTGCTATGTGCCCCACATTTCAGATCCATTTCTCCGTTTCCTCCTCAAAGCCTGTCCGTGGAAGCACTGCCTACTCCCTTTTTACAGATGAGGAAGCTGAGGCTCAGGAACATTCAGTTAACTTGGCCAGAGTCGCAGTGCTAGTAAGAAACCCAGATGTGTCTGGTCAGAAAGCCATACTGCTGCTTGTACGGTGAGCTGCCCTCCCCGGGTACCCCTGACCAGGCCAGATGGGGACCTGGGGTTCAGGTGAACCTGAAGGTTACTCCGGCTCTGCCCCCAGATAGGTCCTTCATCCCAGCCCCTCCAGTGCTCCCTGCAGCTACCTTCAGGCACATGTTGTCCGAGAGCCTGGGGAAGAGGTGGTGCTCCACGTGACAGCTGATGATGGAGTGGCCGAACGCCCAGTCCAGCACAGGCAGCCGCGGCAGGTTGAGCACACCAAGGCTCATCATGTGAATCCGTCGGGGCTTCTTGTCCCGGGAGAACATGGGCAGCCCAATGTGCTGTGACGGACACGTGGGTCACACTCCGGGGCTGGGCCGGGCACCCTGGGCCTCCCCACCCTGCCCCAGGCCTGCTCACCTAGCCACTCAGGGATTAGCAGGTTCTTCTGCTTCCTTACTCCCACTCTGGAGGGACCTGGCAGAGGTGTGAGGAGGATGGAAGTCTCCTGTGTGTGCCCTGAGCTCAGCCTCACCCATCTCTGGGTCTCTCCCCACATAAGTACAAGGAGGGGTGTGGTGTGGGCACCCCCCAGCACCCACCATACTCATGAGCCTGTGACTGCCCACCACTTACATTCATGTCACTATGCCACTGCCTCGTCCTGGAGAGACACTTTTCTGCTCTCTGTTCACCAAAATCCTGCCCATCATTCAAGATCAAGTTTGCACATCCTCATGTATTTTTTCATTCAACAAGTATGGATCAATGCCTCCTCTCCAGGTGCTGTCCTAGGTCTAGGGATGTGGCAGTGAACCAGGTCTTCCCTTCTAGCAGGACAGGCAGATGGGACACACCTATGGGATTTAAGTCATTACTGGCAGCGTGGTAAGTGCTGGGAGAGTGACGTGCAGGATGCTCTAACCTGGAGCCTTCACCGGTCCAGAGAACAGGGAGGCATCCCTGTGGAAATGGCCCTGGAACTGGGTGCTGAGCCCCTGGCCTCCCACAAAGACCTCCTGTCTCTAGCTCCTCCATCTGCCTGCCTCGTGCCATGTGGCCTGCCCTGGGGCCTCTTGATGGTCCTTGTTTCAAAGCAAGTGTTCTGAGAGCAGAAGCTGGGGTCCTAGGTCACGTGTGTCTCCTCAGGGCTTAATCAAGTGCCCGATGCATAGAAGGTTCATAAATTTTCGATCCCAATGACAGTGAGTGAGAAAGAGAAGCAAATTCCTTACCTGAGACCAAAACTCTCTGTGATGACCCACGGAGGGAAAAGAATGGGGGCAGTTGGGGAGGTAGGGGGAGGCTTCCTCCAATGGCTTCTCTCTCCCCAGAACCTTGAGTCAGGCCCCTGGAGGATGTTCCCCACATGTCCCAGCACCCAGGGTCAGAAGGCCTCACCTGGAAGATGTTGACGTGGAGGTAGGGGTGGGCCAGCAGGGATCTGGTGATGAGCATGCAGACCAGGGCCGAGCCAGGGCTCTGGAAGCCAGACATGTTCAGAAGAAGCCAGTAGTGAGTATAAAGGCCCAGGGCAATCAGGGCCAGTGTCCGCAGAGCCGTCCTGAGCTCCACCTCTCTTAGCCGCTCTGAGAGCAAGAGCAAGAAATAGAGGGGGTGAGCAAGGTTCAGCCAACATAAGCCAGCTCGCTGGCGGCTCAGTGGTGCTAACTAGTATGATCTAGGTGATCAGTGTATCCACACACAGCCCTGAGAAGTAGGTCCACCCGTTTTGTGGATGAGGAAAAGGAGCGTTTAGCAGCTTGACCAAAGCCACTCTGGTAGTAAGTGGGGCTTTGCTCTTTCCCCCATATGATACTGAGAGACCATGGGTTTAGGCAAAGTAGGATGAGGGCCTCCGGAAAAAAGGCAAAGCAAGAGCATTACAGTCAGAACAATGTAACAATGTGCAAAGAAGTCCCTGTGGAAACTCCGTGTTAAGCATTACCCAAAGTCAGAGTCACATGGATTCTCTCAGGTAAAGATACCAGGCTGGGAATATGGACATTCTTCAGTGAAATCAGTTAAAGCTCAAAAGGCCAGGAGCAACTTGGCCTGGAATGTTTGTGTGTTCCCAGCTAGAGAAAAGTATCTCAGCATAACCTGTGACTTCATTATGTCAATTAGATCATGACACTGTAAAATTTACCTTAGCCTGCTACAAGGCCCAGCTTATTTTTAACTGTATTTTGTGCTGTTTTTCCTTCTCTGATCCTAAACAAGTAATCTGCAGACTGGGCAAAAGATCAATTTGGTAAGCAATCCCAACTGTAAACAGCCCAAGAAGTCAAGAAGTAAGATTCTTAACACACAGGCAATAACCCAGCCCACCTCGGGGGCAGGGCAGGCGGCCTTAACTGAGAAGCTCCCAGAGGGAAGTTGCTATCCTGAGAAGGAATCAGAGCAGCAAATTTCTTCTGTTACTCATCAAAAATGAGCATTCTGGGAGCACCCAACACGTCTGCACCCCTAGCCCTTTACCCCCATTCCTAAAAGTCCTCAACTGTGCATAAAATCCCTAGACAATACATTAGCATGGGCTCTCTTGCCCCTTCCTGGTGTGAGCCAGGAGTTTTGTCCTTGCACTTTATCTCTAAGTAAAAGCCTCTCCCTTGCTCTCCTACCTTGAGTATTTGCGAAGTTCATTCTTCGACTCCATGAACAAGAACCCCAGTATCAACACCACTCCCATGACATTTAAAAATTATAATGTGCAACATAGTGTGGGACATTTATAACGGGTTTTCACATCTATGACCTCATTATGTTCTCGCACCCCTTGAGGAGCCAGGTAAGAACCTGAAGCTCAGAGAGGTTTAAGTTACCTGCCTGTAGTCACCAGCCAGTAAAGGGCAGAGTCAGACTTGGTCCCAGGTCCGAGGCTCTTTCCACCCTGCCTGGCTGTACCAGAAAATTTCTGTATGATCTTAACTCAGGGCTCTCAGTTTCCTCCACAAGCAGCCTCCAGGAAATCAGGAGGGGGAGTACAGGGGCATCCTTGCAGGGCAAAGGAAAGGTCTTTGCAGGGCCCAGCCCATGTATACTCACCAACAGCCACCAGAGGGGTTATGATGGGGATTGAGAGAGGAGCAAGGAACATGTAGACATAGCGGTTGAGGCAAGGCAGCCTCCACGTGCTCGAGTCCCCCAGGCCCAGCACGTTGGTGTAGCCATGGTGCATCTTGACATGTCCGTACTTGGCATACTCCGCGGTGAAGGCTGTGCACACCTGGAGGAGGGAACCAGAAATGTCAGGCAGTAGAGCAAAGCAGGACCTTCAGGAGTCTCCTGAACACCCCTCCCTCCCCAGACCCTGTTTGTCCAGGGCCTTCCTGCCTGACACCCCCAGTGAATCAGCCTGGACTACCAACTCTCAGGAGTCCAGGCCCACAGAGAAGCAGCCAGCCAGAAGAACCACCTCTGGAGGCGGGAGGTCAGCCCCCACAGTTGCCACCCTGCCACTGACCACCCAGGCAAGCCCGAGAGCAGTCAGAGGATGGGACAGACTGCAGGGCAAGCTCCTGGCAGTGGTTGCAATTACTCTGTGTGTCTTTCTCTTGGAAACATTCGTACGTTCACAACACAACTTTGCAGGTGAGCCTACAGCAGCAAGGGGAGGGGTGCAGGAGGTCTGGGTGGTGACAGGAGGCCATCTCCTGAACTGTCCACAATGGTGGCACTGAGGATGCGGGTGCCCCAGTGGGGACCGAGAGCCAACCACTCCCTGGGGGTGTCTCCTCTCCAGCATGCACTCTCGGGGGATCCTCCGAGCTGGTTACAAGCAGCAGCAGCTCTTTGACTCCAAGAAGAGCAGTCATTCTGAATGCAAAAGAGGTGCTAAGGTGTTTCTTATGCAGATACATGCAAATGAACATGCAGATGTCAGCCTCCTGCAATGGTTTATTGGGCCAGAAGGTTTTGCTGATTTTACTGAAGGTGCTGAGTGCTTGTTCCCAGGAGAATGTGAAGTTTCCCAGTGCCAATCACCGGGAGCCTCAGAAAGACAGCAGAATTTTTATTCACTCTCAGCGTCATGCACTTTAGGTATGTGATGTATTCATCTTCCAAGCCTGGGGCAGGGGGCGGTGGTGTTATTATTCACAGTTGACAGAAGCAGAAACTGAGTGAGAGGCGGCATGACCACCCCCAGGTCACTTGGCTACCTAGGCGGCAGAGGTGGGATTTGAACCCAGATAAGCCATAAGTAAGACCCTTGAGAGGACTCGTGCTGTCCAGGCAGCAGAGGCAAAGCCAGGAGAAGCCAGATAGCCAATGACATTGTCTTCACACACTGTCTGCAGAGACTTTCTCCCTTGGAACCAAATGAAGCCGAAATGTTGTCTAAAGCTCTGCCTATGGACACTGAGCAGCATAGCTAGCGATGTCACAGCTGTGTCACACCAGACAAGGGAAGATGTGTCAAACAGGACTGGACGGGCCCTCTGGAGGCAGAGCACGGGAAGGTAAATGCATTTCTGTGAAGTCCATGAAAACAGCAGAGAACAGCAAGGACACTTCGCTCTCTGATGATGTAACCCACCGAGGGACAGAACCTGGCGGAGGCTGCAGAGAGTGGGCAGGTAATGTGTCATTAAAGTGACATCTCTTCCAGGCTGCTGGTCTCCTGAGGACACCCCTGCCTGAGCACATACCCACTGGGGCGATGCAGTTGGCTCCTGTTAGAGGCAGAAACCTTTGGCAGCGGGCACAAGGGGGCCACAGATGCGTCTGTTGAATGCCCCGTGGGGCCGGCCTGCCCCTGCCCGAGGACCACAAGCTGTGTTGTGGACCTCATGGTTCTGTCCCAGGTAACTAGAGAAGCCACCGTTTGTAACTGCTCCCTCCATGCTCTTCTGCTCCAATGGCCAATCCTATCCTCATTGCTTCTGTCAAGAAATGTCAGTCGATGCAGCTTAGTCACAAAAATGACTTTCCTTCTGCCATAAGCTTTCCATCTCCTTGCAGACCAGCAGCTATCCGTGCTTGGAGTGGTGAGACCAGACACGGCCTGGAGCCTAAGTCAGACTGAGCCTGTAAGAACCTGACCCTCAGGGGCTTGGTGGGAGTCCTCAGTCAGGTTCTCAGCCACGTGCCCAGACCCAAGGATGCGGGGGAGACGATCTACCCTTGTGGTGTGTCACATGTGATTCATGAGTCAGCAGCACACAAGTACAGTCTGTGTACGACTCACTTTGTTATAGGAATAAGAACAGATTTGAAGCTATTTGTGTAACACTGGAATTCTCACTTCCATCTAGCTATTCTTTCTGGAGCGGGAAAGAAAGGGATGGAGTCGGGCTGGAAGGGGGAGACGCCACACAGGTCGCAGCGTGTCATCTGTGTGCACATCCATCAACCAAAGTGCAGGGGGAAATGGCCACATGCTGTGGGGATAGTTGGAAAATGACTGTCCCGCTGTAAATGATTATTTAAAGGTCTCATCAAAGAAGATTCCATATCCAGACCCAGGGAGAGTTCTAGAAGTCTCAAGGTCGCTGTTGCTTCCTGATGTCACCACCCTCTGTGTCCCGCAGGAAGACTTAAGAGCCCCCCACAATCTCTTAGAGGCATTCAGGCTCTGCAAGTGGCCAGTGTGTGAATGGGGCAATGCCAGTACAATGCCCCACCTTGACATCTTCTCTCAGCTTAACATCGGGGTCCCCAAATCTCATTTGTTCATTTAGTCTTTCATGAATATGTTCATATAAGCATCCTCAGACCTCTGCTGGTGGCCAAAGGTGTTGTGGAAAACCTGGACTGGATCTCTGACGGAAGAACCAAGTGGCACTCAGAGGTCTTGGAGGGCAGAGGTTTATTTTACACTGGCAGGCTCAGAGGCGAGTGATCCCCAAAGGTCTGAGCCCCAAGTACAGCAGGGCCATGTCTTTCATACATTCACTACAAAGCTAGGGGGGAGTCAGCACCCAGGAACTGTTGCAGTGGCAGCTATTAGGTCACTATAGGTATATTTAGGATGCTAGTTATATTTTAATCCATTTCTGTAAAGGTCACCCAGATACCGTATTATAAACTAATGGGCTTCTATGACTATGATTAACATCTGTTCCATACCACTGAGTCCTGGGGGGGGGGGAAATACATTGTTACATTGTTTCAATCCCAAGCACCCAAGCACCTTGTGATTCCTCTACATTCCTGAAGCCTTAACAGAAACCCTGTTTCCTTGGCTTCCTTGGCTTCCAACACACCTGCCCAGAGGGGAGGGATTTGAGAACTTTCTGAGTATCTCCTCATCAAAGGTAGTTAATAACAAACGTGGCAGTATTCTAAAATAATTTATTTTTTGATTAGGTAATATGTTTACATAATTCAGAATTCCAAAAGTACACAGTGAGGGTCTTTTTCCTTCTACCCCCACCCTCACCCCACACCCAGCAGCCCCATTACCCTCCTGAGGCTTAAGGGAGATCCTTGAAGATTTTTCATTTATTTATTTTTTTAAACAACCGATACTTTGCAGGATTAAAAACCATCATTATAAAATGACGCAATCAAAGTTGGCTTTTAAATAGGTCACTCCACTAGATCAGGGCAGGGCAGGCCAAGGCAGGTGATAGGCTGGAGGAGGTGAGGACAGGAAGGGCAGGCATGGGGCGGAGCTGGGGAAGGGTGAGGGGCGGGAGGAGAAGCAGGGATCAAGAGCCGCGGCCAGGCTTCCCGCTCCACAGATGGGCACAGGAGCAGAGAGCAGCAGGCGTGGACGGGTGAGAAAGAGGGGCTGTGGGCCATCCTCAGGCAGTGTCCTTCAGGCAGGATGGGGTCCTGGCCCTCCCTCCAGGCCTCTCTCACTGATGCCCAAGGGCTGAGTAGCTCCTTCATGCTGGCTTCAGGGTGGTGGGGGTCTCTGGGGCTCCACGGGCCTGGGTAATAGGTTTGTCAGATAAAGTAGAGGATGCCCAGATAAATTCGAATTTCAAATAAACAACCATTTTTTGTAGAAGTATATCCCAAATAGTGCATGTATTTACTGTTTATCTAAAGTTCAAACTTAACTGGGCTTCCTGTGTTTTTATTTGCTACGCCTGGCAGCCCTACCCAGTGAGAGTACAAGTTCCTGAGTGTGAGTCCTCAGGTACCCGGCAGGCCCCATGCGGATCTGGTCGTATCTTAGCACCTTGGCTAAGAGAGGGGCAGCAGTGAGGGCCAAAGCCAGAGGGGCCCCTGAGCGCCTCCCCCTGATGGGAGTGGGTGGCACGTGGTCAGGGCCCAGCCCGAGTGGCTCTGATGGCGTCTCTCCTCTTTTAGGCCTTGTCACTAGTAACCTCCCAGTTCTTCTGCTGGGCACATGGGCTTTCTTGCCCCCATTGCTCCAGGGCTCCAGGGAGACCCTAGGAAGGCCAGATTTCTGTGGGTCCCACATGCACCGTGCTGTTTCCCATATCCATGCCTCTGTACATCTGCTCCGTCTACAACCAACTTCCTGCTTCGGGGTCTGGCCAACCACGTCCCAGCAGCTCTGCTCAGGACACTCTCCTCAGGCCTTCTCAGCCTTGGCACTATTGGCATCTGGGGCTGGGTGAGCCCTGCGGTATGGGCTGTCCTGTGCATTACAGGGTGTCTAGCAGCTCCCTGGCCCCTCCCCACCAGATGCCGGTAATACACGCACACACCAGTCATAACAGCTGAAAATGTCTGCAGACATCGCCGGTGTTCCCTGTTACGCTCTCTCCTCACAGTGCTCACAGCCTTCACACCACCTGGTTGATGCCCTCGTCACATTCTGCCTGCGCTGGTCCCCAGCTGCACCACATACCAGCTGAGCAGCCTTGGGCAAGTGATTTCACCTTCCAGACCAGTAGTTCCTCATCCACAAAGTGAGGGTAATAATAGCTTCAACCTCAAAGGGAGGCATGACTATTAAATGAGATAATTCATGCCAAGTAAGCACCCGATAAGTGTCAGTGGGTATAATCAGAATTTTTATTATTTTGATGTCATGCATGTGTGTCTGTTTCCCCACTTGTCTCTGACCCCTTGGGGAACTGGGAGCAGGCCTTATTCCCACTGTGTTCCCAGCACCCAGCAGAGCTTGTTGGGGAGCAGAAGCTCGGCAGTGTTGAGTGCACTGCACAGCCATCGCCCAGCCAGAGGCCTGACCGATGCTACCTCCGTCCCCAAAGCTCCCCATCAAACCGGGCCTCCCTCAAGTCTCCTTTCCACTCTGGGCAGCCCCTGCCAGGCGGGCAGCCACCTCCCTTTTCTGTCCAAGCCCCTCCCTCAAGGCTACACTCATCACACTGAGTGGCTGCCTCCCACAGACAACTGCCGGCCCTACTCCAGGTCCTCTGCCATAGGCAAGCCCCCCGGGGTCTCCACCAGAAACCAGGCTTTACAGACCCTCAGGAGTGGGATTTGCCTGGAGACCACCTTCCTGAAGCCCTCAGGCTTATCCTTGAGGACGCCACTGCAAAGCTAGGGACAGTGGGACGGGGCCCTGCTTGAAAGGACATTTTATGAATCAGCCATGCTTGAAAGTACATTTTATGAATCTACACATGTGATCAAATGGCACAGAACCACACAGAGTTAAACCAACGTTGATTTCTTGGTTTTGCTATGAACACTTATATAAATATACCTACTGGGAGGAACTGGATGAAGATTACACAGCACCTCTCTCTCCTGTTTTTGCAACATCTTGTGAATCTATAATTATTTCAAAAATAAGTTGTTTTTTTGTTTTTTGTTTTTTTTTACAAAAGTATATTTTGTACTGCAGGTCTGAGTTTGCCCTATAAATAAAATTTTAAGACAAAAAAAATTTAAGAATCATAGTTGAGCATACTCAGAGTAACACTCCTCAGGGTTCAGATGGGGACAAATAGAAAGTCAGGGAGATGGCCAGAAGATAATGGCCACACGGAACTCATGAGAAGACAATGTTGGAGAACTGTAACGTGCCTGGGGGTTCTCAGCTGTTCCACCACCAGCCAGGACAAAGGAAGGTGACGGCATTCCCCTGGGTGACAGACAGCCCTCCCCCACAGCAGAACCAGCCTGTGCTCTCCTTGGCCCAGCTGTAACTCCGCCCCTGTGGTACCACCCCTGTGGCACAAAGCCACTTTAGAAAAAGGACTTGATATTGAGACACAGTAAAGAGCTCAGAGACTGGCACCGCCTGTTCCCTGCCACTCAGGGTGGCATCCTCCTTGTGAGTAATATGCAGGAGAGACCCTGAAGTCTTCTGACTTCAGGAGTTAATCCTTCCCAAGCTTCCCTACGTAAAAAATGGTGGCCCTGCCCACCCCACCTTCCTGTAGCCCTTCCCTAGCAGTCCCCACAACACACCCCTCGTCCTACAAGGAGGGGCAGATGCTCCTGCTGGGGAAGGTCAGGGTCATGAGTGGGCTGGGAGAGGGTCAGAGGTATGCAAGGAGGAGGAATGGAACTTTCTCAAGTAGACCCAAAATACCTCTTCAGAGGAAAGTTCATTCCCATGTGGGGAGGTATATATATGACTTAGGATACTTTAGCAAAGAAACAACAACCTGCAGTATTGTTACCCCTTCATCCTGCCCACCCATCCCGCTAGACCCAATGGGTCAGAGAGGGTGAGGTCCTCATCTTCCATTGCCAGCTCGAGCCAGCAGACCCTGAGAAAAACCTGGCAAAAGCTAGGTGCCTCAGGAAAGCCACTGATACCTGAGGTTGCAGACTTGGGGACTGGGTTATCCTAAAGTGATGGTGTCCCCTGAGGGTCAAGGTTTAGGAAGAACACAGGCACCCAGCAGGAGAAGCGGTAAAGAGACAAGATAGCAGGACGTGGCAGAAATGGAGAGTCAGGGGTCCAGGAGGGTCCTGGGCAGTGCAAGCTTGTCCTTAGTTGTGAAAGGTGGAGAACGGCTGTAATCCAGGACCGCAGCAGGCAGCCCCCTCCACAAACACACACACCCCACCCATGCACAGACACATCTGTCCAGCTCTGCCTAACTACACCAACCTTTTAGTCAAAACTAGACGCTAACATACAACAGCAGCTGCCTGCCCTTTCCTTGTGACTGGCTGCATGTTCCCTTCAGAGAAAAAAAGCAAAGCTAACACTTGGTGAGCATCAAAGAGTCAGGCCCAGGCCCGAATCAAGATCTATGCTGTGCCATTTAATCCTTCATGAGGCAGGTAACATTACATTAGCTCTGACATTCAGATACTGAGTTGAGTAACTTACCCACAGTCAGGCAGCCAGTGGGGCGGGGATTCCAACCAGGAGGTGGCTCTGCTGGCTATGCTATGTGCTGACACTGTCCCCCGACAAGACCAGCACCGTCCTCAAGGACCCCATTCGACCCATCAGGGGGGAGACCAAGCCATCCATCGCCACGCTGGGAACTGGACCCTCCCCAGAGGGCAGCCATAGCCACACCCTGTGGGGTGGAAAAACGGGGGCACTCCCACATCAGTTAGCTAAGGGCCCCAGTGACAAACCACCTGTGGCCCGGGCTGTGGCAAGGCGCCAGCTGGTGTCACAGCACAGAGGCCAGAGCCAAGCCTCCCCCACCACATGGGGCTTCACCGGCCTCTAGACTCTAACCCTCCACCAGCTGGCTTTTCTCTGGACTTTGTCCCTGTATCACCTGCAGGGTCTTTGTCAATAAATATTGATGGGACATCTGCCAAGAGCCCAACTCTGCGCCAGAATCCAAAGAGACAAAGAGACAAAGATGAAGCCACTGCCCCCGGGGCTCACGGGGACCAGACAGTGTGCTGCCTGGGTCCCTCGGGGCAGGTCATGTGCCGTGGTTCCCGTGGAACTCTCCAGCTGGGGAACCTGGAAGGGCTTCTCGGTGGGGGTCCCAAAGATTGTAGCCAGGACAGTCACCTACCAGCCACAGGTGTCCTGGTAGGAGGAAGAAACTGTCACCACTTGACACAGGGCTGCAGAGAGGCAAGTGGGAGCCCCCAGGAAAACAGGGGCACCCAGGCCAAGCCCTCTGCCATATGTAGACACTTGTACTTCCTCATGCCCTTTTCTACCCACTGGTGCTAACCACCCCATTAAGGGCTTGGGGATGCACACCATGCGCGCGCGCGCACACCCACACACCCACACACACACACACACACACACACACACGCACTGTAGTGCATGCTGCGTTCATGGAGCCCCAGCCGCAGTTGCTGTCCAGATGGGCACTCACTGCCTGCTCACACAGAGAAATAAGCTTGCCCACAGGCTACCAGCAGCTGCCCCCACCCCCTTCCAGGCTCACCTCCACAAAGAAAAGTTCCCAGATCTTGCTCCATCGTCTAGACTCGGTGAGGGCCCCATGCGTGGCTAAATGGCTGCCCTTGACAGTGAGTGTGTAGTGGCACACCCCCAGGATGGCGATGCCCAGAGCAAAGGTCAGGACATTCTCGGATCGCAGGCACAGGAACCCTGGGTGGGGGAGCGAGAGTGGGATGGGGGTGGGGCGTCCTCTAGCCCTTGGGGATCTGGGCCCAAAGGACCCAGCCCCCACCCCTGGGAATTCAGTCCTGGGGCTACCAGGGCATTAGTATGGCAGGTCCCATCATGGGCTCAGGAAGAGTTGGCTTTCTCTACAGGATTTGAGACAAAACAGAGCCCCATTTCCTTGCCAAGGAGACTCCAGGAGTCTTGATTCTGCACCCGGCCTGAGCAGCCATGGGGACCCGGCAGCGGGGGGTCCGGACCAGCAGAGGTCCAGGGGAAACCCACACCCTCCCTCCTCGCCGCCCTCACTCTGCCCCTGGCATCCCCCCTGGAACATCTCCCCCTCCCCCAGGCCATCCCTCCCTTCCTCCTCTCCTGACTCCTCTCAACTTTGCCCACCACCGCCCTTCCTGACATCAGGCCTGCCTCTCCTTCCATCCTCTGGGGACACAGAGCAGGACACCCCAGCCAGACCTTCGGGTTCAGGGCGTGTCCCTCCTTCTTGGGATCCAGGGCGCGCACAGCCTCCCCTATCGCCCAGCCCTCTCCGTCACCCCGTCCCCCAATTCCAGCTCGGGCCCCTGTCGCCCTGTCCCCATGCCTCTCACCTGCGGGCAAGGCGAGAAGGCTGAGCGCAAGGATGGCGCAGTCCACGCCGTGGCGCTCCCACCACGAGCTCTTCCTCACCACGTCCTGGACCAGCGCCTCCAGCTCGCCCAGCAGCGCCTCGGCCCCGCCGCTTTCGGGGGGCTCGCCCCGCGTGGTCTCCATGGGCTCCGCGCCCGGCGAGGCGTCCGCAGCGGACTCGGAGGACGGGGCGAGTGTCTGCGGCGCCGGGCGACGCGGAGCGCGAGCGGGGGCGGGCCGGGGCGGAGCCACGCGCCGGCTGGGGACACCGGCCCTGGGTGTCACGGTGCACGCCGGGCACCCGAGCGCCTCCTGCAGCGTGCGGCGGCGGCCCAGCCCGGGGACACCCTCTGCGCTGTGGACCGGAACCGCCGCAGGAACAGCGGGAGGAGCTCGGGGGCGGCGGGGCCCCCTGGAGCGAGAACCAGGCGTGCGGGACCGGGAGGGGGCGAGGGGGCCGAGCGGGGCGCGGAGTCCCCAGCGGAGACCCGGCCTTCTCTGACCGCCTGACCTCAGTCCCTCGCGTTCTACTGGCCCCGCACTGGGCTCAGGTTTCTCGTAGCTTGGGTGTTTTAATCAGTGGCATTTGGCACATAAGCACCCACGACACGGGCATTTGTTCCTTGTCCGTCTCCACCGACAGACTGGACGCTGGGTGCCGCAGGGCCTCACTTCTCTTGCTGCATTTGCTCAACTGTAGCTCCAGGGCCTAGAAACCGTACTTGGCACCTACACATTTTTAAATACATGGGGCAGAACGTTCAAGGACTCACTCCACCCAGGCAGATGGAGGTGTGAGTGTCCCCTCTGAGTCCTGGCTTTTGCACTGGTGACCCGTGGAGAACCGGCTCTCCAGCCCAGTGATTTTTGTAGTGAGAAGGGGTAGCTCTAGGGAAAACCCACCCAGAGGTTACCATTTCTGGGGGGCCCCCTGCAGTTCTACGCACTGCAAGGTGCTCAGGTCTGAGGCCAGGGCCGTGGCAAACAGTTCCCCCAGACTTGGGAGCAGCACCTCCTGGCCCCTTCCCCGCAGCCCAGGCCCCACACAGGGCCTCTGGAGGCTGGCCTCGTCCTCCAAGCACCAGCACGTGTGCTCTACAAACTCCCTGCTCAGCCTATGAGGGCCTGTGACCTTTTTCTCTTTTGTTATACTTTCCCCTGGTTTCATGTTGAAGTCCTTTTAAAACAAGGCCTGGCATGGTGAGGGCAGCAGCCTTTCCAGCAGGAGGCCTTCAGGAAGGAAGAAGAAGAGCAGGAGAAAGAGGAGGAGAGAGAAATGCAGGAGAAACGGTGGGGGACAGTCAGGGGCTCTGCTTCCTTGTCTTCCTTGGCATTTTACTTCACGAATTCGTATTGGCTTATCCCTCCAATTCTTTCTAAAAGGGTAAGATTTCTTGATCAGGTCAGTATTCTGAGGGGCTTACAGTCTAACAGACCAATTCTCACCGCACGCCTCACCGCACGCACACACACACACACACACACACACGTCTGGCTTCTTACAGAAGACTTAAATCGTGCACCAAGGGAAATGTACACATGACCAAAAAGGATGTGAAATTAAGACAGCCCCTCAGACCTGTGAGAATGGCTAACATGAAATAGTGGGGCAACACTAAGCATTGGCAAACGGATGTGGAGCGACTGAGCCCTTGTCCACTGCTGATGAGAGTGTAAAGTGGCACAACCCCTCTGGGGAGCGGTTTGACAGTTTTTTATATGGTTTAATATACACCAACCCTATGACCCAGCCATTCGTCACCCAGGTATTCACCCAATAGGAATGAAAACGTGTGTCTACATGAAGACATGTACCTGGATGATCACAGCAGCAGCATTACTCATTACAGCCAAACTGGACACAGCCTAAATGTCCATCAGCAGGGGAATAGGTAAGCACACCATGGTACATTCATACAACGCATGTAATAAAAAGGAGCAGCTGGTACAGGCAACAGTGTACATGGACTGAAAGGTGTAGTTTCGCAGACCATGTGCAAAGCAAAAGAAACCAGACAAACAAGCACTTCCTACAAATGATTCCACTTGTAGGAAGTTCAGGAACAGGAGGAACTAATACATAGTGAGAGAAATCAAATCAGCAGTTGTCCCAAGGGCGGGGGTGGGTTCGGGGAACTGGGCACTTTTGTTTCTTTATCTGGTGTTAGTTATCCTTGGCATATTCAGTTTGTAAAAACACATCATACTACACTGTTGTGAAGTATGCATTTTTGGGTATGAGTATACCAAAAAATATATATATTTTAATTAAAACATTTAGTTTATGTCCTAATTGGCAATAGCATGTTTTTAGAGGTATAAATCAGATGGTAGATGTCACCCATAAATCCAGCACAGCGAAGCATGGGAAAGCAGGTCAGATCTGGCGCTTGGGTCCCTCGGCCATGGGGGTTAGCAGCTGAGCATGTGGGGCAGCAGAGCAGCTGATTCACCAAACCCTTCCTGGTTAGTGTCAGCCCATCCTGACCTCTCAGCACCTGGTCCTGCCCCTCCCTTCTCCCAGGATCCTGCTCACAAAGGTGAGAATGAATTGTGAGAATAAAGCCCAGGATGAAAGGCAGGCCTGCACCCATCCAAGCTCTCTGCTTGGCTCCTCATGACAGGCTGGGGGGCCAGGGTGCAGGCCTGGGCAGGCTCCTGCACCTCTGCCTGCAGTGATCACTGGCCTGCCTGCTGCTGAGACAGCCAGCCAGGTCTGGGGGCTGTCTACTCCTCCTAGCCACTTTTCCCTAGACCTGTGTCTGCCCACACTCAACCCTTCACCTGTCTGCATAAGACCTGGCATATGTAAAGAAAACAGCTTTGGAGTCAGGCACACTTACCAGCTGTGTGACCTTGGGTGAGTTACTCAACCTCTCTGAACCTTAGTATGTTCATATACCCTAAGAAGTAGTATTTAGAGAATAAGACACATATCAGTGGGCATTTGAATACTTTCTTCCTTTACCCCTAATGGTTGTGCACACCCCACTTTGGAGACTACTGGCCCAGAGCCTGAGGTCAAATTGCTCAGCTTGGCCTTTGAGGGACTCCAAGCTCTGGCTCCATCTCTGACAACTCTCCTGCATGGGACAACGACTCCTGACTAACCTCCAACCCCTGGACAGGTGTTGTTCTTTCTCACATCTCTATCTTTATTCCCACTCCCCAACCAAACCCCACCTGTCCTCTGTGGCTCAGGTGACTTCAGCCTCCCCTACAAAGCCTTCTGTCTTGCCAATGGGTGTCAGCCCCGGGCAAGTTCACTATGGATTCAATGTGACCAAAGAAATGACAGTAGAACGTTCTTGGGGTCAAAGGAAGTCGGTGTCTGCCTCTGGGCCTCTCTACCCGCACAGTTGTCCTCTGGGCCTTTTCTGCCCACACAGCCACCCCAGTCTCTGTCCTCGGTGCTGCCACCACTCCAGCCTCTGCTCCTCTCTCCTGCAGCCTTGCAGCCGTGCCACATTACTGCCCAGAGCACTGGGTGGAGCTTTTTATATAGAGTCAATAACAACATATTGCCCTCACATGTGTAGTGAGCAAGCTGACCAGGACCAGGTAGGAATCCTGGCCATAGGAACCTTCACTTTATCCACACCTTCCCTACGTTCTCATGTATTTCATTCATTCCACCAAGTTTATTTTATTTTATTGAGCATTTACTGTCTGCCAGGCACTCCAGCTCACAGTGTTCTTCCCCTGCTCTGACCTCATCACCTGCCAGCTGGCATTAGACATCAGCTGTCATGTGCTGCCTGGCAATGAACCCCTTGCGTGCTGTGATCTAGCCATAGGGGTCAGTGTGTCCCCGGTGTCTGTGTCATCTGCCTGTATTAGTCAGGATAGGTAACACTAGCAGTGGCAACAAACAGCCCCAAACATCTCAGTGGCTAGGCACGATACAGGTTTATTTCTTGCTCACATCACAGTCCGGTACGGATCAGGTGGCCCTTCTCCATGTGGTGACTTGGGGACTCAGGCTCCTTCCATCTTGTGATGCTTCCATCTCCAACACAGGCCACCATGATTTCCATGGGAGTGGAGGAGAAAGCATGGAAAATTGTTTTAGGGTCTGGAAGTGGGGCATGTCACTTCCATCCACAGCCCTAACCTAACCACAGGTGTGTGCCCAGGAAGAGGAAGTAGTATAAATGACTATGTGGCAGCCTCTGCCCCAGAGCCAACAGCACTGTGAGCTTGCTGGGGGCACAGACCCTGCATGCACCTTCCTGTGTTTCCCCGAGCTTTCTCCATAACTTCCAACCTGCCTGCCCCCAACAAATCCTCACACCCATTGTGCCTATCATAGTGCCATATTCACCAGCTAATGGACAGACTAGTGTGAGTCAAAGTAGATTGCCCAGAAGAAAAGGGGCAAGGGGCTTGGTGGAGACAGGCCCTTCCCATTCTTTAGACAACACTGCCTCCCTGGGGCATCACACAGGACATGATACATAATAGGTGTTCAGTAAACACTGGTTGAATAAATCAATAGACAGATGCATGGAAAGATTAAGAAAATGGGCTCAGGAGAATGGAAGGAAGAAATAAAAGGTTTAAAGAAAAACATTAGAGGAGGGAGAAGATTCTAGTCCAAACCCAAGAGACCGGTGAGCCCTCCTCCCAGGCCCCCAACAGGCGGGGTGCCACTGGACCTACTCAGGCAACAATGGCAGGGGACACGGGGTGTTACATGTGCTGGGCTCCACCTTCCTGGGACCTCTGGAGTTCCCCGCCCTGGAGCGGCTATGATTCTTCCCTCCTGAGATTCAGATCTTTATTTGCTGGGGTTCACTGGGGTTAATTATTGCTGTGGTTGGGGCAGTGTGGGAAGGAGCCCTACCCTGGCCCCGGGCCTGGAGGGGAATCCTGAGAGTCAGGGATGGGACTAAAGGCCTGGAGGGCTGGTACTGGGAGGCTGGGGGGCACTGTGAGGATTAGAAAGGCCACCCTCAGCAGCAATGTGACAATTTCTATGCTTCAGGCCTGAGTGGCTGGGTCTTTAACCCTTGCCTGTCTTCCACCCATTCATGCCACCCCCAAGCCATCAAAGCCTGCTGAGGCCTGGCTGCATGAGGCAAGTGGCATTATTCACAAGGGTGGGGCCAAGTGAGCTGGGGGAGAAGTGGCCTGGCCTGTGGCTCAGATCTTGGTCAGCTGAGGGTGGGACTGGCACCTAAGCTCCCCGGGTTCCAGCAGAGCAAGGCCACATCACTGGGGTATCTCAGCATTTGCCTCAGCTCCAAGGACCCAGCCCCTGGCCTGCCACAGCTACCTGCATCCTCAACCCACCTTCCAGGCTGCCACCCATTCTGCAGGGACAAAGCCAGGTTGGTAGTGGCCCAGAGGGGCAGGTTGGGGAATGAGAGAGGTGAGGGAAAGGGAGTGGGCTTTGAGCAGGTGGGCACGCTGGGGAGGCTCCAAGGGCTGCCGGCCTGTCCCCACATGGCAGGACAGGGAACTGAGGCCCAAGCCACCTCTCCAAGGTACAAAGCAAGTTAGATCCTTGAAAACCCAAGGCTGGAGCTGTTAGCAACCGAGACTCTGGACTGGTGGGTTTTCCAAGGGTCACTCGGTCCCTCCCCCTCTGTCGGGTCAGCACCACAGTCTGGTGTGTGTGAGTGACTCTGGCTGTGAATTATCCTGAAAGGTTTGTGTTGGGCCTGGTGGGGCCAGTGCCAGGGCTGGATGGGGAATGAGGGCCAAGAGTCCTGCACAGCATGGAGGCAGCCAAGAACAGAGTCTAGAGCCAGGCTCTGGACTCAGAGACACACACATTCCAGTCATTGCTGTGTGACCTTAGGTAAGTCACTTGACCTCTCTGAGCCTCAGTTTTCTAACAAAGTGAATTGGAATAGATGAGGGTGATCCTTCTCACTGGTTGGCTGGAAAGAATCACAAGACAATTTCTGTACTGTGGATATCAATGGACTACCATGGGGCAAGTGCTCCCAATCGACATTGTTATCACCAGTGCCATTTCTTGGGCTGTTATAATTATAATACTACTATTATATTGAATATTGATATGATTTAAATGTAACATACATTGCTATCGATATACTAATATATATGGGTATTGATAATGATACAAATATTGCGAATGGTTTCCATTTCCAGAGAGAAAAGGTCCTGGGCCCGCTCACTCCCTCCATCTCCCTCTCCCTGGCCCAAGTTTCCCAGCTTGCGGCCCCCCACAGAGAGCTGCGGGGGGGGGGGGGGGGGTGGTTCAGGGCCGTGACTCCTCCCACTTCCGCCCTGCCGTACGGAGCAGGTTGTGCTGAGGTGTACTGAGCATGCAAAAGGGAGTTTGGAGGCCACTCAGCATGTCAGTTCTCTGCCACCGGCTTAGGATGCCAAGGCCTGGAGGATGCCTGCCGAGCCCTCCCCCTTCCCCAGTTCCTGTCCACCAGGTCCCCGGCTGGTTCTCCACCTACTGGGCATCAAGAACTGAGCAAAGCGTTTTAGGTAGTGTATCCTCACAGCAGGCCCACAGTGCGGGGTAGAATTATCCCCACTTACAGATTGAAACGGCAAGGCTTGGAAAGGCCAATTAGCCTTCCCGGCAAGTGGCAAAGCCATGCATCTGTACTGGACACCCCGGCCCAAGGGAAGCGCCCCCCAGGCCCTTTGGTACCCTGGCTGCTCGATAAGGTAGATTTGCCCTGACCTCATGCCCTGCCTTCTGGGCCATTGGTCCTTCTGCTGCTGCTGCCCACTCCCTCCCCCAGGGCCCTAACCCCCAACAAGCCAGTTGCCCAGAGGGAGGTTGAAAGAAACCTTGTGGGAAACTCTGGTTCAGGGTGAGGGATGGGGCGAGGGAGGTGGTGTGGCCAGAAGCTCGACCTTCCAGTCTGAAGGCTCAGAAACCCTAAAACTAGATAATAGGTGGGAGGAGGTGTCTAAAAATAGACTCTAGAGAAAGTCATGGAGCCCCCTGTGAGTGTGTATGCGCACACACACACTCACACACTCACATGTGCATACGCATACACACGTGCACACACCCCTCTTTGGGGAAACTTGGAAGCCCTGAAGCAAAGAAAAATGAGCAAAACACAGAGACCCGAAAGCACCCTTAGCTCACGACTAAACACAACCTGCCAGGAGAGCGCTGGGTCCGTTACCCCCACCCCAGGCCTGCACAGCTCCACATCAGGGTCCTCACCCCACCAACGCCCCCGCATCACACGCACACAGGCACACGTGTGTGCCGGAGGGATGTAAACATGAATGGAGAAAGGGAGAGGCAACAAGCCCCTCCTGTCCCCTGTCGCAGCCCCCCCCCACCGCCGAGGCCAGCTGACTGCTGGGTCTGACCTGGGGAGGCCCTGGGCCAGGTGAAAGGCTGAGGAGGTGGCTCAGTGAACAGGATGGAAGGAGGCAGGGGTGCCAGTCAGGGGCTGGAGCCCCAAAGCCCTGACACTTCTGCACCCAGAGGCTTGGAGCACTGACTCCACCTGCCCGAGCCCTCCTTTCCTGACCTGTGAGGCACAGCAGCGACACTGTAGAAGGTGCTAGATACACGTTCTGAGAAAGCAGCTGGCAGAGGGGCACTGAATTTGGACCGGGTCAGGCATCCTGACTTATGTACTTCCTAGCAGGTCCTCTGGTGCCTTGAATTTCAGTTGCTGCATCTATGAAATGGGGCTAGTGAATAATGCCTTCCTGCACTTGCCCACCTCAGATGCTATTGTCTGATTGAAGAGAATGTCATGAGGGGTGATTTGATTCTGTGGGACAGAGAGAGCCCCCATGGGGCAGTGACGGTGGGGGTCAGGGCCCCAACTCAGGTGGCAGCTACTGCTGTTCCCTCCCCCACCCAGCAGGGCACCCGCCAGCCTCTGTCCAGGATCCCGCGGAGCAAAGGCCCAGGTGTGTGCATATGCAGAGCAGGGAGAGGGTCCCACAGCCCCAGAACAACTGCCCATACAGACCCACCCAGGTCCCATGGAGTGACGGAGAGGGAGTGGGGTTGGAAATAGGGCCCCATGGGACCTACAGAGTCAAAAGGTTTTCCGGGGCCCCAAGGGCATTCTCTAAAGATCAGGGGGCTCTGAATGGATTTGCTGGGTTTCCCCACCTCAGGCACCAAACCCCATCGGGCTTAGTCGTTCAGCAATAGGGGAGAGCACATTGCCCTCAGCCCTGTCCAAAGAAATGGGGCAGCCAATAAGAGGCAGCCGATCCGGAGGTGCAGCCGTGGAGGATCAGACAGTGAGGAGGTAAGAGGTGAGGCTGTGGCGAGTCAGCCAGATGAGGAGTCCGGCCCTGTTTGTGCTCTTACCAGCTGTGTGACCCGAGCAACGACCTTATGTCCTCAAGTCTAGGTTTTCTCTTCTGTCAAGTGGTTTAATAATCCCGTCATTATTACATGAAGCTGTCATGAGAATTCACTAAATCGCAAAAGTAAAGTGCTGACATACAGCAGGTGCTCAATAAACGCTCACCTTCATGATAAGACGCAGACAGCTGGGAACCAGCCTGTCGGAGTTTGAGCTCTAGCTCCACCACCTCCCAGCAGTGTGAGCTTGGGCACATTTCACAAACGTCTCTGTGCCTCAGTTTCCTCGTTTGAAAAACAGAATGACGATAAATAGTGCTGGAGACTAACACACCTGAAGTACATAAGTGTTACTAGTACTGTTGATGGGAGGTGAGGCCTGCTTGGAGGCCTGTGCTGCATACCTACTATGTGCCAGGCATCAGGAAGGCAACTTCACATCCATTTTGCAGAGGAAGAAACTCGGAGAAGTTATGTGATTAGGCTAAGGTCACTGCTATGCTGTGACAGATCTAGATTTGAACCCAGGTCCTCAGAGGTTAGCTTCCAGTGCAGCTCAGCCATTACTTCAGCCACTGGAGCTGCCAGCATGCCCCTACCCCACATCAGGCTGGGTCTGGCATCAGCCCAGAACCATGCATGGCCAGGTCAAGGTGGTCCAAGATCAAAGACAACCCCACTAAAGGGTACAAGTGTTTGAGGCCAATACAGCACTGTGGTTAGGCATGAAGGTTTTGATATCATGGAAATTTGTCTTTGAGGCCTGGTGTGTCCACCTAATAGCTCTGTGACCTTGGGCAAGTCATATCACTGCTCTGACCCTCTGTTTTCCCACCTGTAAAATGGGATAATAATAATAATAATAATATAGTCCTTGTTTTATAGGGTTGAAGTTTTACTGCAAGGGTTAAATGTATATAAAGTGCTTAACATGAACACCCAACACCTTATAAACTCTCAAAAATCGGTAGCTTTTCCTGGGGATGAGGGTGGCCACAGGGAGCCAGGTCAGGGAGCCTAAGCTTTCTTAACTTACTGGGACCTTGCGAATGTCACAAAACCTCTATGATACTCAATCTCCTTGTCTAAAATCCCTCACCTGTCTACCTCACAGCAGTAAGGGAAAGCTTTTGATAAACTCTAAAGTTCAGATAGTAACATAATGGGGACCCCAGGCTGATGGGTCTGCAACTCCCCCTGCAGAAAAGATGCCCTGCTTCTTGGGCACCCCAGGAATAGCTCTGGCCTCCAGGGGTCCTCCCACTGGATGGTGGCCTACCCTTGGCTAGCTGCCCATACCTTAGCTATTTCCTGGATTGTCAATAACCCCTGCTGTTCAGGTACGGATGCTGGGGTCAGAAAAGCAGGACTGCTCCCTGGGAATGCTTAGGACTCACTTACTGGTGGCCGGGGCCACAGATGCAATGAGTGCCCCATTGGCCTATCTCAGGTCACATTAACAGTGATCCTTATTAACTGATGTGTACTGACTACCTGGCAGTGTGCTGACTGCTTCACTGTATTATCATTTCACCCTCCTGATGACCTTTGGAGTTAACACTGTTATTATAATTAGTTTAATACCTATTTTTACAGATGAGATAACAGACTCAGAGAAGCTGGGTAACTTACCCAAGGCCACACAGCTGGGAAGGGGTAGGACCAGTTCTGCTGCCTGGATCTGGCTGTCTCCTGAGTCCTGCCACCTCCTGGACAACCCAGGCTTATCTCAGAGAAGGTGGCACAGGGATGCATTGGGAGGACAGGGGTGTCATGCTATCCAGGACTGGTCTAACGTGGGGATAAGAGGCAGCTGGCACCATGGAAGGCATGAGGAGACCTAGAGCAGCTTTGCATACTTGGCTGTCCTGTGATCTTTAGCCAGCCCCTCACTCTCTGGGCCTCAGTTATCTCATCTGTAGAATGAGGTTGCGCCACATACCCGAAGGCCCTTCCTGCCTCTGATTCATTCCGCCATCCCCATCTCCATCAAATAGGTAAGCCCATGTATGATGTAACTTCTTAGCAGTCTAACTAAGGCTTCTTAACCTGGAGTCCCTGGACCTCTCGGGGCTCCATGAGCAGCCTGGAAATATGGGCAACACTGCATTTGTGTGTGTGCCCAAAGTGCATTTTTTTCAGGGAAAGTGTCCCTATTACCAGATTCTAATCCCAAAGAGGTAAGAATCATTGATTATTCTAAACTTTTAGAAATGTCCTAACCTGGATATAAATCTTTAGGGGGATGAGCCAAGAAAGTTGAGTCCTTACCTTGTAAAATTCTTCCCTGTGCTGGTTTTAAAACTCCCTCAGGCTTCCTGCAGCCGCACCTGCTCCTGGCCCCCAGGCTTCCAGCCTCCAGCCACACTGACCCATGGAGACCCCAAGCCCCACCGCTTCCGATTAGTCTCTGCCTCTGCGCGGAAGCTCCGATCCACTCTGTCTTGTCATTGAGAGTCCTCACCTCCATGTCCTTCCCTGGACCTGCAGCGCCAGGACTGGCTGTTCTTCTGAGGTAGGTGCAGTGACCAGGGTGGCCAGTAGGGGTCACAGGGCAGACGAGCCCCGTGGAGCACCCAAGGGCGGAATCTCACATCTCATTGGCCCCTTTGGCAGCGTGGGGTGAGGAAAGTGTGACAGCAGTCAGGAGGCCTGTGTTCTGGGTGTGAATGCCCCCTTGGTTGGCCTCAGTTTTCCATCTGTAAAGTTGGGAGAGGTGGCCTAGAACCCTTAGATGTGACTGGGCAACCTTATGCACAGACATCCTGCGGACCCTTCTGATTGATGCTGGAGGGAGGGACCTGCATTGAACTACCCTTGGCAGAAGCATTTGGCCCAATAGGAAATGGGACTAAATGACTGAGTCTTGACTGAGCAAACAGAGCCCATTGTCCTGCAGCCTAAGGGGAAACCTTACCCCTGAAGACAGGAAGCTTCTGAATAGGGCTGCCCCAAGAGCTGCCAGGGGTGGCAAGAGAAATGGAGACCCACAAGAAGCCTCCCAGAGTGGGCTAGAGCCTGGAGATCAGGGCTCACGGGTGCAGGGCCTGGGTGATGGGTGGCAGCCTCTGCGGTATGGCTCCTGCCCACGTCCAGAGAGGCCCGGGCAGGCCCCAGTGGGAAGGGAGAAAGCATCTTCTTGCCCTCAGCGGCTGCAGGCCCTGGGGATTGGGCTGGAGCCTGGACCATCCTCCTTGCTCAGCTGCTGGGGGCTCTCGGGTCCCAGTTCTTCTGAACCCTCTCTCTCCATCAACTCCAAATTCTGGGCCCAGGGTGAAGGCCCAGGGATGAAAGAAGGCCCTTCGAGATGCACGGGATGGGTGGTGGTTGGGGAGCGCCCAACCATCCATCCCAGGACCCCTCCAAGGAGGAGGACCAAGTAATCATAGGTACAAAAAGACCCTCTCCCTCTCCCACTCCCACCCTCTTGCTCTCTTCACCCTACCCCCTCCAGCCCACAAATGATTGAAGAATAGGACACAGGCATGACGTTGATGCAGAACGTTCTCTACAAAAGTTGTAATAAGCCTGCACAGAGGGTGCTTTGTACAGCAGTGGGAATCACAGAGCCTGGCCTGGCCCACACTAGAACTGGGAGGAGGCTGAGGCAGTGCACGGACAGGGAACAGGAGGGAAAGGCAGCACCTGGGGCTCTGAGTGGAGTCGGCACTTGGGGGTGGCCCCAGGCCCAGGCCCAGAGAACAGAGAACAACTGGGGTGGGCTCAGGGTGGCAGTGGTGGACAGCCAAGCTCTCGGTGTGGGAACAGGGACCATGTGCATCACACCCCCGGCTCTGGGAGTGTGTGTGGATGCCCCCGCGTCCACAGGCACATCAGAGGGAGGCCTGTAACATTCTTTGGGGATTCTCTTTCCCCTGTCCCAGTAAGGGGTCCAGGACAGAGCTGCGGACTGTGGCAGTGCTTCCGGCAGGAGCTGCTCCCCACACTGAGGGTCAGGGATGGGAGGCCACCACTGACAGAGGATGAAGGGCACAACTGCGTGGGTGTGGGTGTGCACACACGTGTGCAAGGCCTCCTGAGTGACTCTCCCACATCCATGACCTCAGTCTGAGTGGCAAGCTCTGAGGACACACATCTAAGGACCCTCTGGGGCTGGCCTTGCCCCTGGTCCTACCACCATCAGCGCAGGGACACACACTGAGCTCTCACCCACTATCCGTGAAGAACCAAGCAGCTGCCCAGCTGCTTCCAGACTTTGAGGACAATCCACTACCTAACCCCCAACACAGACGCACACGTCAAACAGAGCCCTGGGGACCTGCGGACAATCAGCAGTTCAGATTATCCACATCTTCAGGCTCTCCCAGTGTCCACATCACAGGACTTGCCCACACTAGGCTAGACACCCAGCCATACCTAGTCTCCTGTTCCAGGCCTGGGAGAATGAGAACATTGGCAGATGCCTTTCTCCGGCCCAGAGCACTCCGCCAGGTCTGGGGGCCATAATACTGCAGTCTGTTGCTCTAGCACCTTGCATCTACTGCCCTGGCCCTCTAGGGTTCCTGGGGGTACCAGGCTGCACAAACAATGACAGGGAGGGTGAAGGAGGACAGGGTGGGAGGGCAGAGTCAGGGTGGGTCCCACTGGGTCCTACCCCAAGGTGAGACGGGAAAAGGGCCTGGACTCCAGTCCAGCCCAGCCTGGCACTCTCCGACCCCCTGGCATGGCCAGCAGGTGAAGAAGGGAGCTGGCCATGCCCAGGGCAGAGGTGGGGACGAAAGGGCATTTGGCTGAGGGGTCTCGCCAGGTACCTCCTCTCTGGGCTCTGTGCCGGGGAGGGAGGCAGTCCAAACTCTTCCCTTTATAGAAATTTAGGAAGTGAGCAAGTCTCCAGCCCCCAACCCCCACATACACTCCCATCCAACTTTAATGGGCACACAGTATAATCCCTAGGGCCATCGGCCCCTGCCTGTCCTCTGGGGCTGGACTCCCATGAATCCACGTCTTTTAAGGACACTCAGGTGGGGATGGCTCAGAGGCTCCAGGACCCCTTCTGGGTGCCTCCAGGCCACACCCTCTGTTGTGGAGTGTGGACAGGTTTTCAAGGGAGATGACCCACGTGGTCCTTGCTCCTGGGAAGGGGCTGGAGGACTGCAGGGCTGGCGACTGTGAGGACCTCGTGGCCCCACCGTGGGTTGTGGCAACTTGCAATTCATTTTGGTCTGGAGAGAGGAGCTCCCATTATCTGTGGACAGAGAGAGAGAAACATACCTCAGATCAGGATCTTCAAGACATCCATTTAAACCAAAACCAACCATTTTGACAACTTATCCTCTCCTGGTCAGGGATGGGGAACTGGCCTAGAGGTGCTCTTGCCATCCCCCAAACTCTAAACCAGACTGCCGCCCTATACCCACCCCTGCCCAGCCATGCAGGGTAAAGGCCCTGGATACCAAAAGAGGGTGGCAGCACTTGCTGGGCTTGTGGGACGCCATGAGGGAGAAGCCAGGGCAGGGAAGGGCCAACAGCACCACATTGTGGCAGCAGCCTTTAGCCCCCCATGATGGCCTTTGAATATGATAACTCTGCCCTCCCATAGGAGTCATCTAGTTCCCCGGCTCTAAAGCCATACCGGGGATTAAGTCCAGCTCCACACCAAGCAGCAGGAGGGCCTTGGGGTGAGCTGCTCTAGCCAGCTGAACCTCCACTTGCTCACCTGTAAAATGGGGATGATACAGCCTATGCATGTGGGAGTTGGGGAGAATGAAATGAGGGGACATGTGCAAGGGCTTGACCAGCACCCAGTAGTTGGGAGGGCTGAAAACATTCCTCCTAGGACTATTGTCTCATCCGCATTAAGATACCCATTTTTCAGCATTTTGCTATCTCCAAAATCAAGGTGCATTTTCCATTACTGTGATAAGAAAGCCTTATGTCATTAAATTGGCAGCTTCTTTTTCTGAGTTGGAGGTAAACAAAATAAGAGGGCCTCTTGTAATTAGGTTTTATGAAATATTGTATTATCCCCACTCCCACTCCCAAGAAGACAGAGCTCCTCCCCTCCAAGAACCTTCCAACCCCCCTTCCCCATCCCCCAAGGCTCCAGCACTCACAGCTCTGTGTCCTCCATGGCGGGCGGGCGCTCCAGCGCCTGCCTGCGTCGCCGCACGGCCCCCACGATCTTCTTGCGGGGCCCTAGGGGGACGCTGATGCTACGGAGGTCGAGGTCAGAGCACAGCATCAGCGCCTCCAGGTCGATCTTCTCCTGCCGCAGGAGGGAGGAGAAGTCCTCCATGTGCAGGGAGGCCAGGAAGGCCTCCAGTGGGCTGGTCTCGGGCTCCAGGTCCTCATCCAGGCCCAAGTCCAGCTCGTCCCAGGGCAGCTCCTCCCCACAGCTGCGGTCCTGCAGGCTGTTGGCACTGCCCAGGCTGTCGTCGTCCAGGCTGGGAGAGCTCTGCAGCCGGCCCCGCGGCGTGCCCGCGCCGTCTAGCCCATGCAGTCCGCTGCTCAAGTAGTTCCTGCGGAACACCATGGTGCCCAGGCCGGGGCGGGTAAACAGGGAGTCGTGGCCTGAGTCGGTGCTGACCTCCGAGTGGGCAGGCTCGGCCGCCAGCGTGGCACGGGAGACGCTGTCCTCGTCCGAGAGGAACATGTCCCGGAGCGGGGAGCGGCCCCACTCCTTGGGGTTGGCGTAGGTGCCCGGGCGCACGAACATCACGTCGCTGCCCAGCTGCAGACCCGACAGCGAGCGCACACTCTTGCGGCCGTCCTCGGAGATCTTGAAGGTGCCCTCGCCCCCCTGCTTGCGCCGCTCCAGCTTGCGCTGGATCTTGGTCTTGCCCCTGGCGGTGCCGCGTAGCGTGGCCTGCGAGTAGGGCAGGTGGCTGCCCAGCGCCAGATGCTGCATCCGGTGGCTCAGGGTGCTGGACGTGAGGCTGGAGAAGCTGAGTGTGTCTGACCGCTCTGCCAGCTCGCGCCGGTAGCGCCGCTCCATGCGCTCATGGTGCTTGCGCTGCATCTTGGCGCACTCGCGGATGCGCCGCTCCGCCTCGCGGAAGGCCTTGTCTTTCAGCTTGCCCACCAGCTTGGGGTTGAGGCTGCTCTGCTTGGCCGCGATGGAGTCCAGGTAGCGCACGCACTCCATGTGGCCCTTCATGGCGGCCATGTCCAGCGGCGTGTGGTAGTCGTTGTCCAGGCACCAGATGTTGGCTCCGAAGGACACCAGGAAGGAGAGGCAGTGCAGGTGGCCATTGGAAGCTGCCAGGTGCAGGGGCGTGTTGCCCCAGATGTCACACTTGTCCGGGTCACCCCTGCAGGGAGGACATGCGGGAGGGATGATGAGCCGTCGCAAGCTGGGGCAGGCAGCCGGCAGCGGCCGCGGGTGTAAGGAGCTCCCAGCTGGTTGAGCGTCCCCACAGCACACCAGGGGAACGGAGGGCCTGAGATCTCTCCTCCGACTCCAGGAGCTACGCAACCTGGGGCCACCAGAAGAACCTAGGGCGAGCCCAGGGGGAAAAAATAGCCCCGGGCACGCCGTGGGTGGAGCGACAAGAAGGCGGGGCCAGGGCGGGGCCTTCCCCAAGAGAACTGAGCTCTGGGAATCTCAGGGGATAAATATTTGATGCCCAGAGAGAAAGGAGTGAATTATTCATGAGGCCCAGCAGGGAGCTGGCCCAGAGAGGCGGTGGGCCAGGGCAGAGTCTGGGTCTCTCAGAAGGCATGGCAGTGAGTGTGGCCGCCTTGGAAGAGTGACCTTGAAAGAGGATGAGAGGGTGGTGTGTGCGGGCCTGAGCCCTGCGTGAGTGTGGGTGAGGGCTGTGCGCCTGTGTGTCTGCGAGCACAGCCACTTCTGCAGGGAGCAGGGCCAGGCCTGGCAAGGACGGGTGTGAGAGCAGGTGTCGGGTCTTGGCCTGGGCCAGGAGGGGAGCGTGGGGGCAGCCAGGACCGGAGGGGAGGGGAGGGAAGTCTGCGACCTGGGCCCAGCGCCCTTCCCTCCTGCAGCCGCCTCATCTTCGGGAGCTCTGTGAGGCAGGCTGGCTTGGGCCTGCCCAGGAGACCCACCCAGCCCCCTCCAACACCTTCCATACCGGGCTGTGCTGGGCTTGGGCACGCTCCCACTGGCTCCTCCAAGCCCTCCCCTCCCTCAGGGGCCTAGCTCAGCCCCTCCGCCCCACACTAATGAGGCCACAAGGCCGCCTCACAGGGCTGGAGGGAGAATGGCCCCCTTGTCACAACAGCTCCCTGCCAACCCCTCCTCACTTCCCCCAGTGGCTGCCAAGTCCCACAGGACAATGAGTGGGGGAGCTGCTCTGCACCTGCCCACACTGAAGCAAACCTCAACCCTTGCCCTCAGTAGGAGCTGGGCTTTTGGTGCACCCCCTTTTTCCCCTCATCCTATGAATCTCCCTGAGGTGGGGGCAGGATGGCAGGATCGCTGTGAGCCTCTTGGCATGGGGAGGGGCCATTCCTGGCCTCCTGGAATGTGGCTCAGCTGTTTGGTCTTGGGGGCTGCTCACACCTGTGGTCGGGCCTGAGGAAGGGAAAGGAGGGTACCCCACCCAGCACATGCTCAGGTCACAGGCCAGCTCCAGGGCCCGCTGGGGCCCCTTTCCCTCCACCATGACTTCCCAGGGCCTGAGATGTTCATATAAATCTTCCTGGTGCATCTCTTCCCCACTTTTTCCCTGTCCAGGCAGCCATGGTGTCCAGTTCAACGGACTTCTCTTTATAAACCAGCCAAGGCTGGAGAAGCTATACACAGTGTGTCCACCGGGTCCCTCAGCCACGGGGGCCCAAGTCAGCACCCTGGATCTTGTGTACCTCAACTGCTACTTCCAAACCCCTTCCCTGTCCTGACACCTATGCCCACTCCTCCCCCAGACAACGCAAAGGGAGGCTGAGGAAGCCCGCAGTGGGGGAGGAGCACAGAAGGAGTTAATGGGGTGGCTGAACCAAGTGACATTTGGCTCTGTGGACAGGGCCCATAACTCCCAGGAATGAGTGGGGAGAGAGCTGTGAGCCACAGCCGGGAGGTGTGGGCCCTGGCTGGGAGAGCCCTTGGATCCCAGGCGGGAGCAGGCAGCGAGGACCTCTTCCTTCCTAGCCCCACTTCCAGGTCACAGGGGTCACATGCCTCATCTGTGTCTTCTCCCCATGACTGCCAGGCTCTAAAGTCCCACCTTAGGGTCTGTTTGTAGGGAAGGGGCCGGCTCAGAGGGCGGGGGAAAGATGCCACAAAATCTGGAGAGGGGTGGGTCCCAGGGGCCTGGCATGGCCCTGAGGCTCTCTTGCCCTTCCCGTGCCAGATGGGGTACTCACCCGCGGCTCACGATGAGGCGGAGCGACTCCAGGTTGCCGTGGTAGGCAGCCCAGAGGGTAGGGGTCATGCCATCCTCGTCGGGGGCGTTCAGTTCCTTCCTGGTGGCCTCCTTGAGGAGCTCCAGGTAGCCGTCCCGGGCAGCCCGGTGGTACTGGTCGTTCATGGCGCCTGACTTAGACGCGACAGGCAAGGGGCCCCCCGCGGGGGAGGGCTGCAGGGTTAGGGCTGAGGCATGGGGTTGGGGGAGGGGGCCGCGCAGGGGCCAGGGCAGTAAGCCCCTGCTGCCGCAGACTGAGGCTGCGAAGCGTCAGAGCCGCCGCTACTCGGACATCTGAGCCGCACACCCGGTAGGGGGTGGAGTGGGGAGGGTGGCTCGGAGGATCTCCCGCTGTCCAGGGAGCCGCCCCCGGGCTGCTCCTGGGTCCTAAACATGCTGCGCTGGCACAAGTGCACAGAGGTGACCCATCAGGGACCCTGCTTCCACTCCAAAAGAGCCCACTTGAGAGCACCGTCCCATGAGACCCAGTCTGGGGACAGCCGGGGTCTGTCCTCACTACAGCCGCGATCAGCGCTGCGGGTCCCCCATGTCTCCATCCGTCAAAGTAATGGACCAAGGGCTGGGGAGGGCGTCTCAGAGCAGTCCCGACTCCTAAGACAGTGCGCTTAAGATCCGGGCGAGGACCGACGCCAGGGAGTTGGTAGGACGCGGCGCTCCCGGCAGCCGCCTGCTCACGCCGGGCGGCCAGTCGCGCTCCAGCAGAGGGCGCTGGAAGACTGGGCGCGGACCCGGTGGCTGCTGGGGAACTGCGTCCCCAAGCCAGACTTCGCAGCGTGCAGCGGAGCAGAGGACGGGCAGGAGGGAGAGAGGAAGAAGGGACTAACTTCTTCCCTGTGAGGGTGTAGGGGAAAGAGGCACCAGGGTCCTGCTCTTGGGGGCAGCAACAGAGGGGCACAAAGGTCCAGCGCGCACCGGGGCTGGGAAGGCGTCTTGTGAGCTTCAGCGGTCGGGGGTCTGGGCAGCCGAGATCCTGGGGCGCCAGGGCGCGGTGGGCGCCGGAGGCGGGTGCCCTCTGGGTGCCGCAGTGCGGGACCGCGGGGAGCCTAGCCGCGCCGAGGTGACGGGGCAGCGAGGGAGGGGGCGCCTCTAAAAGGGTAAATATAAATCTTACCTTATCTGGCTCCTGCGCGCTCTTCCCTAAATTCGGCTCAGAGAAAAGATGGATCATGTGAGTGGGACTGAGAGATTTATGGAGCTGAGCTCCCGCAGCTGTAAATCACCCTGCCCTCCCCGGTATAAAGCACCCGTCCAGCCCGGCGCGGGAGAGAGGAGACGCTCACCACCCCCTGACCCCCAGCTCAGCGCGGGCTCCCGGCCCAGCCAGGTGGGTGCCCGGGACCAGAGGCTGACGGATTTGGGGAGTGGAGACCTGGTCGGGGTCCGACGGGGCTCCCGCTGCTTCTCCTTTCCTCCCGTCGAGCACCCGCAGGGTCGGCTATTCTCTTCGCCTCCCCATGTGCTTCCTCCACCACGCAGCTCCCACCCTCGCCCAGGTCCCTAAATCAAGGGACAAGTTGGAGAGAGAGCTCTCGGGGTTGACGTGGGGTCCTGTCCGCTCCTGCCCCACAGTGACCCCTCCAACCTCCCCGTCACCCCGGCCATGTCTGAGGAACTGGCCCCGGGCCCCAAGGAGAGCCCGCCGGCGCCGCGGGTGGCCCCCCGCGAGGTGTGGAAGAAGGGCGGCCGCCTGCTGTCCGTGCTCCTGTCCGTGAACGTGCTGCTCCTCGCCTGCACGCTCATCAGCGGCGGCGCCTTCAACAAGGTGGCGGTGTATGACACCGACGTGTTCGCGCTGCTCACCACCATGATGCTGCTCGCGGCGCTCTGGATCCTCTTCTACCGCCTCGGCACCGCGCGCTGCCCGGACGCCGTCCCCTACCGGGATGCGCACGCCGGCCCCATCTGGCTCCGAGGTGCCAGGGGAGCAGCGGGCGGAGGTGGGGTGGGCCAGGCGCGGAGCCGGAGGCGGGGGCTCTCGGAGGAATTCTGGAGCGCGCGCACGCCAAGGTAGAGGGGCGAGAGGTTCCCCAGGAGGAGTGGCCGTGTCTGAGGGTGAGGTGGGCTGCTGCGGAAGGAGAAGAGGGAGGGGAAAGTCTGGGAGGAGGGACGAAGAGAGGGATGGAGGCGAATTGCTTTGCCCTGTCTAAAGATTGAAAAAGGGTGATCACAGGAGAGCCTTTGATGAAGAGCAGAAAGAGGATGACAGCCACAGCGTTCTCTTATCTCTGCAGCCCCAAAAGCTGGGGCTCAACACAACATCCACCCATCCACCCACTCAATCATATACTCATCCTTCCATCCACTTATTCACCCATTCACCCATCTACCTATCCATCCAACCATCCATCCACCCACCTAGCCGCGCACACGTCCTTCCAGCCTCCCACCTGCCCCGTTTATTTCCCCGTCCACTCTTCCACCTAACCACCCAGCCATCTAGCCATCCATTCTCAGATCTATAAGCCTTCTCTCCTGCCTCTCTGATCTGCCCCCCGCCTTTCCAGGTGGGCTGGTGCTGTTTGGGGTCTGCACTCTCATCATGGATGTCTTCAAGACTGGCTACTACTCCAGCTTCTTTGAGTGCCAGTCAGCCATCAAGATCCTGCACCCTCTTGCCCAGGCTGTGTTTGTCATTGTCCAGGTGGGTGTGAAGCATATCCTTGATGGAAAGGAGCCAGCTGAGCCCCACTCCATGCACCCTGAGCGGTCAAAGAAGGTGGGGATAGACTGAGTGTCATATGAGTCCATAAATCTGGACGCACTTGGTAATGAAGTCACATCCAAACGTGAGCTCCTACTTAGGGGCCCTGCAGTTTCATTTCAACCTAAGCAGTGCCAGTAGTTGACACTTAGGAAGTGTGAGTTGTGGCAGCTGACACTGTCTCCTGGAACCTGGCCTGTCCTGCTTGGGTGTCTGCAGAGGGCATCAGTATCAGCCCCGGGTCCTGCTGCGGGCCTGGCTGGTTTGATTTCAGCCATGGCCCCTATGTTCTATATTTGTTTGGGATATAGGATATCTTGTACCTGGGATTTTTCAAACAAGTTCAAATATTTTTTTGTTGTTGTTGTTGCATAAGGAACACTTTGAAAGATCTTCTGAGCTGACACAGGGCTGGTCTTCCATGAGACCAGAACAGACCCCAGCCCTGTATCATGACCAGAATAACCACATGTATGGTTCCCTCCCTTGAAACATCACCACTGCTGCCTAGGATTCTGCAATTTAACACATTTATGACCTTGGCATTTATATAAATTTAATCTTACATTTTGTGGGGTTAAAGAAACCTCAGATGAAAACACATGTACCCCCACATCAACAAATGCCACAGCAGTGATTTGTTGGCCTCCAGGTGTGCATGAGGGCTTGTGGAACAACAAAGGATGAGCAGGGGATGTTGCCAAAGGGAGGTCAGAAGTCACCAGAGTCTCTCTATCTTGGACAAGATCTAACCTGAGGCTGGGCTTGCTCCTAGGATTGAATAACTAAGCAGTCAAAACTGTTTTGACTGCCACGTTGCAAAAAAAAAAAGCAAACACCAAGACCAGAGAGTTTACAGGTGACATTTTTGCAAACTTTTAAAGAACCTACTTTATACAAATTGTTTCATAGCACAAAAAGAGAAAAGGCTCCCCATCTCATTTTGTAAACCTAAAATAAACGTGACAACCTAGCATGAGGGCTCTTGAGGTAGAGAGAACATGAAGCTGGGCGTGGAGATGGGCACTCTGGAGTTGAGCCCATCTGAGGAGTAAATGAGCCCCACCACCCTCTCTCAACAGACTTACTTTCTCTGGGTCTCCGCTAAAGACTGTGTTCACGTCCACCTGGATCTGACCCGGTGAGTGCCTGTTCCACAGCTCAGTGTCTGTGCCCAACATGCCAGTGCTCACATAGAATGAGAGATGGGGGCTTCCCCACCTGGGGCATGGGTCCGCCCCCACAGTGGGGTTTCAGCCAAAGCCCCCTTGCTTTGTCAGCCTGACTTCCACCACCCTGTGCTCTGTGTGAGCATGTGTGTGCATGTGCTTGGTGGGATGTCCTTTCTCCTAGGGGAGGGAACAGCAGTGGCCTGAGACCCTGCACATCCCCTGACCCTCTCTCGGGTGGCATCGTGGCCAGTAAGCATGCCTTCCAAATTCCAGACTCAGCTTCCCTATTCACACAGGAGCCTGACTGCCTTCTTGCTGCTCCACCCCACCTCCCAGTAGAGCTTCTCAACTCTGTACCTCCCCAGGTACACCCAAGATAAGACAGACTCTCACTGGCCTCTTTGCCCTCTCTCCCCAAACAGATGTGGTCTCATGATCACACTCACCACCAACCTGGCCATCTGGATGGCAGCTGTGGTGGATGAGTCCGTGCACCAGGCCCATTCCTACAGCAGCTCCCACAGCAACGCCAGCCACACCCGCCTCGGTCCTGACCGTGAGTGCCCACCTCTGATGAGCCCTGCTGGCCTCGGGCCTCCCAGGCCTTGGGCTGGGTGCTTGGTGCACTGTACAGTCTCCCGTGCCTTATGAGAGAGGAGGGGCTCCTCCTCCTCCAGGCTCCACCTCTGAGGTGTGGGTCTAGGTGACCCAGGAGGCAGGGGTCGGGGCATCTTCTCATCCTGGGGGTGCAGCCTTCACGTCCAGGTCCCCATTGCACCAAAGAAGGGACTTGGGCTGCAGGATGACAGGACGAGGGCGACCAAACTGGACAGAGGGGAAGGGAGGCAGAGTGGCTTGATGGGTGGGAGCACAGGACCAGACGGGAGAGCCTGGCAAGGAGAAGGCAGAGCTGATCATGATGACAGTATTTGCTGAGCTCTGTACATCAGCTGCTGTGCTGAATATCTTAAGCACTAGCTTGCTTAACCCTCACAATGTCCCTATGAGATAGGCACTATTACAGTTCCCATTTTACAGATGCAGAAACTAAGACACAGAAGGTTAAGTAGTTTGCCCAAGGTCTCAGCGCTTGAAATTGGAGAACTAGTGTGGAGATCCATCTTTGCTTTGAACCAATATGCTACATTGAGAAGAATGGGGTCCATGGTTCCCCTGATCCTAGTTCTCTGGGCTTCTGACTGGCCCCCCAATAACCAGGACCAGACGGGATGACTAAATCCATGTAGACTTCACCTGAAGACACGCACACACTTCGGTATGGGAAGACCAGGAACAGAAATTGGGCCAGGAGACCTCAGCCCAGAGGGACTGTTAAAGGGCATACAGAGGGTTCCTGAGGATGGTTAAAAGCAACCCAGGGAGGTGGCCAACTTAACGTGCTGGGTGAGGGGTGCAGAGAGACACCTTGAAACTTAGTTTCTGCATCCGCAAAACCAGCTAGGATTGTTCTGGGAATCAAAAGAGATGTTTGCCAAGGCCTCCAACAAAGTGCGCTCTGGACACAGGACAAGATTCCTACAGGTGTGGCACAACCAGACTGACAGGAGGTCATGGTCAAGGCCTGGGCACAGCAGTTCACTGTCTGGGCTGAGTCAGAGGCTGGGGAGAGGGGTGAGGAAGCTTGAACTTTAGGGGCTCCCAGCTGGGTCACCTTCTATCAGGACCAGAACCTCACCTATCTCGGGGAGCCAGGGATCATTACTGGTTGGGAGGGACTGAGAATGTTTTCCTGAAGGAGTGAAATGGGATGAAGTGGTCAGTTCTGCGCTCAGATTTTTTTTTTTAGAGAGCCCTGGCTCACTACTGATGTGTCCCACTGTCTCTGGCACATAGTAGGTGCTCAATAAATACTTGTGGAAAGAATAACCATGCCAGGCCCTGTGTAGGCATTTGGGATCCCGTGCTGAATATGACAGACAGCAAGCCCGCCCTTACAAATGTCACAGTCTAGTGGGGAGGCTCTTCAGGTGGGGTGCCTCCAGGGCGGTGGGGGCAGCCCAACTCTGTGCCCCTCTCCCCACAGCACAGCGAGCGGGCAGCCTGGCCGGAGGAGACTGCTCCTGCAACACGGCCATCTGCCAGATCTTCCAGCAGGGTTCCTTCTACCTGTACCCCTTCAACATTGAGTACAGCCTCTTTGCTTCTACCATGCTCTACGTCATGTGGAAGAACGTGGGCAGGCTGCTGGCTCCCTCCACCCATGGCCACAGCCACACCCCATCCCGAGTCAGCCTCTTCCGAGAGACCTTTTTTGTTGGCCCCGTTCTGGGCCTGATGCTCTTTATGGTGGGGCTGGCAGTCTTCATCATCTATGAGGTCCAAGTGAGCGGGGACAGGGGCCGCACCCAGCAGGGCCTGGTCATCTACTACAGCTTCACCATCACCTGTCTGGGGCTCATGACCTTGGCAAGCCTCAGTGGCTCCGTCATCTACCGTTTTGACCGCCGGGCCATGGACCACCATAAGAACCCCACTCGAACCCTGGACGTCGCCCTACTGATGGGTGCCGCCCTGGGCCAGTACGCCATCTCCTACTACTCTATCGTGGCCGTGGTGGTGGGCACACCCAAGGACTTGCTGGGGGGGCTCAACCTCGCCCATGCTCTGCTCATGATTGCCCAGCACACCTTCCAGAACGTGTTCATCATTGAGAGCCTCCACCGGGGACCACCCGGGGCAGAACCTCATGATACCCCCCCGAAGGAGCCCTGCCACGGCCTTACCTTTGCCAACCTGGATGCCCTGCACACCTTGCCTGGCTGTCCCCCCACCCCCACGCTAGTTGGCCCCAGTGCAGAGGGCCCTCAGGAAGCAGTGGCCATCATCTTGGCCCTCAGGGGCCACTGGAGACGCCGGTGCCTGAAGGATATTTCTCTGTTTCTCCTGCTCTGCAACATCATTGTGAGTAATGGGGGGAGGTCAGGGTGGGCTGGGGCGAAAGCTGAGCATGGATGCTCTTTCGGATTTATCCACTTGATCTGCTCTGTCTTGCCCCTAGCCCACTCAAGAATCTTAGAGCTCCCTAGGAAAGGAGCAGATTCAGAGAGGGTCAGGAGCAGGCCCCAGACAAACAGCATCTCAGGGCACACAGAGAGAATGAAATCCCAGCATTCTGGCATGTAGGCAGCAGACAGAGCTGGAGGGGTCCCAGGAAATGCTGACATGGGGGCTGGGTGAAGGTGAGAGGGAGCTGTGAGAGCCTACATGGAGCGGGGGGCCTCACCCCCAGGTGGGAGGTGTGACTGCTCCTGGAACTCGTGACCAGCCTGCCTCTCAGAATAACTGGAGCAGCAACAGGAAGTCGAGGAGACAAGCGTAAGTGTGAGCAGTCTGTTAGCAAAGTGTAGAGGCCGGCTGGCCAGGAAGGGGGGCCATCCACAAGTGTTCCCCCCACCTTCCTGTGATTCAGCAAAGCCCTTACTAAGAGAAGCTCCTCTACAGCTACTGACTTCACGCAGTCCAAATATATGCCCAGTGTGGAAACACCCCAGGGCAGACACTCTTCATGAAGGTGTACCTACTGGTAGAAGCAATAAGGCTCAAAACCTCCTCATATCTTGGGCCAGCCTAGGCCCTGGCCCCACCCCCACCATCTGCCATGGCCCTGCCCGCCTGCTGGAGTCACCTTTAGGGAGGCCGTTTGTGCTCCCGGTGTCCATTCCTATATCACCTCGGAGAGAGTCCTCTTCAACTCCTTCATCCTGTAGGACAGAAAAAGACTCAAAAGAGGGGCTGCATTGTGCCTAAGGATGAAATTAACTGGGTGTGGGGAGGGTGCACTAGCCTAAAAGGCGTCGTTCTTTGCCTCAGACCCCGCCCATGAACCTTCTGAGCTCATAGCCAAGGTGAAGTGGGATTCCAGCTCTAGCCTCCTCCTAGGAGAGCAAGCTCATAGAGGGCTCGGGTGGGGTGGCCCTCCGGCTGGGCCCCGACCCCCCTGCCCCGGTCTGTTTGATTCTACCACCACCCTGCACACATCTCTCTAGAAGAGAGAAGCTGATTTTGACATGCATACCAAATTCTCAAGACATTTATTGAAACCACTTCTCCCCTTCCCCATCCCACAAGTGGGCCATACTAACAGTGTGATCACAGGGGAAGCCCTACCCTGGGGGTGGGCTAGTTCAGTTGGACACGTTTCCTGAACTCCTTAGGAGTGCCAGCCTCTGCCCAAGATGCTGGAGGTCCCCACTCAGCAACACCCAGCCCTCACTGTCCACCTAATAGAGTGCTGGGAGCTCCAGCCTGTCACCCCCCACCAAAGCCCACAGAAATGACTCACAGGTACCAGTCTGGGCCAGGTCCTGATGCACCCCTCTCTCCCCACAGCTGTGGATCATGCCCGCCTTTGGGGCACGCCCTCACTTCAGCAACACCGTGGAGGTGGACTTCTACGGCTACTCCCTCTGGGCAGCCATTGTCAACATATGCCTGCCTTTTGGCATCTTCTACCGCATGCATGCTGTCTCCAGCCTGCTGGAGGTCTATGTGCTGTCCTGAAGCCCCCAACAGAGACATGGGGGTGAGGGGGTTGGCTCATTCGCCAACCCAGAGACCCTCTGGAATGAACCCCAGGCTGGTAGGCATTGTGCCACGTTACCCCACATTCGCTGCCTAGCCCCAGAGTGTAATTTTCACAAAAATTATTTTTCCAAATGACTTTTTAAATCACAGGACTCTGGGGCATGGGGCTACTAGGGGAGAGAGACGTCTCCCTGCAGCATTTCTGGGACCAGGAAAGACCTGGTGTCGGTGGCTCCGACTCTCCCCCTAATTCCAGCCCTGTGGCCTGGCCAGTGCTGTGCCTGACGCTGGAAACCAATAAACCTGCAGCTCTCCCCCAGACTCCCACTTCTTGTCTTGGTTGGTGCCCCATCTGAGACGATCACAGTAGAGGATCTCGTGGGCCAAAGCTGGAAGGGTCCCTGGAGGTTTTCGGGTGTCAAGCTTTTCAGTGGGTGAGCCACCTCTGAGTTACAGACCGGCCACACACACACTTGTACCTGGGTGGCTGGGAGGCGCTGGACGGAGTGCTCAGGCTGACACCCTCTCCTTCCCTTTATCCCCAAGTGACATATACATTCTTGTACGTGTTCCATGACACACAGAAGGTTAGGAAGGACTGACCTAGTCCAACCACCATTTTACAAAGGAAACTGAGGCCCAGCAAGGTAAAGTGACTTGATAAAGATTCCACAGCTAAAGAGAGTCAGAACCTTTCTACAAAGAATAATACTTTTCAAACAGCAACACTTCTTGTCCCTCAAATAAAATATTTCAGGATGCCAAGTGTATACCATAGATATAAACAGGGCTGTTTTAGTTTAAGAGGAATTGGGGGACGCAGACACCCCCTGGACCTCTTCTTACTCACCACCCCTGTTCCCCGGGGATCCCTGAGGTTCCTCTCCAAATCCCTAGGGCTTCTACCCTCCAGAAGGTATAGAGATGGGCTTGCCCCGGAGAGAGACTGAGGAACTGCCACAGAGCAGAGGGATTGAAAGAGAAGCCTCCGCAGCTAGAAGAGGAGGAAGAATCGGTGGCCAACCACAGTCAGGTGAAGGGGGGACAGGCTAGAGTGGGGGCTAGAGTGGGGGCAGATGGCATTTTGTGGGAGCGTGTGGGAGCATTGGCACCTGGAGGACAGGGGACTTCAGAGGAAAATGTGCCTAGATGCTGACAGCAGAGTAGGGATGAGGGTTCTCTGAGGCTGCAGGAGGAGTGATGGAGGCCAGGCAGACCTCCCACCCCTCCCACTTTCTGCCCTGTAACAATGGGGCCTCCACGCTCACGTTTGACTTAGTGGAGAGAGGCTGCTGGGCCATGTGAGGTGGCAGGTTGCTGGGAGGCCTTGCCCCACCCTCGTGCCAGGTGGGGTACAGGAAAAGGAGAGGCAGACCTGCGGGGGGCGGGGGAGGGTTCCAGTCTTTGCTTGGCAGGCGGAGGAAAGTGTGGCCGAACCCCGCAAGGCCTGTACTGTGGCCCAAGGACATTGCACGCACTCCACCCAGGAGGAGGTCCTGCCCGCAGGTCCCCAGACCATGCTGCCCGGGCCTGTCCCGCCTCCAGCTCCGCCCGCCGGTCCAGCCGCCTAGCTATTGGCTGCAAGGCCGGGGCCGGAACCCCCGGTGGGGTAATTAAGGAAGGATTAATGAGATCCCCAAAGTCAACAGAAAAATCGATGGGCCGCGGAGCCCGAGCGGCTGCTGCGCAGTCCCACCAGGCGGGGGACGTCGGGGGCATCCTTCGGGGCTCAGGGGCCTCACCTGGACGGACGATCGGCCCTGCGCCCGCAGTCGGTGGCCACCAGCGGCGATGCCCACGCAGGCCTCAGGTAAGGCTCCGCAGCGGCGCCGTTATGGCCAGGAGTCCCTCGGACTGCTGGCGGAACATTCCGAGCGAGCCCACCCTCGACAGCCACACCTACTCCGCCCCCAAAGTCGGGTTCGAGGACACGGGGCTGTAGAGATTGGGGCAGGAGGGCAGGATGACTCAGGGAGGCCAACCCCTGGCGACCCGGGTGCCGGTTCTTCTCTGTCCCCCATCCCGGCCAGGCTCCGCGGACTGGGGGCACACAAAGGTCAGCAGGGCGCGCCGGAACCCAGCCGAAAGGGGGCATACAGACGAAAAGGGGTGCCGAGGTCAGGAAGAGGCGAGAAACCCTGGGAAACAGGGTGTGGGGTTAGGGCTGCCTGGACGCGGGTCTGAGGTCCCTGGGGTGACTCAGGGAGAAATCCCGAAGCTCGAGCAGCCTCCCCAGCAGCTGGCCTTGCGCTCCTGACCAAGCACCGCGCCCCGACGGCTCCGCGGTTTTCATCAAACCAGTTTGGTGTCAGGGCCCTCCCTGGTGCTGGCGTGGCGCCGAGGGGCGTGCCAGAGGGCGGTGGATTCCTCCTTGTCATTTCCGGGCGCCTCGCCCAGTTCCTGAGACCCCCTGCTTGCCCACCCCGGCACCCTCCCACGAGGCCGACTGATCGGCCCTCTAGCGGCCGCCGGAGGGATGGATCCCACGAGTGGGGATGCGGGAAGACAGGGTGGGGACCCTGAGGCGAGGGGTTTCCAAACGGTGTCCCCCAGGGTCTCCTCTAGGCCTGCAGCCCAAATAAAAACCACTCCTGAAATTCACCAGTAATCCTGACCCTTGCAGCCTCTCCAGGACCTCGACAGAACTGGAAGGAAATGCGTTAGCTAACACTGAGAGCTTTCTGTGTGCTCGGCATGGCTCTACATGCGTTTACATGTATTAAATCATTTAATTTTGACAAGACCCCTGAGGTAGGTAGTATGCATTAATTATGCATTTATTCATTTAAGAAATGCGTTTATTCATTTAAGAAATGTTTATTGGGCACCTACTACTACCAGGTACCATCCCATAATTGTATATCCATTTTACAGATGAGGAAACTGAGGCACAGAGCATCTAAGTAGTTTGTCCAACATCACAGACAAGTGCGAATCTGGGTTCGTAATTAGGCTCTCCTGCCTCGGGAGGACAAAGGAGATTCTGGGGAAGCGAGATGGAGCAGGCAGGGTTGGAAGAAAAGGAGCAGGGAGTTGTCCCTGTGCGCCTCACACTTGCTCAACCTGGGTGGGGAAGCCTGGGAGGAAAGATCATCTAGAAAGTCTCCTTGACTGGGCCGTGATGGAAAGCTGTTCCAGGGAAGGGTCTCTGTCCATGGCTGTGGTGCTGAAAGTTCCCCAGAAAATGCCAAAGTCAGTCAGCAAACAGTAGTTGAGCATCATGCCTGTGCTAGGTTTGGGAGTCCTTAACAGGACCTGGTGTCTGCCCAGGAGGAGCTCCTGACCTTGAGGGGAGCCAACCACGCCCACAGTACCCCGCAGACACTGCACACTCTCAATAGATGCTAGAGCAGAGAGAGAAGGCTTCCCAGGAGAGGTGCTTAAAGTGGGTGGTGTGGGTGGGTGAGAGCCCCTGGTGGAGGGCAGTGGACAGACAAGGCAGAAGGAACAGCAGGTTCCAGGAGTGATGGCAGGAGGCATGAGACCACACAAGAAATGTGGAGCCCTCTGGCTGGACCTGAATAGATGTGGGGGCAGGTGCCTGGAGTGTGCTGATAGGGGCTGGACAGGGAGGGTGCAGAACTAGAGCAAAGACAGGGAAGACTGGGAAAAGGGGAGAAAATAATTTCTTAAAATCCTTGAGACAGGACCAAGTTTTATTATTCTATTTATAACAGAAAAGAAGAGTAGGAAGGATATATATTCAGCAGATTGCATATGGGAGAAAGAAGGCCCAGAGAGGCTGCATTTTAGAGTCATGGTGAGGGTCTTCTGGTGGCTACAGAGGGGAAAGCTCCTGAAGCTCAGAGTCCAAAAGGAAAGACAGACTAAAGGATAGCTAATTAAAACAGAGCATGACAGGTGGTGCTCCAGCAACAAGCACGGGGGCACATGGGGTACGTAATCCAGCCTTGGCATGGGGGTGGAGGGGAGGCTGCTTAGAGGAAGTGGGGCTTTGCTGAATCCTGAGGACAAGCTGTAGTCAGCCAAGGGCTGAGTGGTGAGTGCTATGGGCAAAGGGTAGGGTGTGGGCAGACAGAGGTGAGCAAAAGCAGGGCACTCTGGGAACTGCAGCAAGATGGCACTGTTCACCGGCAAGGGAGTGGGGTCTGCAGGCAGCGCTGGAGATTAAATCAAGGCTATACTAGGAAGCGACAGCAGCTGCCCTGCCTGGAACACCTGTGTGCTCCAAGCCCACACTAAGCATACACTGCCTCATTTCATTTTGAACGGCTGTGCAGGCCATGCTGAATAGTTTGGACTTTATGCTGAGGGCATGTGATTGCCTTTGCGGGGCTCCCAGTAGAGGAGGGGCACAGTGGACAGGGAAAACAGTCCAGGGAAGAAAGGAGGGGACCCTAGACTAGGCTAGCAGTTGAGGCTGAGAAAAATCTAAGGGAAATTTGTGGGCTGGAATGGACACGCTTGGGGGCCTGAGAGGATGAGGATGAGGGGAGAGGCTAGGACACCTGGGTACCTGCTGGGAGACGTGGAGATGGAGAGCCCCTTGCTAAGATAATGAACTTAGGGAGCAGGCCTCCTGCAGCCTGGAGAAAGGGGACAGTGAGCACTTAGAACCCTGAGCCCAGAACCCAAGAGAAATGAGGGCAGCAGCAGGGCCAAGGGAGAGCCCTCAGGGTGTCAGGGTGCAGAAGGCAAGCCTTTTGGGTCAGCTCAGGACAGCACCCCAAACCACCAGAGTACCCCGTGCTCTAGAGAGCTATGTCTCACAAGAAATGAGTACCCAAAAGACCCACAGGGGGAGTGGGCTGGGCTCCACAGGGGCCCTGAGCTGCAGGTAAGGGTTGACCCAAGATCTGGGCCCAAGAGAGGGATGACAAAGGGGTTGGCCTGAGTGAAAGCTTGGGAATGGTGAGGAAGTAGCAAGTAGCAGGAGACATTCAGGGAAAGAGAAGGGTCAAAGTGTCCCCATATTGTCCTGGGCGTTCGGAACCTCCAGGAGCCAGAGGGTGGGGAGAAAGGGTGCAGACGCAAGTCAGTTTTGACAGTCGAGGGCATGGCATTTCATGCTGATCTCAACTTGTCCCATGCTGTGGCAGACATTGCAAATCAAAGAACTTGACTCCTAAACCTTTAATGTACTTTAAAATTAATTTTAATTACATACATAAAGTAACATGTTTTTTAAAACTAGAACACCGACCCACTCCCAATCCTAGCACCCTCCACCCTCCACCCTTCCCCAGAAAAAATTCCTATTCTGCATCTGGTGGGTATCTTCTATACCTTTTAAAAGTAATTTTTTTACACCCATAGTACCCACAGTAGAGCATTTCAGGCCACAGCATTCTTTCCCACCGAATCCACACTGAGTCTCAGGATCCTTCTCACCACAACACTCTAGGCAATCATTACCCAACTAAGCAGAGTCAGAACAAGAGAGGACACCTGCTTGCTTCCCTGACTTCAGGAGTGAAAGTCCTCCCAGAAGTCAGCAGAGCTCAAGCTGCCTTTGGATGATAAAAAGTCCCAGCCCTGGAAAATGCCCTAAGGCCAAGCACTGTGCAGCTGTTGCTGGCTCCCTTGACAGACATGATTTTCCTTCTTGAGATCAGGCACTGAGATGGGAAGTGAGTTGGCCTCGCCAGGGCTTGGTGGAGTGGTGTGTTGAGTTGGGGGGTGGTGTCCTCAGGCCAGTTGAAATAATTCCTGTGTCTATTTGGAACACAGAGCATTTTCATATCCCCTGGTCTGTTTGAACTGACTCAGGTCCTATAAGGTAGATGGGGCAGCTGCTATTTTTTCCAATATTCCAACCAGAGAGATTGCATAGTTTGGCCTAAGAGCACACAGCTGCAAGGGGCAGGAATGGAATTGAACACAGCCTGGCCCCCAACCAGGACCCTTGTTCCCTTCCCAGCCCCTTCTGAGATTCCACCCATGGCCTCTCCAGAAGCCCAGGAGATTGGAGCAGCCCTGGCCATGGAGAACCAAGTGGATCTGGGGGCCGAGGAGACAGGGGCCCCCACCTTACCTCACCAGCAGTCCTGGCTGGTGCGACATTTCGCACTGCTGCTGCGGAGGGACCGACAGGCCCAGAAGGCGGGGCAGCTCTTCTCAGGACTCCTGGCCCTCAATGTAGTGTTCCTGGGCAGCGCCTTCATCTGTAGCATGATTTTCAACAACGTGGCCATCACACTGGGCGACGTGTGGATCCTGCTGGCCGTGCTGAAGGCCCTGTCCCTCCTCTGGCTCCTCTACTACACCGCCAGCACCACCCGCCAACCACACCCGGTGCTCCACCAGGACTCTCACGCGGGACCCATTTGGGTGCGGGGTGAGTGTTGGGGCACTGGGTGGATGGGGGGGGTGGGGAGGGAGCTCTCACTCTAGGGGAGGTGCCAATGGCTGCCTGGCCTGCCAGGCTCCCTGGTGCTGTTCGGCAGCTGCACCATCTGCCTCAACATCTTCCGAGTGGGCTATGACATCAGCCACATTCACTGCAAGTCAAAACTGGAGCTCATCTTCCCTGTCATTGAGATCATCTTCATCGGCATCCAGGTAACAGAACTCTCCATCCCCACGCCACCAGGAACATACTCTACCTACCACATCATATGCACACACCCATATCTATGCATAGGAACAACCCCACAGCAAATCCCTACCCGGCCCAGGGTACGTGCATACATACCACAGCCCCCTCACAAAGACCTGCCTCTCTGTACACACATCCACGCACACTTGCATGTACCTGCACCAGCACACACATTGTGTCACTGAAATGCAGACACCTATAAATACATATGCCTGTACCCACTTGCACATACCTAAAGCACACTCCCAGATATACAGAGCCACTCTCAGTAATATCCAACTCCCTCCGGAGTTCCTGTTCTGTACAAATTGTTGTGCTAGATGTTCGTTTGCATCATCCTTTTTATTTCCCCAATAAATAGGCATTCTGCTAAGGGGTAGGCATTTTAGAGCCAAGGAGACCGAGGCTCAGTGACGTATTGCCACTGGCCCAAGACCACACAGTAAGGAAACAGTGGAGCCAGGAGTCCAACCCAGACTTCCTCACTGTCTCTTCCATTGTAAACAGACATACCCCCACAGCGCCCCACCACCATCCCCAGCCTCTGGGCTCAAGACCCTATCTCTTTCAGACCTGGGTGCTCTGGAAACACTCTAAGGACTGTGTTCAGGTCCAGACCAACTTCACTAGGTAAGATGGGGTGAGTTCTCTCCCTCCAGTAACTCCTGGGGCTCTTCCTGTTCCCCGCTAGCACTTGCCCCTCACAGCTTTCCAGGACAGGGTATCCTTGGGGCTGCGGGTTAGTCTGGGAGTGTGTCCTAAGTGACCCGTAGGGCTGCCCCTCCTAAAGTCCTAATGCCAGATGGGTCTGACTTTAGGAGAGAGTGGTCGCCCTGAAGGCAGTGATGGTGAGGGTGGGGCACCTGGGGAGCCACCCAGGCTGCGTGGCAGAGTGTGGCACATCCTGCAGGTGTGGCCTGATGCTGACGCTGGCCACAGACCTGCTGCTGTGGGTTCTGGCCGTCACCAATGACTCCATGCACCGCGAGATCGAGGCTGAGCTCAGTGCCCTCATGGAAAAACTCTCAGGTACAGAGGAGACCAGGACCCCCAACCCCAATGACATACACACTCGCACACACGCACATGCACACACACATGCATATGCAAACAGGCTATACCCCCTCAAACAGGCGAGGCTCAGCCAATCTACAGCACTGGGAGCAAACCCGAGAGGCCAGATCATGACTAAAGAGTAACTGATGTTTGCCAATGGTATCCATCCTGCCCCCATTCTGGGCCTGCCCCATCAGGTGCTGGCACCTGCCACCCTGCTCCAGGCATCCATCTAGTTGTCAGCAAGCTAGCCATAATCCTAGCTGAGCTGTTCACTGATCAGTCCAGGTAAGCACCCCACCCCTGCTATTTGCATTTTACTTGCAAGAAACTTAAAAAAAAGCCCCCAGGACTGAAAGAAACATCTTCCTAACACAATTTTAGGTACCTGAACATATCAGGAGGCACAAAGATGTCTGGGCAGGGAGAACTCCCTGGATTGTTCCATGTGCCCAATCCCCTACCTATACAGTTTACCCCTTGGAGGCTGTACCCCATAAACCTATATGGGAGCACTGCTGTCTGAGATTCAGTCACACCTGCATGTGTATAGCCCCCCACCCCAGATGGCATCACCATCCTGACCTGTGTACAGCCAAGCCTTCCCAGCACACTCATACGTTTACACACCCATTGCATAAACCATGGCCTGCCTTATACGTGGGTGTTCTTTATACTCTGGATACACTTTTCAGAAGACCTGTGCAAAGAGAATTCTTGGCAAGTGACATAATGGATTCTTCTATTAATAAATAATTCAAACATTGAATTGTAAGATGAGTAAGAACAGGATTTACCTATCACCTAGATGTAGTAGTTATTAACTTGTTGCCACATTTATTTCAACTTTTTGCTGAGTTACTTATATTACAGAGATCATGGCATTTCATCTCAAACATTTCAATATGCATCTCTTTAAAATAAGTATATTTCCACAATGCTATTATAATTTCTAACAAAATCCCTTCGCATCATCCCCATCCTCTACACTGATCTAGAGTCAACTTTCTCCAGTCAGCCCGTGAATGTCTTTTATGTTGGTTTGTTCAAACATACAATGCATTTGGTTGTAGTCCCTTAAATCTCTCTTTTCCTAATGATATTTAGATTGTCAAGTTGTTTCCTAGGGGTGGCATTTGCCTTACTTCCCTCTCCTGTGCTTTTCCCAGAAACTGAAAGCATGGACCAAAGTCTTGATTAGATTCCAATTAAATACATTTGGCACCAGCGTTCCACTTTGCAGGGCACCTCATCGCAAGGCAAGATGTCTCGTTACTCCATGGAGTGGGCTACAGAGGATTCAAATGTAGCAGCCAGATCCTCCCATTATAATGGTAGAAATTTCCCCTTGTGCCCAACAAGTAGTCTGTAGCGGTGACATTGGGCACTAATGACATCACGTGTAAAGTGCTTCATGTAAGCTTGGTCTCAAATCCCTTTGTAAGGCACAAACATCCTGTGATTTCTGATTTCTCTCACTGGGCCGCAGTTTCCATATTTAAAAAATGGGTGCCTGGGTCCCTTCCACCTCTGGCATAACCTGGAGGGGAATGTGACTGATTTGTGCAGCTGATTTCCTCAGAGCAAGGCCCACCTAAATGTCTATCCCTTTCTGCCCTGCCCCCTCCCAGGCAATGACACCAACACCTGCCTGTGCCTCAATGCCACAGTATGTGAGGTCTTCCAGAAGGGCTACCTGATGCTCTACCCCTTCAGCACCGAGTACTGCCTCATCTGCTGTGCCATGCTCTTCGTCATGTGGAAGAACGTAGGCCGTCGCCTGACGCACCGCGCAGGCACCCACCACAGCACCCCGCCCTTCCACCTGCATGGGGCCATCTTTGGGCCACTGCTGGGTTTACTGGTGCTGGTGGCAGGCATGTGCATCTTTGTGCTCTTCCAGATCGAAGCCAGTGGCCCTGCCATCGCGCATGAGTACTTCACCCTCTACTATGCCTTCTATGTAGCCGTGCTGCCCACCATGAGCCTGGCATGCCTAGCAGGCACGGTCATCCACGGGCTGGAGGAGCGCGAGCTGGACAGGCTTAAGAACCCCACCCGCAGCCTGGACGTGGTGCTGCTGATGGGCGCTGCGCTGGGCCAGATGGGCATTGCCTACTTCTCCATTGTGGCCATTGTGGCCACCCGCCCCCAGGAACTGCTCAACTGCCTCATCCTGGCCTACTCGCTGCTGCTCATTGTGCAGCACATCGCCCAGAACCTCTTCATAGTCGAGGGCCTGCACCGGCGCCCACTCTGGGAGGCTGCTCCCGAGGGGCCAGCAGGGAAGCGGGAGGGTGAGCCACCCCGCCGGGGCTCCCTGCTGGAGCTCAGCCAGGGCCTGCAGCGGGCCTCGCTAGCCTACATGCACTCCTACAGCCACCTCAACTGGAAGCGGCGGGCGCTCAAGGAGATCTCACTCTTCCTCATCCTCTGCAATATCACAGTGAGTGGACGGGCTGGGAGGCATGGGGACAGAGCTGGCCGGGTGGTCCCAGAAATCCTCACTCAGGAAGGAATGCATCAAGGCGTATTCCTTGAGCAGTGACTGTCTCGAGGGTGACGGGCTGGTCTCTTTGATTGTCAAGGACGCATGCCTCTTTCCAACTAGATCCACGCTGTTTGAGAGCTGAGCATGTTCCCCAGCTCCCTGCAAGGTGCCTGGCATGAATGAATATGCCAAGCATGTAGCTAAGTGCTCTTTACAAACAAACATGTAAGATTCCTACTCTTGGGAAACTCACTGTCTAGTTGGGAAGACACCAGGGGACCAGTTAAGAAATAACCAAATAATTAATCATCCACTGGATTCAAAGAAAGGGATCAGAAAGTGCCTGATTTTCTAAAGAATCTCAGCGGAAGGTGTTGACAGTGATTGCTCCATGTCTGGTGGCTGTCAGGTCCAGGTCCACCTCTTCACACAAGAGCTCTGCATCTCACTGCACCACGACATAACGCCAAGCAATAGGCACCTATTTGACAGATGAGGAAACTGAGGCTTGGGTTGTTGGCCTGCCCATGCTCCCACAGCCTGTGAGTGGCAGTGCTGGGACAACTCAGGGTTATTTGAGCCCATAATGGTGAAAGCCCTGGTCCAGTCAGAACACAAGAAATAAACTGGACCTGACATGCAGTAGGAGCTCAGAGAAGGCAGTGCGGGCTTGAGCGGCCCAAGAAGGCTCTGTGAGGTTTGACCTGGGCCTCCAGAAATGGGTGGAATTTGGACAGAAGGTGGACTGGGGTGGAGGGGGCAGAGAGGCATGACTCGCAGAATGAAGCAAGAGCAGAAGGTGGTTGCCATCAGGGCACAGGGGAGCCCAGACTGAAAGAGCAGGTTGTACCACGGATGGTGGCAGCCTGGGGGCTCATGATCCATGAGGAGTTCATTCAGGCTGGCAAGCCAAGGAGGTGGTGGTGGTTAAGGGGTGAGGGAGAGACGGGGGGGTGGTGGCTTTGAAAGCCCAAGGTGGGGGTTTGCTCGGGCTGGGGATGTGCTGGAGAGCCCCCTCCCCCACTCAACTCCCTCCTCTCTTCCCCAGCTATGGATGATGCCTGCGTTTGGCATACACCCCGAGTTTGAGAACGGGCTGGAAAAGGATTTCTATGGCTACCGGACGTGGTTCACCATCGTAAACTTTGGCCTGCCTCTGGGGGTCTTCTACCGCATGCACTCTGTGGGGGGCCTGGTGGAAGTCTACTTAGGGGCCTGAGACTTCCCAAGGAACCCAAACCTGGCAGAACCCCAAAGTGCCAAGGATAGGGAGAAGGTAACCCAGAGCCTGTAAGCAGATGCTCCGATCTGGGGGGCCTGGACCAGCCTGGGTTCCCAAAGCCTGCCCCTCCCCAGAGTCCCACTGACGTGGGGAAGGCACTGTCTGCAGCCCAAGACCAAGGGCAGGGTCTGGACGCTGAGCTTCTGATGTGCCCACATCTAGGATTGGGCACATGCCTGCCTCTGCTCACCACCACAATCAGTACAGCCCAAGGCATGCCCCAGGAAGCCCCACAGCTTTTCTCTGGGAGGGTTAGCCCTAAATGACTGAGTCTGGGGAGTTTGGAGAGGGGAACCCCTACCCAGCCGGGCCCCAGAGGTCTGCCTCTGCCGTAGGAAGAGTACATGGTCCAAGCTCAGCCCAGGGCACCCTGGAGCTTCACAGCTTCTCGGTGGCCCTTCCCTCTCCCCACCCACCCTGTCTCCTAATGAGGTCATTAATTAACTGCCAGGCAGGGTTCAACAGCTCTCTCCTGCTGCCATAAACCCTGTTTGTTTGATCAATTACATTCAGGCTGCATGGCATTTGTTCCCAGGGACAGAGCTGCCACTCTGGGTATGGTGGAAAGAGATGGTCCTCCTAGGCAGGTCTGGGGGACTGGGACTGTCCCATTTCTGGGACAGAAGGGATCTAAAGCAGTCCAACCCTTGTCTGATCCAAGGGAGGAGGTGGGAAGAGGGGGGCTGGGGCTCTTGCATCCCCCTGCCTCTCACCAGCACACCCCCTCTCTGGGACAGAGCCCCAGCTGACTTTCTGCAGCTGACTCATGACAGCAGCTGCGGCCTGGTCCTCTGAGCTGTCGGGTGGGGAGGGCAGGCCATGACAGCCCATCCGTCTCCCTGAGCCCAGTGCAAACAGCAGGCTGTGCCCCGGGTGAGGCCCAGGTTTGCATGCTTCTGGGCCCCTCCCTCTGAAGCTGGGCACTGGCAAACACAAAGTGCAGCTCCGGGGACCCTCAGTGCTATCTCAGGAGTTGTCTGGGGCCAGCAGAGACCCCGGGGGCCATGCAGGAAGCTGAGAGGCAGGCCCCTTGCCTCTCCTGTGTGGGTGCTTTCTCTGGGTGGCCACAGGCTAGGGGGCCAAGCTCTGGGTGATAGAGTCCAATCTTCTACTTCCCCACTGAAGAAAATGACAAGTCATACACTGAGGGCCCTCTGGGGACTGTCTCCGGGGGACCAGAACCCCCAGCTGCTCTAAAGACAAGAGCCATGACCCAACCCTCTACCCTCCAAGCATAAAGAGGCGGGGCGTGGAGAGGGGGATTTTATTGTGTAAAGAGTCCGATTGTACAGAGCAAAGATTGTACTGACACAGATGGGGTAAGGGAGACCCACAGGCCAGAGGGGTGGCATTCCAGGCCCCCTTAACGCCCCCCCAGTCATCCAGGCAGTGGGTGGGGGCAGGGAGAGCTGAAGAGCTGTCCCCCACCCCCATTCCCTTTGCCCCCATTACTGGATAAGAGAGCCAGGCTATATCCACTGACCCAGGAGAATAGAGTAGGAGACCATCAACACCCCATTTCAAACCCCTAAAGTGTACGAGGTCTTCCAGTCTGGCTTTTGCAGTCTGCCCGACCCCAGCCTCCTCCTCAAGCAGCCTGGCCACCCTCCTTCCTCCTGGGGAGGCAGCCAGCTCAGCCCAGACGGTTTCAGGTTAGGAGGCTTGGAAGTGGCCCCCCTCATCCTGCCAAGGTGTCTCAAGGGACAGTTCACAGCCTCCTCTTGGGCAACCCATCAGGGCACAGTGACCTGCTGGCCTCTGGGGGTGAGTAGCACAGGAACCAGGTGGGCACAGAAACAGGTCTGGAGGTGGGGGCTCCGACCAGACAGGGCCTGTAGCCCTGGAGATGGGAGGTCCCTGGGAGGCCAGCAGTTTGGGGTAGGGGGGTCAGAACTGGTCTCCACTATCCCAGCCACGAGGGCCTCTGGGGCCTGCTCCCCAGGACTCAGCCACTCTGCTGGCCTCTGGCCCTGATCATGGTCACTGAAAGCTCAGAACAGTGGGTCAGGGGAAAGGTCAGGGGCACCAGGGCCCCCACCCTCTCCTGGTCCCAGCCCCTTGCAGGCCTCCATCCTCACACCCGCTGGATCTCAAACAGCTTCACGTCTGTGTCGTACCAGATGGGTGGGTCCACATTCCTGCGGAGGGAGTGCGCTGTCACCAGGGTGCCGGGAGGCCTCGCGGTGCAGGGAAGAGCTAGGCACTGGTTCGGCCCAAACCTCTCCCACCCTGGTGTCCCACCCTGGGCAGTGGGCGCCCACCCTCAACTAGATAAGACCACCCTGGTGGCTGTCTTGACATCAACCACTCAGTCACCTGCTGAGCCTCACTGTGCAGACCCTCAGGTGGACACCAGGCCCACCCAAGCTGGTGACTGCCCGCCCCCTGCGGGGCCCACCTCAGGTAGATGACACCCCACATGTAGGTGCGGAACCACATGGCTGTGCCCGAGTTGGCCTGGTACTTTCGGATGAGGATGGGGTGGGGCACAGGCAGCAGCCCCACCAGGGTGCCATGCTGCAGGAACCGCAGGATCTCCGACTCGTCTGTCAGGCCCCTGCGGGGGAGAGTGGGCTCGTCTCCAACGCGCGCACGTGGGAAAGCCCACCCTGAAGGTCAAGGGGAGCGTGGGGCTCACTCCAGACCCTAGAAGCCCATGTTCCGGGTCACTGCCCACCCAAGCACGGGTGGCCCTCCTCAGAGCCCCTCTGCCCGCCCCTCTCCGGCCTCACTTGTCAATGCAGATCTTCTCCACCTGGGGCACCAGCACCTGGAGCAGCCTCATGATGGTCTGCAGAGGCAGCTTCGACTTCCAGGAGAGGACCTGGGGGCGGGACCCGGGTTCCTGGGGCTGAGCTGTACCTCCAGAGGCTACGGGGCAGGTCTGACCCCTGACCCAGAACCACGGGCTCCCCAGGGCAGGCGGAGTCCCTGCTCACCACAGCAAGGGTCTGGAACAGGGCAGCGCCCATGAACAGTGACTGCTTTTCATGCTAAAAGCCCTGGCCTCGCGTTGAACACAGACTGCGTGCCAGAAACTGCCCTGTTGATCCCTCACGATGGCATGATCAGGTAGGGATGTTTATTGTCCCCATGCAAGTATAATTAGTGGTGATCCAGGGAAATAGAGAGGGAAGTAGGCAAGGGATGCAGGAAAGGAAGGGTGATTTACTGAGAGCACTGTGGGCAGCTGACGCCTCACCCTGTGAGGCGCCTCTGGGACAGGGCAGATGGAAAGCAGCTGAGGTCACGCAGCCTGAGGACCGGCCCTGAACCTGGCCCCCAGCTCATCCTTGGATATGGACATATTTCCATCTGAGCCCTAACAGAGCTGTTCCTCGGGTCAGGAGCCCGCCCCGCCCCCACCTTGGTGCCATCTGCCCAAACCCTCACCCACTCTGACGTCGGGTTCCACTGCCCGCTGGCCGATGCACTGGACAGTCGCCGCTGCTCCCTCAACGCCTGGCTGGGCTCCTGGTCAGGGGGAAGGAGTGAGAGTGGGGAGTGGAGGGAGTTGGGTACAGGGGGTGGACCGAGGGCAGAGAAACAGCAGCCCCTCTTCCTAGTCCCTCCACGGCCCAGAACCTAGGAAGGCAATGAGTTCTCTCCACTGGCCCATGTTTGGGGGGAAAGGAGGGGACAGCCCATCCCAGCACCCTTTGCCCTGGGCCCCAAGCCCTGCCCAACCCAGCCCAGCCTGGTGACAGGTTTAGGGCCAGGGACCGCCTGTGCAGGCCGGGTAAAGGCCAGCTCAGCCCCAGATAAGGCTGGTGGATGAGGAGTCAAGGCCAATGGCTTCAACCCGTGACCACTAACAAGGGAGGTGGTCTGGGAAAGGCCCCCGCTGAAAGGCAACAGTGCCAGCCTGGATGCCCTGGGCGCTAGAGGCCTGCCCCTCTGCTGCAGGTGACCCCAGGGTGCCCTGGCCTGGCCCACCCTGAGGAGGCCAGGGAGAAAGGGAAGGCCCCCCACAGGGTCCCCAAGGCCCACCTCCACAGTTGGGCTGCCGTCTGCAGAGCCCTGCTGGGGCGCCGGCTCCAGGGACCGTAAGGTGCCATCCTCTGACACCTGGGACTTCTCTGTCAGCTTGTCAATGCCTAGGGGGCCCAGGTGGGTGTGAGGACACTGGCCACGGTGCCCCTCCAGGAAAGCACGTGCACCGGGCCCAGGCCCCAGGAGGTGCCCTCCACCCACTTTAGACATGCTGTGGCCGCACAGCACCCTCACTCCTGTGCCCACCGCTCCCAGAGCCCACACCCAACCCCAAGGCCCAAGCCAAGCTACCCTTCCTGGGCCCCCACCCCTGTTGCCCATCCCCACCCCCTCAGCTTCCCAACTAAGACCATGCCCTTTTCCAGAGATGAGGTGATGGGGCAAAGACCCTGCCCATCCCCCAACCATGCTGGTATCCACACCCCAGTGCCTCCCTCCAGCGCCAGACCTGGGGTGGCCACCAGGCTGGTCTTGAGGGTGCCCGGCTCAGCAGGGGCAGCGGGGCGGGAGCCCTCCATGGAGGCACCCTCCTGAGAGCCGGTGCGGGACAAGGGCTCAGGTGCCCGGCGGCGCCGCTGCAGAGCCTTGTGGATGGCAGGTAGGTCGGTGGGCAGGTTGGCCAGCTGGTGGAAGACACTGCGCTTTCTGATGATGGCGTAGACCAGATTGGAGTTGCCTGTGGGAAGGGAGCATGCCTCACCTCACCTACCCCCTCCACCTGGGTGGGCTTCCTGGGAGAGAGGGTTTGGAAGAGAGGAGGGTGTCTAGTACAGGGGGCCCTAGAGAGGGAGCAGGGGCAGGGCTGGCACCTGGCAGTATGTGCTGGCTGGCAGTATGGCTACCAGGATGTCACCCTATTGGAGAAGAGCTTCAGGGCTGGCGTCCCCCTATTTCCCTCCCTGGTACCTCCCAGACTCCCTCACAACCCAGCACACTAAAGGCTAATACTGGCAAAGTGTGGAGGCCTGACATGTCAGTGTCCACACCAGGCTAGCTGCTCGATATTTTAACTGTCTCCCAGAGCCAGGATACCAGGGAGGAAGGTCAATTTGGCATATGCCTGTGCCCCGTTTCCCATGCTGGGTCCCTCAGCTCCTGGGGAAGATACAGGTGCTTTTCAGGCCTTCAATGCCCCATCCAACTCTCCAGCCCCTGCCTCTCACCACACTATTCTGCTTTCAGTTCAACATCTCTCCCCAGGTCCTTTGCACATGCTGACCCCCTCCAACACTTTGCTACCCTTTACCCCCATTCATCCCTCCATAGATCAGTGCAAATATTCCTATTTTGGAATTAATAATAACTGCAAATATTTAAGTCAGCAGACACTGTGCAACAGGCTTTTTGGGGTTATTTTACTTAAGCCTCCCCAAACCCTCTGAGATAGGAACTCAGTATTTTTGTTATGACCTTACAGATGAAGAAACTGAGGCTCAGAGAGGTTAGGTCATGTGCCCATAGTCACAGAGCTAACAAGTGGTAAGGCCCTAATTTACACCAGGCAGTGCAGTATCTGCAACACCCATCAGGGTCAGACCACTCTGAACTTCTCTGTCTTTAGAGTTAGCATGACCTATTTTTCTGGGTGACCATCTGTTTGAAGCCTCTCTCCATACCCCCCCTATCCCCAGCTGTGAGCTCCATGGTGCAGACAGCACCGTGCTTTGTTCTCCACTGTATCCTCTGCACCTAGCACTGGGCTTGGGACACAACAGGTGCTTAGCCGATGCTTGTTGAAAGAACAAGGGGGCAGAGGCTGTGCCCTTCTTAGACAGGAAGGGGTCCTCTGCCACTTAACACCCTGATTCCGCCCCAAGGCCAGGCCAGGGGCTTGGGCTGGTGCCTCACCATCAAACTGGTACTGGATGATGTTGTTGAAGACCTCCAGGAGGAAGAAGACCAGATGGTGGTTCTGGGCAGCAGAGAAGAGGAACCAGGTGGTGGAGAAGGCCTCCAGCAGGTGCAGCAGCTTGTTGGCGGCCACCATGGACAGGCTCTTGAGGTAGGGGGACACTGCAGGGGAGGGGCTGGCTCACTCCTGGGGGCCCCCAAAGCCATCCCTGCACATCCTGGGCCTGAGCAGGACAAGATGCTCCAGCTCCTAAACCCTCCCTGCCCCCTGCCTGTGAACCCCCTGCAAAGCCAGGAAGACCAAGCCTGCAGAGGCCAAGGCCACACTGGCCATGCCATCTGCAGAGCCTGGGAGACAGTTTGGGCTTCAGCCTTGCTCCTTCACTGTGGGAACAGCCACACTCCTGCATGCTTTCTTGGCCACTCCCCCCCACACCTTTGAGAGGGAGGCAGGACACAGACAAAAATATCCCCATTTCACAGAAGAGGAAACTGAGACTCTAGAAAAGTTTGTAAGCTTGTCCAAAGTTCCCCAGTTATAAAATGATTGGGCAGAGGTACAAACTCAGGATCTTTAAGTCTTTCTCGAACAGCAAACCAACATTCTACACGTAATTAAATATGTACTTTTTGCACAGCCTGAGAGGGTATCAGAGACGAAACACTGCCCACAGCCTGAAGTCACACACTGTCTGGGTGCTTCCCTGTCTCGTGTCTCTCTCCCTCATCAGGCTAGGGCAGCATCGGTGGCTTTTTCTTTCACAAATACATTCTCAGAGCCAGCCTGAGACCTGCCCCTCCGAGGCAGCTGTGTGCAGTCCTGCCCAGTGGGTGGGGCACATGTCAGCACCCTGTCTTTGTCTAAACCTACACTGTCCAATACAGTAGCACGAGCCACATATGGTCATTAAGTGCTTGAAACATAGCTAATCCTCACTGAAATGAGCTGCATGTGTGAAACACACATAAGATTTTAAAGATGGTGCAAAAGAATATAAAATACCTCAGTAATTTTTCATAGTGGTTACACATTGAAATGATGGTATTTGGGATACAGTGGATGAAATAAAATATATTACAAAATCATCACCTTTTGGTTTTTTTAACGTGGCTACTGGAAAATTGACCAGTACATAAACTGTACAATGGCTGCCGTTATATTTCTACAGGATGAGGCAGGTTGGAACCAGGCCGCGGCAGGTCAGCCGCATGTGGTCAGGCACCACCTGGCGGTGAGCATGGGGAAATGGGCTCCCGGCCCGCCTACCATTGACCACGATGGTGAGCAGGCAGTCAAAGAGGGGCTGCAGCCGCTGGTGACCGCTGGTGATGATCTTGTGGAACACCTATGCAGGAAGGCAGTGGGGTGGTCTTGGGGTCCCCATCACCTGCAGACTCAGCCCAGAGGACATCACCCCCACGTCCCAGGTCCTGGCCGAGGAAGCCCCCTCACCACAATGAGCAGGTCTGCGTGGGTACCAGTGAAGACTGGGATGTCCATGGGCACTCGCACTGAGTAGGGCTTGTTCAGCCGCACCCCAAAGTTCCGCTCCCCACTCAGAAGCAGCAGGATGAAGACACCAATGTGCATCAGGCCCACCCGAGCTGCGGCATGTGGTATGGGAAGGGTCACCACACAGGGTGGGGAGGGAGGAAGCGACCCTGAGCAGGGACCCACCTTTGGGGTGCTGGAAGAAGAAGCCCTCCCTGGGAGATCAGGGTACCAGTCTGGGTGGACCCGCCCCTCTCCAGGAACCCCCAGGATCCCATGCCCAACCTGGCCTTACACTGATCTGCTCGGGCATCGTTGAGGAAGTAGAGGATGGGGACCAGAATGTCCAGCACATCACTGCTCTTCAGCACAAAGAAGAGAAATTTCTGGAGGGGACAGGCCAATGGGGTCAGAGGGAGAGGCCGTTGTCCCATCCTTCTCCTCAGAGTCTCCCCGCCCCTGGGCTATCCAGTAGCCACACCCCACCTCTGGCAGACCGAGCTGCCCGGTGGTGAGCGCCCCTGAGGCCAGCCCACCTTATTGAAGTCACAGAGCTTCCAGAAGAGGACCAGCAGCTCCTGGTGGAACTGGATCTTCTTGGTGGAGTTGGGCAGGTAGGTCTGGAGCAGGGGGTTGGACAGCAGCCGGGCTATGCCCTTAAGGATGAACTGGAAGTCCTGGGTGGGGGAAGTCCTGACATCAGAGCCACCGCCTCCTCCCAGAAGCCTTCCTGGTTACCCCCACACAAATGCCTCCTCACTCCCCCAGAGTCTGATCTGACCTCTAGAGTCTGAGGAACCTGGATTCTACCAGAAACAGCTGTCCTGGGCCAGGCCTCTCAGGAAGCTGAGTCCAGGGCTGGTTTGGAGAGCCCCCTGACCTTCCACCAGACCACAGGCTCCCTGCCCTGAGTAAAGCTGCTCCTTGTAACCCCTCCGTCCCCACCCGGAACTGGGCCCCAGCCCACCTGGACTCCTGGTTGACAGGTACCACAGCCACCACGGCCACCCCCATCACACTATTCCCAAAGAGCTGTCTCTCACTGAGCACCCACTACCCCCTGGGATGGGCTCTCAGTTAATCCCCACGACAAGGCAAGGAAGCAGGACCTAGAGCTCTGAGAGCGCAAGAATTTCCACCAAGGTCACAACACATGGACTCAGGTCTGCCTGGTCTTTTAGCCCAGTCATTCCCCGTACCCAACCTGACATTGGAGCCACCGCCGCCTCCCAGAAGCCTTCCTGGTTACCCCCACACAGTTGAGACTGTCAGTCCCTTTTCTGCACCTCAAACCCTCCAAGTCCTTCCATCTCTATCTCATCTGGGGTGGCCCAAGTCCTCAGAGACCATGGTCCCTTCCTGTAGGGGTCAGTATTCCCTCACCCCATCTTATCTGCAGCTCCTCACTCCCTACAAGGCCATAACCCCTGGGGGGTGGGGGTGGGCACCAAGAATCCACCAGAGCAAGAAGAATGTTTGACTTACCTCCTCGCGATGGATGCGGGACAGGTAGTTTACAAACAGGTTCTCAGGCCCTGGAGGCTGCCAAGGGTAGAGCCCGGTGTGAGCAGGTGCCCTCACCCTCTGGCCCCACCCAGGCCTAGGTGGTAGCATCAGTGGCTCCTCAGTCTCAGATAGCCCCGGGTTCCCCACGAGGTGCCCACTGGGTTTGCCTAGAGGAGGTACTGCCGCCTGCAGCCTGGCCCAGCGGCTGCCCTCCCTGTCCCGGCCTTACGTCAGCGTCGTCCATGGCAGTGCCTGTGGTGGTGCCGTCCACCGTGGGGCTGGTGCTGGTGGTGCTGTCATGGTCCAAGGTGACGATGAGCACCTGGGCAGCCTCCTCCACCAGGGGTTCCCGGTAATCGGAGAAGAGCAGGTGGTTGTAGGGGATCCCGTAGCCCACCGGGTCATAGGCACACACGGTGTTGAGGAGGGAGGTAAAGAGGGGCAGGGTGTGTCTGTGGTGGGAGAGGAGGGGCAGGGCTGCAGAGACACCCTGGGCCCAGTGCTCAGGTCCTCCCCTGCCCAGCCCCAGGCACGCGGGAGGGTCAGCCAAGCCACAAGTGTTCATGCCAATTCAACAAGTACTCCCATGCCAGCCCTGATCCAGGGGCCGGGGAGCAGAACCAGGAGCTCATGGTTCCTGAGCAGAAGGGACCTCCTCCTCCATCCAGGATGCTGGCCGGGCTGGGCCAAGGGCAGAAGGAATTTATTACCAACAGTGGTGTGACCAGTCAAGAGGGGGTCTCTGTAGGAAATCATTCCCACACCCTTCAGACTGTTCTCCTCAAGGGCTGAAATCTATTCTTTTTTCAAAATTATTTCTTAAAGACTTTATTTTTTAGAGCAGTTTTAGGTTCGCAGCAAAGTTGATAGGAAGGTACAGAGATCTCCCATGTACCCCTGCCTCAACACGTGCACCTTTTCAATCTATGAACCTACGTCCATATGTCACATGACCCAGAGTCCACTCTTGTACAATCTACGGACTTGGATAAGTGTGTATGCATGATCGCTCGGGGTTCGAGGAGCAGAGACCCTCCCTCAGGGCCTCAGAGTGGGGGTTGGGGGGCCCCAGGGAGGTAGGCTTCCCCTCGGGAAGCAGAGCGTGCGCTCAGTCACCCAGTTCCTCCACCGAACTCCATTCAGAGATTCGTAAGAAGTCAGGGTTCAAGCTCCTCATCTTACAGACAAGGAAACTGAGGCCCAGAGGGACTAAGTAAGTGACACAGCACGGACATCTGCCTGGTAAGGCTGGTGAGAAAGGGAACTCTGGCCAGCTTTTGACTGTGGCTGGCAGAGGGAGTCACCCGGGTTCCCTTCTCTTCTGGAGAACAAAAAAAGGGTTGTGCAGGAGGCCAGCAAAACCCAAAGGGTGAGGCATGCCATGTAGGCCAGGCTGGAAGTAAGAGGGTGAACCAGACCCACAGGGTCACTGACCCCTGTGTTGCCAGTCTAGCCCTGGGCCCACAGCTGGAGACTGTGGACCTACTCCAAATGCTCAGTCCCACACCTGACACCTCCATGTGCTCGTATGAGCCCCATAGTCTCGGGGCACCCCCACATGGGCTGGGCTTCCTATCCTTCAGGGTGTTCATCAAGCCCCCTCCCCACCCATGGTCTAAACTGCATTCCCTGATACAAGCTGCATGTGGCTTTTGAGAGCTTAAAACGTGCCTAGTCCGAACTCAGATGTTCTGTAAGTGTAAACTACACACTGGATTTTGAAAACTTAGCATGAAAACGGGAATGTAAAACATCTCAATAATTTTGTATATTGATTACATGCTAAATGCTAATAGTATTTTCGTTATATCGGGTTAAAATAAATATTAAAATTCATTTCACCTGTTTATTTTTTACTTTAGTAATGCCGCTATTTGAAATGTTCAAATTGCTTATGTGGTTCACATTATGTTTCTACTATACAGCACGGCTCTAGATGGAGGATCCAGACACTCGTCACCCAGGGCCCCCCAAGGGACATTGGACGGCTGGGTCAGGTGTGGCTGTTCAATCACAGGTCATCACCACCAGGGGGAAGCACCTACCCTCAACTAAGACTGGGCGGGAGCGCAGCCTCCGCCCTGGGCTGCCTGGAATGCGAAGGAGAAAGGCAAGGCCTGGGGCCCCTCACCTGTTCTCGGAGGAACAAAAGAACTGCACCCATGGATTGGTGCTCCCGCTGTCTGGAGCTGGCGGCAGGTACATGGCCTCAGAAAAGCACGTCAGCAGCAGTTTCAGCAGCTCCATCCTTGGAGGGGTTATAGCGAGGGGTTCAGTACCCAAGGACCCCAATTCTCCTCCAAGAGGGCATGCCCACCCTGCCCACACCAGCTCAAGTCCTTGGAAAGAATGACTCCATTTTATCCCTCTGAGGCTGAAATCGGGTGACAAGCGGGAAGGGTATCCTTGGAAGACCCCAGGCATGCCTCCTCTGAGCTGTTCAGGGGCCAGGCCTAGGCCTGGGCCAGGCTTACCGGTTCACGTCATGGATATAGTTGGGCTGGGGGGAGTGGGCAAAGCCCACGCCAGCCTCCCAGATGTATTCACAGCTGTCCAGGGAGTGGACATCCTCTGCCGAGTCCTGGGGACAGACAGGGAGAGATCAGGCTGGGGGGTGGCCAACCCAATCCTACCACTGTCTCTGGGGGTGACCCTCATTCATGATCTTCTAAACACAGACCCTTCAAAGGCCCCAGTGCTAATGCACAGAGAACATATGAATGTGTTCAACCTCTTGAAAGCTAGTTTTCCCTCAGTCTGGTTCTTTTATTTGTTCAGTAGTACAGTTTGAGACCAGAAGAGAGAGATAGGGAGGCAGGGAAATGCGGGTGGGCACCCGGGTGCTGTGTGGGGGTGGTGGCAGAGAACACACAAGGTTGAGCCCACAGGCCCAAGGGAAGCGAGAGGGCCAGACCTCCTGTGTCTAAGCCCCAACTCAGGCCAAGCCCCACTCATTGCCCAGGCGAAGACAATGGGTGCCTGTGCCCAGCCTCCCGGATGTAGGGGGCAGGACCAGGCACCAGCTGGCTCCTCTCCAGCCATGCCAGCCACCACCTCCTCCCGGGGACCATGCGTGCCAGGCAGCCCAGCTTTCCAGGAGCAGTCCCTGCCCCCACAGCATCCCGCCCAACGGAACGTAAACCAGCCCCAACCCAGGGCCAGAGCCCAGGCTGGCCCTGGGCTAGGGGTGTGGGGCTCTCACCACAGTGCTCCTCCGGTGGCTCTGGACAGTGAAATCTGGGCAGAAGAGCAGGTCGGCAATGGCCAGGAGCAGGGACTCAGCCAGGGGCCGGGCATTCTCTTCATCGTCTTCTCCCTGCTTGGGACACGGCACCCACGGGCCACCTCAGTGGTAGCTCACCAAGGAGAGGTGGCCCCAGGACTTGGGGGGCAAGAGGGCACAGGGTCTGGGCAAAGGGATGAAGGAAGAGGCAGGAGAAGGAAAAGCAAGTAGACTCGTAATTACCCCAAACCTCCCAAGGCAGGCGGGGACTGGAAGTAGGGCTGGGAACAAGGAGAACCCTGCACCATCTAGGAGGGGCCAGGCCATGCCCCCTAAACTCCGTGCCTCAGTCCTGCTGGGAATCACACCTGCCCCTCAGTCAGGTACCTGGAGACAACCCCTGGGAGAGGGGGGCTGCTGGCAGGGAGGGCCCAACTGTAGGGGCAGAGACCCCTGTGGGGGAGGGCCCAGGGCTCAAGGAGACACTGACCCAGCCTCAGCAGTACCCCCGCCCCACTGCCCCTGCCCTTCCCAAACCCTGGAAGAGGTTTAGGGGAATGTGGCCACCCCCGACCGGGTTCTTTCCTTGTCATCGCAACTCCACCGACCACCCAGCCCCAGCCAGGCCCACAGACCCCTCCTCGCCCTGCCCCGGGCACTGTGGACCAGAAGAAACCCCTCCAGTCAGGATCCTCAAAGATGTAGGGCAGCACACGAGTGAGAAGTCGGCTGCAGTTCAGAACAATCTGCTTCTCTTTCTCCAAATGGCAGCCGCTTTCAGCTCCTTGCACCAGCTTCTCCACAGCCTATAGGGACACAACTGTTGGGCAGCAAGGGCACACCAGGAGGGTGGGGAGGGGGGCCCTGGCACTTTGGGTCAGTATGGGCCTGCTAGGCTTCAGAGAGGCCAAGGCATCTGGGCTACCTCTCCATACAGGGTTGGCCAATCCAGGGGGACAGGAGCAGCCCAGAGCATCATGGGAGTGAGAGCCCAGCCCAACACTCACTAGCTGAGACCTTACTAAGTAACCTCCCCTCTGAGCCTGTTTCCTCATCTGTACAATGACAACACTAACAGTACCAACCACAGAGGGTTAGCTGCATGAACTGACCTATGGGAAGTGCTCAGTGAGGTCTGGCCCCAGGAAGCCCCAGCAAAGGGTGGCTGTCACCGACACCGCCCCCCAACACACACACCCCAGCCCAGCCAGTGGGTAGAAGTGGGAAAAGCCTCAGGCCCACCCCGACCTGGGCAGGCGGTGTCCTGGGTGCCTGCCCTCTCTGTCCACAGGGCTGAGACAGCTTCAGCCTCCCTGGGAGGGTGGGAAATGGCTCAGCTGGGAGTGGCAGCAAGGGGCCGGCACCCTTCACCTTGTAGCACAGAGTGGCGAGGTTGGAGGGTGACTCCTCCCGAACCGCCCGGATCTCAGCCGCGGGCACCAGTGCAAAGACATCCTGCACCGAGGTGGCCGTGTCCGCCCAGAACTGGTCCCAAAAGGCGTCATCAGTGGCTTCCACGGGCTGTGGGGAGAGCCAGAGTCCAGAATTACAAAATCCCTTGACAATAGGCCTACAGTGTGCCAGCCTGTCACCAAGGGAGCCCCCTGAGAGGGAAGCCATGGCCCTCCTTCTCCATCTCTGCTGGTACCCAGGGCACCCGTGTCTGGGACACCCTTCAGCTACCATGAGCCCCAGCCAGCACGGGCAGGCTGAGGACACTCGCTCAGGGATCAACTGGGCACTGAGTTCAGCAGACGAAGCCTATCCCGGTCCCTGAGGGGCTGTATGACTAGGTAACCCTCCATGCACCTCCAGCAGGACCTCCCTACCTGGGGCCTCCCCACAAGGCCACATGGCGAAGTGCCCAGGGACTGAACCCAGGCTGTGCCCCTCCCCCTAGGAAGAAGACAAGGGGACACGGGCTCATTTCCATTCACGCAAGCTCCCACTGGGCCCCAGCCTCCACCCTAACCTGGCACAACCAACAGATGCCAACTTTAAAGAGGTCAACCCCAGAGCTCTCTGACCGCACTTGCCAGGATCCACCTCCAAATTTACCTCCTCAAGCCCACCTCACGCTGCCCGCAACCCATGTTCAGAGCACAGTGCCAAAGACATTGCTCCCTCAAAAGACCTTCAGGGCTCCCCACAACCTGCAGGATTGAGTCCAGACTTTGGCCAGAGTCAGCCAAGATCTTACCTAAACACCCCTACATTTACGCACGTGTACATACACACATGCACATGTGTATGAAGATACACATGCATTTACCATCCCCCCAGCACAGCCCTGCCATCCCTTCTCTTTGCCTTTGCTCAGACTGCCCCCTCCTCCCAGCATGCCCACCCGTTCCAACCCATTTCAAAATCCCACTGGTCCTGTTGAGGCAGCGTGCCTTAAACACACTAGAGGGAGTCATATAAGCAACCAGTTTGAATTCTTAACTCCACTTCCGGGCATCCTTCCTGAGGAAGTGATCAGAGATGTACACATATGAGTATGTTTACTAAAATGTTGATAATCGTGAAAAGTTTAAATCAACCTAAATAATCAACAATCAAGTAATGCTTAAAAAGTTAAGGCATAGTAACACAATGGAATATTACGCAGCCATCAGAATCATGTTTTCCAAGAATATTAATGAAAGAGCTCAAGGTACAATGTTTTGTGAAAAAAACAAGGTATAAAACTAACAGGATAGGTACAATTTTATGGTGCATTATATACTAATAAAAGCCTAGAAGAAAATGGCACAATGTTAACAGCAATTCTCTCTCTGGATGGGTTTTTTCTTTGTATTTTTCTGTAAGCACACATATTACTATTTTTCCCTTTTGAATGTTCATCTGCTGATGGGCCAGGCAGGGTATCTAACCCACCCTACCGAACAGCACTCCTGCCCAGGACCTTCCCGGTCATTCCAATTAACCTAGCCTTTTTCCTTCTCTGAGAGCGCTGACAATGGGCTCTGCTACCGCCGCAAATCTGCACACATCATGTATCACTCTTATCAACAGAAAAAAAAAAATCTTGTTTAAAAATAATTCTGTTCTCTGAAGCCACCTCTTCCAAGAAGTCTCCCAGAGCTTGGGACAGAGGGGCTTGTCCCTAGTAACCCCACTCCCCACCTCCTCAGTCACTCATTGTGCACCTGACTCCATGGTCTCAGTGCCATTGCCTTGATGCCCCATTAGTCCACCAGACCTTTCTCTTGACTTTGCAGTTGAGCCACATGGCAGATGCTCAGTCAGTACTTGTTCAGCTAAAGGATGGAATTAGTCCTAGAGATCCTTTCAGCCTGATCACTGGGTAGGACTGAGCACCAGTGGGGCTGTCCAAACTCAGAGCTGGGGTCAGAAGCACCCCCAATGTCCAGGTGTGCCCTGGCCCACTGCCCAAGCAATGTCTCCTCTGAGCTACAGGGTAGCACATGGCCATGACCCTCAGGATAGGCCTGGCTCCGGAGCCTGCTCAGTCCCAGAACTGGTAGAGCAAGTTAGCTGGGGGGAAGAACAAAGGCCAAAGGAGGGGCCCTGGGGCGGGAGTTCACTGGTCCTTATGCCCTCAGCCAGGATAGCCATCTGACGCTCACTGGCATCAAGGGGCACTACACCCCACCATGGGTGGCCAGGGTAGGGGTGGAGAAAATCATCATAGAAAACATGCACAGGCCCCCCTTTCTGCCCCCATCTGGGAGCAACTCTGGGAAGCTCCCATCTCTGATTTTCTCTGTCTCCCAGGTAGTCTCTATCCCCTTAAAGGGGCAGAAATTCATCTCAGCACCAAGTGGACTTGACTTCTAATCTAGTTCATCAGGCAAGTGTCAGCTAGAGACTGAATTTGAAATGAGGATACTTGGGAATTTAGGAGGCCCCAGGTCACCCCTGGAAGCAGAAGGAGTCCCAGCTATGGCTGCTGGCCTTAAACTTCAGGAGTGGTGACTTTCACCTCCCCATCCTCAACTTGGGCCACCTCTCCTGGTCCCATTGTGACTCAGATACTTCAATTTGATGACTATTACCTGACCCTACCAGGTTAGCCTGACACTACAGGTATTGGCCAGGGTCACTGCACCCCTAGAGCCTCTGAGGAGAGGAACATGGCTAGCTTCTGCCTCAGTTACCCCAGCTAGGCTCCACCCAACCCAAGGAAGCTTCTAAAATCTGAGCCAGTTTCTTTGAAAAGGGCATTTTTGCTGGAGGTGGGCAGGCCCATGCTGTTAGGGGACTAGGGACTGGGCTACCCTCATGGGAAACCAGATATTCTTATCCCAGCTTTGCCAGGGCTGGCCTGGGGGACAGCTGAGTCTTTTTAACCTCTGTGGAGGGGAAGGAAGGACCAGCAGAGCTCCAGCCTGCTAAGGGTGGCATGTTCTGGAGAACTGTGTCACCATGTCATTCGCACATACATGCATGTGCACATATGTAAATGTGAGCCCACCAGGTCTCATCTGGTCTACAGCAGAGAATCTTCGAACAGGCAGGATCTGGGAGAGGGTCCCTGGTCCAGGAATATCCCCCCCTTTAGGGCCCCACCCACCCTGGGAAAAGCTCAGGAAACAGCCAAAGCTGTTGGCCCTCAGGACCAGGATCAGGCCTAGGCCAGGGCAGGAAGAAAACAGGATGCAGGACAGGAAGGCAGAAAGGGCAAGCAGCGGCAGCTCAGGCCCAGGCCCCAGGAAAAGGAGCCGTGTAGGCTTGTCTCCTTCCCAGAGCAAAAATGTGCATTCACAGCACAACCTCTGAGGCCTGGAACTAGGGATACTCTGTGAACAACTGGCCCGAATCTCCTTGGGGACACCGAGTGTCAAGGTCTGAAACAACCATCTGGGACCTGGTCCTCACTCCAGAGCTGCCCCAGCCAGGGCCCTGAGGATCTCTCCCTCCTGACAGCCCAGGCCCTCTCCCACCTGCAGGGCCCCAGTGCTCTTTGGAGGGAGACCCAGGCTGCTCTCTGGCTTCAGTCCTGTCCCAAAACAACTCACGTCCTCAGCTGGGAAACAGGAGAGCGCCATCTCAGTCGGTTCCCTCATAGGGCTGTGGCCAGGGAAAATCGGAGGCACACGGTGTTTTGGGGAGGGGAAAAGAGCAGGTAGGGATCTAGTCTGCCCAGATCCTTTGGGACCTGGCTGAGCTAGTCCTGCCGGCTAGGCAAAGGACCCTGGCTGCTGAGCCAACAGCTCATTCCTCCGGCAAGGGGTTTCCCTCCCCAGGTAGGTAAACACAGGGGCCTCCTTCCCTCCTCTCCCTGTGGCCCCACACCGGCAGGCTGGTCCACACACCGCCCACAGACCTAGAAGTCTCATCCCAAGAAAATCAGTGTCAGAACTACCCAGGAGCCATGGGGGACATGGCAGAGAGGCAAGGTCTGGTTTCTATCAAAGCGTCTCAACTGGGGCTGGACTCTCCAGAAGCCCTGGGCTTTTGCTGGGCACCTGGCTTTTCTCTTGTGGGAATGAGAGTATGGGACCAGAGGTCTGGCCTTTGGAGCTGTGACCAGCTGGCTGTGGGGACATGGCTCCCTCGATCCCACTCTAATTGCCAAGAGCAAGAGAGAGCCCTGGGGGGCGGGGGGCAGTAAGAGGAAGGTCTCAGATGGCAGCAGGTCCTGACTCTCTTGAAAGTGGGGGTTGTGGGGAGTCAGATCTGGGCATCTCTGTGGCCAGAGGAGCCTGGTTCAAGGGGTTAGGAGGGAAGGGGTGGGCAGGGAAGTAGCCTTGCTTTGGCCAGGTCCTGTGTGTAAGGGACAAGGAGGTGGCTTCCAGGCCACTTGTGGCCTCAGGAATGTGCAAGCATGGGCTAGGCTGAAAGACCCCCCAGATCCCACACCATCCAGTCAAGGGCAACCTGTAGGGTCTCAGTCCTGACCCAGAGAACGGAGGGTACCCAAACACTGCCCCACCGCTGGGCCTCAGACCAGGAGGCCCCTGAAGCAGTGGTCCTCAGCTAGGAACCTGGACTCCGTGGGCCTGGGCCCAGGGTCCCCTTGCCAGATGCAGCACTGCCCCCTGCTCTGTGCGTGTTCCCTGGTCCTGGGCTTTGACCTGGGCCCACCAGGCTGCTGCCACCGAGCACCAGCTGCTTCCCCAACCAGGCCCGGCTTTGTTTGCATTGAGTCAGCCGGGTCTGTGCTTCCGGGACCCGCGGGTACCGAGGGGCAGGGAGGGGACTGGGAGGTGGATGAGTAGGTGGGGATGCGGAGGCTGGAGATGCGAAGCTGGGGGCGGGGATGGGGGCACGGGTGGCGGGACAGGCCGCGGACAGCGGTGACTCCGGCTCTGCGAGTAGACACACGTCAGCCTAAGGCGGCAGCTGCGGCTGCAGGAAGAGGGATGTTCCCAGGAGAGGGGGCTGGGGGTGGGAGGCTGGGGGTGGGAGGCGAGGCCCAGGGGTCCCGCTCTGGCCCTGACCTCAGGGTCGCCCTCAGGGACAGCCGGTCCCCCATCTCCTGGCAAGCCCAGTTCGCTCAGCCCCAGCGCCCTCCCCAACCAGCCCGGCCCAGCCCAGGCCCCAGCCCGGCAGGTGGGTGAGGAGGCCGGGGCCCCACGCGCACCTGCGTCTTGGTGGTGAGCTGGATCACCGCCTTTCGGAAGTTCAGCTTGGAGTCGGCCGACCCCATAACGACGGAGCCCGCTCGGGCCCGGCCCCGGCCCCGGCTCGGGATCCAGCTCCAGCTCCGCGGCCCCCGAGGCTCTTGCGGGAGCCAAACGGCTCACCCCGCCCGCCGGCTCGGCGTCGGCCCCGCCCTCGTGGCCCCGCCCTCGTGGCCCCGCCCCCGCACCTGCCGCGCAGGCACTGCCACTCCAGCCTCCGCGAGCCTGCCGCTAGCGCAGCGTTCTTAGCGGCCCCCGGCGCCTCCGCGCCCATCCTTCCGCGTCCGAGCGTTGTCCGCACTGCATCCTTCCTGTTTCCACCCAACCCTCGGGTCCTCAACGCCCCCAGCCTTCCGCCTCCACCCTCACCACTGGACCCCACGCCATCACTGGGTCCACATTTTCTCAACCAGCCCTCTCGCCCGAGGTTCTTCCTGTTAATTCCTGTCCTCCCCATTCCTCTTTTTTTTTTTTTTGATCATCTACTGTCTTGGTTTCCCTTTTCCTGGCCTGTCAGACCCACATGTCCAGACAGCTCTGCTGTTACTCCAGCCGCAAGCACCAGGCTCAGCCTTCGTTTTGCGGAGAGAAGGTACTACTGACTCAGAGCCCCTGCTCCAGGAAAGCAGCTCCGCCGCCTTAGGAGAGCAGGAGGTCCCTCCGGGTCCCACAACTCCTTCCTGGCCACCTGCCTTCCTTGAGAAACCTTTTAGGTCCATCCATTTATATGGGTTGAGGGACTGGTATTTACCAACACCGTGTCAGGGAACGGGCTTAGAGGGCTTAAGTGTCAGGGCCTGCTTTGATGAGCAATTAGCTAGAGAGAGAGAAACAAGGAAAGAATTAGCCATGGTTCATCCCAGTGAGCTTTGGATAAAGGCGAATTAATAATAATAATATGACAACAATATCTCTAATACAACAAAAACCTACCTCCGACATAGATATTGTCCCCTTTTTAAACTTGGAGAAACTGAGGTTCAAAGCAGTTAAATTACTTGTCCAAAGTCACATAATTACTAAGGAACAAAGACAAAAAGAAGCAAACCCAACTCTTACCCCAAAATATGCTGCACTTTTTTCACATAATCTTGCATGCTGTGTCTGGAAGCTTCTAGAAATCCTAGATGCTTCAAATGGAGATGACATTTAGCTTAAATAGGAATTCCACAAGTAAAAAATGAGGGGTGCACCATCTAGGTAGCTAAAGGGTGTCACAAAGGCAGGGTAGGCCAGATCTGTGGAGGTAAGGAGGAGGGGGACAGGGATGTCACCATGTCACTGAATGAGCAGACTGGACAGAATAGCTCTCTTCCGGAAGAGAGGGAGCTGTGAGATGGACAACCCACCTGCCATCTTCTCCTGTCCCCACCCCAATTTCCTCATTGTACTTCCCATCAGTGGACCTACACAACAAGAGAGCAAGGGAGCCCCCTGACGCCACCCATAGATGCTTCTGCCTCCTGGGCATGGCACAGATGGAAAGAGATTGGGAAGGGCAAATAGAACATATGCTCAGCACAGGTAGCAGAGCAAATAGAAGGAGGCCCAGAAATGTACAGAGCCTGCTCTGCCTAGGGAACAGAAAGCCCTGGTTGGGGTGAAATGCAGAGAGTGACAAGAAATAAAGCTGGTGAGGTAGGCCAGGACCAGACCAGAAAGGCCCACATACAGCCAACTGTTAAGGAGCTTGAATCTTATTCCATGAGCAACGAGGAGGCTTTGAAGCTCAGGAATAATGTCATTAGACGTCATTATGTCTTAGCAATCATTCATTCTGGCTGCTATGGGAAAGATAAAGCGGCCTGAATGCTGGGAATCCATCTGGAGGTGAAATGATGAACCAAGGCAATCACAGGTGGGATGGAGAGGAAGGATGCAGGTGATGTTGAAGTTAGTTGTCAACTTGATGTGTGTTCTAGGTATTATTGCTGTGTAACAACTTTCCTACCAAATTTGGTGTGAAACATAACCATTTCATTATAAATTCCATGTTCAATAATCCAGATAGGACCCAGCTGAGGTGGCTTGACTCTCCTCCATGATGTCTCAGCTGGGAAGACAAGAATGGCTGGGGAAGGGTTAACTCTTGGAGCAGCTGGGGCCTGGAACCATCTGGAGGCTTCTTCCCTCACATATCTGGTGCCTGGACTTCAAGGACCTAAGGGCTGGGCTCAGCTGGGGCTGAAGATGGATACACCAACATGGGACCTCTGCACATGGCTTGAGCCACTCACAGCAAGGACGCTGCACTCTGAGAGGGAGTATCCCTAAGGGTGCACACAAATAGAGGGCGTTCAGAGAAAAAGAGGAAGCTGCCTGGCCTGGGAATAACACATAAAATCACTTCCACTCTTCTCTATTGGTCAAAGCAATCACAAGCCCACTGGGTGCAAGGGGAGGGGACCTATACCCCACCTCCCCAGGGAAGAAGTGTCAAAGAAGTTGGCAGTGTTTCAAACTGCCACATTGTGGGTGACCTATTCTCCATACCTCCTGCCCCCAGGCTCAATCCTTCCCTCTCCCGACCTTTGCCTCTAAGTCTCCTCATTTCAGTCAGTGGCCCCTTCCAGGTGCTCGAAGGAGAAATCCAGTGTCACCCTTAATGCCCCTCCTCTTATCAGCCCCGTCCAATCCATTACCAAGTCCTGATGATGGGTGTTCTCTCTCAAACAAGGGTATTTCTACCTCCCTGGCCTCCACTGCTCCTGCCTTTGCCGGGCCCCATCATCTCTCAGCTACAGCAGCTTCCATTGTCCCTCACCCACATCTGTTTGCTGCAGGACAGCCTGATAAATTGTAAGCTGCAGCCCACAACACTCCCCCACTGAAAGCTCCTTGGAGTCCTTTGTTAGGAACAATTTTCTCAGGGCCCCACAGTGACCTTCATGGCCCTGCATGATCTGGGCCCTGCACCCCGTACCCCAAGCTCCTAGTTTCCACCCACACTGATTTTTCTTCATTTCCTCAAACCCTCCAAGCTCTTTCTGCCTGGGATCTCTGTACAGGTTGTTCCTCCTGCCTGGGACATCCCTCCTCCCACTCCCTATGTGGCTGTTCCCTTTTCACCCTTAGGATCTTATCTTAAAATTCTCTTTCCCTGAGAGATTTCCCACCCCAGCTGTTGTTATTTCAGCCCCCAGTGTGTTTCCTAAAACTTTTACCACACCTTAAAATATGTTTACCTTTTTATTTGGTTAATGCCTTTTTATTTGGTTAATGTCTCGACTACTAAAATGCAAGCTGCATGAGAGCAGGGACTGGGTCTGTCCTGTTCCTTGTGTCCCAGGCACCTAACACTGGTCTTGCACAAAGTTATTTATGGACAAGTGACTGAAGATAAATCCTGGATGATCACAGAAGGTGCAGCCACTCTGCTAGTCCACTCCAGTCAATAGGAATGACACATTTTCACCAACTGCTTCTCACATTCATTTTAAGAGCCTTTCAGGTGGGGCAAGTGGGTCTAACCTGGGGTGGAGATGGATTCAGGAGGTCCAAGGAATAGGCTCTGCCACTGACTTTAAAGCATTCATTTGTTCATTCACGGGGCACCTGCTGTGTGCCAGCCAGAGTCCCTGCCCTCAAGGAGCACTGTCTGCCCAAAGGCAGATGGATCCATGGATCCCCCATCTTCGCGGCCTGAGCACGCGCCGTCATTTCCGGTGTGCCACAGTGAGCAAATGTGACTGGAGCTTCTCTATGGGTCTCTGAGGCCATGTCTTACCTGGCCCTGTGACCACCACCACCACCAGGAAGGTAAGATCCCCGCACAGGTCTTCCTGGCCTGCCTTGGGAACCCAGCGAAAAGAGCGGTAAGGATGGGCAAGGGCTAGGTCCTCCAGGTAAAACAGCTGAAATAATAATGATCCGAAAAGCAAACACTGAATAGGGCTGGCAGGGCCCAGGCACTATGCTAAGCACTTGTCCCGATGTTAACGCACTGATCCTCCCAACAGCCCCACCAGAAGGTCTTAAAGAAGGAAGGACGAAGTAGGTCACCGGAGGACACTCTCAGCATTATCATCCTAAAGGTCATTTCACTGATGACAAGATGGAGGTTTGAACTGCAGGGATTTGAGGTAGACACCTCGAAGCACTTTCTGACCACAAGGACTGTGAGAATCTAAAAGAATCCCCCTTCCAGGGCAGACAGTGGTCTGGGACACTCAGATGCTGTACGGGAAAGTGGGGGGATGCACACCGGAGGACCTCACTCATTCAAATGTACTCAGCGTCTTGCCCGGCTAGGCGCTGATCTCAGAGAGGTGGAGGGGGCAGAAGAGAAAGGATCACTCAGTGCAGTGTGTGCCCAGCGCCGGAATGACGGTCAGGAGCAGGGGGGGGCAGTGCAGCCTGCAGGAGCGGGGGCACCCGAGGAAGGTGTGCTGGGGTCTCCTGATCCTCGACTTCAAGCCTAGACGCGGGGCGTGTTGGGTCGGTGGATACCCCTCCCCCAGTGTGACTGGTCAGCTGGGAGCCGCGGGACCCCCAACGTCAGCGCGGTCTGCGCACGCGCCGTCATTTCCTGTGGGCTGAGCCGGGCTGGCCTGGGGCGGGGGTCGGGGCGAGTTGAGGGACTGTAGCGACTGCGCAGGCGCAGGCGTGTCGGGTTCCCCCCAACGTTGGGGAGGGCGTTCCCGTGGGTGCGTCCGGCTCGGAGCTCCCGCGGTGCTGACTGCCGGGACCCGGACTTGCATTTCCGGGGAGCGCGGGAGGGAGCTCGGGAAGCGCGCCTGGCCGCCGGAGTGAGACGACCCCCGGGAAGCGTAATGCTCGAGGCTGCCTTGGGGGACGTCGAGTCCACTGAGGGCTCTGGCCATCAGCGCCGTGCCTTGATGCCCCCGACGAACACCACGAAATAGGTCTGCCTGACACACAGATGAGGTACCGGGCTGGGGATCCCAAGGTCAGGTAATTTATACTTCCCACCCCTGGGCACGGCTCTCTACCCTGCTTAGAAGGCCTGAAATTGGCCCCCGGGCTGGTTGGCAGGTAGCTCAGAGAGGCAGAGGAGTTTCCTTCTTCAAAGGCAGGTCTGATTTTCCTCCTCTTGGAACAGTTTAGAAAATACTGCCTGTCCTGAAGGCACAGAGAGTGGTCCCACTAGGCAAGTAGCCTGGGTGGGGTTCTCATGAACCAGATCAAGCAAAGGTATGCAGCAGGCACCCCCTTACCTCGGCCAGCCACAGCTGGGTGGGTCACCTGGGCCTCCACCCCCTGTCCCCTGTGGAGACACCATCCTGACAGAGTTGGCTGCCCGGCTTCATCCCACCCCCACCCCACCCCAGCCTCGTGAGATCCAGGGGAGTCCCTCCTCAGTCACCCTGCACAGTGCTCAGGTGGTAATCCAGCATTTTTGGCACGCCTTTCCCTGCCAGGTGATGCTTTTGTGGCTAGGGCAGGGTCAGGTGGCTGCAGGAAAGGAGAGTAGGAAAGGGCAGAGCCATGCTGAGGGCATGGCCAGGGTGGTAAAGGCCAAAGGCTAAGAGATACCCCAGGATCTGGAAGTTTCCAAACATGGGAGTCATCTTAAGTCATCACTGAAAGCATCCTTAACTTCAGGGGTTGGGGGGGAAGCTTCAGGTGGGGAGCTGCTGTTCATTGCTTTGGCAAGAGGGGAGCCCTGCTAGCATCCTTCCTGCCCAGGCTGAGGTAAATGGGGCAGCCCTTCCCTGTGCAGGCCCTCAGCCCTTTGCCTCTGCTCCCCTCTAGGCACATCCTAAACTCCGTGGACACAGCCTTGCCTCCTGTGGGCAGAGTGGCAGAATGAAAAATGAACAAATGCAGAGATGGACTTGGTGGGCTTAGAGTGCCGACCAGATCCCTCTGGAACTCAGCCCTCAACCTGTTTGTCACTTAGACTCAGTTTGCCCCCATCGCAACAAATGGCATCACTGTTGCCCAGTTACTGGAGCCAGAAGTCTAAGTGTCACTCTCATTCTTTAGTCAATTAATCTGCACATCTAAGTTCTACACCCAAAATATTTCTCATCTTCCTCTATCTTCACTGCCACCAGCCTTGACCACCCCACCCCCACCATTACCTCCCTTCCAGACTATGGCAGACGCCTCCAGACTAGTCTTCTTGCTTCCATTCTTGCTCCCCTCCAACCCAGGCTCCAAAAAAATGGATGTTTTACAACTGAAAGTGAAAAGCCTTTTATTAGTTTTCTTTGTCCACTTGGCAGGAAAAATCCCAACTCCTTCCTATGGCCCTGGCTCCAATTTCATCTCTCCTCTGTGCACTCCACTCCAGCCACACTGGGCTTCCATCAATTCCTAATATATGTCAAGCTGCTTCTGACTTAAAGCATCTGAGCTTGCTGTGTCCTCTGCCTGGAACACTCTGCCTCCAGAGCGTGGCATGGCTGGCACCATCTCATCCTTCAGGAATTAGCATAGATGTCACTCTCTGAGGGAAGCCTGCCCTGAAATACTGATTCTAAACCTTCGCCCAGACTCATTCTCACAGAATCGGGTTAATTTCCTTCATACTTCAGGTTGTAATTATTTATTTGTCCCCTGAAGAATGTAAGCTGCATGAGGGCAGAGACTGCCTGTGTCGTGGCCATCGGGTGTTTGTTTTCTTTTCTTCTTAAGTGATCTATTTAATTGAAATATAACATATATCAGAGAAGTGTACACATCAAAATTGTACAGGCTGATAATTTTCATGAATGGAACCACCTGTGTGACCAGCACCCAGATCAGGAAATGAAACACTCCCAGCCCTTCAAAGTTCCCCACATGACTCCCCCAGGCCAAATACTACCCTGATTAGATTCATTGTTGCCAGTTTTGAACTTGATATAAATGGAGTCATGATCCCCAGAGATGTCCACATCCCAGTAGCCAAAATCTTTGACTGTGTGACCTTACACAGCCAAAGGGACTTTGCAGATGTGATTAAGTTAAGTACCTTGAGATTGGGAGCTTATGCTGAATATCTAGTTGTGCCTAATCACAAGGGTTTTTAAAAATGGGAGAGAGAAGTAGCAGAGGTCAGAGTGATATAGTGTGAGAAGAACTCAACCTGCTTTTGATGGTTTTGAAGACGGAGAAAGAGACCTGGGGCCAAGGAAGGTGGGTGGCCTTTAGCAGGTAGAAAAGGCAAGGAAACAGATTTTTCCCTGCAGCCTCCAGAAGAGAACACAGCCTTGCAGACACCTAGATTTCAGCCACTGAGAGCCAAGGCAGACTTCTAACCCACAGAACTGTAAGATCATAAATTTGTGCATGCCTGTTTCAGCAGTGCATACACTGAATGTTGTTGGACCAGTGGGGCTTTGCCCCATGGTTTTCTAGGGTGTTTATTCCTACTGGTAGATATACTCCGTGGACTGTCAGTCCATGACAATTGGTCCAAGCAACAGCAGGATTATCCTGATTCTGTCATCTCCAACTGCTATCTAAGAGCTGACACCTCAGCTACCTGTTCTCCTGCTCTCTTGAATCCAGAAGTGCCAGGGATGGGGGGATCCTCCTGACATAGAAACCCCTCAGTTGGGAGCACTCTCTCATTCCCCCTGTGGGCACCATACTCAGGGAAGCGCCAGTTGAACAACTTGTTCTTGTCGGCAGAAGTTGAAGTAAAACCAGGCCAGGCAGTGAGCCTGGGGGTCAGGTGATGGGGGCAGCCCCCCAGCCTTTACCTTCTCTCTCGTAGCTCTGGCCTGCTGTGCAGTTAGCCAACTTCTACCTCATCCCCCCCTACCCCACCATTCAAAGAAGATAACACATCATGAACAGTTGGCGACAAAATGATTGTCATTTCAACCTTGAATTAGAGGGCCAGACACTCTTCCCTGCTGAGAGCTGCTCTGACTCTCGAGCATCTTATTCATAAGCTCTTATCCATTACAGAACTTGCCCCAGAGTGTCTGCCCGCTGACCTGCTTTCATCTTCCTAGGGAGGATCCTGCCCCACAACCCTGTCCCCATCCCACCTGAACCCTCCCTCACCTTTGATGGCATATCTGCAGGACCAGTGCCTGGGGTGCCACAGCCTTGGTTAGACAGAAAGGTAGACTACAGAGCCAATCAGGAACCTGGCTAGTGACCCGCAAAGTATTGTTTTACCTGGATGATAAAGATGGTTGCTGAAACCACAATGGAGAAAAAAGTAATACATTTGTGTTGCTTCAAGCTGCTAAATTTGGGGTGATTTGTTAAAGAAACAATGGGAAACCAATGTAAGTATTTGCTCTTTGTGCCTGATGTCTTTGATCATTTTATTTGTACTATACAATATTCTCTTGCATGAGTATACATTTTATTTATCAACTATCAATGGACATTTGGGTTGTTTCCAATTTGGGCTATTAACAATAGTACTGCTATGAATATTCTTGTACATGTCTTTTGATTGACATATGCACATATTTTTGCAGCACGTTATATAGAAACAGAATGCCGGGTTATAGGGTATGTGTTTATAGCAGATGCTGTGTTACATTCCCCCAGGCTCCCCTTCAGGACGGAAGGACCTGTTCCCCCAGCTGCTGGGAGGGCTTCTGGCTGACAGTCCTCCCTGACAAGAGAGGAACTGCAAAGAGCTCCTCTGCGCCAGGTAACACCCATTTCCCAGGGGCAGCCTGCATCCATTCAATGACTGGTTGATATTCAATAACTGGTGTGTGGTGGAGTGTGTGTGTGTGTGTGTGTGTGTGTGTGTGATATGAAGGCCCTGTCCCCATTGCCACTTGGAATAGCTTTGAAGGGTCACCCCAGATTCGGAGCTGTCCAGGAACCAGGGGAGGCTTTTGTCCTAACCTGGCTTCTCCCTCTGTCAGTCCTGCTTCCTTTTCCCCTACAGCAGTTGATCCTTCTAAAGAAGTTTAACACCTTGTCACATGCTTATTGGGTCACTTGGTCACTTGTGAAGTGCCTGATCAGTCTTTTACCCACTTTTCTACTGGGCTTTCTTTTTTTGTGGATTGTAGGTGTTCTTTCTATATTCTGGATATACGAATTCTCTGCTGGATATACTTTTCACATATATTCAGAGGCGGATATACTCAATGTGCCCCAACAGTACAAGCACATGATATGTTCTAACACAAATGAGTTACCTAAGTCGTTGACTTTGAAAACTCCTTAAGGAAAGAATGCTTGGTAGACGCTGAGAAGTGCCGGGTGGTTATCATGGAGGAGGGATTAGGATGGGGGTGGGGTAGTGTGAGGGGGATGAAAGGGCACAAAAGTTATCACTCGTATGTTGGTCACAGGGATGGTAGTACAGCATGGAGAATATAACCAATGATTCTATAACATCTTAATAGATAGTAACTGCACTAGTGGTGGTGAGGATTTAATAATACAGGTAACTGTTGAACCACTATGTTGTATACTTAATACTAATATAAGATTGTATAGCAATGATATTTCAATTTCAAACAAAGGAAAGAATATTTGGATAGGTAAAACTGTTTGGTTTTAATGGGTATAGCTGGCTATAGGATATGGATTCAAGGAGAGGAAAACAGGACGTTAAAGGGAAAGGCCCTGAATGCCGGTAACACCCTCAGACTTGGCCGCTCCTGTTTCCAGCCACAAGCATTAAAACACTCAACTTCTTAAAAGTAATTGTAAATTAATATTCAAAGGGTGCCTAAGGGAGGAACCAATGGACCAACCTGTTCTAGGCACTGAGTTGCCAGATGTGAACAAGAGAAACAAGATCTTACTTTCAGATCTAGAGGGAGAGAGAGGGAACAGCAAGTAAAGAGAATAATTTCAGACGGTGAACGGTAGACTGAAGAATTGGAGCGAGAAGGGAAGGTGGAGTTCATCCAGTAACAGCAAGACCAGGGTACCGGGGAGGTCCCGCCCATGCCCCGCCTCCAGCTTTGCATACGTCTCTTGATTGGTCGGCAGCGGCCGGCCCCACCCCGTGGAGCGGGCGGCTCTGGAAGCGCAGGGCCGGCCTGGCCAGGATGCAGTTGCCGCTCCGGGTGTCGCCGGGTGGGCCAGGGGCAGCGCAGGCCGGAGGTGCGCTGGGGGCGCCCGCTGCGGCATCCGCGCGTTGCTAGCGCCCCAGACTTACTGACGGGCCCGGGCCCTCCTTGCCGCCGTTCAGCCCGCCGTCCCCGCCCCTTCACCCTTTGTGCCGCCGCTGCGCGGTGCCCGCAGCTCTTTAAGACCCCGGCCGGGCCGGACCGCAGCGGCGCGCCAGTCCTGCGTGGGCGCCCTGTGGGCACCTGATGGCGAAGGGGCGCGGCGCGGGCCGGGGCTCTGCAGCCCGAATCCGCGACGCAGGAGGCCCAGCCGGCCTCCGCCGCATTGTCCCGGGCCCCGCGCCCCGGCCCTGAGCCGCGCCGCCGCAGCGCCCGCCCGCCGCCCGCGGGGCCATGCGGAGAGCCGCTGGGATGGAGGACTTCTCGGCTGAGGAAGAGGAGCCCTGGTACGACCAGCAGGACCTGGAGCAGGGTGAGCGCGGGGTAAGGGGGCAGCAGGAGAGCGGGGTGCGCCCCGCGACCCTGTCCGCTTCTCCATTGTTGAGCGGTGTCATCCTGGGGAGGGCTGGGCTGGACCCAACGTGCCGGACTCCCAGGAGATGCTTTTGGAGAATGGGGACCTGGAGAAGTGGGGCGCTGCCAGGGAAGACCCAGACCCGACTGGCAGAAACCTGCAAAAGTCTGGGGAGCGGTCTTCCTCATTCCCTGAATGACAGGGACATACTTCCCCCAGCTCATCCACTGCATTTTAGAGGCAGGAACTGCCCAGGCACCCCTGGTATTATTGGAGGACCTGAGTACTGGCTGGAAGTCTTTGGAGGTGGGGAGGTGGCTCTTTGGTCATCTTTTGCTGAGAGGGGTGGAGTGCGTATACAAAATGTGGGGCGGGGAGTGATCCCACCCCGTCCAGCAGCACCCTTCCCTACCAGGTTTCCTGAGCTCTAAGACTCCCAGAAAGTTTCCCCAACTCCCTCCCCTTCTGTCCAGGGAGGGGATGAGGGGTGTTGGGACCCTGCCAGAGGAAGCAGGGACTTGGGGTCTCCAATCTGCCTTCCAGAGGGAGGAGTCCCCTGGCCTTTCCCCTCCTGCTCCCTCCCAAGTGGCACATGATTTGGAGGAAGTCAGGTTTGGGAATTTTGAGCAATGTTCCAGATTAGAGCCTGAGTAAAAAGGGAGCCCCTCCCTTCCCCCTCCCTTCTGAGGGTAGAGAGGATGACCGGAAAGGAGTTAGAAGCTGGTGATGAGGTGGCCAAGTGACATCATCCGAGTAGGGGGTGGGACTGTTAGGACAAGGAGGAGGAGTCCTAAGAGTGGAATCAAATCCAGCCCCCCTCCCCCAGAGTGCCTCCTTGTGGGACAGTCAGAGCTGGAGGGGCAAGGAAGCGTGTCCAGCAGAAGTGACCACGGCCACCCAGGGAGCAGGGCGGGTGTGGACGCAAGTCGGTTCAGTGTGTGCCAATACCCGCTGCTCTGGGTCTCCAGTCACCAGGCCACAATGCCTGGCTTTGCCCTCTAGTGAGGTATCTGCCCAGATCCGGGAACTCTGTTTCTTGGCCCTGACCCACATCCCCATGTGGCCAGATATGCTGGTAAGTGAGGCTCTGTCCTTGTGCTCACGAGTGTGGGTTAATCAGAGCTTCTGGAGGACCAGTGTGGGACGGGGGTTGCTGGGCTGAACCCTGCCATACTCTGTGCCCAGGAGCCTACCCTGAGCCTCTCTGTCTGGAGTGAGATGCCCAATACTGGCTGTGACAACCTTCTCCCCAATCCTGGGTACTACCGCAAAATTTTGCATCGCACAGACACCTGACTGTGGGTGATAGGATGCAATGAGAGGGCTTCATGCAAGAGGTGGGTGGAGAAGGAAAGACTGGAAGCTGAGCTTCTGGGAAGATGGCCTCCCCAAGGCAGATACTGACATCGTTCTTGCTGACATTGTTGCTGTCTCTGTTTCATTCCCACACCCCTAATGAAGTCTCTGGCATGGTGCCCAGCCCAGATGTGGGAGGAAGGAGCCAGAGAGTAGGGGTGGGAGGCATGTTGCTTCCAAAGAGAGAGAGACATCGAGATTCCAGCAGGGCTGAGTAGCCATGCTCTGGGGCCAGAGTAGGAGATGGGCCCAGGTGCCCCTTGCTTTTCTGGCCTTGCCAGCCAACAGTGGTCAGCCTTGCCTCATAGGTCCAGTAGCAGCTGGAGCCCAGGAACAAGGAGGGAAAACCAGAAATAAGACAGTCTCAGAAGAAATTGGAGCTTGTGACCAAACACCAAATGTGTGCTCACCATGGGCAAGTGTTGTGCTGAGCATGGGACCCTGATCTCTGCTCTCAGGGGACTCCACATTCCAGCACAGGAGGCAGAAATGGGATCAAAGGAGCAACTGTGATGAGCCACAGGGGTTCTGCAGCAGCCAGTGTCCCAGCAGACAGTGAGAGCAGAGACAGGAGGACCTTGTGCTGTAAGACTCATAAAGGTTTATGCACAGGCCCATCTGAGCTGGACAGTGAATGGGGTCCTCGGGCAGTGGAAGGCAAGCAAGCATTCTAGGTGGAGGGACACTTGTACTAAGGCAAGGAGCAATGTGAGACGATCACACGGGACTGGGAGTTAGGAGTTATCTAGACTGCTGGGCTGCAGATTGGAGGAATTCCCAGGCTCAGCTGCTGCGGCACCGCCCCTTGGGGCCCCGCATGGAGAGCTGGATAATGGGGTAGGGCCTGGGCCAAAGGCCAGCCACCAGGGATCAGGTGCCTGTTATGTCGCCCTGAAGACAGGCCCCAAATTTACTTTTTGTAGCTTGGCCACCAAGACCCTGTGTGACTTTGATGCTGTTCTGTCCCAGTACAGGGAGGTGGCTGGAACAAGCAAGCTCCTAGATTCTTACCGTGTTCCCTCTGCCCACTTCCGCAAGCACCTATAAAAATAGAAAAGCCATTAATTATTAAGCACTGGCACCCTCTCTGTCCACCTCCCTCCCCAACTGTGAACCAGGCATGGGGGACCTTACGGGTACCTCTTTCCAGGCTGAGAGATGGCTGCTGAGTCACAGATTTGAAGTCTGGGGCACCTGACCTTGAGTTTCAGCCTCAGGGGAGAGCTCTGACATGGCAAGGGGAGGCAGATGACTGGACCCAGAGTTCCTGATATTTGTGCCCAGGAGGTTGTGAGCAGGACCACCTGCAGCCCTACCAGGTGGTAGAGTGTGCCTCCTCCTATGCCCTTTATCTCTGTCTCTCCTTCCCTGTGCCTGTCCCCTGTCCCTTTCCCACATCTCTGCTCTGGAGTCTATGGGACTTCACCCGGACCCCAACCAGTGAGGGGCGGTGGGATTTCAGGGTTTCTTTTCAGAGGCATCCCTTTGGCTCCGAAGCCATTCCCTCTCAGGCTCATGGGCAGCTCCTCAGTAGGCATTCAGAGGGTAAAACTGATGAAACCCACTGCAGGAGTCCCCAGAAAACTCCAGGGTCCAGGCAGGGATGGTGCCAGTTCAGACTCAGTATCTTCCTGAGCCTGGTCCAGTGTGACCGTTAATCTGGCTACCACAGGCTATTTATTACTCTGGCTTCTACTTCCTGCTTAGCCAGCAAGCGCATTTCTCCCACTGCCATCCAGGCATCCTTCCCCAGTTGGTCCAGGGGGGAGCTGCTCCTCCCTGGGGCCTCCACCACCCTTCAGCTGGCTGCTCTCCTTTTCCCAGCACTTAGCTCCACTCAGTCCCCTGCTCCGCAGCTTCTAGACTTCTCTCGTGATCCCTCCTGGCAGCTTTGACAAGCTTAGCTTGCACTGTGATCCATTTTCTCTGAGACAGTCTCAGATTCTCCCCTGCCCCAGACAGCTTCTGTGTGTTCCCTTCCTCCGCATCCCTGAATCACTACTCAGCCCAGGTCACATTTGCCACCCTCGTAAGACAAGCTTCAGTGTCCTGGTTCGCAGTGTGGCTTGCAGCTGCCCCAGGCCCCTGGCCGTGGGAGTACACACACAGCTCAGATGATACCTGGAAAAGAAGCGTAAGTGAGGTGGTTCCTGACTTTTCCTCGCTCTGCCCCTGGACCCGTAGCTTTGGACTCTAGGCTAAGCTGCTGGGGCTCCTAGCAGGCCGCCCACGGAGCCTATCCCAACACAGGAGGAGGCCTCAGTAGCAGTGGCCTCTTCACAGACCACCTGATGGTTCCCAAGGGAGAAAACCCTCATGAGTGTGGCCTCTGCTCTTTTTCATTTATACCTGGATTATTTGATACCATTTGGACATAAGCTAAATGGCTCACCATCTCATTAGAGAGACTAGGAAGATGGCATGGCTCCCTCATCACAAACTGGAGGTGGTCTTGCTGGGCTCCCAAATTTCCATTAGGCACTCATCGTAGCACAGGGCTACAGTTAACGATCCTAACACTAAACTGCATGCTTTGTAGATGGACGCCTCAAGAGTTTTGGCCAATTTAGAGTTAAATTCATGCCGCAAACATCCTTATTCCCCTTCTAGGTCTGTGTTAGGTAACTGGTTTTTCTTGGCATCATCATCAGAAGGTTAATTGCTCAAGGCTAAAGGTTCTTACATGAGTATTCTTTATTTAATATTTTTAAATATTTAATAGCATTTAATTTTTTTTTTAAATATTTAGTGTTTTTTTAATGGCTGAGGTAGGTGTTTGGAAAAGCAGCTTCTGTTTTTCCAGGCTAAGTCATTGCAACCTCGCTCTAGGATGGCAGCTTTTTGCCCCACCCAGAAACTTCTCCAGATGACATCTGGGCATGGCAGCTCCCACTTTAGGCCAAGCCTGGAGGCACCATTCTGGCTTTTAAAACCTCACCTCTGTGTGTGGGAGCAGACTCCAGCTTTGTTCCTGATGGGCGGCTGACCGGCTCCTCTGGCTTCCCTGAGGCTGTGTCAGTCCTACCCCCAGCTTGGCTGAAGCAAGCACGAGGCTCTGCTCTCAGATGCCCACCAGGAGTCACTGGTCTGCGGAGCTCTTCCCAGGGGAATCCCCCACCCCAGGCCTGTCCGTGCTGAGCAAGGGGCTCCGCTGAAACAATTACAGAACTTGCCAGGAGCGGGTAAAGCCTATCCATCCTCTGGTAGAACAATCCTTGTCTGAAAAGGGGAAACATTAAAGAGCTGAGTCCCGCGGCCACATCGTATTGGCGGCAGCGGAGCTGCTTCACAAGTCTTGATCTGGATTTACACCGTCAGCCTACATGGAGGGCTGTTTTAAGAAACAACCTCCTAATGGAGGAACGAACCAAACTTTCCTGGACAGCGTATTGGCAAATGATTCACATAGGCCTACCCTTTGCCCTCGTAATTCTGTTTCTAGGAAAGTATCCTCAGGATATAGGTGGTGATTTGCACAGATTTTCTACTTCTGCTTAGCGAGCAACTGCACCTACCTCAGCCATTAAAAAAATACTAAATATTAAAAAAATATATATTAAATACTATTAAATATTTTAAAATATTAAAGAATACTCATGTAAGAACCTTTAGCCTTGAGCAATTAACCTTCTGATGTAAGAATCTTTAGCCTTGAGCAAATTAACCTTCTGATGATGATGCCAAGAAAAACCAGTTTGGGATTTTTATATGCTTTCATTTTTAACAGAAAAAAATGGAAAACACCTAAAAGTTCTAACAATAAGGACTATTTAGGGATGACTGTTTAGGGACCTGTAAGCAATAAAATATTGACATCCATTAAAAATGATGTGCATTGACAGAGAATCTATGTGGTTAAATGAAAAACAGGTACAGAAAAGCACGCTTCTGTTTACCCAAGTGTATCTATAACTGTTTTAAGCACCCAGCACTGGTTAGAAGGGTGGCTCCCAATCTGGTAACAGCAGCTTTCTTTAGGTGGTGTGTTTTCTTTCCTCTGCCCTGGTGTTCCCCACTCTTCCCACACCCCACACACAGACAATAAGTACTTACAAATGGCACTATTCTTTCATAACCATTTGGGGCCGCATCTGTTTATGGAATTCCCAGATATAGATCTAAAATATATGAGGTCCATTTTCAAGGAATTTTTTTGTCACCCTTTTTTTAACCTTTCTGTACTGTTTGATTGTTTACATCAACACAAACCGTAAAGCTATTTTAAAAGGAGAACTGCCTTGTGAACTCAGCCTGAGCTTGTCTAAGGACCTCTTCAAGGGCCTTGCTCCCCACCACCAGTCTCCATCTCTGGATTGAACGGCCTTTATCTTTTTTTTTTTTTTTAATTGCTTTATTGAGATGTAATTCACACACTGTATAATTCAGTCATTCAAACTGCACAATGACTCAGCCTCCTTCAGTGTATTCACAGAGCTGTGCAGCCGTCACCATAGTCAGTGTTAGAACATTTTCATCAGTCTGCCTAACTCTTCTTTAGAAATAAAGGGAATAATATATTATAGCTACATATATATGATATAAATATAATATTCCCTTTGTTTCTGAAAAGAGGTAGGCATATAGATGGGCAGGGGGGCAACATCCACCCCAAATGTCTATGTACCCTCGTACAACTCCAGACCCACTAGAGAGAATTTTTAGGAATTCCAGAACCTGCCACTTCCTTCTAATGCCTCCCTTTCCTCACCACTCAGCCCCCTAAAAACAGTTCAGACCCCCTCTCGGCCTCTCTAATAGATGTTCTTTACCTTTGGCTGGGATGGGGGAGAGGAGGCCACAGTCCTATATGGAGTACAGGAATCAGGGCTGCTGGGGGAAAGAGGATCATTCTGCTGCCCAGGAAAGGAGGGGTTTTTGGAGAAAGGCATGTGTTACTGGGACCAAGTGGTACCCAACTGCTTTCAGTGAGGCTGTAACCCAGCTGATGACCTTGGGAAAGTCCTCTCCAGCCTGTCATCTGTACAATAAGAAGTTGGGCCAAAAAGCTCTGAAGCCTCATGCAATTCTAATACCCAGCAAGCCCTTCTGTGCTCTCTGCCTCTCAGCGAGCTCCTAATCACCCTTCCAAGCCCAACTCAATGGCTACCCATTGCCTGAGGCTCCTGCTGACCCCAGGAAAAGTGCATTCTCCCTTCCCTATTATCCCAGAGCACTTGCCCCTATGTCTGTTGGTGTTCTTATCACAATTGACTCACTCATTCTTTCTAAAAAGATTTATTCTGTGCCTGCTCTGTACCAAGTATTGTTCTAGGTCCTGGGGTATCAGTGAATGAAAAGGCAAAAGCCCTGTCCTGTGAACTTACAGTTAGGGGAAATAACTAAGATAAATGAGCAGTTTGGTAAGTCAGACAGTGATATGTGCTAAGGAGAAAAATTAAGTGGGGAGGAGGTGCAGGGTCAAGAAGGGTGTGATTTTGAATCAGTGGTTGGAGAAGGCCTCCTAGAGAAGGTGACATTTAAGCACAGACCTGAAGGCAGAGAGGAATGAGCCCTGGGGGTGTCTGGAGAGAGGACATTCTAGGCAGAAGCAACAACCAGGTCCAGAGGCTCACTGAGGGCAGGCCCGTGTCCTGGTTGTTCTGGGGTCCCAGGCCCGGAATGAGTGCTCAGAACATTAATGGGGGCCCTGTGACCTCAATTTTAGCTGCTCACGTTTTTCTCACCCTCTGCGCCCCGACCACTGCTAGACCTGCACTTGGCTGCAGAGCTGGGGAAGACACTCCTGGAGCGGAACAAGGAGCTAGAGGAGTCTCTGCAGCAGATGTACTCCACCAATGAGGAGCAAGTGCAGGAGATTGAGGTGAGGAGCCACACGGGCACTGCCTGTGCTCCCGCAGCCATTAAGTGCCCCGTGGCCTGTGTGTGCCTCTGGGCAGCGTAGGAAAAGATGCCCTGTCAGCAAACACAGTCTTGGCCCAACAACCTTGTGCGGTTCACAACCTGTGCAACTCTCCTAGACTGCCGTATTGCACTACCATCTTTACCCTCCACCTCTCTTCAGACAAACACCCCAAAGCAAACCTGTTCCTAGACGTGGGAGGAGGGCCCAGGCAGAGACATTTTCCCGAACCCTGTTCTGAAAGGTTTGCTTTCAAACCCCTTTCGCTCTAGTACCTAAGCAAGCAGCTGGACACGCTGAGGCACGTGAATGAGCAGCACGCCAAAGTGTATGAGCAGTTGGACCTCACCGCCCGAGACCTGGAGCTGACCAATCAGAAGCTGGTGCTGGAGAGTAAGGCTGCCCAGCAGAAGATCCATGGGTGAGGGCCAGGCAGATGGTGGGGGACCAGGCAAGGGAGAGGCCAGGGGCCGGGTGTGCACTTGGGTGTGTGAACTGGTGGGTGGGGCTCATGCTTCTCCCAGAAGCCCAGCCAGGGAACCCAGGATGGTACACAGTCTGCCCTTGTCAGTCTGGGGTGGTCTAACATTCAGGCCACCACCCTTCTCTAAGCACTAGCTATGCACTATTCTCTGTTTAGGCACCGGGGACACAGTGACAGGGCTACAAAGCCGTCCTCCCACCCCCTGGGAGCTCACAGGCTGGGAGGGAAGGCAGGCGTGTAAATATTCTGTGGCATGCAGGGTGGTAAGTGATAGGAGGGTAGTACAGACAGGCACACTCAGCTCGGCCTGGGAGGTGTGGGAGAGGTGGGTCCTCGGTCGCACAGGGAGCTCCCCGCTGGACCTCAGCACCAGACAGCACGGCTCTGTGTTGCCCATCTGTCCTCAATCCCGAGTCGTTCCAGGGCAACAGTGAGGAGGGTTGGCCCCAGCCCTTAAAGTCGCTCCCATCTCTGTTCCCCACCCCACCGCCAGGCTGACAGAGACCACTGAGCGCCTGCAGGCCCAGGTCGAGGAGCTGCAGGCGCAGGTGGAGCAGCTGCGGGGCCTGGAGCAGCTTCGAGTGCGCCGGGAGAAGCGGGAACGCAGGCGCACTATCCACACCTTCCCCTGCCTCAAGGAGCTGTGTGCCAGCCCCCGGTAGGTAAGGGTGCCACTCATGGGCAGAGCAGCCTGGACCCTGGATGGTGTCTGTGTGCAGAACCCCCAGACAGGGTTGGGAACAGAGCTAGTGCATCATCAGCCTATGGAGAGACCGCTCCTGTTGCTAACGGTAGTCAGCTGCTAGTGTTCACTGAGCCCTGGCCATGTGCCCACTACTCTGCTAAGTGATTTCATCCTCATGGCAACACCATGAGGTGTGCTTTATCATCCCCACTATTCAGATGAGGAAACCGAAGCTCAGAGGTTATGTGTCTTATCCAAGGTCACCTGTTTAATGAGGCAGATTTCTAACCCAGGAGGAGTTAACACTGCACCCCTCTGTTCCCATTAAATCTTCTTGATGGGATGGCTTCTTAGTATTGTGTATTTAGTGCATGTTTTACAGGTTCTGGCAGGAGACAGACAGCACCTTGCATAAAGTAACTGAAGAGCGATTAATAAAGAGGGGTGGGCAAGGGGTAGGGAAACCCAGGGTTGAAATAGTGAGGAGCTGTTACCATTCCTAGTCCTAAAGGGGCCCGAGGAAGGGAGGTAACTAGAACCTAGGAAGCTTGGAGGATGCTGCCTGGCCTGGGAATGAGCCTGGTGACGACCTTCCGCCTACCTCCCTCTGCCCCCACCCTCCAACCTTCTGCCCATGCCTCCCACTGGCTGAGCTCAAGAGAGAGCCAGGAAAGCTGGCTGAAGCAGCCCACAGTGGTCAGCCTCCCAGGACCGAAAGCAGCAAGGAGAAGGGTGGAGAGCGGATCTAGAGACCAAACAGGATATCATGCCCAGTGGTTGGTCAAGAGAGAGGGAAGCATCTGGGGCTGGCCCAGGGCCCAGGCCGTGACCACCACCCTCTCTGCCCACCTGCTCCCGCTCCCTCCCAGGTGCGAGGATACCTTCCGCCTGCACAGTTCCTCCCTGGAGCTGGGCCCGCGGCCCCTGGAGCAGGAGAATGAGCGGCTGCAGACCTTGGTGGGCGTGCTGCGGTCCCAGGTGAGCCAGGAGCGGCAGCGCAAGGAGCGGGCGGAGCGTGAGTACGCGGCGGTGCTCCAGGAGTACTCGGAGCTGGAGCGGCAGCTGTGCGAGATGGAGGGCTGCCGCCTTCGTGTGCAGGAGCTGGAGGCTGAGCTGCTGGAGCTGCAGCAGATGAAGCAGGCAAAGACCTACCTGCTGGGCCGGGAGGACCACCTGGCCGAGGCCCTGCTCGCGCCCCTTACCCAGACCCCTGAGGCTGATGACCCCCAGCCAGGCATCGGGGACGACTCGGACACCCAGGATGGTGTCTCCTCTCCAGCCGCCTCTCCAGGCCATGCCGTGCGCAAGAGCTGCAGCGACACAGCGCTCAACGCCATTGTGGCCAAAGACCCAGCCAGCCGACACGCGGGCAACCTCACGCTGCATGCCAACAGCGTGCGCAAGCGGGGCATGTCCATCCTGCGGGAGGTGGACGAGCAGTACCACGCGCTGCTCGAGAAGTACGAGGAGCTGCTGAGCAAGTGTCGGCAGCACGGGGCTGGGGTCCGGCATGCTGGCGTGCAGACCTCGAGGCCCATCTCCCGGGACAGCTCGTGGAGGGACCTTCAGGGGAGCGAGGAAGGCCAGGGGGAGACCAAGCCCGGGGAGAAGAGCCTGAGCCAGCATGTGGAGGCTGTGGACAAGCGGCTGGAGCAGAGCCAGCCTGAGTACAAGGCACTCTTCAAGGAGATCTTCTCCAGGATCCAGAAGACCAAGGCTGACATCAGTGCCACCAAAGTCAAGACGCACAGCAGCAAGTGACCCTTTCCCTGCCTGCAGCCTACAGCCTCCCCCAGGGTCAGGCTATGGGGTCCCTCATGCCTGGGCCATGCAGCCTCTAGTGAATGAAGGAGCCCTTTAGCAGCAATATAGCCCAGAGGAGGCTGACCTCTGGCCCAGGGAACCGCAGCATGTTCCCTGCAGACCTGGGAGGTGGTCAACACGTCCCACCTCCCAGGAACTTCCACTATCCTGCATCAGCCCAAAGGTGCAGCTAATAGTTTCAAAGCCAAATGTCCCCACTCACCTGGGGGGTCCCAGCTCCTCTAGCCCCAAGCTTCCTGTCCCCAGGCCTTGCTTTTAGATTTGTGGCCAGGCTTCCTGAATGCCATTCTGGACCAGCTGGCTTTTTTTTTGCAAAGTTTGGTGATTTTTAGAGATTTGCAATGCAAGGTCTCCTTGACCCCTTGCCACAACTGGAAACACTTGAAGGGGGACCCCATAGCCAGCTATTGCAGGTTCCGGAGGTCTTCTGGACCACCCACTGCGTCTCCCCAGCTGTGACACTCTTGTTAGTCCTTAGCACCAGTTGTCCACCCCCAGACACCCCCAGGGTTCTGACCAGGTCAGAGATGGCCCCTGCCAGGCAGTGCAGAAGGCCTCAGGCCCCAAGTGCACCTCCACTCCAGCCCTGTTGAGGGTGGGCCTTTCCCTAGAACCCCTCAGCCCACCGTAGATCTATAGCCAATCAGAGGAGAGAAACAGTGGGCCTCTTGGCAGCCATACATAAGCAGCGCACCTTGTTCCCCTCAGAGCCAGCCTCCTCAGGTTCCAGCCCCGGAAATGCCTTCTGGGCATGAAGCCTTCCACGGGTCTGGGCCACAGTGAGTCTCCATCTCTGCACATCGCTTCTGACTCGCCGAGCTTGGCCTCTGCCTGCTACCATCTCAGGGACCATGATGTGTCTCATTCATTCCCATGCTCCCCACAGGCCAACCTCGCTGCAGGTCACACCTGTCATACCCAGAATGCCCCAGGCATGTGCCATCAGCCAGTGGTCCCACTGTCTGCCCCTCCCCTTGGCTGGGGACTGCCCAAGTTCCTCACCCCACCTGAACAGTATTGAGACAGGATGGGGAACATGTTTGCTCCCTCTCATAAAATGCCTGCTCTTCTCGCCTTTGGGGGGGATTTTGAGGACCCAGCTGGGTCAACGGTTTTTAAGCTTCAGAAAGTGCAGCTTCAGCTAAGATGCCCAGGTCCCCAGCTTGCCCTAAGCAGTTCTTTAGGGCTTCCAGTTCTCCGTCTGCTGCCCATCCTGAGATCCTAGAAATCAGAGATGCCAATGCTGGTGGAAGGTGGTGGCCCTGGCCTCTGTGCCGGGAGCCCAGCGGGAACCTTCATGCCTTACTTGTTTCTAGGGGGTAAAGGGGTTTTCTTAACAAGCCTGCCCGACCTCCCTGGAGGCACCACCTTGCTCTCCAGGTGGCACTGTGATGAGAGCTGTCGGCTGGTCCTTCTGTTCACACATCTGAGAACTCTTTGTCCTTTGGAGCTGGGCAGCTTCCAGCCCTCTGTGTGTCTCTGTCGTCTAGGGTGGAGGGATGGGGTAGGATGGGGTGGGGGAGGGGCTCCTGCCTGTTTGTTCCCCATTTCTGTAGTGGCCAACCAGCATCACCTTTGAAGTATACGTGAGAGAAATATATTTACAAATGCTTTATTCTCTTCTTTAATAAAAAATGCACCAGTATTCTAAAAGCAGAAGTGGCCCTGAAGCCATGGTCTTGTCTCTGTACATCTCACACACCTGCCTCCCATCCCAGAGCCAGTCTCTCCACCCCTGTGGGTATATTTTTCCTGCCCTTCCTTCCTTCCTGTCACCATTTTGTCTTTCCTCACATCCCCAGGGTCTCTCCTGCCAGTCTCCTCCTGGAGAGTGACAGCCGTCCCCATCCCAAGGCCAAACACACTGCCCCTCTGTGGTGAGGGGAATCGGTCCCCCTTGTCCCTGCCTCCGCAAACAGGCCTGCTCCGCTCTCCCTGCACACCCTGAGCTGAAAGCCTGGGGGTGTTCTCAGGGGAGATACGGGGGGGGGGGGGTGAAGGCAGCAGCTTCCAGGAAGAAGGGAGCAGCTGTACCCACTCACGCCAGAAGGCATGCTCTGTGCTGCCTGCCCAGCTCTTCAGGGAAGAAGAAAAGGGGGTCTGGAATAGAGCTAGTCAGACTGCATTTCCCACCCCAGCACTACAGAGGAAAAAGAAGCCATAGTGTCTCTGGAAGTAAAAGGACGTTCCTTCAAGGAACCCAAATGTACTTAAGCATCCTTTTGTGGCAGCTAACTTTGATTGCCTGCTGACTTCGTGCTGGTGGTGTTAAGTGCTTTGCATGTGTTAATACTCTGAGCAACCTTATGAGGCAGCTATAAAACCTGTTTTATTGATGATGATCCTGAGGCTTAGAGGTTTTTAAGTTCATGATTCAAAGTCAGATAGAAATATCCAAACCCAGACCTGACCAATTCCACTCTGCAATAGTGCATGCTCCCTATCTCCATATGATGTTGAGTTTTAAGAGCCGGTCTGACCCAGGGCACTCCGGAAAAGAAGAAAGGAAAATCCTGTGGATCCCCTACATGGGAGTGGTACCCCATCTTAGGCCAGAGAGCAGGGCAAGCTCCTCCACTGCCAGGAATGGCTTGGTGATTCTTGATTTCTTCCTCTCTTCTCAGCCCTGTGAATGCCCCCTTCCTGAAGCACTGTTTCAGCCTATAGAGGAGGGAAAAGGGGGAGAAGGCTGGCCTCGTTCAGTGCCCACGTTTTTTAAGGGAATAATGATACCTCTCAAGCCTGTTTTTCCCACAGGAAACCGTCTATTCTGGATGGTTCATGACAGCAGCAGGTGAAAGGAGTTTGCCAGCTGCTCTTCTCTCCACCCCAGGGTAGCTTGTCTCATTCTCTCCCCTACCCCCTCCCTCTCTTAGAATCCAGGCCACCAGATGGCCCAAGCAGGCTGTTTATTTGGGGCCATGGAAACCTACAGCATCCTTTTCCTATCATTGTAGGTCAGGCACAGGGCTGGAGCCCAGACTTAGAGCAATGATGCCATGTAATGGTGCTGACGTTATTCATAATCCCTGAGCTGGCAACCTAGGTGTCTTCCTGGCTTTTCTCCCCAAGCAGCTTATCACAGTCACCATGGAGACACCTCTGCTCCTTCTCAGGTCTTGGAACTAAGACAGGAAGAGACCCAGGAGACTCCCCTTCCAGCCTAGAGCCCAAAAGGCATATGCCAATTGCTATTATACTAGTTTGGGTTTACAAAGCCAATGCCCGGGAAGTGGTTTATTCCCTCCTAAAGGTAAAGCTTTGATTTTATGACAGTCTCCTGTTTAAAACTGCCAGCATTCCCAGAGGTATATTTTCCCAGGCAATTATGCTCTTCCTAAATATAGAACTCTTCATTAAGAAACAACCATTAGTATTACTAATCATTGCTTTCATTGAGATGTTTTCATTTACCACACACCACCTCTCAAAGTAACCAAGCCAACATTTAGCTGTTTCCAAACACTGCTTGTCCTACATCAAATCTTTCTCAGAACTTCTCAGTTTTGGAGTTCATGTCTTAACAGCCCTGTAAAAACGCTCTGCTTAGCCTGTCTGTGGCTGTCTGATCTCTTAACTACTTCACGAGCCTCCCCTCGTGTCCTGGCTAGAAACTGCCAACATGGTCCACAAAACTGCTGTTGTCACTATGAAGCCAGGGTAGGGACGGGCTGTGTGTGTGTCCACTTTTTAAAACATTTTTCTCGACCTGCCTGCCACCCATTTCATGTGTCCTCCAGAGCCTTCACACACATGCTCAGCAGGAATTTTGCTTATAGGCTACTTTGTGAATGAGCCTGAAGTTACTAAAACTCAACTCAGGAGGAGCTCAGCTTTCAAAAACACATTCCCCCAAAATTCATCTCATCCATATTTACTGAGTACCTGTGATGTGCCAGGATCTGGGTGCCGGGCATTGAGCCAGCGACCTCCCGGAGCTTATTAAATTCTGGGTAGGAGACAAGCAATGAACTAGTAAAATAAGTGATGTGTAAGAAAAAAGTAGGGCAAAGGGGATGGCCATGAACTAGGCCAGGCAGGGCAGGCCTCATTGGTGTGGGATTTGAGGGAGCGCTCTCTGGGAGGAGGGCACCGGCTCTGGAAGGGAGAGAGGTGGTGTTTCTGGAGGACAAGGGGTCCGGGAGCTCTTTTCACTGGGAGGCTCCCTTGAGAGCCCGCTGCCTGGCCAAGGTCTTCCCCACCACTGCAGCGGACCTCAGGCCGCCCAGCAGCGGCCGAAGGGGAGGCTCTCACAGGTGCCTCCTGAGAGCGAAGCGAGCCTAGCTCACAGCCTCCCCTCCTCGAGGGCTAAAAGCCGCGCGGAACCGAAGTCCCGAAGGAAGTGCGAGCTCGGACGGCGGAAGAATGCGTCAGCCGGAAGTGGCGCCGAGACCCGAACATGGCGGCCGCCCGATCCCTGCGCTGGGGCCTGAGCGGAGTCCGAGCCTGGCTGCTCCTGTCACCCGTGCGCTGCCCGCGCCGGGCTGTGCACAAGCAGGTAGACGGCACCGAGTTCCGGAGCATCTACAGCCTAGACAAGCTCTACCCCGAATCCCGGGGTTCGGACACTGCCTGGAGGGTGCCGGTGAGCCTGGCTGGCGGACGGAAGGGGCAGGTCCTCGCTTCTGCTGGGTGACGTCAGGAAACCGGGGCCCCATTGGTCCGGCGTCGAGCTAATCAAATGGGCCGCTGCGCGGTAGTAGCCCGGGGTAGTAGCCGCGGAGCTAGTTGGTTGCCCGGGCAACCAGGGGTCTGGGGCCAGGTGTGGCTGGAGGTGTGCGGGCGCCGGGAGAGCACGCTGGCTATGTTTCCTACAAGACCACCAGCTTGCTCCCTGTAGTACCCTGGCCCCCAGGCCCAAATTCTTGTCCCAAGGGAAAACGGGGGCATTCTGACCCTCCAGAGTGGGCAGTAAAGGCCAGAGGCTACCAAGTTCTTTGTTCCCTTTTGGAACCTTTTGGAAGTTGTCTGTAGCTTCTAGGAACCCCGGAACTCCTGAGGAAATAGGGCTTCGCCTTCATTTCTTCAGGATTCATTTATTGACAGCCTTCCGTGTGCAGGCGCTGTACCAGGTCCCCTGGCAGGAGAGATGAGACCCACCTAATTCTATTGAGTTTACACTTTGACAGAAGTAGAAAAAACATTCATCCATTCATTCAGTTATTCAGCAAACTTCTGTTTAAAGCATGCTGTGGACACTGTACTAGGCATTAGGATAGAATAGTGAAAACAGCACAAAAATCCTAATACTTGTGGAATTTATCTTCTAAGGGAGGGAGACAGGCAATAAATAAAATAATATGGAGTATGTGAGATGGTGGTTAAGTACTTTGGAGAAAATAAAGCCAGAAAGGAAGGAGTGCTAAGGTAGGGGGTAGGGTTGCACTTTTAAGTAGGATATTCTGGGAAGGCTTCGAGAAGGTGATATTGGAGTAAGGACCTGGAAGAAGCCAGGCAACGAGCCATGGGAATGGTGGGAGATGAGTGTCCCTGCGGAGGGAGCAGAAGTTGCAACCACCTCAAAGCAGAAGCATGCTTGATTTGTGCAAAGAACAGCAAGCAGGCCAGTGTGGCTGAGCAGGGGAGTCAGAGGAGATGGAGCTAAAGAAGAGAGGTTTGAGGAGAGGCCTGTTTTTCAGGCCCATGGGCCGTTAGCTTTGCTCTGAATGTGATGAGGACCTATTGGAGGGTTTGAGGCAGAGAAGTAAGATGATCCAACTTAGTTTTACAGGGCTCATTCCTACAGAGCCTTATAAGGGACAGGCTGTAGAATGACGAGAGCAGGAAGACCAGTTAGGAGATTGCTGTAATAGAGGCAAGAGATGGTAAGCAAGATGGAAGCAATGGGAGTTGTGAGAATTCGTCAGGTTCTAGATATAGTCTGTGGACTTTCTGTGAGAAGTGAGAATAAGAAACGAATTGAGGTCTGGGACCTTGAGTAGTGGAAGGATTGAGTTGCCACTAATTGAGATGAGAACATGGTGATACCATTTGTTATCTCTTCTTTCACTCAACAAAAAGTTTAATGTATCTGCTGTATCACACACCCCTTCAAACATTGCAGATAGAGCCATGATAAACAAAACAGGGCTCCTCCTTCACGCAGCTTATAGTTCTAGCAGAAGGACCAGATCGTGAACAAATGGGGGAACATATCGGGTAATGAGACCAGGTGCTGTCATCAAGAGCACTGGGGAGCTACTGCAGATTGTTAGTAAGGGAAATCCTTTGTGAGGAGGTTTGAAGTTTGAGGAAACCTGGAATAGCAATCGGCTCCATGGGTCTGGAGTTGAAGAAAGAGATTTGAGTTTGAGTCAGAACAGAACGTTGAGAGTCGTCAACATAGATGGATGAAATGTTCTAGAGAATAGCTAAGATAGAGAAGAGAAAGGGTTTCAGGGGCATGCCAGCGTTTAAGTAAAGGAGAGAGCGGGAAAGTCATAGGGAGGGAAGAGGAAAACAAGATGCCAGTTCAGAAGAAAAAGGGAGAACATGTTTCAAGGAGGGCATGGGTTGTGGCTGTCAGTGGTGCAGAGAGGTGGAGTGGAACGAGCATTTCACCCCCAATAGTACTCAGACGACAAGGGATGAGGCAGCCAGAAGTGGGCAGGAGAGGACATGTTGAGTCTGGATGGCCAGAAGAGCCTCAGAGGGGGCAGTGTTTGCACTGGGCACATGAGGATTTAAGGCTGAAGAGCCTTGCTATGGAGGAACAGCATGGGAGAGACATGGGGGTGAGAAACCCTGAAGTGAGTGGCTCAGTTTGACACAAACCTTCAGGCAGATGTGCTAGTCACTGTTTAAGGCAGTCAGCCTCCCCTTTGAGCTTTCTGTGCCCAGGAAGGGACAGGTGGCCCACCAAGTTTGTAACTTTAGGCTGGCAGAGGGTGTCCCTTTTGAGTCTCCCAGGTACATGTATACTGTGGTGCTTTCCCTGCCCCCAGAGCCAGGCCTCTGATGGTGCCTGACCCTAGCTGAGGTCAGGACAGGGAAAACTGGAGAGGTGAGACAAAGATTCCATTTTCCCAAAGGGTGTTTCAGAGGAGGTACCTCTGGAGTCTGGGGAAGCTTTTTTTGTCTTCTGATCATGCTTTTCTGGAGAGCTGAACATAGTTGCACTATATTTGCCTTGCGGCTTCACATCATTTCTTTGGTTGCCCTGGAGCAGTCAGGAGCTCCCCAGCAGATTATATTAATGTGACACTGGATATTATATTACAGGATGATGCAAAGCAAGCCAGCAATGATATTCCTCTAGGTAAGTAATTTTTCAGTCATTTCCCCTACCCCTCACTCAATTTTTTCCAGATCTCTCCAGTCTAATGAGCATAAAGACTGGCTTTGGGTATGCAAAAGTGCAGTCCTTTCAGCACTGACTAGACTAGCAGGAAAATGATGGTGCAGCTCCTCTGCAGTGCTGTGCAGTGCACAACATGAACGGGAGCTCTCGATATTCTTGCGACATGGAACAATTATTACCAATAGAACAAATCGACAAGTTGGTCATCATTTGAAAAAAGCAGGATGCAGAAAAGTATAAATAGTAAGCTATCATTTGTGTTTTACATATATACCTGAAACATATTTCTCCATATAATCGTAGATCTGAAAGGACATGTAAGAACTTGGATATGGAGGCTGCTTTGGGGAGTGGAGAGGAAAGGACATGCTTGGGGTCTGGGGAACAGGAGGGGGGACTTCTCCCTGTAAACCGTTTACATAACTTTATAAATCGTGTTGCCATCAAGCGGAAGGCAAGGCCTGTAAAGAAAAATGGACCCATTTAGATTCAGAGAGTTTGTGACATAGTCAGACAGTGAAAGGAGTAGTAGCCAAAGGTTCCGGCTCCCTGTGGCCCTTGTTTGGGTGACACTGAGAGAGGCCAGGTGACTGCACCACAAGGAAGAGGATACCCTGTGGCCCAGGAGCCCAGGCCCTGCTGTATCACAGCAGTTTGATAACCTAGGCCATGCAGATGGCTGGAGGGTGCAGAAAGCCCATCTCATCAGAACCCAGGTGAGACGGGGAGGCGAGCGGGAAACGGCCGTGTCATAGTTCCTCACCTGCCTGCCGTGTCGTGTGGTCCGGGGGGACCACAGGCATTCCTGTGAAGACAGACTTGGTGTGGTGCAAGCCGTGCCTCGGTGACCTAGGTTGCTGACACCATCGTGGAACCCCATGTGTTCGTTACTCTTCAAAAAATGAGTTAATTTAGTTACCACCGCCCGTTGACACCTGCTGTCTGCCACCTCGGTGCCACCCAAACCCCTTGCTGCTCTCCACCTAGTCTTCTGAAATTTCCCCATGCCCATGTCTTCCCTACTTTCCTCAGACACTTATGAGGCTGCTTTTAATGAATTATAAAATAAAAGAAAGGAACCTCATTTTACAGATCCAAAACAGAAAGGAAGCCAGGAAGCCAGGATCACAAGGTCAGTCAGTGGCTGGGCCAGGGATAGGCAGGCCTCCCAGCTCCAGATCGGGTACTCGTTCATCCAGCAGATGGTTTTAAATACAGACTGTGCATTAGGCTCTAGGAAGGCACAGTGAATTAGATACACTCCTGCCCTCTTAGAGCTGTAGATTATGGAATCCATTGAATTCCACATTCATCACATTTTGAGATACAACTTAAAACTTTGTCCCTTAATTTCAGCTTTTGAAAGAGTCCTTACTTGAAAACAAATAGCAAAAAACTAGGACAGCCAGGTCGGGGGGAATGTACTGGACCAGAAGCAGATGACCTGGTCATAATTTCATATCCTCTGCTATCTGTGTGATGTTGGAAAGGTCACTTAATCTTGATACAGTTTCGATATCTGTAAATAATCTCTGACTTTACCAAAGATCTGAATATTGCATTTATATATATAAAAGGTATTGAAGAGAGAGGTGTGTGTTAGGAAAATTAACGTTGATAGTAAATTAACAGTTTGCACACTTGGCCTTGGGGTAATCATTTTTGTGGTGTGTGTTCTCTTTTATAGATCGCTTGACAGTATCTTATTGTCGGAGTAGTGGTCCTGGGGGCCAGAATGTTAACAAAGGTACAGGCATCTTGTTGTTTTCTTTCACTTTAAGACCTAACTGGGAGGTGGACTTGAGGAGTTCTGTGTTTAGTTACCACCACCTGTTTAGTTACCATGACTTAAATACTGCCAGTTTATAATAATCCTCTTTTTTCTTGTAAATGTAGTCTGCTCCCTGGACTCTCAGCTGTGAGCTGCCAGGACTAGGACTGGCTGCTGAGTCCAAACAAAGGGACAGCACAGTGTGAGTTGACAGCCAGGTCGAAGAACAGGTTTCCTTTGTTCTTAGGAAAACCCACCCCCACTATTCTTTTCAGAGCCCAAGGGAAGCCATGGGCATTTAGTTCCTGGAAGTTTATATTTGTCCAAAAGTAACTCACTGTCTTTGTAAGCTCATTCCATAGCCTACTTTGTGTCAACACAGGATAGAAACCGGGTGGTGTCTCACCTCCCTTTGCTTCAGGATGGTCACCAGCCCCCAGGACGCTGAGCCTACCTGAGAGTGTCAGTGACCTGTGCTACCTTGTCCTTTATTTACAGTGAATTCCAAGGCTGAAGTCAGGTTCCACTTGGCAACTGCTGATTGGATTGCAGAGCCTGTGCGGCAGAAAATGGCCATCACGGTAACTACCAACCCCTTTCTTTTTCTATAATTCCTCGGGATTAAATCTTTTAAACCTTTACTCCATAGAACTCTGGTGTTGCCTTACTTCTCCGCAGCATAAAAATAAGATCAACAGGTCAGGGGAGTTGATACTCACCTCTGAGTGCAGCCGCTATCAGTTCCGAAATTTGGCAGATTGCCTACAGAAAATTCGAGACATGATCGCTGAGGCCAGCCAACCAGCCAAAGAGCCATCCGAAGAAGATGGTGTACTGCGGAGAATCAGGTATCAGGAAATGCCTCCGGCGTCTATCAGCTGAGTCGGTTCGGTGGGGCTGCAAGGGTGAAGCCCACGAGACAGGTGGCAAAGTTGGGGGAATGGGGGAAACCGATGCAGCACAGGACTCCTGAGCTGGCGCCTGCGCATTCCGCTGCTCCGCTCCACGTGGGAAAGCACTGATTGGGCGTCTGGGCCTAATTGCGGTCTTTTTGTTTTCAGGATAGAAAACATGAATCGGGAAAGACTGAAAAAAAAGAGAATAAATTCTGCTATTAAGACAAGCAGGAGGGTAGATGTGGACTGAAATCATCCTCCGGAGCTGGCCAAGACCCTCTTCAGGGCATCCAGGCAGCTGGAAGCTGGAGGGCTTTACCACTATCGGGAGAATTCTGTGTTGTTTTGGTTGTCGCTGATCTCCAGCGTGGAAGGCATCAAGGGAACACTCACGTGGAATGAGGGTCTCTGGTGCTAGTTGGCAAAGGTCTTTATAGACAATCACATGTTTTCAAACCTACCTTATTCATTTAATGTATTAGCTGCAATAAAAGTCTAAACACCCTGGGCTTCCCTCTTCATTCAGAATGCTTCAGAGCAGAATTCTCGCCTCTCTTCTCAGCTGAAATCTGCCAGCCATTACTGGTTGGCACTAACTGTGGGTCACAGCCCCGGGAGACAGGAGCTAGGCCTGGGAAAGGTACAGAATTTTAACCAGTAGAGGGGAGGGAGGCATGCCAGTTGAAGGGAACCGCAGGAATAAAGGAGACCAAAGAGATGACTGGGGTGGAGGAGCTGATAAGGAAGCCATCCGAATGGTGGATTTGGGCGAGGGGGGTATGGGGCTAAGTCTAGAGAGGGAGACTGAAGTTCCATGTGGAGATTCGAGTTGATGAGCTTAGATTTGAAGAAACATAGATAAGAGAGCTGAGGGTCTTGAGTGGGAGGGGGTCTCATGTTAGGTGCTGTCCCAGGCTGTAGGGTTTTGGAAGCAGGAAAAGAGTGAGTTGGAACTGGAAAGAGGTTTCCACAGTCCTAAGGGTGTGGGAAGCACACAGGGCAGTGTAACTAGCAGATTACTTTGGCACGTATGAATTTCTTAGAATGTTCTCTACTTTTTTTTCTATTTTGATCTCATTTACTTATCAAATACTGCATTGTGAGACTCTAAATGCAAGATAATGAACCGTAACACTAAATACTTCACATGAACAAGGACCTCATCATGTGAGTGTAAACAAAGGAAAAAGTAATTGATAAATGACTCAACAAAATATGAAAGATGTGAAAGACAAGGTCCATGTCCTCAAGGGACTCAGAGCCAACCAGAAAACAAGCTCACATGCAAGAAAATGTAGCATTCTTTCACTCATTTGTTAATTCAACAAGTACTGAGTGAAAGGCACCCAGGCAGTGGGTCAGGTCTGAGGGAGTCAGCAATGAACAAAACCAAGTCCTTTCTTCCAGACAATTTACATTTGCATGGGTGATGATAAAAGCTGAGGAGAAAAATGGATTCCTGGTAGGGAACACCACCTAAAATTTGGTAAATAACATAAAAAAGTTCTAAGTAGACTATGGGAAGCAGAGAAGCAACCAGTTCCAGCTGGAGGGTCAGAGAAGATACATTTGAGATCCTTGAGATGGGCCTGAAGGAGGGCTCGGTCATGCAAGGCAGGGAAGAGCTTGTCACCTGGGGGCTCCAGTGCGGCCAAGCCTTCCTGTGGCTGGGACAGTGAACCCCAGTACTGAGAGAATGGGCTCTGAAGCCAGACTGCTCCAGACCAGCTCCACGCAGACCCCCATCTCCCCAAGCTATGATTCCCTGAACCTTAGTTTCCCCATCTATACACTAAGGATGATGTTTTTAGTACCTGATAGGGCTGTTGTGGGGTTTAAATAAAAAAATTAATGGTTAATGGCACTGAGCATGTGCCAGGGAATGTTAGCCATGATTAACACTGGCTGGAACCCAGGGGATGAGGAGCTGCCACACTGAGTGGGAGCCAGGTCTAGAAAGGCCTTGAAGGTAACAACTAAGACATTCACAGAGGCTGTCAGGGGAAGAGTAACGTGGCCGTCAATGGGCCAGGAGATTGCAGGGAAGTGAGGACAAGCTGGTGGACTGACCCATGCGAGCAGTTAGGGACCCATCCTGGAACTAGGGCAGTGGCAACAAGAATGGAGAGAAAAGTAACAGATTCAAAGGGATGGTGGGGACAGGAAATTGGCCCAAGTGGAGTGAGAGCAGGTGTGTGGGAGGGATGATGCTGTGCATCAATACAGGAAGGTCATAAGGGGAGCAGAATTGGGAGGATGGCTAGATGATGACGGTTTTGCCCGGGAGCGGTTGACTTCGTGGGGGCCTAGGAGGATGCCTGGGTAGTGATACCCAGAAGAAGGAAAAGGCTGGGGAGCAAGGCTGTAGCTAGGAGATGCAGGATGGAGGGGCACAAGCAGAGTTTCGGGAATGGATAGGAGCAGTGGAGGCTGAGGCAGGGCAGAAGGCGGGGAAGCTGGGTTTTAGGTGGCGGCAGCAGGGAACCAGAGAGGGCAGCTCTGTAGGCTGACCTCGAAGCGAAGTTCTGGACCCATGAAGCCCTCAGAAGAAATTGGTGGCATGTGAAGGGACCTAGGAAAGCATTTGAGACACACAGGAGGGGAAGGAGAGGTGAAGAGAAACAGCGCAGGCTGGGGGACAGACAGTAGAGCGCACAGGTAGGAGCCATCCTTAAGAAAAGCAAAAGGCAAAAGAATGAACATAGACGATGTTGAGGAAAAGAGGCCAAATGCCAAAGAGTATGACTCCCATTATATGTACAGTTGACTCGGGGTAAGAAGCACGATCAAAAATCCCTGTATAGCTTTGGACTCCCCAAAACCTTAGCTACTAATAGCTTACCATGATAGGAAGCCTTACCAATAACATAAGCAGTCGATTAACACATATTTTGTATATATCTTATATACTGTATTCTAACAATAAAGTAAGCCAGAGAAAAAAAGTTTTTCAAATTGTTGCAAATCTTTAAAAATGTTTCCAATATATTCATTGAGAAAAATCCACATGTAAGTGGACCCACAGAGTTCAAACCTGCACTGTTCAAGGGTCACCTACCGTTCAAAAGGCAAAACTTCTTTGGGGTGATGAAAGTCAGGGAGGTATTTACTTGGGAGAGGTGGTGATTGATTTATAGAAGGCACGAGGAGCCTTCTGGGGTTCTGGAATGTACTGGGTCTCATCCAGCTATGGCCTTAAGATCTGTAGGCTTTGCTGCATGGATGTTACCCAAAGACAGAGAGATTCATGAACTTAAAGGAGGGCTCCTCAAGACAAGAGACTGGAACCAGATGGAGCAAACTCTTCCTTCTTGTTGATGTTAAGGCAGGAATGAGATGGGTTTCTGCAGACTGTATGTGTTGGAGAGAAAAACAAAGAGGAATGCGTCCAGGTTCCCCATGACCTGGAATGCTGGCGATGCCGAGGCCTGGTCTCAGTTCAGGCGCTACGTGGAATAAATGCTGTCTTTGGTTGAAGCTTCTGCTGTTACATCTTTCATATGCACATGGAGTTTAATAATGGATTTTAAACGTGTGTTAACGTTTAAAAGTGTGCTTATTCCTTATTTTTATTACGATTTGTATAGCAGTTTTAAAGGAACAAAATTTAGGATGAACTATTTGGCTTGTTTTTCTTTAAATTATATATTTGTTATATATAAATATTTCTATTACTATGACTAGAAGTATTTGCTCCTCCTGGTTGTACATTGCCTTGTGATGGTGAAGGTTTAGTGTTTATGTCTCAGTCAGTATTCATGATTGATGGTAGTCTGTTCTCGTTCACTTCCTACATTACTTTTTCCCAAAATTCCTTGGATTTTCTGCAGAGGTGGACACAATGGCTTGAACCCTCAGTCTTCTCCCGCCTTGGGCCGGGTGTCCTGGCAGCCGCAGCCCACGGTGCTTCCCACCTGCTCTCGGTCGACTGTGCATTGGGAAGGGGCGGTCCACATCCCCTGTACCGCATCCCAGGCTCAGTCCTGCAACGCAACACCCAGTATTGGGTGCCGACTAGGGGGATCGGTATGGCTTGGCAAGGAGTCGCAGGCCCCAGTGGCCTAATGGATAAGGCACTGGCCTCCTAAGCCAGGGATTGTGGGTTCGAGTCCCACCTGGGGTAGAACCCGTTATCCTTTTGAACCTACTGCCTCGTACTTTCTACAAAATACCTTCTGGAATCCAGTCCACCGCTACTCCCACACGTTAAGGTCCTGAAGGTCGAAGTGTTCACCCCAAGCACAGTACCCTTCGTAGTCCGTTTCTGTACCTCTCACAGGCCAAGGATAAGGCTGCTGCATGGCCTCAGGGCACCCCAGAGGATGATCGGGGAGAAGCGGCACTGGAACCGGAGAGAAGGAGCTGGCTCCCTGATTGCTAAAGCCGTGGAAAGCCGTGGGGAGGCGGTGCAGAGCCACCGCCGGGTTATACGCCGCCGCAGGAGAGCGACTTCAGAGGCCAAACAGGGAGAAGGCACCAAAATTTCCAGTACAAGGACAGACTCATCACCCCAGGTGGGACTCGAACCCACAATCCCTGGCTTAGGAGGCCAGTGCCTTATCCATTAGGCCACTGGGGCGAGATAAAAAAGAGACTCCACGTGGTCCATGTAACGCGCAGCCGCACGTGCGCAACCCTCACATGGCTCTGCCACGCCGGCATCCGTACCGTACGCCCGGAGGCAGGGTCAAATACCGGGAAGCCCGCCGGCCGGACGACCGCAGGGCCCACCCGCTGGGTTACAGAAGCTCGAGTTCAAGTCGAGGCTTTGGAACAGTGCCGCGCTGGGACCAAAGGGCCGGGCGGAGCGCACTCCGACGCTTCCAGGAATGTGGAAGGGGACAAGGAAGGAGGACAGAAGAGGTGCGGGGACAGAAGAGGTGCGGGATTGCTGTGTCCTGCGCCACAGGCACGAACCTCTCGCCCCAAAGGTAGCTGACGAAGAAGGGACTCGAACTCTTAAGCTTCTAATCCGAAGCCAGACGCCTTATCCATTAGGCCACGCGGCCGCGACGTTCCCCGGGTTGCAATGCGCCAGCCAGGTGCAGAACTGCCCCACCCCCTAACCCCCTTCCTCGTCCGGAGGTGGCGGCGCTGGCGACACGGGCCGGAGAGGGCCGAGAACGCAAATGCATTACAGGTATGGGGGGAGCGGAATTGGGGTGCGGTCCTTTTGGACGGCGTCAGAGTTGTTAAGTCTTTAGATCATTAAATAGGTATCCGGTGCCTCGTCTCCCGTGTTCAGACCGCGTGGCCTAATGGATAAGGCGTCTGACTTCGGATCAGAAGATTGAGGGTTCGAGTCCCTTCGTGGTCGAAATGTTTTAATCCCCTATGTCGAGAAATAGAGGTCTTCAGAAATCAAACTGAATCTCATCTCGTTTTAGCGGCTAACAAGCCATCGAACATTCACTCTCTCGTTGCTGTCATCACCTGGAGCTGAGAGTCTCGTCCGATTAGGTTTTACACCTGGGGGCGTTTCACCCTGACGTCATTACATAGTTCTTTGGCGTCACAACTCAAGAGACATGTGATCGAGCCTCGGTCGCGCGCAGCCCCAGTGGCCTAATGGATAAGGCACTGGCCTCCTAAGCCAGGGATTGTGGGTTCGAGTCCCAGCTGGGGTGAGATTGATTTACTTTACTATGGTACCGTTTTATGTATTAACTGTAAAGTACGAACAGAAAACCATTAAAACGCACATCTTCTCTTTAGTAGCCTTTGTGTTATGTGTGGTCACCCCACTTGCAGTTCATTTTCCTTTTCTTTTCTACGAAGTCTCAGTACACTCTGAAAGGTAAAGCAATATGAGGGCAAAATTTTTTGCCTCTGAGTTGGTATCCTCACCTCGCCATAGTGGTCTGCGAGCAAAAATCCACGTGCAAATGAAGCAAGCGGCTCCTGAGTCTGAAAGCAGGCAGAGCTGCAGCCCCGGCTCCTTCCTAGCCCCAAGCATCCCACCGGAGACCGGCAGGCGGGGCAGTGGGTGCTGCCCAGCGCCGCGTCCCGTGACCGGCTACGGGCTCTGTGCCCCAGCCAACGACGCCCACCACCCCGTCTGTGCAGCGACCAGGAGGGTGCGGTGAAGCGGGTGTGAAAAATGGCATACTCACACTCACGGAGAGATATACACTTACGTGGATATAATGAAAGTTCCTGTGGCCAGGATTTTCACCTGGCCCTGGTTGGCTAGCTAGTTCTCTACACACGAGTGGGCAATACATTGCTATTGACCCTATGTAAAGAGCTCCGCCCAGCGGTCTGGGCGATATGGTGGCACTGCTGCAAGGCTGTAAGAGCAGACCAGAGGACGGCTGTGCGGGGCAGCTGTGCAAGCAGAAAAGCCCAGAAGCAGAGACTGGCTTAGCTGCATGCATACTCGCTCTGAGTGGACAGGATTTTAGTGATTGACCTGCCACCGCGGAAATAAAGTTGGGTATAACCCTTTCACTCCAAGAACGTTTTACTGTCGTTTTCTTTGTTCACACTGAGTCCATAGTGAACTTACCGGGGGCTGAAAACCATTGGCAAGACAACTTAGGAGTTTCACACTTGCCTGTGTATATGTATATAATCTTTCAGTAAAATGTTTTTTTTAACTGTACTATTTTGACCAAGGAGACACACACACACACACACACACACACACACACACACACACACACACACACATTGATTGATTGATTGATTGCCTCTCTGCCCGTAGCTCATGAGTATCTCACCTAATGTGAGATACTTTGGGGATACTCTATTTACTCGGGGAGGGGATTTATTGTTCATCAGATTTTTCTAAGTCCCTGACTCAGAAAAGTTTAAAAAGCTCTGTTCCTTGTACTTTGGTAAGGAAACAAACTAGAAACACAGAACCGTCCTTTCCCCTCTCCAGGATCGCCCAGAGCTCTTGCTGTTCTCTCTGCTCCCCACCAATCCCAGCTTTGCAGATGTCCTGTCAGCGATCTTCGGCTCCCAGGCGCGGCGCTAGTAAACAAGATAGTAAACAGGTACACGAGTGAACGGGATGATTTCAAAATGAAGAGGAGGATGGCACTCTATGAGTCGAGTGGTCAGAGAAGCCTCTTTAGAGAACAGGCGCGCACCACTGATAACCCTGTCACTTTCTGAGGACCTCTGTAACGTCTTGGCGGGTACACTACCTATCGCACGGGGTTCTTGTGAGGAGTAAATGAGATTTTCCGTGAAGTGAGTAGAACCATGTCCGGAACATGGTATGTGCTTTAAAGAAAAAGCATGACATCATCATTTGCTAATGTACAATTTGGCCCCATTTCAAGGTGTGTATGTGATCCTCTCCTAGCTAGATGTGAACCCCTGAAGGCTCGAATTTCACTTAACATTTCTCCTCCTTCGTGCATAATGAATTCATATTAAGATTCTTCTAGGTGCCAAACACAGCGCTAAGCCCTGGAGAATACAAATATGACTAAGGTATAAGGCTGGTAACTCCGCAATTTTCTAGAATCCTCTAGATCTTTCTAATTTTCTAGGACTAGAAGCAGGAATAGCAAATACCTGATGGTAAAGTGGGAGGTGCAGTTACCAATTTCCTATGGCTATAGTGGGGAAAGGAGAACAGTGTACCAAGACACAACCCCGGACTAAAGAGATTGCATTTGATGGTGTGGGCAGTGGGAATCTAGGGGAGGGTTCTAAGCAGAGGAGTACAGTAACCATATCTGCATTTTAAAAGATCCCCTTGCGAGCCATGTAAAGAATGGATTGGAAGCGGGTGAGAGTACAGGCAGGGAGACCACTTAGGGAGAGATGTATGGTTTGGGAAGAAATTGCCAAAGCCTGCGCAGAGGCAAAGCAGTGACACCAAGAAAAGGAAAGTAAAACAGATGTTCAGGAAATGGAACCTGTGGATCGCGATGCCTGATCCCCGCGGAAAGGAGCCAAGGAGCCAAGAAGTGCCCAGGATTTGGGGGAACGGTGGTGCAACACTCCACGGGCAGGTGGGGAAGGTAAAGTTTAGAGCTGATTATATCAAGTTGAAGATGCTTTCAGATTCCCCTGGTGCCTGGTTTGTTTTTTTCCCCAAAACCTATCCAATTTTTCATCATAGTTCCTAGTTTCTGCTTTGGTGTTATGCTTAAAAAAAAATTCTTCTCATCTGAAGTTTATGTAAATATCTATCTACAGTTTTTCCTGTTGTGTCATGTGGGAATTTTTCCTTGAACATTTAAATCTGCAAATGGAACTTGATTTTTGGTGTAAAGTAAGGATCTCTTACTGTCTTACAAATATTTAAAGACCAGTGCCTTTTCCCCAGTGATTCAAAATGCTTAGATTATATAGTAAATAATTATATGAATGTAGTTAATATATGTTATAGACATTTTCTGAACATTCTATTCTATTCCATTGATCTAATTTCTAGCTTTTTATACCTAATATGAGAGTACTAATAGCCCAATTTAATTTTTTCAATATTTTCTTGACTATTTTTTCTTCTCTATGTCTTCTGAATTTTCTGTAATCAAAATGTATTACATAATGTTTCTATATGACACAATTTAAGGCCATGAATTTGCTTTAACATTAAATGTCCATATTGTTTATCTTCCAAGCATTCTGTAATTATATATTTGATTGATCCAAGATTCATGAGAGAGAGTTTCCAAGTAGCTGCATTTTTGTATTGTTTTATATTATTGTAGTTTATACTTTGGCTAATTGTTGGTTTTACAAAATATTTGGTCTGGGATCAGTTGATGTGTACTGTAGTCTAATGTTAGCAGTTTCCAGTAACTGTATGACATAGAATTTAGTATATAAGCTATTAAACAAGCCTCTTATTACAGTCTACTGTAGTCTCATTTGTTTTGCAATTGTCAAAAATAGAAAGGTGTTAAAATCTTTACAACTGTTATATTTCTAGCAATTTCTTTTTAACTTTTTAGTTTTAGATATTTTAATTTTTTTCAGTACATCAAGGTTCCATTTTTCCATGTGGATGGTCCCCTTTATACATTCGACCCATTTCATGTTTTTATCTCCAATCCTACTTTGCTAAATAGTAGTATTATAACTACATTTTTGCCCATCCCTTAAAAATTTTAATGAAAATTTTCATACACAAACAGAATTATAAATGAACCTAGATTCCCATTATCAAGATTGTGTTGTGTTTCCTCCATTAACCCCTTTGATCTTTTTTTTAAAAAGCATTTTAAAGCAATCCCAGAGATCACATCATTTCTACATACTTCAGTTGAATATTGAATACCTTCTGCAGTTGATTGGTGCAAACCAGAATCCAACTAAGACCCACACACAGGATTTTGATGCTGGGTCTCTTAGGCCTCTTTAACCTAAAGCTGCCCCTCCATCCATCTCATCTTGACCCATACCATTGACTTGTTGAAAATAAAAAGTCAAATGTCCCACATTTTGGATTTATGTTTACTTCTTTAGTGTCATTTAACTTGTTTCTCTATCCAACATACTTCCTCTAAACTGGAAGTTAGTTTTAATGCCTGGATTAAATTCAGGTTCACCTTCTTGGCAAAAATACTTTCAAATGGTGCTGTATATTTCACATGGTATATCAGAAGGTACATAATACAGGGTTGGCAATCAGGAAGTGACAGCTGATTGTCAAGTTCATCAACATCCAGTGCATGGTTTCATCCATTGATGATCTTTGCCTAATTAAACTATTGATAAAATAGTGATTGTTCTAGTTGCTTTTTTCCCCATTAGCTGAAATATTTTGTAAAGAACTTTTATCAACTACAGAAGTATAGATGTTTAAAGACAAAAGATAAACATAATCTTTATTCCTTCAATGCCAGTTTTTAAAGTAATGAATTGGAACCTTTGATACATCCAAACTTTTTTTAAACTTTTTTTTAAAGGATGGACAGCATGTAGTTGGACTTTGGGTTGACCAAGTTTGAATTTTTGTCATCTGATAGGGGTCTTCACTGATTTATAATCATTCTTAAGTATCTTTGGCTCTTTATTTATGCTACTTTTGGTTTTGCTAATTTTTGTCTTTAACTTTTGCTACTTTACAGGATATACTTTTCTCTAGGATTTTTAAAGTGTAATCCTATTTTATCAGTGTTTTTTTTTTTTTTTTTGAGAGGGCATCTCTCGTATTTATTGATCAGATGGTTGCTAACGATAAAATTCTGTATAGGGGACTCAATGCTCAATGCACAATCATTAATCCACCCCAAGCCTAATTCTCATCAGTCTCCAATCTTCTGAAGCATAACAAACAAGTTCTTACATGGTGAACAAATTCTTACATAGTGACTAAGTTCTTACATGGTGAACAGTGCAAGGGCAGTCATCACAGAAACTTTCGGTTTTGATCACGCATTATGAACTATAAACAATCAGGTCAAATATGAATATTCATTTGATTTTTATACTTGATTTATATGTGAATCCCACATTTCTCCCTTATTATTATTATTTTTAATAAAATGCTGAAGTGGTAGGTAGATGCAAGATAAAGGTAGAAAACATAGTTTAGTGCTGTAAGAGGGCAAATGTAGATGATCAGGTGTGTGCCTGTAGACTAAGTATTAATCCAAGCTAGACAAGGGCAACAAAACATCCACGGATGCAGAAGATTTCTCTCAAAACAGGGGGGGTGAGGTTCTAAGCCTCACCTCTTTATCAGTGTTTTTAATGTAAATCAATGCACGCTCAATGCCAACATTTCAAACAGTCCAGGAGGGTATAAAACTTAAGTGTCCCAACCCTATCCAAACGCCTTGGACTGAATGTTCTGTTGTTCAGTTGTTTCTTCTAGTAACTCTACTGGAAGTTCTCCCTCAAATGCTAGGGGACTCCTCTCTTCATGTTAGAGCTTCCACAGCACTCATATTTGTGCCCTCCTTGATCATGAGTTCTAACCACACTCCAAAAGCAAACTGAATGGCTTTTTCGTAGACTCTCCGTGTTTTCACTCGTCTGAACCCTTAGATCTTCAGTCGGATGGCTTGGTGCCAGGTCAGTGACTTGGATCCCGGAAGGAGGGTGTGTACTCAGGTTTGATTTGTGCATTAAAGGGCTTCTGGCACAGCTGCCACTGAACATCAGAAATTGTAACTAAGCAGCTCCAAGTGGAATACACCCCAGCCCTCCACTGCATTTTATCTTCAACCTGGCCCCTACCCTTACAGGCTAGGGGTGGTGGCGCCCAGGCCCTCCTCCACTTACATCCTTTAGGGCCATGTTACTTTGAGTGCCATCAGCCACTGTTGCTCTTCCCCAATAAAGTCCCTTTGCAACCTGTGGTAAATATATCACTAAATTGTTGGCCTGTAGATGCTGCCCTCCCCCTGGTAGGTTTTCCTACAGGATTTAAGCCATAACAAGTCAGTTGCCTTTGCTTAGATCTCTCCTACCTAGAAACTCCCCAGGTTATCTAATTCTCCTTACAGTCCTAATGTTGTAAATGATAAAAGGAAGGTCCCAAGCTAGTGACTAGGTAGTCTAAAACCAGTAATTAAACGCTCAAGGAAGTAAGTGGATGGCACACCAGGCTCTGACTTCAAGGGCAAAAGAACCCCTTCCACCACCTTGCCTTACTCTGAACCACCTGTATTTCCTGACACTGCTCAGGAGTCCTGCTCACTTCAGCACTAGTAGGAATTTCCTAAATGATTAGATGATTGATTTAAAAGGATGTCTTTGTTCAAACACAAAGCCGCCACTGGTTTTAACTTTGAGACACAATTTTCCTTTCCTGCCACAGTTATGCTGTAGAACTGAGGCACATAAAGGAGGTCCCTGCTGTGCTCACACTGCTGCTATACTTGCATTTGGACCATCTGTTCTTGTGACTTACTACTGGGCGAGAAGGGAGCACACCCTAGGGACCAGTGGTTTGAAAGAAAGGAGCAAGTTCAAGGAAATCAGTAAATAATGCTTCCTCTTCACCATATTCCAGTGGAATACATTGTCACTAACCCTACTGTTACTGTTAGGGCTTCAACAGCCCTGCAGCCTGTCTTTGGCTCCTACGTATCCTAACCATTAGACGACTGGGCCAGCACACACCTGTAGGCTCACCTTTCCATTCTAACAGAAAGCCCATTTCCACTGAGGTCACCTCACAGTTTTAACTATCTCATCCCCAAAGAAGCAGACGCACGCTGCACTATATAATTATTTTTAATGTCCAGAGTTTATAATACACGGACCAGAGCTTTCTCCCCAACTCCCGTTTATAAATTCTCAATTGGCTTGTGAGGCCAATAGGGATACTTTTTCATGTCTAATTTGGTTTCTGGGAAGACTTCATTCAGGTCCTCAATGGTCATCTGATCAAATGGAATTATGTTCTTCATCTTCTCCAGCTGGAAAAAGAGGAAACGTGTTAACGTCCGGAGGTGCGAAAAAGAATCCAAGGCAGGTTACTGCTACTAGGTGAAAGGTATGTGGCCGTCAAAGAGGAAACGTACTACAGGCAAAGGCCAAGGCCCATCCTTACCTCTTTCTCGTATTCCTCAATCCTGGCCTTTGAGAGAGACAAAAACTCAGCACAACTTTTCACCTTTAAGAGATGGGAGAAATCCTGTTGTGAAACCCAGCTGTACTGCCCTGACCCTGGGGCGCCCGTGGCAGAAGCCCCGGAGCCCACTCCTGCTTTCCAAGGCTGTGTGAAGAATATGCTGCTGCCCTGAGGCCGGGCGGAGCTCACTCTGGGAAGCAAACTACAGCTTTTCCTAAACACACAAAAGCCGTACAAGAGAAACACCTCATGGTGGCAGCACTAGGGTCCTTCAGCAAGTTACTCGTGTAGGAAACCTACAAAACACGTATTCCATGGGGGCCAGTTACTGAACAATCAGGATAAACCACCCACCACCTAGCCAGACTTCTCTTTGGTTGAGCCACTTGGGTTTCAACATTTGGCCTTCAGCACTTTCCAGCACATAGTTAGGTATTTGAGTGGTACCTTGTACAGTTTTCCTACCCAATTCCAACTCCTTAACTATTTTAACAGCTTTGTTGAGGTATAACTGATGTGCAATAAAACACATGTATTTATTTGGAGAGTCCTACTTGATTAAGTTTTGACATTATATACCCACCTGTGAAACCATCACCATAATCTACACGGTGGACAGACTTATCGGCCCCTCCCTCTCATCCCCAGGCAGCTGCTGATAAGCCATTACCATAGATTGCATTTTCTAGAGTTTTATTGCTCCTTTTCATTCACTCTATATTACCAACTACTGGGACACACACAGCCATCAGAAATTAAGAGAATTTTAGAATAAGTAAGAATTTCAACTACTTACATCTTCTTTTTCTTCAGCATCCACCTGGACAGTGTATTTATCCTCTGGCACAGGAACCTTCAAGGCATTAAACTACAAATTTGGATAGTGAGTTGTTAATATACCTAGGAACCCAAAAAGAGGGCTCAAAGCTGTTAAGCCTTATTGAGCATGTGAAATCACACTCTCCATCCCAGGAGGAAACCAGCATGCATCTAGGGTGTTGCAGGGGAAAGTACATTAGACCGGGAACAGGAGCTCAAGGGTCTTCTCAGCCCTGTCACTAGCTAATGGGGATCTTGGGCAGTTTATCATGTTGAGTTTCAGGTTCTTCTGGACTTGATAACCTCAAAAATGGCCCCTTAGAACCTTGGTGTTGTAAAGCAATTCTGATTTCCCTTTTAAATGAACCCCTAGTGGACTGATGAGCAGAAATAATGTTTGCATAATGGAGACGGAGATGGAGATGGTTTCCTTAGCATAGTGTTATAGCCCCAGCACTTAGCACTGTACCTGGTCCAGAGTAGGCCCTCAGTAAATATCTGTTGAGTGAATGGACAAATAAACTTTGGATAAGGTGGATGAGAAATTACAGCTATATGAGACAGTAAAAGAGCAGAGAAAAGAGGAAATCAATGAAAGGGTAGGAAAGATATTAGCTTGTTATAAAGGGAGACAGATGGGAGGCTAAGAAATAAGTCAGAGGAGTTGGGTGGGAACATTTAACCTGACAGTCCTCTGGCTCCCTGATTAAAGCTATACTATACCTTTTTTTTTTTGCATAAGGTCTATAATGAATTGACCCTGAATTCTTGGCATGTATTTACTGTTTCAGTCTATCACTGGAAGACCTTTGGCCCCACCCATCTTTCTTGAGCTTCCTTTGGGATCTGAGAGTTAATACACCCTTCTTTCCTCACTGTCATCCTGGGCATGTAATTCTCATCCTGTTCCCCACCCACAAGCCATGTTACAAGACCAGTGCTTCAGGTGCCCAGGGTCTCACCTTCTTCTCAAAGTCATCAACCAAGCCAGCCTTTGCCACATTGGCCTTGTAGTAAGCCCAGTCAATTGCAGGTGGTTTCTCAGGTAGAGCAGCCAACCTGCTCACATGGAAAAGTAAAAGTTAAGATTGTTCCATAAGCAACAAAAAAGTCACACAGTGATTTCTCTGTTCTTTATTCCTAGGGCCTGGAGCTATCACCACACTTTTCTCTAGGAAGATTGTGAGAATGCAAAAAAATCACTTTCATTTAGAAAATGCATGGGTTTCTTTATGCTTTCTGTCAGAAGGGCATCAGAAATTCATGTGTAATTCCAAAGCACTGTTTTGTTTCCACACTCACTGGCAAGTTAAGAGGATCCCTCTCAGAATGGTACTGACCTGGAGGTGAGGGTCTCATTCCAAGATTTCAGAGAGTTAGCAATGGCCTTCTGGTTTGGAGGTATGATCTCCCCAAAAGCTACCCAGTCAATGGCTTTTAGAGCAAGTTTTCGCCCAGCCATCTTGAGAACCTAGAAAAAAAAACAGGTCAGATCAAAACAGGGCTCTTGGAGAGAACCCTCTAAAAGTCATCTTAAAAACACACAAGTCTTTAAGAAACAGATCAGCACCCTCTGAGCACTTGGTGGGTATGTTTTATCAACTAAAGGAATTAGGATTACTAAATCAGAAAAGGAGAACTGTTTAGCTTTTCAAATTCAAGGTGTGCAACCTGGCCTAAAAATATATTCTCTCTGCCTAGCCGGTACTCCCTTATTCCCCAACTCCTACTCATCCTTAAAAGCCCAGTTCTCTAGTGTTGACTCTCCATGTACCTTTGGAAATATTACTGTGGTAATACTCATGCACCACATAAGTTAGCAATTTAAGTACATTTCCACACAGATTGTGCTTTATTCACTGATTCTCCAGTGAACAGAACCTGACATATACCCAAGCTTCAACAGGCTTAGTTATGTACTGCTGATTCTAGGCCAGAATTTCCTCATCTGAAAAAATGTCTTCATCTGAAAACTGCTCACCCTAGCAGGCCCTTAAAAGTATCAAGTGAAATTGCACACGTCAATTTGCTCTTCAGTCTTATACAAACTTAAGGGGCCCCATATCAGATCCCTAATAAACTGGTAATCCACCTGCACCTTATTTATACTACTTATCCCCTGCAGCAATAGTACATACTCCATGTATACTAGGAATACCCTTAAAAGAGGTATTCAGTAGATATGTGTATGTCACATAAGAGGGAAAATAGTCATGTTTTTGTTTTGTACTAAGACAGAATATGGGAAAAGAGTCAACTTAAATTTAAGATCAATGTCAGACATCAGAACTCTGAAATGTCAAAGGTCTTTACAAGTTATGCATGGACCATAAGAGAAATGGAAGAAATCTTCCCCAGGATCTTAAAAAGACATTTGGTTGGACACTTGTCACTTGCTTTTTTTCCCTCCGGAAGGTTTATGTTTCCTGGAGTGGAGGTGATGCGCAGGTGACTTGAAGATGCCAGAGAAATAAGCGCCCTTACAGAGATTTTTCCAAGCACCAGCAGCAGATAGTTTTCATAAATGAAGGGTTTTTTGTTATTTACTGCTGAATCCCCAGTCTAGAACAGGTCCTGCACCATAGAAGGTGCTCAACGAGTATCTATCTGTTGAATGCGTCAACGAACCCCGCAGTGAACTCAGAACGCCCCACGCGCGGGAATGCAGGAACCCTCAAGTGGGAGGGGCGGGCGCAGCCTTTTAGACTGCAGAACGCCCCTCGGCCAAGTCAACACCATCCCCGGGTAACGTTTCCCCAACCCCAAACCGTGCGCTGAGGACAGCCGTGCTGGGAGCAGACGGAACCAGACAAGGCTTGTGGAAGCGCCTACGTCAGAGGCGGCGGGGTCCTAGCCCCCGCGACCTCGCGCGCGGGGGAGGGGAGGAAGCGGCCGCAGCTGCAGCGGCGCACTCAGGGCCCGGTGCCCTCGGCAAGGTGCGACAAGGGTCGGCGCAAGGCCTGAAGGCGAGAGCAGAGGCGCTCGCTAGGGTCGGGTCCAGCGCCCCAGACGCCACTCACCTTCACCGACCCCGGCAGCCCACAGTCCACACAGCAAGTAACGGAAGCCGTCACCGGAAGGCCTCCCCTCAGCCAATCCCAAAGCTAACGGGGCGGGCATTGCTTTCTCAGGTCAGCCAGTAGAGATGGAGGCTGGTTCCAGAAGTCCCGCCTCCGGAGGCGGGCGCAGCGTCCCGACAGCTCGGGTCCCCGGGCGCTGGTTGGGGGCGCTCCCGTCCCTCTCCCCGCCGGCCCCACCCCCGCCGATGGGCCGGCCCGGCTCTCCCTGCCGAGAGATGGGCCGGCCCGGCGGCGAGCGGACAGCGGTGGCGGCGGCGGCAGCCCAAGATGGCGGAGCTGCAGCTGGACCCGGCGACTGCGGGGCTGGGAGGGGGTAGTGGGGGCGGGCTGGGCGAGGGGGGCGGCCCGGGCCGCGGGCCCCCCAGCCCTCGCCCCTCCGGCCCCACGCCCCGCGGGCACTGCCGCCCGTCCGCCGCCGCCGCGCAGCCTTTAGAACCGGGTCCCGGACCGCCCGAGCGGGCAGGGGGCGGTGGCGCGGCCCGCTGGGTCCGGCTGAACGTGGGCGGCACCTACTTCGTGACCACCAGACAGACCCTGGGCCGGGAGCCCAAGTCTTTCCTCTGCCGCCTCTGCTGCCAGGAGGACCCGGAGCTGGACTCGGACAAGGTGCGCCCCAACCTCTGGCGCGCCCGGGACCTTCGGACCCCTCGTTCCTCTTAGGCTCGTCCCCAGATTCCTGCGACAAGCCCCTCACAGGCGGGCTCCTCGGGACAGGACCCCCCAGCCCCGTTCCCCTTCCCCTGCCTATTACCCGCAGGGGCTATTCTCCCTCACCTGGTCGCAGCCCGGCTTACTCTCTGACCCCGCCCTTGGTCCTCGGGGAATCGTCCCCCACACCGTGCCCAGTCGCACCCACGAGAACCCACTCCACACCCCTCCTCCATATTCCTCTCTGTGCCTCTCATCCTAGCCCGTCAGATCTGCATGAGTTTTCCCCTGGCTCCTCGTCAGCCCCTCACTGCCCGTGCCAGCTGCGTCCAGAACTGGGTCAGGGTGAGCAAAGGCATCTTTGTAGCTTTCTCAGACTTCCTCTCCGACCCCTCTGCCAAGTTGGGTGAGAGCCTGAATCAGCTGCAGGACGTGCCTCCCGTGATATGACACTACTTTCCTGTGGTCCTGGTCCCTGAGTTCGTATCTGGTAGCAGTCACTGTTTTAGGTCCAAATTTGAGGTGAAATGCATACCTTGGAGAGGTTACCATTTGCCAGTGCAAACATAAATTGGTTGGTTAAGACCGAGGGAAAATGAAAATCCAAGAATGCCGTTGGGCAAGATGCATGGCTGCTAACCAAAAGGTGGAGAGGTGACAAGACACTTAACCCATTTCCAGTTTGAACTGTTTGATTTTTTTTAAACCTTTCATATTCATCTTTTAGTTCCCAACTTGTAGGCATTGACCACAGTTTACACCATCTTATATCCCATATAGCACTGAGCCCAGTTACCTTGTAACAGAGTTGGGTTTAGGTAAACATTGGTTGACTTCATTTATTCATCTCCTACCTCCTCTCTAATAAATCTCAGATGATGGAAACCTGTCCTGCCTTAACTTTAAAGACATACCAAATCCCTTGCTTATAAAAGAATTATTTTCATCTACCCTAACTCTTGCTTATTGCAGAAGCCAGTTTCTTCCTGTTCCTTTTACTGTAAAGATGAGTAGGATTAAAGCTGCTCAGAGCCAAATCCTGGCAGTGCCAAGCTTCCTTTGGGCACAGAGCTGGGGTGTGTGAATTAGAGCTGGCAACACAGACTCCCACTGATGTTGGCCTTAAGCTCAGGAGCATTGCCAATTAAAACAGAGGTTTTCTTAGAATTAGGAATGTGATTTTTGGGGTCAATAGAGAGGTCAGAATGTCCAATCTCAAGCAAAGGTCTGAATCATACAACTATGGCATTTTCTTCCTCTTTTAAATAACAAATGCCCACAGACAGATGTTGGTAATTGTGTCCAAGTAAAGATTTTGGAAGTTCAAGTAAATGTCTAGGTGATACAACATCTATAACACTTCAACTTCACCTGAAATGATCTTAAAATACAGGACACATAACGCTAGCTAGCCTTCCTGCCAGTAGTGTGTGATAAGCAAATGTCTAACAAAACTTGCCTTCTCACCCATGAATTGTCACAGAGGTTGTAACTGCCCTGACTCAGTCTGAAAGCTCCAAGATGATATCCCTGTGTTTGGTTGGCAGGATGAGACCGGGGCCTATCTGATTGACAGGGACCCCACCTACTTTGGTCCTATCCTTAACTACCTCCGCCATGGAAAGCTCATCATTACCAAGGAGTTGGCAGAAGAAGGTAAGAACAATGTTTGAACTGGGTGTTTTCAAAATTCATTGAATCTTTAAAGCTGTTTCACAGATTGGGATTTTGTTACGAGATTTTCATGGAGCTCATGTGCATGTGTAGTAAAGGTTGATGAAAGTTAGGCAGGAGCTTCCATTGGCCTAGTCTCCTGTGAGGGAGCTCTGTTTAAGGGACCCCCCAGTGGGCTTCTGTGCTGCTTCCTTAATGAGAAGCAAAACGTAGCTCAGCTTTGCAGATAGCTTCAGGAGCTTTTTCCAAACCCGCAGAATTACCATTATCCCTTTTTACTTCTACTAATGTGCTGGCAGTGAATGCCCATCGCCTGAAGCAGCACATCTCTGACATTTAGTTATTTATATTTTCAATTTTAGTTTGAACTTGCAGCTGTAAAAAAATAATAAAGGCTTGGCCTCATTTCTTTTAAGACTGGTCTCATGCTTCCTTGTAAATGTTTGCAGCTGACCTACTTCATTCTCCAGTCCATTGTCTGGTGCCTCATCCATTTGCCTCATCTTTTTGGTTTGTAGGGCATTTGGACTGTAAGTGGTCTAGACATCTTTCTAAAAGGCTTGGCTTGGTTTCCCTGAAAGCATTCAGTTGAGTATTGGGGCCTGTCCCTAAATGCAGGGCACCCTGATCTGGGAGGTTTAGCTCCGAGTAAGAAAGCTGTTGGCTGTGCTAGTTAATGAAGTGGCTGCAGAACACCTCATTTTCAACCTGTAAAAATAATCTCTTTTTTTAATGTCCTCTTTTCTTTTTTTTAGCATTCCAAATGCATACAAAATAACAAAACTAATGGGAATAATACAATAAATTCCATGCACCCACCGTCCAGCTTCAGCAATTACCAACTTATGGGTGATCTTGTTTATTGAAAGGAGGAATCTTAAGCATCTGTTCTAACGCCTTTTTAAAACCTTTTTATTTTGAAGTAACTTCACACTTAAGGAAAAGGGCAAGAACAGCTCAAAGAACTCTCTTTACCCAGATTCACCAATATATAACTTTTTTGTCATATTTGCATGATCATTTACTCATTCTCTTTATCCTCACCCTACCTCTGCTCTCCCCCCACAGTTTTTATTTCTGAACTATTTGAGGATAACAGACTTCACCCTTTAATACTTCATTGTGTATTTCCCAAGAACAAAGACATTCCCTTACATAACTACATTAGTTACCAAATTCAGGAAATTTAATATTGATCAATACTTTTATCTGTAGCTTATATTCCATTTTTGTTAATTGTTCCAGAAATGTCATTTATAGCAAATTTCTTCCTGGTACAGGATTACACATCCCACTTAGGTATCCTGTCTAAGGCCTTTGATTTTTTTGTTTAGCATGGGAATTCTTTCAATGATTGCCTTTTGTCCAAATAATAAGCATCCTGTTAAATTTGATCCACATAAATTTACACACACACATCAACCCTGGTCATTTTTAGGACAATCTGGGTAAAAATTGCAAGCTCAGGAGTTGTCCAGTGTAACTAGTTCCAGGAGCTAAGTGACGTGGGAAAGGTGTTTTGCATCTAATGGGTACGTAGAGGGGGAGTAGGGGAAGGTGCCAGGTGGGAAACCGTAGGGGTGAAATGAAGTGGACACAGCAGACCCTTGTCCTTGACTCACTTCTGTTGGCAGCAAGGTAATGGGCACACCCTAAACAACAGAAAAACATTTCCAAGGCTGAAGGAGACAGGCTAGATTTGCATTTGAAAAATGCAGTTCTTAGCAAGCGTGTAAACGTCTTCTTGGTGTTTTCTGGGGAATTTACACACACCTCTAACTACAGTTTGGCCCTTTTTCTAGGTGTGCTGGAAGAAGCGGAGTTTTACAACATTGCATCTCTTGTGCGACTGGTTAAGGAAAGGATACGGGACAATGAGAACAGAACCTCACAAGTAATGGGATTTGAACTCTTAAGGGGAAACTGTCTCAGGTGGCTGTCTTTGTCCATCTTTCTGGGGGTGATTTGGAAAGGATGGTGTGTGGCTTTTAGAGAGCCCTGCCTCTTCCTTATAGCTGGAAGTCGGTGTGGAACACTGTCCATCTGCCTGGCAGATAACACATACTCCACCAGACTTGTTCAGAACGAGGAAATAGAGAAGAAAAAAGAAAACAGCCCTGTGTCCCTTGAGAAGAACAGGGAGGTCGTGGCTGTTCACCGTGTGGCAGTGGGGGAAGGGAGACACAGCATTTTAGGTCCAAAACCTATTCTTCTGGACAGAGTATCCATCTCCCTCCCTGTAGAGATCAGACAAGGCTTTGCTTCCACCTTTTGGCTTCTCTTCATAAGGACCAGCCTTTAACGTGTGACCATGTCACATCCAGCTCCCAACAGGCACTTGAAACCAGTCTTATGGTGTAGACTTTAAAAGCTGCTTGTGAATCATGCTTTTGAGAAAATAATATTAGGCTTCTCTTTTTACTATGAAGTCTGGATTTTTATATTAACCAGTAGGTATAGTAACAAAAGTGAAACACACAATTTGCCACCTAGTTTGAGAAGGGAAGACAAATAGGGAATACTTTGCTTATTTCACATCATCCGTCCTGCATCTTCAGTGGCCACAATAGTTTCTGTTAAGCCCTTGGGATTGTATGACTATTAGGTGAAGTCTAGCAGGAAAGACTCTCCATTTCCTGTTGTTAGGCTTATTTTAAGACAGTGCAACTGCAGTAACAGGGTAGAGTCAGACTCCACTGTGACCATCTGTCTAATAGCGTGACTTTCCTCTTAGCCCGTGAGATACTGGTGTGGATTGCTTGCTTGAAACCTGATCTATTGCAACATTGAATTTTCCTGTGATTGAGAAGAAGGCAGTATGTTTCTTTTAAAATATAAAAAGTAGTTCCTTGATCTTTCTGTGTTAGATTTCAGAGTTAGTGCATCAGAGTCTTCTAGCCCTAAATGGAATTACCTAGTTGAATACTGGCACCTGTGATAAAAAATGAACTCTCTTATCCACTATGTCACTAGCAGTTTGCAAAGTTGGAAAGAAGGGCTTATTCATTAAGTTCTTCCCATCTGCCCAGTGGCTGAAAGCCTTTTTAACTTTCAAAGATGAATTTGTAATTGTTTGCACATGTTGCCAGTCTTTTTGCCATCTCATATTTATGGGGCATCTTTCCCTATTGTAGATATTTAATAGCTTAGATATCGTGAAAATCTAGCCCTCACCTCAATTTTCCAAAAAAACTTCTGATTGCTTAGTATAAATTCTGATGGTACCATGAATTATGTAATTTGAAACCTTTCAAATTATAGTACCTGAACCTCAGTTCTTTACCACCAGCTAGTTCCTTGAGAACATTGTAAGATTTCTATTTGATGACAGCAATTAAGTTAATTAATCCTCTAGATTCAGAACGCTTTTGGATTGGCTTGTGGGAAGGCCCAGTTGGAAGCTTTTTTATTCTAGGAATGTCAAGACCTTTTTGATGTTAATTGATCTTCCATCTGTCCTTTTTATTTAGTGAAATTCTGAGCAATGGATTTGATGTTGATAAAGGTGCCTTTTGCGTTTGTTGCCGGTGGCTCCAGGGAAGTTAACCACCTGGATTTCCAGGACTGTCTGCAAACATTTTATCTCCTTTAACTAGTCTATGCTGAAAGGAGACACATAGCAGACATTCAGGCGAAGCTCAAGGTGTGGGTGTCCTGCTCCACCTTTTTTTAGTGACCTCTCATCTCTCTTAGTGGCTGCCAACATTCTACTACTTTGCTGTCTCTGATAATATTTTTTGCTAGGTAATTAATCTTGGTGCATTTGAGAACATCACTGGTTTACTTTGGAAGAGAAAATAAAGAGGCAATATAGACTTCTTAAATAGCTGGAACCCTGACAGCAGTGACCAATATGATAGGTCTTTTGTGATGCTCTGAGTTTTTTTTGGTTTTTTTAAGGTATCATTGATATACACTCTTATGAAGATTTCACAAGAAAAACAATGTGGTTATTACATTCACCCCTATTATCAAGTCCCCACCAGTGCCCCATTGCAGTCTCTGTCCATCAGTGTAGTAAAATGCCACAGTGTCCCTATTTGTCTTCTCTGAGCTACATTGTCTTCCCCGTGACCCCCCAAACACCATGTGCACCTTGGTGCACATGTAACCACTAGTCCCTTCTTGGAGTCTGTGAATTTGCTGCTATTTTGTTCCTTCAGTTTTGCTTCATTGTTATACTCCACAGATGAGGGAAATCATTTGGTATTTGTCTTTCTCTGCCTGACTTATTTCACTGAGCATAATACCCTCTGGCTCCATCCATGTTGTTGCAAATGGTAGGATTTGTTTTCTTCTTATGGCTGAATAGTACTCCATTGTGTATATGTACCACATCTTTATCCATTCATCCACAGACGGACACTTAGGTTGCTTCCGTATCTTGGCTGTTCTAAATAGTGCTGCAATAAACATAGGGGTGCATCTGTCTTTTTGAATCTGAGAAGTTGTTTTCTTTGGGTAAATTCCTGGGAGTGGAAGTGATGCTCTGAGTTTTATAAACTAATATAAAACACCTGATTGTGTCCAAAATGTGTGTTTAGAGCCGATTGAAATCTTCAGATTTGTCCTGTATTTTATGTAGAAGGAAATTTTTTTTTTAGCACCTTGGTTAATGATAGTTGTACCTTGTTTGGAAGGAGAAAGCATAGAAGAAACAGTACTTGTCAGGCAAACCTGGCTCTGCCTCCAGTCCACGTAATCGCTGTACAGCTTGGACACAGTGTTGCACTCTGCCGCCAGTGTCACACACGGAGAAAGGAGCCAATACCCGCCTTCCAGGGCTGCAGCGAGCACTGGAAGAAGGGAATAACACTACGGGTTTGTAGCTCTCTGTAATCAGTAGCTACTTTTGTTTACCTGTTGTTTCCCAGGTAATGAGTTCCAAAACTAATATTCCAGATAACTGAAGCGCAATCATCCTTTTGAAAAAATACTAAAACTAAGCTTTCATCATTCTTAAAGAAACAGTTTATGTTTTCTTAAAATCATACTGACCGTAACAGATGGTGCTCTGTGACTGAGCATAATTGTTATGAACCTCGGTTTCAAGCTATATGTGCTTGTTAGGACAGGCAGTGGATATGCAGTTACTGACCCAACACTGAATGGTCTTCTGCATACCTTTAATTGTCCCTCTGTGAATGGGAACTTTCATCTGGTGAGCATGCCTCCCAGAAACAACCAACAACCTTTGCCCTTATCTGACAAATGGCTTCTAAATCTCATGGGCCAAGTTATACATGTAAGGGGTTCTCCTGTAGATAAAGTGTAGGGGCCTTAGTCCTGCAGCTTTGGGGCATCCATTTCGGTTGCTCAGCCTTTTGGCCTCTGGTTCTAAGTTATGTTCTAGAGAGTTGAGTCTCGCTAGCAAATGACTTCTCTGAATCTCTGACACCAACTGGGTGTCCAACAGTTCAGTCCTATCCTGACACTACCTGGAAATAGTAACTGTTTCTATAGGTTTTGTGCTTAGTCCCACAAGACTGCCTCACTTCAGATGTCAGTCCCAGGTCCTGGGTCCCCACGTTCCCCACTTCTGTCCTAAGTGGCTACAAGTTCAAGAGTTCTCACAGTGGCCCCCGCCAGGTTTGATAATTTACTAGAATGACTCATCGAGCTATACCTACTATTAAAAGTGCTATACTTACTATTAAAGTTTATTATAAAGTATACAAACTGAATAGCCAAGTGAATAGAAAGACATAGGGTGAGGTCCTGGAGGGTCCTAAGCACAGGAGTCTCCTGTCCCTGTGCATTTGGGGTGCTCCACCCGCCCAGCCCATGGACATGTTTGCCAACTTGGGAGCTCCATGAATCCCATTGTTTAGGGGTGTTTAAGAATATTTCATTGTAGCTTTTACAAAAGACACTTTCTCACCCAGGACATTCCAGGGTGTTTTAGGAGCTCTGTTCCAGGAGCCAGGGACAGTATTTCCATGTATCATACCACACTTCTGTGACAGGAGCGCTACTGTTAACACTGAGACACTTTCGCTTTCAGGTAGCATGGCAGAGGGTGAAAATAGCTCAAATATTTGTGCATAATGATGTATCCTATTTAATATATTGTTCCAGTAATAAGGTATCACTCTGAATAAACCAAAATATGGTCTACTTTTTCTTCATGTATGTCAGATATGAACAGTCTAAGAAGAAAATGGGACTTTTTCATGCAAAGTAATTTTACTCTTATTTTCTACTTAGAGAAATGGATGAAATCTAAGCACATAATTTATCCCTCTGAACTTTAGAATTATTTTACCCACTGATTCATGTTCTTGGACTCTTTTCTTTCTTTCTTTCCTTGGAGAAGTTTTTATTGAAAAGCTACAGTGCTACTTCTAAAAGGGGATAATGGGTGGCTCCCAAGCAAAACATTCCAAGGAAACTCCTTTTCAGTGTTTATTCTTTTGACAGGCTAACCAAGGCAGCAGCAAACTGTTGTGTCCTTGAAACCATTGTTCAAAGTCTGCTTGTGGTTGTCACAGGGCCCCGTGAAGCATGTATACAGAGTCCTGCAGTGCCAAGAAGAGGAGCTTACACAGATGGTCTCCACTATGTCTGATGGTTGGAAATTTGAACAGGTATAGTTTCCCAAGTAGTAGCTGCCCCAGCATCTCCGTGGATATAGGGACCCCAGCACCTCAGCCTAGGGATCCACACCTCAGTCACTGTCCATCACCAGTTAATAGCCTTGGGAGTTCACAGGGCCAGGTGTGATTCTGTTAAAAAACCAGAGAAGAGAACCACTTGGTGTGGATTATTTGCTAAGCAGTACATGATGAGTTGGGGAGAATTGAGAATAGATCCTGTTTCCCAGCTTCATATCCAAAATTTTTTCAACTAGATTATGCCCAGAGGGAACCAGCCAGCTTATTTAGGTCTGAAAGTGCCTGTTTTTCCCCCCTCAGAGGGATCAAAAGTGCTCAACTGACACATTGTAGAATAAGTACCTAAAGAAGACTAGGATTAGGTGACCCTTTCCTCCCACCAGGTCAGGCTTTATCGTTCTGAATATATATGTAATCCACCATAAAAAGCATGGTGAACAGGTATGATATGGGAGGAGTCAGTGTCCTGAGAAGTACAGCGAGGCCATTTCCCATCAGCCCATCAATTTCTGTGCTTTAGCTTTTTGCTGATGATGAGGTAAACAAAGCCAGAGAGGTTTGAATTTTACTGCTTTCTTCCATTAGATGGCAGAATCATTCTATTCATCTATTGTCTTCAAAATAGGGAGGCTGAGCAGGAACAGATGAATATATTGTAATTTTATATGGATCATGCCTCTTGTCATATAGAATTTAAGAAGTCAGTTGAGCTATCACTGTAAATTCACCTTCTTAATTAAGTTACTCCTCATGTTAATAGTATTATATTACAGATCAGGCAGGTGTCTCTTCAGAATAACCCTATATTATTCCTCACATCTTCCACTACAGAGCCAGTTCTGCGTGTGTATGTTGGTCTAGTTCTTACTCAGGTGTGGGTTGCAAGATGTTGCCATACTTCACTCCAGAAGTGTTTTCCCTCACTTCAAGTCTCCCTGATACAGGAAGGCTGTGCTGTCCGGAGCTCAGGCTTACACCAAGTCAGTTGTGTTCTCCCAGCTTGCAGCTCTGTGTGCTTGCCAGGATGACCAGCTTCTAACTCTGCATGTGTGTTTCCTATTTAGAATTAAATCCTGAATTCAGTTCTCCAAAAAGATTGAATGTACCAGCAGCATATGGCTTATGGTAGCCCTTCAGGGATTCACTTGGTTCTTTCCAGAGCCTTCCAAGTGCCAGTCTTCTGTCTAGAACTTCTACTTAAAGATGAGCTCTGTGTAGGTGTTTGCTAAAGTGAGTGTCCATCTTCATTCACAGAAACACTCTATTTCACCTCAGTGTTCGCTAGAGAGAATGTGACCGTGTTAATCCTGGTTGTTGCCTGTGGGAGTGTTTCAAGTGCTTGGGTGAGGGGGACAGTGCAGAACTCATACTGTTCTTTGGGGAAGGCCTTGTTGATTATGCCCTGATGAATAACTGAGATCCACTGATCTCCTGGAGCTTGGTGGTCCTAGAGAACTCATCATCCTGTGAACAGCAAAACTGTAAGGTTTAGTCAGGAGGAGGGTTGATTTGTGTGGCACTTCAGTATTTTGGGATCACTGCAGCTCACCATGTTCTTGTTTTTAACAGCTAATCAGCATTGGATCTTCCTACAACTATGGAAGTGAGGATCAGGCAGAATTCCTCTGTGTTGTTTCCAGGGAACTAAATAATTCTACCAATGGCATTGTCATAGAGCCGAGTGAAAAGGCAAAGGTGAGATAGCTCTTCGCTGGAATTGTGTCTCTGACTCATTTGTTCCCAACCCTTCCGTGGGCTTTGCCTGTACTGGTGCTCAGCAGGTCTCCCCTTTCCTTCTCCAGCCAGCTTTTCATTTCCCCTTCCCTCTGGTCTTCTGACTGCTGTTAAGTCAGATCAGGATTTATGGAGCGTTGACAGAGGTTTTTAGTTAGGAAATGGGTACCATAACATGGTAGAGAAAGGCTCATTGCCATTAATGGATACAAAGTGAGAATCCTGAGACTCAAAATTGGCAATTACTACAAAAGTATTTGGTTACCACTGTTACTTTCTCCCCCCTTAAGTTAGGGAAAATTACACAGTTTTCTCCTTTTGCCTCCACTGTGGCCACATACACACACACACTTCTAAATCACAGACATGGTGGTACACCTGAACCATTCCCTTTAGCATGGGAGATATGGTCCATCAGCACATTAACTTTAGGCCCAACCGTTCAGCAAGAGTTTTTTACAATTAAAGTGCTTCAGGGAGGTTCGATCCCCAGGCCTGCCTGCTTCCTGGGATGAAGTAACAAGGATTGTTGTGCTGGTCACCACGGCCCAATGGAAAGCAGCCGCGAGTCTCTTTCCTTGCCCTCAGCAGTCTGTATCCAGAGTCTAAGCCTCAGCCCTCTCCCCCATCTTCCACTTCCAGATTCTTCAGGAGAGAGGATCTCGGATGTAAACTCCAGAAGCCTAAACGTCAGGAGAGCAACGCGGCAGAACACCTCTGTGCAGTTAAATCTTGCTCTTGTATAGTAACCAAGCTACTGCAAAGCAAAGCTGAGCCTGGCCCCCCAGTGAAGAAGTGTTCTTGTCGAAACCAAAGCAGCCCCCACCCCACCTCCACAGGAACCTGAAGACCCATGTGGCCTCCAGCTGCCACAGTACCTTTTCGGAAACACCTGCTTTTGTTTCCTTAGCCGGTGTTACAGCAGATCTTCACAGCAGCAGCTGGGCTAGGTTCCCAGACGGAGCTCCTCTGGGGGCCTGGGGAGGAGAGGAGGAGGGCCCGGCTCCTTGTCCGCGCCTGTACTTCAAGGAGGCTGCAGCGAATGGAAGAGGGTTGTCTCAGAGCCGTGCCATGTTTTCACCTGAATGTGCCACGTTGGGTGTTGGCAGATGCTTTGTGACACTGTCTTTCCCCTCCCTCTGCCCCCCAGACTAACGCGGCAGATGCAGAGGAGAGCTTCAGTTTGTCGAATCGGATAAAGGATAGAGTTGCCAGTGTACCCCACACTCCTGTGCATAGCGCCTCTTTGGGGAAGGGGAGGATGGCGTGTCTTGGGTTGTGGTTGGAAGTCGGGGATCACTGCTCTCGATTCGGGCCCTCCGCTGCTACCACGTTCAGCTTTGCCTCGTTTTCTCCAGCAGCCTGGACCCTCCAGATAGCTTGCTTTCTCCTCAAGAAAAGGCTTGAGGCAGGCAGCATTCCGCACTCATCTCCTAGACAGAGGGGGCTTTAGGCAGTCGGTGTAACTGCTTCTGCAGCCTTTCCTTACCCTCCAGTGGCCCATCTTCCTTCCCTGACTTTTTAAACTTAGGGTAAAGGGGCTTGGGACTCTCCGATGGCTTGGGGTGGGGTGGCTGTTTCTCTAATAGATGCCAGATGTATTGTGTTGTAGTATCCAAATGTGTTATTTCTGTGATAGTCTCTTGGAAATGCCTTGACTGAACATGTGATTATTCGTCTCTTGGGTTCTAACCTTGGGAAGCCAGCCCTCCGCCATGTTGGTGACCCCACACCACCCCTAGCAGTGTGTAGGTGTTTGCTGGGCAGTCTGAGGAGTCCCTCCTGTCTCTGACCCTTCCCCTCCCCATCACTTCTTTCTGTGGAGTGCCATGTTGTCAAGGGTCAAAGGCTCATTTGACCAGGAGGAGCAAAGCCTTTGGACTGAGCCACACAGCTTGAATCAGGACCTCTCTGAGCTACTGAGTCTTAATGAGCAGTCATTAAATCAAAGGGGCCAGAGAATCATATTTCTCCCTAGATAATTCCCCTAGTGTGGCCAATGGTCCAGAGAAGGGGAAGGTGCCTCTGGGAAATGTGCCATCCATAAAAGCCACCCCAAGCCAGCCGCTCCTGGGCCCCCTCTGCTCTGCAGCTCAGCCGCGTACTTGGTGGGTCTGGGGTCACGGTTTTGAGAGATGACTACAGACTGTGCCAAATGTCGTCTGAGCAGGGACCTGCCCGTGCCCAGATGGCATGGCTCCTCCCCAGGAGTCTCACTTTGATCTTACATCTCTGTGTGTAGAGTAGAATAGAAATGTGGGTACAGAGGTGTCTGCTGATAATGTGTGTGTTTACACACCAATGTGAGCATGTGTGTTGGCACTTCAGAAGCCAGACCTGTGCCCAGCATTTTTACTGATCTCAAATGTTAATGGAAATTGTACCTATAAGAAAAACAGTCACCTTTTCAAAAAGGCCACAGGCATCCATCCTGTCATCTTTCAGGAAAAAAAAAAGTCTTGAGTGTCTCAAGGAAAAGCTGCTCTGACCAGAATGGTTCAGAGGACTTTGGAAGAGTTGCTGTTCAGCCAGTTTGAATAAGTAATATCAGATCGAAAAGGAGGAAAAGCAGCTCCACTGGATGCCTGCCTAATCAGATTTGTTTTCCTGGGCCATGCCTGATGACCGGCCTCTGGTCCTGAGCGAGGACGGCTGAGGGCAGACACGGGCAAGCCCCTCAGGAGGGCACTGTTACTTCCTTTCCAGAATCCCACAGTGGCTCCTATAGAAAGACCGCTGAGCCCCTTGCTAAGTGCTTTGAGAAACAGACATGACATTTCCTCTCTCCTAGAGGGTGGCTTTCACCAAGTTTCCCTTCTCACAGCAATCCAGTGACAATTTAAATTGTTCTGATGCTTTAGAAATCTGAGAGTGATTCATTTCTTAAGGTTTCTGAAAAAGTGTTTTACCCAAGTACTTTATGAACCAAGTTGGTGTGTTTTCTTGAAAGCCGCCTGCCCTGGGAGAGTCCCACTGATAACTCAGGAGAAGCCTGGCCATCAGTTTGGGAGTGTGACATGACCCACACTCTCATCAGCTGCCAAGTGCAGAGTGTCTCCTGCTTAAATTTCTGCCCAGGGCCAAGGCCATGGCCAATGCAGGCCAGTCCTGGGGAGCAGCCTGGAGTCTCCTGAGTGAAGATGCAGTAGCACATTTCTGTCTTTTCCTCAAAACCTGCTCTTTTTCCTTAGCAGCGAGGTGGGCCCAGCCTCTGCTGGAGTGACTTCATTTCCACAATTTTAACTGATCTCAGGGGTGTTGGTGAGATGTAGGGGAGGAAAAGACAGATACCGAGGGAATAGCCGATAGGACACCCACACCCCCCAGCATGGCCTTTGATCACATGTTAGGGACCGTGCGTACCATGTGGGTGCCCTTTGTTACCATTTGTCTGTTTGAGTCAAGTCTGAAATGTTGTGACTTTTTTTTTTTTGGTCAATAAAGACATGAAATAAACTTCTGAATCTTGAAACCTTTAGTATGGCTTCCAATACTGCAAGTCCTTGGTTTCCACTGTCACTATTGATGATTGCCAGGTTCTGGGGACGTGAATTTCACTGCACTTTTCTAGCAGGGCTTCTACGAAGTCCTCACTTCTCCAGCTGCTCATCCCGCCTGAGCGGGTGTTGGCCTTTCTTCCTCACTTGTATTTTACTGAATCTGAAAGGCCCCAGAGAGTGTGGAGGAACAGAAGGTGGGGACAGATGGGCTATGCAGCAGAGAACTGGAAAGAGACAGGGGAAAGTATGAGATGGATTTAAGGGCAAAAAGTCTTTTTGGAAGCGAGTCAGCGTCTGGGTGCCCATCTTTGAGCAAGAAATGTGAGGTGAGAACAAGTAACCAACAAGCTAAGTATTTTTTTATAATTTTTAATTAACATCATTTATATACAATATTGATTTCAGATGAACAACTTGGTGATTCACCAGTTATAGACGCTATTAAATCTCACCACGGTTACCATCTGTCACCATATAAAGGTATTGCAATAGTATAAGCTATATTCTCTATGCTAGGCTTCCATCCCTGTGAATAACTTGTTTGTAGTTTGAAGTTAGTACCTCTATCCCCTTCGCCTATTTCACCCATTCCCCCGACCATGGTAACCAACCATCTGATTTCTGTGTTTATGAGTCTTTCCGTTTTGTTCATTTGTTTTGTTTTTCACACTCCACATATAAGTGAAACCATAAGGTAGTCATCTTTTTTCTGACTGACTTATTTTACTTAGCATAATACCCTCTAGGTCCATCCATGTCGCAAGTGGCAAGATTTCTTTCCTTTTTGTGGCTGAGTAACATTCCATTCTGTCTATGTATCACATCTTTATTCATCTTTGATGGACGCTTCACTTGCTTCCATATCTTGGCTATTGTAAATAATGCTTCAATAAACAGGGGTGCGTATCTTTTTAAATTTATTATTTCTTTTTCTTCAGATAGATTCCCAGAAGTGGAGTTACTGGGTCATATGGTATCTTTTTTTTTTTTTTTGAGAGACCTCCATACTGCTTTCCACAGTGCCTGAACCAATTTACAATCCCACCAGCAGTGTATGTGGGTCCCTTTTTCTCCACATCCTCATCAACACTTGTTATTTTTTGCCTTGTTGATATTAGCCATTCTGACTGGTGTGAGGTGATACATCACTGTGATACATGTCCCTGATGATTGGTGATGTCAAACATCTTTTCATGTGTCTGTTGGCCGTCTGTATGTCTTCTCTGGAAAAATGTTTGTTCAGGTTCTCTTGTTCGTTTTTATTGGGCTATTTGTTTTTTTGGTGTTGAGTTGTGTGAGTTATTTATATTTTTGGATATTAGCCCTTCTCCCACATAGTAGGTTGCCTTTTCATTTTGTTGATAGTTTCCTTTTCTGTGCAGAAAGCTTTTTAGTTTGATGTACTCCCTTTTTTTTTTTTGCTTTTGTTTCCCTTACCTGGGGAGTTATATCCAGAACAAAATTTCTAATGTTGATGTTTAGCGTTTTCTGCCTATGTTTCCTCCCAGTAGTTTTATGGTTTCAGGTTTTATATTTATGTCTTTAATCCATTTCCAGCAAGCTAGGTATTGACCACTTAAGGCACCAAGCAAAAGGTGGTAGGGAGAACATCCCCTTTCTTAGGGTGCTTATAGTTGGGGAGATGACGTGTACATAAAGGTAGTGAGCAACGTATGTGGTGGTATCAGCCAGAGCCCAATGGGAGACTGACCATAGCAGTTGTTAACAGGTGTTAACAAGTGGTGGGAAAAGGAAAGGGACTGGAGGTATACTGAGGAGTCACAGACGTAGTGATTGTAGGATACAGTTATTGCTCTGAGGACAGGAGAGCAAAGGAAGGAAAGAGGTTGGGATTATTAAAACGTAGAAGCTCGGAGGAGGGGCCCTGTGGAGAAGGAGACGCTGCTGTCTTGGGCCACGTGAGGCTGATTCTAGGACCACAGCCCTGGAGCCAGCTATTGCTGCCGCAGCGGAGCAGCATTACTACGGTTTCTCTGAAAACAGGAGTGCATCCCTGCTTTTTTCCTTGTAGCCTTGCAGCCTCCCTGTCATGTTTCCTGTGGGTGAGCCTATTGGAGAGTGAGCTGGTGAAGGAGAAATATGCCTGGCAGCTCCCCAGCCCCGGCAGCACAGGGCAGAATCTGGAGGATGAGTTCTGGCTCAGAGGTAATAATAATCAGTGCTGCCACCTCTTTGGCTGCTCGGCATCCATATACATGCTTCTGTGCATATTGGAACTTCCATACAATGGTAAGAAAACAACTTTATGCTTTCATATAACAAAATGCAACTGTTCTACACAGGTGATCTTGCCTTCTCCTCAACGTAGGACACAGTGCTGACAGTCATTCCCAGGTTTGAAAAACAGTCCTCTCTCTTTCAAGGCTACATCCATTATTCCTCAAATTGTCTTGGTGGATTAGACAATGCCCAGTTTGTGATGGGCAACTCAGGCTGCAAGGTCACTTGATACCCTATGGTTGGCGGAAGCTGTTTCTCAAGAGACATCTGAAAAATAAGGCATGGATCTATTCCAAAACTCTGGTTTTGCGCGGTGATTCTCCAGTCAGGGCTGGCTAGAGGTTCCCTACAGCGTCAGCATTTGCAGCAGGTCATTCGAGTGAACTCGGTCTGCTCAGCCATAAAGCCCAGGTGACAGCCCAGAGCTTATTTTTAATAAGAATCACACCACACAGAAAGATTTCTATTAGTAAAGCTTTCCCTTGGAGTGAACCGTTACTCCATTAAGCCAGTTTAATTCTTTGGTCACTTTTCTAACAATGCAACTGTTCCCAAGTTTTCTGTTTTCATTTTCATTTTTATGTACTTTTGTTAAGACCATTGTTTTCCATGAGGTTTTATGGTGGAGTTTAATCCAATTTAACCAGTTCTAGCTTTTACCCTTGTAAGTTGTAGCTTTTACCTTTGTGGGCTTGCTTTTGTGGCTGTCACCTCCTCCACAATTTATTTTCCCCAAGTCAGATTTGGCAGTTCAAAATCTAAGTCTTACATACCTAAATTTGTGTATTTTTAACTGTTGTCAGTTAATTATTTCCAACAAAACACAAAATGGATAGAGGATTAATAAATTTATATTTTTTAGCTTTCCTGTAAGGAAATTGTGAGCAAGTTCCCTCAGATATTCTTGGATTACTTCACATCCAAAGTTGGGGTATTACTTCTACTCAACATTTCATTCTGATAACTTTGTATGTGAGCCATCTACACAGTTGGCAAATAAGAGCAAAACATCTTCAAAAAGGGCCTTGCTTTGCTCAGTTGTGATAGATAGCTAATAAATATATTTGAGAAGGAGGATTTGGAAGGCTCCACAGAATGAACTAGACCCTGAAGTTGGAGAAGGGTGTGGTTGGCAGATACAGGAAGAGCAGTTAGCCTCTCATCTATGGCTAGTGTTGCCCAGGTCTGTCACCTCCATCACAGGTCTGGAGCAAACATCCACTAATTTGCTGCCATGTGCTGCACAGCCACCATGTGCCCAGAGCTGGCCTAGGCACTGAGAACCAAAGCCAAGTCACAGAGGTCTGCAGAGCACTGAGTGGGAGAGGAGAATGTGGGACAGGGAGGAGACAGCCCAACAGCTCTGATGGCCAAGAGATTCATCAGACCTTGGGCACAGGCTGAGGGGTAGAAATGCCAAGCTGGAACCAAGCCCCATTGAGATATTCAGAAGGCAGCTGTGTATTCAGGAACTGCTACACATCCTAAGAAGGACAAATAAAAACATATATGGCTACATTATAATAAAAACTGATGAATACTAAATGTGGAGAATATCTTAAAAGCCACCCGAAGAGGGGGGAAAGATTACTTCCAAAGGAGCAGCAATAAAACTGACAGCCAACTTCTCAACAGAAAAAATATAAACCAGAAGACAGTGGAATTAAATCTCTAAAGTGCTAAAAGAAAATAGCTGCCAACCTCAAATTCCATTCTCAATGAAGATATCCTTCAAGAATGAAGATGATGTAAAGGCATCTTTGACAACCAAAACCTGGGAGTGTTGGTCACCTGCAGACCTTATATTAAAGGAAATGCTAAAATGTGTTCCTTAGGGAAAAAGGAAATGGGAAATCTGGGAAGATGGGAGCTAAAGACATAGGAAGTACTGGAGAGGGATTAAGGAGATAAATGTGGATTGATCTAAATAAATATTGACCATTTAATAGTGCCTTATAGTTTTAAAATAGGATTAAAGTACATAGCAATAGTAAAAGTTGGGATGATATAAGTGAAATTAAGCTATTCTAAAGGTTTCTATTATCTAAGAAGAGATAAAAATAACACTTTGTATTAGACTTTGATAAGCCATGGATGCATGTTATAACTTCTCAGGTAGCTACCCAAAAAGCAAAAAAGTACAACTACCAAAATAATAGGAGGAAATTGAGTAATAAAAATTTAATAATGGTAAAGCTACAATTCACCAGGAAAACATAATAATTATATTTATGTATTTCTAATGACCTAGCTTCAAAATTGATAGAACTAAAAGGAAAAGTAGGCAAATCCATAATGATACTAGGAATTATGCCGCATCTCTCAGCAGCTAGTAAAACAGACAAAAAATTGGAATGTAAACTAGTTCAACCATTGTGGAAAGCAGTATGGAGGTTCCTCAAAAAACTCAAAATAGAAATACCATTTGACCCATGAGTTCTGCTCCTAGGAATTTATCCTAAGAATGCAGTAGCCCAGTTTGAAAAAGACATATGAACCCCTGTGTTTATTGCAGCACAATTTACAATAGCCAAGAAATGGAAGCAACCTAAGTGTCCATCAGTAGATGAATGGATAAAGAGGATGTGGTACATATACACAATGGAATACTATTCAGCCATAAGAAGAAAACAAATCCTACCATTTGCAACAACATGGATGGAGCTAGAGGGTATTATGCTCAGTGAAATAAGCCAGGTGGAGAAAGACAAGTACCAAATGATTTCACTCATCTGTGCAGTATAAGAACAAAGCAAAAACTGAAGGAACAAAACAGGAGCAGACTCACAGAACCCAAGAATGGACTAACAGTTACCAAAGGGAAAGGGACTGGGGAGGATGGGTGGGAAGGGAGGGACAAGGGGGAAAACAGGACATTACCATTAGTACACATAATGTAGTGGGGGGGACACAGGAAAGGCAGTATATACAAAGACAAGTAGTGACTCTATAACATCTTACTACACTGATGGACAGTGACTGTAATGGGGTATGTGGGGGGGACTTGATAATAGGGGGAGTCTAGTAACCATAATGTTCAAGTAATTGTACATTAATGATATCCAAAAAAAAAAAAAGAAGAAGAAGACCCTAGAAATAGTGTGCAGGTAAGAAAGTATGCACACACAGGAGAAAAGGTGGTCAAAACCCAAAAGATGTCAAGTGCTCGTGAGGATGTGGAGAAACTGGAACACTTCTAACCCTGTTGGTGGCTATGTTAAATGGTGCAATTGCTATGGGAAGCAGTATGGCGGTTCCTCAAAAAATTACAAATAGAACTACTGTATGACCCAGCAATTCCACTTCTGGGTAGATATCCTTGAGAATTGAAATCAGGATCTTGAAGAGATATCTGCACACCTATGCTCACTGCAGCATTAGTCACAATAACCAAGAAATGGAAACAACCCAAATGTCCATTGACAGGTAAATGGATAAAGAAAATAAGGTATAGTCACACAATAGAATATTATTCAGCCTTTCAAAAGAGGAAATCTTAACCTTTACAGCAATGGAGATGAACCTGGAGGGCATTATGTTAGGTGAGATAAGCCAGCCACAGAAGAACAAATACTGGGTGAATCATTTGTAGGAGGTACCTAGAATAATCAAACCCGTACAAGCAGAGAATAGAATGGTGGTTACCAGGACATGGAGTTGGGGAAAATGGGGAATTATTATTTAATTGGTATAAAGTTTCAGTTACACAAGATTAATAAGCTCTAGAGATAGTGCCTGTAGTTAACGATATTGTGTGGCGCACTCAAAAACTCGTTAAAAGGGAAGATCTCTGATGGCGGCGTGAGTAGAGGAAATCTCCTCCCAAAACCACATATATTTTTGAAAATACAACAAATACAACTCTTCCTAAAAAGGGAAGATCTCACATTAAATGTTCTTACCACAAAAAATGAAAAGATGCAAGGAAACTTTCGTGGATGATGGAAATGGTGTTGGTTTCATGCATATAACCAAACTCATCAAATTGTATACATTAAATATATGCAGTTTTCTTATATCATTTATACCTCAGTAAAATAGGAAGTAAAAGTAAAAGGTAAAAAAAACAGACAAAAAATCAATAGGGACATAGATGCTTTTAAGAAAATGGTTTACAAACCTCATTACTCAAATAAGTAGAATACTACACCAACTACAGAACACACATTCTGAACTTTTAAGTGCATGTGGAACAGTTACCTAAATTGACCGTGTTCTGAGCTGTATATATAGCAATTCTCAAAAAAATTCAAAGGAATTTAAATCAGTTATATTACCTGATGATAGTGGGATCAAGTTAGAAATAAATAATAAAAGATCATAACTAGAAAATACCTGTATTTTTGGAAATTAAGCAAAATGCTTCTAAATAACTCATGGATAGAAGAAGAAGTCACAATAGAAATTAGAAAATATTCTGAACTGAATGATAATGATAATACACTTTAGGGAGCAGTGAAAACCACACTTAAAGGGGAAAATGCATGTATCAACAAGGAAGAAAGGCTAAAAATCATTATGTAAGCATAATATCAGGAACTTAGAACAACAAATTCAACCCAAAGAAAGTGAGAGGAAGGAAATAAGAGTGGAAATCAGTGAACTAGGAAACAAACAATAGAACCATTAATACCAAGAACCAATTCTTTAAAAAGACTAATAAGGTTTGATAAACTAGTGAGACTCATCAAGAAGAAATATAAACGTTATCTGGGATGTAAAGAGGAGACATAACTACAGAACCTACAGTTTTACGTAAGAATTATAAGTGCCACTCTTAGGTATATACCCAAAGGAACTGAAGGGAGGGACTCGGTTATTTGTACATCCGTAGCATTATTCACGATGACAAGAAGGTAGAAGTAATCCAAGTATCCATCAACAGATGGGTGGATAAACAAAATGTGGTCTCTCTATATATAGTGGAATATTATCCAGCCATAAATAGTAATAAATTTCTGACACATGCTATAACATGGATGAACCTTAAAAACATTATCTAAGTGAGATAAGCAAGACTCAACAAATGTATGATTTTGCTCAGATGAATATCTAGAATAGGTAAATTCATAGGGATAGAAAATAAAGGTTACCAGGGGCTGGAGGGAAGGGGAAATGGGGAATTAATGCTTAAAAGTTAGCAAGTTTCTGCGGGGAAGGGTGGTGAAAAGATTTTGGACATAGTGGTGATGGTCGCACAACATTGTGAATGTACTTAATACCACTGAACTGTACATAAAAGTGGTTAAAATGTAAATCTTTTTATGTTAAAAACTATATGGATATTATGAACCATTTTACACCAAAAATTTTGGAAATTTAGGTGAAATGGACAAATTCCTAGGAAAACACCATTTACCAAAATTAATACAAAAACAGATAATATGAATAATTCAAATGTCTGAAAGAAATTAAATATGTAATTAATAACGTTTGCACAAAAAACACTCTGCGCCTAGGTGGCTTTACCAATGGATTCTACCAAGCATTTAGGAAAAAAGAATAGCAATCTTACTCTTCCAAATAATGATACTTCCCAACTCATTTTATGAAGCTGGCATACTTTAATACCAAAACCTGACAAATACATTACATAAAAGAAAATTACAGGCCAATTTCAGACCATAGATCCAAAAATCCTAAGAAAATATTAACAAATTGAATTCAGCATATGTAAAAAGCACAACACATCATGACCAAGTAGAGTTTGTTCCAGAATGCAAGGTTGGTTTAATAACTGAAAATCAGTAAATATAAATTTGCCACAATTAGCAGAATAAAAGAGGCAAAGCTTATGATCATCTCAAAAGATGCAGAAGAATTAGACAAAAGTCTGATTCTTAATGAAGTAACGGGAGTCCCTTAAGACTGTTGCCAGTGGCCCACAGGCGTAGGAGTGACTCTGCCTCCTGGGATGGAGGCTCTGGCATAAAGCATCACATGTAGAGAGAACGCAGCAGCGCCACTGGCTGCCCAGCGGCATGCCTTTTGTCCAGCTGACATCACAAGCACAGTCTAGGGCTGGTAATGCTTGAATTGTGATGTCGAAGCAAAATTGCAGGCAGTCTTTGAGGAGGAAGGGCAACTTGTTAGGGAGACTGCAAAACAACAGCCAAAGGGAAAGGTGAGAACATGGTTGTCAGACCCCAGGAGATGTGAAGGGCTCGGGTGGGGCACCCTGGACTGATGGGGACCTCCCAGCAGCTGGTGAAGTGGGCCCAGGGGCCAGCTGCTGCGCCCGAGTGCCGAAGGCTTCTCTTCCCTCCCACCACAGGGCAGCTGAGCCTCTGGCTCTCCTGGCCATGCAGAGAGTTTCACATAAGTACTTGTGCTTCCCACCTTTCATCTGAAGGCCCAAGGAAGTGGCTCCGTTCCCTTGCATTGTTGTGACAACTTCCTGCCCATCTGCCCTCTTGTCCAAGATTTGTTCTAGGAATTACTGGAACAAGGAGAACACGATCCCCAATGTTTATCCCCATGTGTTATGTTGACCAATGATACAGTCCCTTTACCCCGTGAGCAGACAGCTGCTTCTAAGAGAACTGGTGTACCCCTCAATGGTCTTCAGCTCCTGCCTTGGCTTCTGCATGGCTTTGCTTTATCTCCCAAGGGCCAGTCCAGGACCACGTCCCAGCCCTTCAGCCTCCTGCCAAGCCCTCAAGACCTCCCCAAGGCCAGCTCCTGATGGGTAACAGCAGCCTCCGCACCTTTGAGGACCAAGTCCTCTGTTGCATTTGCCTGGAGGTGTTCTGCAACCCAGTCACCACTGCCTGCGGACATAACTTCTGCATGGCATGCCTCCACAGTTTCTGGGACCACCAGGCTGCCACGGGGGGGATGCTCTATTGCCCCCAGTGCCGAGAGAGCTTCCCCTCCAGACCGTGCCTCTCCAAGAATGTCGTCCTGGAGGAAATGGTGACCTGCTTCACCCAGGCCAAGGGCCAGACCCTGCAGTCCCCACAGAAACTGGCCGGGCCCAGGGATGTGCCCTGTGACTTCTGTTCCCCTCAGAAGCTCAAGGCCATCAAGTCATGCCTGCAGTGCATGGTCTCCCTGTGTGAGCAGCACCTGCACAGTCACTCTGAGGACCCGATGTTCCAGGACCACCAGCTGCTGGATCCCATGTGGGATCTCAAGAACTGCTAGTGCCGGAAGCACCACAAGCTGCAGCAGGAGGAGCGCGCCCACAAGGAGGTGAGGCCCGGAGATGGGGCTGGGAAGGAACCAGGGGACTCATGCTTTGGAGTCTTTCACAAGCCCTGGCCTTTCCTTGGAGAAAAATTATGCAGCTATTAAAGCGATGGTTCGTGCCATGCCATGAAAAGTGCTGGCAAGTTAAATGAATAAGGATCCAAGATCACATGTATGAATCCTATGCTAATTTTTTACACAGAGAAAGGCAAGGCCGAAAGCAGACATCAGAATACAAACATGTCATGTTAGGGTGAATCCCCTCCTTTCATCTTTTTTTCAAATTCTGTTTGATATATTTGTAGTGCTTTTTATAGTGGAATACTTACAGTCTGGACATCCTGTCATGTATGTTCTGTAGCAGTCCTATTCCAACATAGCCACCCATTAATGTGGCAAGGAGCTGGTGCCAGAATCTGAACCAACCCGCCACGCTGTTCAGCTTAGCTGGCACTTTTTTCATAGCAAGACTTTCTCAACAAAGGAAGCAGTGTGTTGATTTACAGTCTGGCATTAGATTAGCTTCTTATTTTGGCTGTCAGCAGCAGTTCATGGACAGGCACTGGAAAGCACAGTTCTGTAATATACTATCAAACATGAAAATGCCAGTTGCAGAAACAGGCCGACACTAAAGGCTTCTGTGGGAGGCCTTGGGAACAGCTCTGCTTGGGCCTGGCAGCATTGCCCCAGAGAGCCCAGGGCTCCATTCTGATGGCCCCTCCATGACCCACAGCCTCCCATGTTTCTCAAGCCACTGAACCCTCCCCAGCCCCTTCTGTGACCTACAACTCTGTGGTCATCACTGTCAGGACTGATTGTTATGAATGGGGACACACTCTCAGGGAGTGAGAGAGGAAGAGCAGAGGGGAAGACCTGGGGCCATCCACCCTTCTGCTCTGCTCTTTCACAGTCTCATTTAGGCCTCTTAAGAAAGTAAGAGGTTATGTCTCTTCTGGGCTTTGCCAGGAGGCTGCTTGCAGAACGGCTTCTCTGAGGCCACCTCTCTGAATCAGGGGCCTCCTCCACCCACCCTCCCACCCCAGGTTAAGGTTTGGAAGATGCAGGCCAATGTGGAGAACCAGATGCTAATCATCACCTCCAACAGCCAGAAGCACCAGGAGCAGGTGGCCTCTCTCTCGGTAAGGTTGGCCCATGCAGGGCCCAGGCCCAGGCTTCCCCAGCACCCCGTGCCAGGTTTTCGGGAGCTCTTAGGGCCAGGAGTGGATGGTGTAGGGCCAGAGATGGATGCCTAGGCTGGCTTCAAGCTATGACAATGGGAGCATGCAGGCAGCGCTCAGAGATGCCCTTCTCCGCTCCCTCCGACTCCCTCCTTGCCCCGTCCTGCCAGAAACTGATCCAGACAACAGGCGATGAGGTGAACCGCTGCTTCTCAGAGATCATCCAGGAGATCAAACAGCTGCAGGGGAAGGTCTTGGATTTTGTGGAAAAAGAGGTGGCAGCTGCCCTAGGAAAGTTGGGCAGCTCCATCCAGCAGAGCCACAATCGGCTCCTGAAGCTGGAGGGGGACAGACAGCATCTGGCTCCACACCCTGCTCACCAACAGGAGCGACCAGCAATTTCTGCAGGCAAGGCCCCGCCATGCTGTCGCACAGCTGCGCCTGGGGGTCTCTCCCTGCGCACTAAGTGAAACCTCAACCCGGATGGGGGAGGGTTCTTGACTCTGAACAAGAAAAAATTCTCAAGCAGGTTGGACAAGTGTAAGGAAGGAAGGAATTCATTAAAGTGAGAGCAGCAGTGAATGGCAGCCCCTGTGCAGGTGGCAGAGAGGAAGAGCAGGGAGGGAAGGGAAGCTCACTGAACTGCTCGGCATAGGGCAAATCCCTAGCCAGCTCCTAATGTCAGAGTCACCTGGTGTCCAGTGTCCCCTTGAATCTGCACGGCGTGGGAACTAAGCCCCTACCATCCCAGGATTTGGGGCAGCTGCAGAGCACTGGAGTGAGATTATGTTCCGAGAATTTCCACTTCCCTACTGGTCTGAAATAAAACAGGGAGAGAGAAAAGGATTGTGCCAAGACTAGGAAGCTGAATGAAACAGCAAAATAACAAACATATTTACCACCAGAGGCTGAGGTTGGCGAGTTCTTGTCTTTATCGTGGAGTAGAGTTCAGATACAAGTGCAGTCAGTTTACGCAACAAGAAAGTTTATTTGATCTCAGGAGTGTGGGCGACTTCAAAGATGAGGCACCCTTGAGGGTTTAGGGCTTAGGGTTTTCTAGGGCCTTTTGGGTAGGAGTCAGCATAAGGCAGGATGTATACAGGTGATTCATGAAATTTTGTCCCAAGTATAGGGTTATTTGGGTGACTGTGTTGGTCCAGATCAGCATTCTTTATCCCCATAGATTCATTTACACTTTGGAGGTCTATCTCCTGTCCTGGTTACAAAGTTACTTAATTGATTAAGGGGCTGGAAGAAGAGGAAGAACAGCATACAGATTAAGTTAAAGAATAAGCTGGGCCTTTTTCACAGGCTAAGTAGATTTTACAATGACATGACCCCTGTCTCATGTCTCTGCCCTACCCCAACCCCACCCTCATCTCTGCCCCTGGCCCTGTCACAACCTGCTGTGCCCCTCTACCCACAGACACCACATCTGCCCAGACCTCCAGACCTTGGGGGAAGTGATCAGCATTTGGAGCTGCATCATTTCGTCCATTCCCCTGACTCAGGGCACCTCCCCATTCCAGGTCATCCGTCCTGAGCTTCCACCAACACCCTTGGCTTCCTCCTCTACCTCAGCACTCAGCCATAACTACCTTCCCTGCCTTCATTCCCCTGGGCCAGATGGGGTATTGCCTGGGATTCCGGGCATCTGAGATACTCTAAGTTTCTACAGACCGCTGGGACCAGGGCTGGAAGTGAGACCAGAACAACCTGTATGGCCTGGATTGAAATCCCTTTTCCTTCCTTGGCCCTGGCCTGGCCCAGTAGCCTGGTCAGGTGCTGCTGCAAGATGGTACCAAGAAGGGGGCTGGCAGAGAGCCGGGGGTGGCCACAGACTTCACTAGGGATGGGGCACACCCTATGCTTGGGGATTCCTAGCCCAGATCGGTCTTCAGTGGCTATCACACCCTTGAGCAGGGCTATTGCTCACCTTGTCCCCAAGGCACAACAGGATGCATTTGGCAAGGTTTTTCACTAAACTCTTAACTCAAAAGAAATTCTCCAATTGTTTTCTAAAAATCTGCTTTACTTAACACACTAGGCCACAGTGCATTTGGCAAAGCCCCAACCGAAGTTATTCAAACAACCAGAAGGAGGGGAGAGAGATGTCCAAGTTTGGAATCAGGCAACTTCTCTACCTGCCCCATGATTCTGGGGACCACTGAGCCCCTGGCATAAGCAGGAGCTCCTGGCATCTGCCTGGGCCCTGGCTAACAGGTGTCTTCTCCCTGCATGCAGGAGTTCCCCAGGCTGATGCACTTCCCAGTTTGCAAGGAACCCCTAATGGGCATCAACTTTGAGGAGAAGCATACCTTCCTCCACTTGCCAGAGACCCTGGCAGAGCTCCAGACCCAGCTGGGGGACGTGGGTGTCAGCTTCATCAACCAGCTCCTCCAGAAGGGTCAGTACCTGGCAGCCGGGGGCCATGGGAGACTCACCTGCATTGGGGTGGGGCTGCCCTGCAGGGCGGTAGTTGTGGTTCCAGGCACTTGTAAAGAGCCCTGCCTGCCTGTGGGCACCTTCCCCTGGTGAGGCCGTCTCCTGGAAGCCCATGCTTCTCTCTGGAAGGATGCTGGGCTCTGAGAGTGTCCTCACAAAAGCCTCCCCCCCCTCCGCCGTCTCCTCCAGGCATTGAGATGAACTCCTTTGAAGTGCTGCCCCCAGCTGTGGACAGGAAAACACTTCTCAAATGTGAGTCCTCAGAATCTCCAGCCCCAGGGGTGGAAAGGAAAAGAGCAGGCCTCTGGGTGCATCAACTTCCCCAACCCCACCTCCGTTCAGGCCAGGGCCAGCTCTCTCTTGCCCTGACCTAATACTCATCAGGTCTAAGCCTGCAGCAACCAGGCCCTGAAAGGAAGGGGCGAGGACTGTTCTATTGCACCTCCAGGGTGGGGCAAGGCCCTGTGCACTGCCCAGAGGCCACCCTGCACCTCTCCAGACCTTGTGTGCACAACTTCTGTTCTCACCTGGGTGCCCACCAGACCCTGTGCTTCAGCCGAACCAGCTTGAATGACCCTGTCCGTTTCTTCCTCTGATGATCTCCCTTTTCATTTGATGCCCCTGCAGCCCCTCTCCCAGGTCGGGCTGGGGGCCACATCCCAGTGACTTCTCTGAGATCTTGTGGGTCAGAGTGGCTTTGCCTCTGAGTTGCCTCCACCAGGAGCCCTTGACTCTCCCTCAACCCCCTTCAATCTTGAGGACTGAATGAATGAAGAGGGAGATGACGTTAGGGTCCAGTGGGGGCCGGGAGTGGGACTCTGTTCTCAACTTCTGGACAGGTGGACCTCTGGACAGCACCCTACTCTTCCTTTCTCCAGACCGTCAGTGACCCTGCCACCTGAGTGGGGAACTTGGTTGGGGAGAGGGCAGAGGGACACTTCTAGGAGGCAAGAGGGTGGGGGATGGAGGCACTCGGTGATGTCTATGCAGCTGCCATGTAACTTAGCACCCCCTTGCTCTGCCCGGTGCCTGTGACCCTGGCTCCCCTTCCCACCTCCCTTCCCCCAGGGTACTGCAACCTGAACTTTGACCCCACCACAGCCAGCGAGGAGCTGTTGCTGTTCAAGGAAACGCACTCAGTGCTGAACCTGGGCATCCTCTTGGAGGATGTTGCCGCCGCGGGCGGCCCCTTCCCAGGCTTCAAGCAGTGGCCGCAGGTGCTGTGCTCGCGCGGCCTGTCCGAGGGCCGCCACTACTGGGAGGTCGAGGTGTCCAACTCGTGGGTGTGCCTGGGCGTCACCTACCGCCGCCGCCCAACGCTCAGCGGCCGCCCGCGCCGCAACATCGTCCACCTGCTGGGCCGCAACCCCTACTCGTGGTGCCTGGAGTGGGACTCGCTCAAGTTCTCCGTGTGGCACAACACGCAGACGGTGCTGCACGGCGCCTACCACCCCACGCTCGGCGTGGCGCTCGTCTGTGGTGGCGGCTGCCTCTCCTTCTACGGCGTGGCAGGCGGCATGAGCCTCCTCTACCGCTTCCTCGCCCCCTTCCTGGAGCCGCTCTACCCCGCGGTCATGGTCAGCAGCGCCGCCTCCGTCACGCTCAGGCAGCGCCCGGGGCGTAGGCGACGCCAATAAAGCTGGGCTGCAGCTCTGCTTGCGCAGGAGGGTGGCCGTCGCGTGGCGTGGCCCAGGGAACCTGCCTCCAACCCGCAGCCCGGGCCTCCCCTGAGGCGCCCGCCCCGGGGCCCCGGGAATCCCAGGACGCAGGCGGAGCCCTCCGTCCCCGCAGCTGCAAGAGAAGGGCTCTGAACCAGGCTGAAGTTGCCCCGTGACCAGGGGACAGTCCTGGGCCCGCCGGAGCGGGGATTCCTGACCCAGGTGGGCAAGCCCCCCCACCAACTCAGACCTGCAAGCCCCATCAGAGGCCCCTGGCCTTGGTTCTTCAGGCTGGTCCTGTCTACCCAAAACCAGGGGCTGCTCAGCACCAGGGGCCCAGGGACCTGTCCCCAAACGTCTTGTGACTGAGAGTGGGCAGCGCATAGGCCAGGGGGCTTCTCCAGGACTCCTCCCCTCCAGGTGGCACCTGAGAGACTGGGGTAGGGGTGTTCTGTCTGAGTACTGGGTTAACTGGGGGCTGGGAGGTTAATCTGAGGAATCCAGGCCTATCTCAGATCCAAAAGAGTAAGGCTGAGGGCCTAGGACCAGGCTAGGGCCGCCAACTATTGCCTAGAGCAGAGCTTTGAACTTCTCTCACCGCTGGTGTTTTACAGCCAACAGGGGGCAAAACTGGGGCTGTCCTGGCGGGCAAACCTGAAATCACACCTCAGCTCCTCAGTGCTTCTGAAAGCTGGTTTCCACCCAGGGCCATAGGCCCCCCACCACTCAGGTCCCAGAGGGTAGCACTGCCCAAAAGTACAGGGGCTCCCTGCACATCCGGGCCCCTGCATCCCAACCTGCCCAGCAGGCTGTGTAGAAGTCTGCAGGAGAGGCTGGACCCAAGCCAGGCCACTGCCCCAGGAACCCTGAGGACTCTGTCCCCCTGTAGAATACACCTGGGCATTTCCAGCCTGCACCAGCTGCTCGTTCCTGTGGTCTCTCCTGCCTCGGCCCTCCATAAGGTTAATGATTGGCTCTAAAGAGGAAATGATACAAGTCAGGAGAAAATCCCTAGGGCAACTTAGTGCAGAACCAGGCCAAATGGCGCCCCACTGAAGCATGCCTGGATTCCAGTCAGGCCTGGCCTGTCAGATAAATTGGTAACCCTAGTTTCTCATCAGGCGGGGTCATTCTGCAGCCCGGGTGGAGTGGGTCACACAGCAGGACACGCAGTGGGTGTAGGTTGTGTTCTCAGGGTCTTGGGTTGGGGGCGCTTTGGCTTCTCTGGGCCTCAGGGTCTCTTACTGACTTTCCTCCCTGGAGTCTTCACTTAGCACCCATTCCAGTCACTATTCTCCAAGCTGATGTGTAGAGACAAAACCTAAATCTCCCCAATGTGTAGGAGAGCCCTCTCATATCAAAATGCCTAAATCTTGCCTCCTACCCTCCAGTTTTCATTCTTCTTTGCCCAAGGGACTGCAACCCATCACTGGGCTGAGGGCTAGAAATGCTGAGGTGGTGAATTTGTGACCCAAGGAGACAGCAGGCATCGGCTGTAGCTGCATGGACCCGATTCCTTCCCACTGGAGAGCTCCTGGGGGGCTCCCCTCACCAGCTCCTCCTGGCTCTGAAGGACACTTAGTTGTAGGGTGGTGTGCGATGCTGGCACCATGACACCCTCAGGAACAAGTCCACATGAGAACATAAGAGGGCTGTTCTCTGCTTTCCTAAACAGTTCTCTATTTGCAGTTCTGAGGCCTCCTAAAGATCCACAGTGACAGTCCTGGGAGGTCAAATACCTTTCAGTATTTCAAAAAGCCAAATGGCAAGCAGGCCTGCCAGTCGGTGAGGCTGGACGGCAAACCGGAATGTCAGGGTTCTTTGCTCATGGCTCAGCATGCGCCTCCAGGTGAGCATATCACAGAGGGGGGCTTCTGGGTGCCAGATCAGCCAGTGCTCTTGGATAATCCGCGTCAGTGGAGAGACCAGGGAGGGGACTGTCCCTGGAATGCCACCCACACACTTCTCATGACTTTCTGCTCCTGCCTTAACACTAAAATATTTTTTTAATGTGAAACCAAGCAGGCTGTAAACTCATCTGTCTCCAAGGACCATTTCACTTAAAAATTTCCAATGTTCCTCCCTACAAAGAGATTATGTTCCTGTATTACTTGGGTAGTTTTAAAATTAATCTTTTTACATTTTCTATAAAAGTAATTTTGCTTTTATTTAACAAACACATAGTGCTTACTATGTGCCAGCCACTGTGCACACAAATGAAATGTCCATGACAAATAATGAGCTCTTGTGATCCTCCTATGAAGCTACTAATAAACTAAATAATTATTAGTTTCCCTATTTAATGGATGAGGAAACTGGGAACAAGAGGTTAAGTGACCTGTCCAAGGTCACAAAGGTGGATAAGTTGAGGGGCCAGGATTCAAAGCCAGGCAGCCTGCTTTTTTAAGCTATTATGCTTCACTGCCTCTCCTACAATGCATTCATTATAGAAAATTTTACACCATATAGAAACAAGGAAGGAAATAAAACCACCTATAACCCTACCCATCAGAGATAACCTCTCCTGGAGTTAATTCCTTCTAGTCTTACGCAGATAGAGCTATGGAGCAACTGAAGATATAGATAGCTAGAAGACAGTTACAACTCACATGGTGCATTTTCACCCAAATTATGCTCTGCACATTTTTCCAAAGTTATTTTCAAAATGCAGAAATGGCTTGTTCACTGGCTGCAT